>NW_028263388.1:19356269-19994923 GCF_051168715.1 Poecilia mexicana
GCAGAAGGGAGAAACAGCCTTCAGGTGGATGGAAGCTGGATTATAATAGGAACAAATGTCAAATTGTGCCACTTAAACCTCTCAGTGATTTCCTGTTTAAGAGTCACAACTTGTCTCTTGATACATGACACCCTGCAAATGACTGGATAGAATTAATAAAGTGCTTAAATGCACGTGTACTGGCTGTCTTGTTTTTACTTAGTACTTACACAAATAGATTGAACGCATTAATTGCAAACTATACAGCACATGTCTCATTACAGGAAGTGTCCTGTAGATCTGCACTCATTGATTTAGAATGAAATGAGCCGTTAAATAAAGGTTGTAGGATATAAAATCTTATTTAGAGCAGCTGTTGTGATCTCCATTCACATAAAGAGCCCATCTTTTTTTTTCACTCTGTCACAGTACAACAATAGACTTCAATGTATTTCATAAGTATTTCACTTCACAAGTGTGAAAGTTTGTTCAGACTTTGTAGTGTCATCGTTTTTTTTTTTTTTTTAGCAATCACAGCTGAAAGTCTTCTAGGGTATGACTGTCAGCTTCACACATCCAGATGCTGAAAGTCATCATATTAGATGTGGAGCATCTCTGAACATCTATCTTGTCGCAAATTTCCAATCTCGCTGTACGAAGGAAGACGATGAACTGAACAGTTTATTTCTGCAGCAGAATCTTGTCCAGCAGATCTGACAAACACATCAGCCCGTCAATAAATGGACGTCAAATTACATGTGCTTATTATTAAGAGTCGGATGCAGAAAAGAGGGAAAGGAGGGTGAGAGAAAAGAGACAGTAATAGGCATACTCACGGCTGTGCAAAAGACGAAACAGTCAGACACTGGCTGCCGGGGCAAGTCACTTCACAATTTTCCCAGAACATATTCCACAGTTTGATGTTTATTACTGAACTTCTTTGGTCTTGGAAACGCTAAATTGGTGGCCAGTGCACCTCCCACAAAAAACCCCACAGAACACTGTCTTAAGCTCAGGTTTTGCATGTAGCGCAATCCGACCTCAGCCGCTTCCTCCACGTGTTTATTGCGTCTCCCACCAAGCTTGTGGTAAACTTAAAACATGACTTTTTATGGTTTGCTCTTAACACTGGTTTTCTTCTTGTTACTTTTCTGTGAAGGTTTGTGCATGAGTGCATGACTAATATTTGTCCTGCCAACCTGAGCTGTGGATCTCTACAGCTCCTCAAGAGTTGCAATAGGCTTTTTTTTTTGTCTACTTCTCTGATTAATGCTGTCCTTGCCCAGTCAGTCAGTTGAACTGGTTGTCCACTTCATAGTAAGTTGGCAGTTGTGCCATATCTTTCCCATTTTCACATGTTGGACTGTTATACAACATAACCCCACTTGAAACTTCTCCACAACTTTACTCCATCAGGTAATTATTACTCTCTTTATCCTCTGACAAAACATCTGAGGCCAGATTAAACAAAGATGGATGACATTTACCAATCAGCTGATTCCTGAAGAACATCTGTGGTACTGGATTTTGCTTTGGGTAAAAGGGAGCCGAAAGCACCTAAACACCACAGTTTTCATGTATTTATTTGAAAAATCCTTTGGAAACCAAGTATCATTTCCTTTTCATGTCACAGTTATGCTCTAGTTTGTGTTGGTCTATAAAATAAAATCCTAATAAAACACATTAAGGGCTGTAATGTAACAAAACGTAGTGGGGAAAATCGAAGGCCTGTTTATACTTTTGCAAGGCACTGCGTTGTCACAAACTGAAACAAACTTAACTAAAATAAAAAGGAGCAGTGAAATCACAAAAAAAATCATTGTTCTTACTTTGAAATAAATTTTACTTTGTTCACTTAACCACTTAGAAATTCAATAAATATTAACACTTAAAGCTTTCATTCATGTACGTATATACAAGAACTATACAATGAACATAGTGAAGATGTTAGCTAGAGAGCAGGAACTGTGTAAAAGTATTTCCAGCTTCAGTTCGTAGACCTGTAGTATTGTCTATTGTTTCTAATTCCAAATGTTTTTAACATGTAATTTACACTATGTACACTATCTTAAAACTGCAGGAGTTACAAAAATATCATAACATGTTCTTTCTGAAGTTTTTTTTTTAGTCCTTAAAGCATCAAGTCCCACAAAGGTAGACAGAGGACATGCTACAGTACATTGGGGTTGGCTTGCAAAAGTCATAATTTGGCTTCATTTAAAACAAATCATCATTATACTTGGAAAAAAATATAAAAATAGCAATAAAAAAAGAGCACCAGAGGCAGGGAAGCAGTGAGGTCACTGCCAGAAATGCAGACCATAAAATTATCAGTGTGCCACCAGAAAAAAAAAAAAAAAACACTTAAAAAATTATGTTATTGAGTTTAGATGTGAAGCTGAAATGAGACAGGTCAATACAGAAAACATTTTTTTTAACTTGCTGGGTTTTCATCATCTGCTTAAAGGTTCAATTTGGATAGCAAGATTTATAATATGGCTAACGTACAATGCAAGACAGTGAATGCCTTGCACTTTAATACTAATTGATAGTGTCACGTCAGTGATACGTTTCAACATGAATTTGTAAGCCCGGGAAAGGAAATGCAGTTTGGTTGCTTGAGAGCCTTAAAAAAAGTTCACTTTTTTTATAGACTGAAACATAAAACCTCATTGCTGTTAAGATAACAACAAAGTATGCAGATTTTAAATTCAATGTAAATATGTTAGAAAAAAGTGAGAAATAAGGCCCATAGTAATCTAAAATAATAGCCCCTATTGTCAATTCTATGTTTCTTTTGATTTATTTTATTTTACTTTTTTAATTAACACACCATGGCCTTGACTGTTTAGATGGCTTTTGTTCAAAAACAAATATATAAAAATGAATGAATTATTCTGTAATGCAGTAGATTTACCCACCAAGTAAAAAAATGGATTTCTACTTAGAAAATTATTATTTAAAATAATTTTAGAATTAAAACAGAATTGGATTAAATCAATATGGGCTGCCAATAAAACCTCTGCTGGGTATATTTGGGTGGAGATTTACGATTAAATTAAAAAAAGTGAACCAGATGGGGTCCTGTGGTGGCGCAGGGGTGAAACACAACCCACGTTTGGAGCCCTTAGTCCTCGTGACAACCATCACAGGTTTGAGTCCTGGCCTGATGACCTTCGCTGCATGTCTTCCCTCTCTCTCTTTACCCAATATCCTGTTTAACCACCATCAAATAAAGGCCAATTCAAGCCAATTAAACATTTTTTTTTTAAGTGAACTAGATAATCTATAAAGTCCAACTTGACGATTGCTTGGCACAAAGAGGTAATGTAAAGATTAATTATTTTCCTCATGATCTAATACTTACAATTCTCTTTTTTTTTTATCTGGGAAAGGGTCGATAATTATTCTGGTGTTACACTAATGAAGCTATGGTGGGCACATGCACCGACATGTTCACAATCCAAGTTCAATAGTAGTTCTAATGCACTTGAAAAAACAGGCTAACACAACTGTACACAGATATAAAACATGAATGTAGCTATGCAGTCATCACATTTTGAACATGTCCTGTAGTCTGATTAGTTTACAGCACCTGTGTTTTGACTTTTTTCTTCTTCTTCTTCTGCTTCATATTTTAAGCACAGAGAACAGAGTGTGTGCAGATGCTTCACACATTTTGCTCTGAGGTTTCGATGAGGTAACCATCACTGGGCTTGTCAGGGTTCACTGGCATACAGAAAAACATTGTTAAAAAAAAAAAAAAACAGACGAGAAGTGAGCTGACGTTTCTATTCAGTCCCACTAATGCTCACAGCATTGCTCACGGTTCATTGATGAGCCAACAGGGTTCTGTGACTTGAGTCCCTCTCTGATCCTAAATTGTCCCTTCTTGACCTGGCGGCAACAGGGCCTAAAGTGCTCATCGGATTGTGCTCTTTCGACACACCTCCACTTGAGTCTTGCTTGGGCCGCGGCGGCCCGGGAGGTAGACGAGTGTCCACGTGGGAATCTCTCCTCTCTTCGTTTGGTAAGGAGTCGATGGTGGGATGTGGAGACAGAGCAGCATCTGTCGGTGGAGGAATCTTAGCAGCGGCGGCCGTGGTTGGCGCAGGGATGGTGGAGAACAACCGTCGTCTCATGGCTTTAGTGGTTTGTTGCAGGCTTGGAGTGGTGGTTGCCAGCCACGAAGCCTTGGCTGAGGCAGAATGGGAGGGTGTGGAGGTCTCAGGTTCAGTCTTGGAGCTGGAGTCAGGAACGTGTGCAGTGTGGCTTTCCTTTTTGTTGCATGACTCACAGCAAAGCTTATAGTAACCAGGGATGGAACAGTAGCGAGCCAGAACTTCCATTTGACAGAAAATTGATTTATCCCCCAGACATGGCTCATCTAGAAACGGAAGACAACATAACATTACTAAGAAAAACATTTATGTAAGAGATGCACCAAGAATTGACGTAGCGACAGGAATTGACTGATGTTGAGCTTAATCAAAATCTCCAATAATCAGTGAATGCACCGCCATGTGGAGCGATTGCTTCACTACAACAAGAACACGCGGTTGGTCTGGACGTTTTTACTGACGAGGGTAAAAAGTCAAATTCAGCTACTTTCAAAATCTGTGATGATGAACGAAGTCAGAAAGCACAAAAGGCGCAAAAAGGAGGAAATAGTGTGCATTCATTCAGGGTGACACTCAAACAGAGAATGTGACTTTTGAGAGATCTTTGGAAATCCCAGAATTAAAGAGGATACATTCTCTGGAGAATACACTCAGGGATTATATTGTTTTAATTGTGCTAACCATGCTAAATGCTAATATTAGATGCTAAAGGCAGTTTGAAACAGAAACTGTGTAGAATCAGCCCGCCAAAGCTTTACAAAATACAAAGCATGAAAATAGTGTTTTGTGATTCTAATCAGTGCATCTCCAGATATTTTTAGGTTTGTAAATGTGACTGTTTTAGTAACAGATTTCAGATCGACTTACTAGATGAAAGTTTCTGGAAGGGGCTTTCAGAAGCACCATGGAATACTGCGTCGTCCATCATTGTAGAATTATCTGTAGATTGAGAAAATAAAATAAAACTGTTAGACCAGGACTATACAACAAAGACAGTAAAGTAATAGTAATAACAAGGGACAGCAAGAACACGATAAGCCGCTGAACATGCCAAAAAAAAAAAAAAAAAGCAATATCTTATTGCGTTTTCCAGAGAAGGCAAAAGACATGTTTGCTTCACACTGTTTGAGGACAGAGCAATAAAACAAAAGATGCAGTGGGTCATCACTGAAAGAACATTTTTGATAAAAAAAAAAAAGACCCCTAAAAGGTCTAGCACAACGCTTCTGCACCCACAGAGCATATTGTGAGCCAAGAGTGCTTTGAACTCCTGGAGTGAGTCATCACAAAAATTGAAAATCATAATCAAAGACAACAAACGCAGCTATAAACAGGAGGCTCTCAAGCGAAAGACTGCAGATTTCTGGAGAATAAAAGAGGGAAGATTGAATTTGTTGAATTTAACTCAGCAAACAAAAACTTCAGCAGATCTCTGTCTGTTCTCCTCGCCAGGATTCAGAATCTAACTTTCTCTTGTCTTTCCTGTGTTATTTAATCTGTGTTAATAACTCTGACATCACTAAATATATATAAATATTTGCTTTACAATATGCCTACTTCCCTGTTCTCCATTGCTTTTCTCATCTAAGTTTCAACCATTAACCAAGAAGAAAAAAGGTAACTGGAGGTTACTGAAATGATGTCATAACGTAGAGTCACTAAATACCTAATTACTAAAAAAATTCCAAAAACTCTGAATTTCTTTTAAACTGCTTTTGTTATCATGCAGGTAAACCTCTGAAAAAATACACAGCATCTGACTTGCACAGCAAGATTCCCCTTTTACAAGTAAAATTTGAACAGTGATCTACATATTGTCATTCATGACAAGCTGTAATACATTCATACTTCCACCAATTATTTATGTGCATCATTGCTTGTTTTTTTTTTGTTTGTTTTTTTTCCAGAACAAGCTCCAGTTGTAAAACTGCATCTCACACAGAGAACGTCGAGCTGTGAAGAGCATGTAAGAGCATTCATATGTAAACAAGCTCCCAACGTGAGTCTCCTGACATTTTACTATAATGCCAAAGTTGACTGAAAAAAAATGCTTCCCTATTGATATGAAAAGTGCATTTTCTAAAATAAATTGGTCAATTGTAGGAAAAAGACTCACAATGAAACGTTGGCCAACATCTCTTCGTCACGCATTGGGGAGAGCAATATGTACTTTTACTTATCTGTTGCTTGCTGTATGGTTTAAATAAAGATTAAATCTGATTTTAGTCATGGAGTTGTAATCTTTTTGGACGTCTTTCTTAAAGTCTGTCTTTTTGGGAGAAACAAAAGGGATGCTCTGTTGTGTTGACTGAATATCCCTCCTGTTATTTATCATTGAAACAGCCCACTTCCTGTTGACATTAGTCGTCTCTCACCTGAACATGGACTCAGTTTGCAGATAAGGACCGTTTCTGGCTTCTCGCCCTCACACTCTGTGACGGCGCTGTCGCTGGCCTTGCAAGCCACCTGCCTTTGCTGAATCCCTTCACCACAGGTCACTGAGCACTGCCGCGTAGCAGACAAAAACAAAAAGCACAAGCAGAAACAGTTTGCTCGCGTCTGACATTTATGCACGCTTGTATTTTTTTTTGCAATCACTTTTTTTTTTTTTTTAATAAAGCCAAAACCTTAACTTTAAGAATCTACCTACAACGGATATAAATACAATTTTAGAATCAATATTGCTTAATAATAAAACTAAAAAGGACTCCAGACAGTTTCTGTCCGCACTTCATGACACATCTGGAAAGATCTGGAAAGAAAAAAAAAAAGATAGAATAGAATCTAACATCCATCTTAGAGTAAGACGGACGTGAATTTAATCACAAGGAAAACCTTTTGCTTTGGTAACAAAATCACCACTGACTCCTGCTATCACAGCTATCCTACTCATTTTAATTTCCGTTTGTCAAATTACAACTTTAGATTATTATGTTAATGACAAAAAAAAAAAAACTCAGTACCAATTTTTCTTTGATTTTCTTACCTGAGACCACGCCCCTGTCCTCCACTGAGCGGGACATGCAGTGTAGTTACACACTCTTCTCATCTCTGGCCGGTCGCCTGTGCAGTGTTTGCTGTGGACAGCCCTGCTGGTGCCATTGTAGAGCGACTGCATGCACTGCACCACCCTGGTCTGGTAGCCGAGCTTCCCACAGGTCTTACTGCAGGGACTCCAGTCTTCCACCACCCACCTGCAAGGATATCAAGTGTGTTAAAATACTCTACACTGAGATTGGTGGTAAGCTTACTGTTATATCTTTGCCTGAAGCTCACTCACGTGGGCTGACTGCACTCTTGCACGTTGCAGCGTTTGCGGATGGGTTTAGGCTTTTTGCTGGTTTCGCAAAAGTTTCGGTGGACTAAACGGCCGTCACTCTTCCTCCTGCATCCATATTTTGTGTACTGTATTCCTGAGGAAGACAAAAAAGGTCCAAACCATCTCAGAACACCTGAAGTTGTTTTATAGGGACGAAAGTTATGGAAACAAAGCATTTACAGCCACGTCGTTGGCTGACTGGCTAGCAAGCCATTGACAAATAAAGGGGCAGATGAATGTATGCTAACTGTATTTTCTTAAGAGTGGCAGAATCCTGTGTTTTCCATAAGAAATGTGAGTTTAATTAAAATCTTCAAAGTATGAGAAAAGCATATCACAAATAAAGTTAGTGATGTGTGTTCACCTGTGTCTCAGACTATGTTGTGGAAGTCTATCTAACTCCATAAGAGACGTAAATACAAATAAAAATAACCTTGAATATTACTGCTGTAGAGGAGAAAATAAACTGAAATAACATAAATGCATCTGCTGTGTTTCCTGCTATTACTGCCACCTTTTGCGTCACTGGATAAAAATGTCAGTAGGTGGAAATGTTTTGATTCATCTCCTGTTCACAAAAGTTTACCACTTTCTTAAAGTAAATTCAGAAAGTGAATTTACTTTATAAAATTCATACTTAGTACCAATATTCATCTGGTACTGAATACTTCTTGTCACTGCATCCTTTAATTTAACCCAGGCACATTTTTTCATGTTCAGAACTAACACAGATTTTAAAAAAAAGGAAAGGGGTTGAATAGAAATCCAGACACTCAATGCCAGATGCAACACAACACGTCTACCTTCTTGTAAAACCTTCACAGTGCCTCTTAACTTGAAACGTGTGCTTGAACTTATTGACATGATTATTACATGCTTCCGAATGCTTTAATTTATTTATCAGTAATAACGTTTTTTTTTTTTTGCCAAGCCCATTAAAGTTTTAAATGAAATACTTTTTAAATCTTTTACACAAAAGTGGGCTTTTTCCACAAAAGTCTACTGAGTCATTTCTGTACCCCAAATGCTGGATTATATGCTTTTAAACTGAAAACAAAACAAAACAAAAAAAAACTAATCAGAACTCACCAAAACCTCTCCTAAAGGAGGAAGTAAGACACACTAAGACGACAGATTTATTCTGTTGCAAGTAACATTTTTTTTTCAATCCAGTCCTTTACTGTCCAACTTTGGAGAGTCTGTGCGACTTGTAGCCAAAACTGAATGTTCTCAGCTGGCGTAAACTTGTCCAGATACTTGTCTACTTGTGCGTTCATACTTTAGTTGTAGTGGTTATTTTCTGAAATTTATAGGCCAGGCAGGCAGCAACAGCTAATACCATAGTTATACTCGTGTCATGATCGTGTTTCTGTATATTTATTTTTAGAGTTTTTTGTGTTCAGTTTCCTTCCTGTGTCTCTGTCTCTGCGTCCTCCCCGTTGATTGTCTCCCAGGCGTGTCTCGTTCCCTTGATTAGCCCGTGTGTATTTAGTCTCACCTGTTGTCTGTGTTCTTCGTCGGGTCCTTGTCTTACGTCTTAGTTTGTCTAACGTCGTGTGTATGTGACTCCTTGTTTGACGCTCCAGTAGAACTGCTAAGTCCTGGATAGCGTTAGCTCTCGTTTCCAGTCCTGGTTATCTGTTGCTACCGGTATTTAGCTGTGTGCTAGTTCTCTGCCGTGCTGCCTGTTTTGGACTGTGTGAGCATTTTCATCATTAAACTCATCATCATCATCACCATAACCTGGGTCTCTCCTCACCACCTCAAACCACCACCTTATGACAACTCGCTTTATTCCCCCAATCTGATGGGGAAGCCAACACTGTTGTGTTTAATAAATCCAGGACTGGATCAGTCCTTTTTTTAAAATCAGGACTTGGTTTTGCAAATGCACTCAAAATAAGTTGGGTTAAAAAAAACAACCAATGCCTGGAGATTCTCAGCTGCCGATGGACCTGTTCTAGAGAACATCAGTAGGTACGCTATTTCAAAGCAATAATTTTACGTTGCAAATGTTGCAGCTTTTCCACTGACCTCCGCCACATGGTTTGGAGCACTGAGACCAGCTTTTCAGCGCCCACTCATATGTGTCCAGCTCGGCAAGAAGCACATTGTTGTTGGTAATAAGTGGCAGGAGGTCCTCATGTATTATGTACTTATAAGTCAAACTGATTTTGACGTCCTCTTCCAGTGGAATGACCTGCAACATGCAAACAATGCGCTGTTAGGAAACTCTTGGCAGCTGGTAAAAATTTTACAGTTTTAGCTGTACTCACCAGAACCACAATGCCTTCGTGCAGAGGACCGGTTGTCTTTAATGTCTCCCTCCCTCCATCGACAGAGTACTCCCACTGTAAACCATTTTCGATGAAGGTCTTCGATTCAGCATCCTCACTTTTTTCATTTAGTATGAAGTGCTCAGTAACTTGATTCTTCACAGCTGAGCATTGAGGAAAAGGTCATTTAATTAGGATGCAGAGAGAAGGAGAGATGCTTGCCATGTGAGTTTCTTTTTATGATGATATCTTTGATATTTTCTCAAAGTGGGAATCTCACTGCACGTATTCTGACATTTCAACTGTTGTGATGATCCGACACTAATTCCGCCAAGTTAAGTACCACCTGCTGCTCAGAATAGCCATTAAAAGCCACAATGAGATATGGACGGTTCTGATGAATGCCACCGAGAGTCAGACTTTCCCAGCACTCCTGTGTGTTATCACTCAGGTATTGAAAAATAAAAATTATATAAACTAATTTTTTTTTATAAGTAAGATTATAAAAGCTTTTAACAGCAGGCAGGATGTAGACTGCACTCAGAGTTTCAATTTTCAGCTTTGGATAAAAAATTAAAAAAAACAAGGTGATCCACAGAAGTAATGCACTGTAATTATATGTACAAGCATATTTTTCTGCCTTGTCAACTCCACTGCTACAGAAAATAAGAGAGGTAAACATATTTTTTAAATCCGGTATTGATCTGGAATTTTTTTATGTTTTTAAATCAGTGAGAAAAGGGCTTTGAGCAGTCAGTACCACTAGGAAAAAAAAGCTACACGAAGTCAGTACATGTGTTATTTAATTCCGGAAATGACTTTTTATAAGCTACAAACAGACAAGGAATCCAACTGAATGTGAATGTAAAGCTGAAAACCCAGCATGTCAGTTCCTTTCATTTTATTAACAAAAAAGAAAAAATGGTTGGGTGACCCCCGGGAAGAATACACAACCGCTTCTGAAAAGCATAAACAGATGCTGAGAGCAGGACGGACATGACTTCACGTTTCAGAAGAAACACGTAATGCATTTTACGATTGGTACAAAGTTAGTGCATGTCATCCAGGTCTCTCCAACCCTCCCTGCACCTACTGCTGAGAATTATATTTTGGAAATAGTCAGATACGGAGTTACTGAGCTCTCACTAATTAAAAAGCACAGGCAGCTCACCACCAAATTAAATTACATTTTTATCTTTGTTCAAAGCACTGGAATTGATAAAGGGAGTAGACCTCTACTAAGTAATAACAGTCATTTCTCCAGGTCACCCTCCAAATCTTTGGGAAGTGAGATAACAAGGCTGTGGTTAAATTATTCAGTTCAACGTGTAAAAATTTATATCCCCATTACGTCAAACCTAGTGCATAACTGTGAACTAAATAATAATGTGAACTAAACTCATTTCAGGCAGAAGAATCTAAACATTTATTATTAGACACTTTAAAAAGAGAAAACTATGTGAGTTGTACTTACCAATAATATGGGGGGAGGTATTGTTTTCTTCAATGATTATGTGTCGGGCTCCCATTGGGATGTCAAACATTTTAAGCATTCCTTAGAATAAAAAACAGATTAGGTCAGCCCAGTGCTGGGTGTTAAATGATTTCTGCCTCGATGATATGATGAAACTTTATATTTACCATTCTTTTTGGGGGTCTTAGTCAGTGTTAGCTTCACAGTCCGACAGTGGGAGTTGTCCCCCTCACAAACTCCACATTTATCCTCGTCTTTGTAAGAGCCAACCTCCTTGTCGCAGCCTACGTGCTGCAGAGAGAGCGCAGGCAATCAAACCAGAGCAACTTTTAGACACACTGAGATTGCGTTTCGGGAACAATTATGTCATGTGTGGACGCGGCCCATATTTGGGTTTTTAAAAACGACAATTTCTTACGAAAGACCCAGACATAACATAAGTTGCAGCCAAAACAAAATGTTGAGCCTTTTCATTCAAAAAGATTAAAGCTTCAAACTTTGCATTCAAGGTTAATAACGGAATAGAATACAAACAGTGTGCACTCATTGGGGCAGCAGCGTTTCAGTCCAGACTGTTTTACGGTTTGCAGAAAAAAATATCAGACGATGCTCTAACAATGAGCAACTTCATCACGAGCACAGCAACAAAAGTTATGATAATTTGTGAAAATTCACTATTTCTCAGTCTGGAACCTATATTTCTTAATGAAAATTTTTGCTTCCATGCGAAAAGAAGCCTTTGGATCTCTCTAGGTCAGGGGTGTCAAACTCAATTTCACCGAGGGCCACTTCAGCATATTGGCCCCCCTTAACGGGCCACATTGACGGTACAAATCAGGAGTACATCCCTGCTAAAACACACCCCAGAAAAAAGGTTGACTTCCCTCATTCAGTTCTGTAGAGGCTCATAATGAGTCAATGGTCCAGGTGTGTTAGAGAAGGAATCCATCTAAAGCTGCAGATGGTAGCTCTGGAAAACTAGACTTGGGCACCTCTAGCATAAATGTATAAAATACAATGTTAAAAATAAATTAAACACCTCATATTGTTAAATAACTGATTTTATGTATTGAAGTTTTAAATATTACATTTGAGTTGCTATGGATGTAAAATTACTACTCAGTTTAAAAATTACAATATTTAAATCAGTGTTTAAAGGTAAGCAAACAAATAATAAAAACAAGTCACATGGGCAGACATTATAGACTTTATGCAAAGATTTAGTCTCAGAGGCAACTGAAATCAATTAATTAAAAAAAATCCTTTCTGAATATCATCTCATGGTCTTTGAACTAAATGTGTCTTTCTGACCGGGAGCTGACAGCATGTTGAAGAGTTATGGACCGGACGCTTTGGAGCGTCTGGTTAGGAAGCGCATTACAAACCTTTGGTTGAAATGTAGTTTGTAGTCAATTCATGCTCAAAATCTATTTTAAGTCAATCATTGGCCTATAAATGTGGTCCCCCAGCATGTTTGAGCACGGTGCATGTGTCAGACATGGTGTAATGCATGTTTGACACATGTGCATTACGCCATAGAACTGCCAATTGGTAATTGAAGTAGAGTAGCTTCGATTTCAAAGAAGCCTACATTGAAGTCGATTGGAAAATGAACCATCACGAAAGAGGAAGGCTCTTGTTGTCTCACTGCACCCCAAGAGATGTATAACCTACAAAAACTGTTTCTGTCTGGTTTTGAACCAGAGACCTATTGTGTGTAAAGCAAATGTGATAACCACTACACTACAGGAACTGAACTTCTCTGCTTTGTTTCAGTTTGAGGTTCCAAAGTTGATGATGTGAGATGGAACGCATGAAAATTTCAACTGAGGCTTGCACTCAGATGCCTGGATTCAGAGTACAGACCATGACACCACAGACCCTTGTTGACCTTTAGTAAATACCTGTGATGAATAGAACATGCAAAATCTGTTTCTGTCTGGTTTTGAACCAGAGACCTTTTGCATGTGAAGCAACCATGATAACCACTACACTATAGAAACTCATGCTCTTTGCAGTGTTCCTGGTAGATGATCCACATTTTGTTAGAGACACATTAAAATAAAAAATATCTCTGAAATACAATCAACACTTGAAAATTAAAAATGGTACAAAAATAATATCAACACTTCTAAATCTCTGGAAAATAAAATATTATGTATGTTGTTTTGAAAAACATTGGAATATAAGCACTTTTATCAAATCTCCATTGTGGTAAGATCATGTAAGTTCTTCTTAAATCCATGGAAACTCAACAGTTTGTAAGGTAGGTGAGTTAGCTCAGCAGGTAAGAGCACCGTGCTGGTAATGCTCAGGTCATCGGTTCAAACCCCGTATGGGGCAATTCATGTCTAAGGTCTTTCAGACAATCAACACTTCAAAATAAATAAGGGTTCAAAAATAAAATCAACACTACAATAAAAAAGGTTTCAAAAATAAAATCAACACTTTACAATAAAAAAATGGTTCAAAAATAAAATCAACACTTTACAATAAAAAAATGGTTCAAAAATAAAATCAACACTTTACAATTAAAAAAAAGGTTCAAAAATAAAATCAACAGTTCAAAATGGTTACCATTATGGTAACCGTTTCTGTCTGTTCAGTCCATAAACTAAGCCTGGGATACAAAAAATGTATTGAAGATGTCATTAGCAGAGACAAATGGTTCTACAGAGTCCAGAACGCCCAGGAGAGCAGCGTTCTGGAGGACAGTGACACTAATTTAAGTGAAGTCGCTCAATTTAATTTAAGTTATTGGGGTGGTTTTTGTCACTACGAGAAAAATGTAGATACATTTATCTGCTTAATTTGTGATGGGATATGGATTCACGGTGAATATTAACTAAACCGCATAAAATGCGACTAAATAGCCGATGTTAATATGATTGTAATTTCACGGATAAAAATAGTACATGACCGATTTTTTTAATGTTGTCGGTCAAGATAACGGATAACAAAAAAAGTCTAGCGCCACCTGCCGCCCTGACACCAACTCACACATCTTCATTCACAGTCTTACTTGTAAATCGATTTTTCTTTTCTTGGACGTTTTGATGTTAGCTTGTCGATGTCTCAGTTTTATTCGCTGGTAAAATCAATAAGCAGCTTGAGTTGACTCTGCTGCTCTCTAGTGGCGAGAAGCCATAATGTTGGCTGGTAACAATCGGAATGCATTATGGGAGATGTAGTTTGTAGTCAATTCGTGCTCAAAACCTATTTTAAATCAATCATGGGCCTATAAAATGCTGGGGGGGGGCACATAAAATGACATGGCGGGCCACATGTGGCCCGCGGGCCTTGAGTTTGACACATGTGCTCTAGGTGAATATCTCTTGATTTTGCACCTTTTACTATAATACTTTTTCCTTCCACTCAACTCTCTATAAATATGCTGGGATACATCGTTAGCAGTGACATCCTCAGGCTTATCCTCCTCGTCTCCCACATGACTGTTGTAGGTCATGACATAAAATAAAAGCGTAACGTAATGTAACATTTTTGTGTTCAAAACATTGTCAGTTTACGAATACTCTTTTTCGAGAAAATCAATACTGGTTTTTCATTAGCTCTATCCCATCATTATCAAAATTCCCTGTTATGAAGACACTCTGTGTAATAATTTTAAGTAGGATTTTCACTTTTTAATCAGTTTACTGAAATAAATTACATTTTTAGTGATAGTCTAAGTCAGTGAATTGCACCTGTATATTTTTTTCATACTGTCTTATATCCTACCATAGAAAAATATTCAATTTGAAGTAATTGCACCCTTTTTTATTAAACAATGTTCATATTACCAGGGTTGAAGTTTTTCAGTTTATGGGAAAGGTTTGACTTCAGTCAACCTTTTGGGATTAGCAGTTTAAAACGTTATGTTTTTATTCATTTTTTCTTTCTGCTTTGCCCCTAAAAACTGAGTTAAACATAAAGAACACCGCACATGTTTCACATATAACTCTCATTAGAAAAACAACTCACTCCTGAAGTGATGTTCTTTAAAAGTTATAGCCTGGGTATGCAATCACTGGTGTTACATCAGTAATTGAGAACATGTGTCTCGTTCATATGTGGCGGTAGGATGGAGTGATAAGGGGATGGATGGATTTAGGTATTACTTGCAAGTCTGTTATCATGAGGAACGAACAGAGCCAAAAATGGAGGCTTTCAATTGACCCATCCGTCTATATTCCATGGCTAAAATAACAATATCCTGAATAAAAGCAGGAGGGAAGGCTGGGCTCAGCCTTAGAGAGAGTGGAAACTCCAGTAGAGAGCTGATCCATTGAATCAGAAGGAGTCAGTCGAGATATTCCTGCAGGAAACACCTCAGGATTCCCAAGAGTGAGCTGAAGAGTATTGATAATGACAAGAATAATTGGCTTTACCCCTGTAACCAATATGCCCCCTGCAGGCTGATCTGAGATGAGTAAAACATTGCAAATAAATGCTGTAGATGTGATTTTTATTTATTTATTTATTTTTTAAATCTTTCAGTGGACTGCTTCACTCAAGACTCACCAGACACTCCCCTCGAGCGCAGACGCTGAAGGGGTCTGAGTAGCTGCACCTCGTCCCATCATGCATCACCTGGTTCATGAACACCACCTCCCCAGTTTCCTTCGATTTACAGCTTAGCTCGCATTTACGAGCCTCTGGAAACAACAACCAAGGGTCACTAATTAGTTTGTGAAAATGTCTTTCAGATGTGAAAAATTGATTCATACAATAAACACACAACAGACACACACACACACACACACACGCGCGCGCACACACACACACACATACCCACACACACACACACACACAAATTCAACAAATTGTTTTCTCCCCCAACAGGTAGAGCCAGCTTTCATAATGTATTTACAGTCTTACCATCTGGGTGCTCATATGGCAGCCAGGTGTGCTTGACGTTGTTGTGGTATTTGTTGCTCCGCTGGACGCACTGCTGAGCGCGGAAGTCTTCATAGTGGCCTGCACACTCCTCTGTGTTGCACATCTGGTAGTCAAACGCAGAGCCTGGACAGTCTCGACCGCCGTAGGCAGGCCTGACCCGGGACAGAAACAGCAGCGGTGTTAAATTCGTGGCAAGGATTCAGACTCCTTAGATTTCTGGTTCTGAGCTTTGCTTATGTGATTTTATTAATTAACATGAAATGGTGTACGCCGATCTAATGAAGATTTTCTCATTGTTCTGCTTGACCATACAGTATGCTTTAAGTTCTTTGCAGTTTTTCCTTTGCATAGGTGGAAATGAAGCTGGATTACGTCAGGCACTGTGGTTCATCTTCTGTTTTTATTCTTTTTAATTGCTGCATTTGCATGCAGAATAACATACTCAGCCTGGTCTGACGTTTCAGACTCTGCCATTTGAAACAGTGTAAAGGCATTAGCTGCATTATTTAACAGAAAATGCATAGCAATTATAATTTTTTTTTTGTAGCAAGGCATAAATGCTTCAACCGTTCCTCTAATTACCTTGATGACCCAACCTATTAATTAGTCAACAACACTATGCAACATACTTCAGCTCTCCATTCAAAAAACCCCTTTTTGTGATAGACAAGTATAAGCTACTGAATAATTTAGATGTGAAAGGAAAAGGAAAAGCACATGCGTTTCTCTGATATGTTTCTGTAATCTCTTCCCTGATTCTTGACCATTATATGTTACTTTGTTTTGGTCTATCAGATAAAATGACAATAAAATATACCGAAGTTCAGCAAAACAAAATATGAAGAGTTTGCAAAAAAAAAAAAAAAAAAAAAAAAGAAAGGCTATTAATACCGATGAAAGAACAATATCTGTGCTGTCTAATCAGGAGCGTTCTTCCCAGATTTCCGTTTATAGTTTTAAAACAATGACACAATTTCTTTGATGAATTAAAATAATGTGTTCATCCAAGAGGTCATGACTATGTTTTGGATCAGTCTCATCACTGCCTCAATACTCACGGGGGGTCATTGCACTGCCTGCTGCGGGAACGAACTCCACCGCCACACGTCCTGGAACATGACCCGTATTTTGACCAGGAGCCCCAGTTCCCATCATGCCCTTGCAACTCCTGGCTGGACTTCCAGATGCAGTGACCCTTGAAGCACCACTGGAAAATGAGATGAGATGGGAAGGATGACGGACGGTTCAAAACATCTTGAAACAGTGCAATTGAGTTTCCTGAAAACATCATAGCCGTTCTGACGTTCAGTATCCCAAGACAATTCCACTTTTTACCAGTTAAATAAAGAAAGAAAAAACACCAATCAAATTACATAAAAGGAATGAAAAGTCAGTTTTTATAAAAGCTCTTTCAGTGCCATGTCCTACCTTTCCAGGTGCACACTCCGTCCCATCTACTGGAGGGCCTTTTTTGGTTTTACAGAAATACTGGTTGTCAGGGTGGCTGCACCACAGCTGCTTGCAGGGGTCGTAGGTTCGAAACTAAAGAGGGGAATTTTATTTTTTTAAGAATTGATCTAAACATTTCTGTTTTTTTCTTTCTTTACAACTCAGAAATGGTGAACCTAACTTCAACATTTCAGAAATGATGCATCCCCCTCTTTTATCAGTCATCCACCCGTGATCTTACATGTTAAAATCACTCGCAAAAGATAAAGAAGGACTTTCGTTAGTCAATGCAGTGCATCCGGGTGTGCAGGACTTACAGCTGTGCACATTTTGTAACCAACACCAAAGTCAAAGCGGCACTGCTCATCCATTGAATAATTAATTCCAGGAAGCTCAGGAAGCTTGGGCCACTTGTGTTCAAAGGGATCATCCAGGAGGCAATCATAGGAGCTGTGGGAAAGATTAAAATGAGTTAAGCGTAAATATTACATATCATGAACCAAGGGAACTTTAAAAAAAAAGACCTGGGAGAAGCAGCACATACTGAATGTATCTGTTGAGCTCCTGTTTGCTGCAACGCGACCAGTGGTAGCGATGGAAAGCTGCTTGGACCAGTGGGGCCATGATGCTGCCCATACTGGTTTCATCAGCGCAGCGATTCCCCTGGCCATCGTGCTCCATGCCCAGCCTAAGGGCCAAAACAAACTCATTAGACAAGAGTACGTGCAATATTTGCTGTACGTATTTATAATTGGCACGAGATGATAACTTCACGATTTTGCAAGTCGATGTCATGTACGAGTAAGTAGGATTTAAGTTAGTATAGTAGCTCCACCAAACTGCAGCGAGAGCCACTACAAAAATCAAGTGACAGATCCCACAATCTGCTTCAAACCAACACGGCAAGACAGAAGAGCACCGAAGAGGAAAAACAGGCTGATTTATGCGACTCCCTGTTGTTTTATAAAAACTATTCCTACTAATTAATAGTAATTTCCATATTGTTTTTTTCCGTATTGTTTTTCACACGAGTGTTAATCATCGTACATTGTCTGAGTTTGATTACAAACAATTCATCCCAAGAAACCTTTTCACACTGACAGCTCAATAAACCCTCGGCGTTAAGGTTGCTAAAGCCAATGAGTGAAACCACACCAGGGGTCTGTTTTTAATGGAATAATCCAATCAAAAGTCTGGCAGAGCCTTCCTGAAGCCAGCAACAGACAGCAACAAAATGACGAGTTTTGCATAATTTGGTAAATATTTGAATGTAGCCGCAGGAGGCACCTTAATGTTGTCTTGTCGGATGCTATCAGGAGAAGCACAACATGTCGGAACCCTTTCGGGTCTCACAGCTTGAAAAAGTTGACTGAAGAGTGAGAAGTATAAGGCAAAATGCCAATTAGCATCAAGTGAAATCTTTCTTCTTTAAGTTGCTATAAAAATACTGTAAACAAAAAAAATTACTGTTGAATGTGAGTCAACAGTCCTGTTAGCATTTTGCTCCAAGTCAGCTAAGAACACAAGCGTAAAAAGGTGCTCCAGACCACAATAACACTTTTTCTCTAAAAGATAAATGATATAAGTGGTGGAAAACTCACAGTTCTCATCACCCTGGACACCCCACTCCCATCATAAAAACATTGTGTTGATAGGATCATAGTGTGGAGTGATTTTCTGTCTGACGGAGAAAATGACGTACTTCGAAAATGGTTGAAGTTAAAACAAAAACCCATGAGGAAAAACCTGCTACAGAGTGACACTTCAGTCTTTCAGGACAGCAACTCCAAAAATAATGCCAACGCTACAATGGAACGATCTCCAAACAACCAATCTGACAAAACTTGAGTTTTTTCCACAAACAAAAATAGAAAATGAAATCAATGTCTTTCTCTGTGCAGCTGGTAGAGACCACCTGAGCAGTTCTGCTAATCTTTTTTTTTTTTAATTTTCAGGGGGTCTAAATACGATGGCTCACCACGTTTTTCAAAATCATTTTTTTGTAAAAAAAAAAATTGGAAAACTACGGATCATTTTCCTTCAGCTTTATAATTATGCACTACTTTGTTGTGCTCTAAAAAAAAAAAAGCCGTTACAGTAAGGTTTCGTTTGTGCTGTGAAAAGTTACATGAACATAAATACTTTTTGAAAGGCACCTTATACCATCAACATTTGTTTTCCACAGTTCTGATCAGCAATGCAGACATTATGAGAAGACAAAAATCAAGTCAAAAAGCATAACATTTTCTTACTGAATGACAATAGCACTGTGAAAAGAAAGCTTGTCCTTATTCAAAAAAAAAAGTCCATGCACAGAGAGACATAATCACTATAACATATTCATCTACCCAACTTCACTTCTCTATGACCCTGTCCATACAACCAAAAAATTATCTCTGCATGGTGAGGAGACTGCACTTCTTTTACTCTGCTTTTTCCTGAAACAGACTCAGACTCAGCAGGAACATCAAGTTTGTCATGCAGCCGACTGGAAGGTGTTTGGACTGACAATCTCAAACAGCTCACACCTAGAGATCAGTGACGCGACCACGAGAAACTGTGATTATCAAATGAGTTCTTAAAATCAAATAGTCCTGATGCATCCATTCTGAAAAACCTCTTGGATTTGCTAAAAAAAAAAAACAGCATCATTTTCACTGAGCGGAAGTTGTGACACCTAAAACACGAACGCACTTGAGGACTGAACAAAGTCATTGAGACAAACAGCTGCTAAAAATGTTCTGATTTGACTGTAGAAGCAATCAGTTGCAACAAGCCTCAGATTACACAGGTGGGTTTCTGCGATGCCATTAGGGGGGAAAAAACAACAACACTGCCAGCAATTAGCTGCTGCTGGAATTAAAGCCATAAAGGTGCATATGTAAATTATCATATAACCTGTACGTTACATGGGTATACTTTTCAACATTTCTCAATTAAAAATGCTTTGTTTATTGTGACAAACGTTTTGTGGTAACTGAGTTTGGGTTTTTAACTAGCTGTAAATGAAATTAGCACAAATAAATGTTCAAAATATAAAACTCTCATTGTAATTAGTGCAAATATTCTATGTGTTTTATTTTTTAAAGTTGAATTACTAACAGAAATAAACTTTTTTTTTATAATGGTCTACTCGTTAGCATGTAGATCTACATGCGTGTTTTTCTTGAAACAAATAATTGTCCAAATGTAAATGGAAAAAAAAAAAAAAGCTTATAAAATAGGAAGAAAAACATAGAGAAACCTTTGGGTGGTTGTTGATCTCAAGATAGGAGATTTTTAAACGTCAATAGGCACAGCATGAAGTCTGCTTCTGTCCACTCCTAAAGGATGGAAACATTGGTGACCTTGTTTTTTTTTGTTTTTTTTCTTCTTTTGTGCAATGTGACAGACAATCAAGTCTGTTTGGCTGGCTCTAGATTCTCGTGCCACAGTGGGAGGCTGGGCTCACAAATGTTACAGCTTCTCATTATGCTCCCGAGCTCAAAGAAAGAGGAAAAAAAGCTCTGTGAAATGGGGCAGAGGTGATACGCAATATCTGGACTGAGTGACCACAAGAAAAAAACACTGCTGGTGACTTGGAGGAAACGCAACATGATGCAGCGCAAACCTTTAAGAGTCATCTCTTCAGCTTCACAGAGATGGAAGTCATCTTTAAAAGATCTAATGGTGTAACTTGCAAGCAACTTTGAGTATATATATATATATATATATATATATATATATATATATATATATATATATACTGCTCAAAAAAATAAATAAATAAAGGAACATTTCACTTTAATTTTGTGTGTGACTCCAAATCCAGGCCTCCATTGGTTAATAAATTTGATTTCCATTGATGATTTTTGTGTGATTTTGTTGTCAGCACATTCAACTTTGTACAGAACAAAGTATTCAATGAGAATATTTCATTCATTCAGATCTAGGATGTGTTATTTGAGTGTTCCATTTATTTTTTTGAGCAGTGTATATATATATATATATATATATATATATATATATATATTCTTAAACCTTTGTTCTCTATAAAATCTACCAAAAACACATAAAATCAACGAATTCATGTTAGAAAACATGTCCTTTAATTATTCAAACTGATCCTCTTTTTAAGTGCAAGATTTTTAGGTGTTGCATTTCTCCATTGAGGTTTTTTGACCACAGACTGCTGTGCTGTGACAGTCAAGCCAAACTGTCAGCTTAGCCGAAAGCTCGTAGACCTCGTGAAATGCCGCTACGCCCTTCGTCGGGAAGCTGTTACTTACACGTGACCAGTTTCGTGAGCAACGACGAAGGCAGAGGAGAAGCCGTCTTCGTGATTCAAGGTGCAGCTCCTCAGCGGGTGACACATGCCAGTCACTGGAGCATAACCTGGGCGACAGAGAAGATCATACAGCCCCGACAGTCAAGGACAAGAAAGAAGAACTTGCATCACACACTTTCTTGCATCGTTCCCGAGTCCAAATTACTATAAAATTCACACCAGACGCCACCAAGAACCCAAGTAATAAACATTCAAGGAATTCCTAATTATGTTACATGTAATAAAAGTTTAATGTCAGCGGGCATTAGTATTAAATATCCTTACTGTAATTGAATGCCTTGTAAAGCCTTTGCTGACAGCTTTAACATGTCTACAGGTGTAATTTCAGCCAATTTTTCAACAAAAACTGTCATGAAGTCTTAAATGTTCTCAGGGCCTTTTATATGCACTCTCATCTTCACTTATTTCCCCATTTTATTTTATTTTTTTCAAATAACTTCATTAATTTGCTAACTGATTTCTCTAGCTGTGAGCTTGTGGTTAACCTCTTGCATAAAATCCACTATAGTTCTCACGCAGTGCATTGCTTATTTTATAAAAAAATAAAATAAAATAATATCCCACTAATAGAATTTCTACAAGTTTAACATGTAGAAAAAAAATGTTGGTTCAGGCAACATTTGTGGATGATTTTTTTGTTTCCTCTTTCAGGAATCGTGCTACCAGAACCTGCTCATTAATGGTAAAATTAAGCTTTTTTGCATTTTTGGATTATGGCTCCATGCTTCTTGTTGACTACATTGGTAATTAGAAACCTTTTTATATGCAAACAGTTAGGATTAAGCTAGTCAATATTAGCTTACACTGACTGCTTTGAAATGTGGGCAGACTGTATTTTTTTTCCTCACTTTGAAAGCTTGTTCACACCCCCTTTAACCATGATTTCATTATTTTTTGCCCTGTGCTTTTTGCTTAATTACACAAACTGCATTATTTATTTATTTATTTTTTTTTTTATTTTGTTTGTATGTGATCATTACTTAGCTTGTCAGTGACATGAAGTGTGAATTTCTCATCAGTTCTGGAAGAATTTTAACTGGGGAAAAACATTGACGTTCTCAGTACTTATTTTCTTATCCACATGAGGCACCTGTCAGAGAAATATTCCACAAGTAGTCTTTCATAGTGCGCTTTTATAGACTCACTATGGACAGCTGGCTTTCAGAACAACTCTGCTGTGCAATTAGGTTCAGAAAAACACCCAAATGATTGCTCAGATTATTTTTTTTAAAATCCATATCATACATTAGTAATGATCTGGTTGAGCAGTTTGTATTCAGAAAGTAGCATTTTCACATACTCAGGGTAAAAACCACGTCTAATGAAGCTCTAAAGGGTAAAAGTAGCTGAGGATTTTGTTTTTGTAATGAGGTGTGAGTGACGCGTTTCACTCAGCAGCCACTCGGCAGGAAAACCTCTTGAGCCTCTGACAAAAGGCATGCAACATTTTGAAACTAATAGTCTTAGTTTCACGATCCCCAGGCTCCCGCGGCACAGCGTTTTTTTTCCCCCAGCTACACCAAAAGCTACGCCCCAGCTATCATGACAATGTGCTTTCAGCGCACCACGGCAACAAACTTTTAAGCAAAGCACAAACAGTAAACATGACTCGATCAAGAGGTGTGCAGCGATTCAGCTTTGAGCGTTTTGGCGTGGTTCAGAAGCACGCCGGTTTCAGCCTCGCTTTTTGGCGGCTTTCAGAGACTTCTTCATGCTTTCTGACCACCAGAAGACCTCTTTTGGCATGCAGGTAAAAAGCAGAAAATGCAGCAGGCAAACAGCTGGCGATAAAGGGCTCTCGTGTTATTTGGCCGGGGTTGAAAAAGAAATGTCCGCAGCAAGTTAATTCAGTCGTAGTGCAGTGACGTTCTCATGTTCATAATGAGGCATGTGCCGCATATCCAATACGTTTCAGTGAGGGCTCTAGTAGTAAATAAAAATACGAAGAGCTTATTATTGCTGGAGGCGAAACTGAGGCATGTGAAAGCAGTTATGGAGCATGACTCTTTATCTCAGAGGCAGATAAAGGGAAATTAGGGGAATGCTGAAGACATTCCCACAGAGAAGTCAGCTCTGAATATTTACACCCTGAAGCGCAACCATGCAGCAGGAGAAGCATGTTTCTTTTCTTCCGTGGCTCGTTGTGTACCCGGTGAACTCGGATATCGTATAACATGCCATTAAAACCTATTCATAATCTGTGTATGTTTCTATGCTTTTTTTTTCTTTTTTTTTTACATTACAACCATAGATTTCAATCTGTCTTATAAGAGATTTTACGGAGTTCCACTTTGAGATCTAGTCAGAGATTCCCAACAGGACTTAGCTTTAGCTTTTAACTGGGTCATTCTTGCACAGGAACATGCTGTTATCTAAACCAGTGGTACACGGTTATGTTGTGTCCATGCTTCAGAAGTGCAGATTCAAATGGCTGCCACCACCATGGCGGGGAAACGATGTTGCATAAGAGGGTGGGTCCAAGGTGATGTACAGTGTATGTTTTTTTTTTCCCTAAACATAGGATTTTGTTTCTAGGCCACAGAGTTCAATTTTGGTCTCCCCTGACCAAAACACTTTTTTCCACTTGTTTGTTGCGTCCAGGCCTGCACAGCTGGTAAACACTGTTGCCTGGCAGTAAGAAGGTCCTGACTTTATATAACCCAGCTTGAGGTCTTTCATGTGTGGAGTTTGCATGTTCTCCCCGTGCATGCATGGGTTCCTTCCAGGCACTCCGACTTCCTCCCACAGTTCAAAAACGTGACAGCAACGTCAACTGGGTCTCTCTAAAACTGAGCAGGTGTGTGTGTCTGTCCTGTGTGTGTCCATGTGTTGAACCGGCAGCATGTCCAGGATATACCCCACCTCTCGCCCAGTGACTGTAGCAGAAACCCATACTCTATTTTAAAGTTTCGGTACTTCTGAAGAAAACCTGTTTCACTCTGTTTTATTTCTGCATATCAGAGTAAAGTGGTTTGAATAGAAATGTTTGTCCCACTTTCAAATAAAAAGAAAAAACCCTGAAAACCCTCTATGGTGGCAAATCACACTGAATAACGAAACACATTGAAGTTTACGGTTGTAATGTGCAAAAAGGGTTATGGATGTTGTTGCAACCCACAATATCTTGCATCTTAATCTTGAAACCAGATCTTGAGAGAAAGTGAATTGATTGTGTAACTCTGTGCTTTATGATTCCATTTGAAATCCATTTTCTTTTGTTCATTTATCTTTTAAAAAATAATCATTCCCACCCACTCAAAATCTATATTTGGGTATAGAATCTGCCATCCCGTGGCTAAACCCTGACGAGAGAGTGCGATGTCTTCTCGTGACCCTGAGAGACAGCGCGGGCTCCAGGGCAACATGGTGTAACACTCTATAGAAACTGGGCTTGTTATGAGCACAACACAACTGCATCTATGGCAACATCCGTGGGTGTGACAAGCAAAGCAGGTAGCCCGAGGCCTTCCTCTAAAGTTGACACATGTACATCAGAAGTTGAGACTGTGCACAGGTCAATACAAGATACCAAGCTTTAGCTCAGCGAAACTTTTCTTATTCTGGAGACAGTTTTTGTGCCGGTTTGGCTGCTCACTTTAAAGTTTGTTTTGAAGGGCTGAAAAAGAGAAACACAGGGTGAGAACAACATGTATATAGCACAAAAATTGCCAACTACTGCATACATGTGAACTGATGAAGAGATTAATTTTAAAATGAGCAAAAAAATAAAATAAAATAAAAACTAATTTCTGTTTTTTCTCTACATGCCAAAATCCTTCTTCAACTTTACCAATTTATCTTTTTTTTTTTTAACAGGGTGGCATCAACATCAAGTCAGCAAGGTTCTGAAAAAACTTTTTTTTTTTCACCCAGTGATTTCGCCATTGGCAGATTTCTTTATGAGAAAAACCCACATGAGAGTTTCCATCAACCTTACCTGGGCAAGACATGAAGGAAGCCAACCCCCTTTTTTTTGTGAATTGAAGCAGATATCAGCAGTCAGTCTGCACAGTCCTCGATCGAGAAAAATACAGTACCTTGCATACCTGCGGGACCAAAATCTTGCCTTGTGAGGAAGATGGCGTGGTCGTGGTACTCGGCGTGCTCAGGGTCACGGCGCTGCTGAGTGTTGGCCCATCGGCACACCTGCTCTAGGCTGCGGGAGGGGTTACCACGCTCAATCAGGCTTACAGACTGTAGAATAACAAAGGGAGGAAAAAAGGGATGTGATTAGAAATTGTATTAGTTCTTCCTTTGAATTCCCTCAGCAGGGGTTCCTCTGCTTAGCAGGTTGAATAAGACGAGCTGACGCCTCATTGTTAACTTGCGGAGCATTAAAGAGAGGGAACACCTGCGCAGCCAGGGAAAATCGGAGATTATTTACAGCTAAATGCTTTAAAAGGAGAAAACTTTATTCGAAAGACTCCCAAAGGCTTAAAGCTGCAGACTATATTCAGTTATATAGACAGAAATACAATGGAGTAATCTATAACAAAGAGTAATTATTTGGAGATGAAATTAAGACAATATTTTCAATTGGTTCACGTATTGAAAGTTCGTGATAATAGCAAGGTGGCTCTGCAAAGTGCTGACTAAGGTTGGGTAAATTAAAACAGATGACAAACTTTCACGGTATGTTTTTCGTAAAAATGATTAAGAACCATATCTCATTTTCTTCCATTTCTCTTTCGCAAAGCAATTTTGCGGACGAAAGGATTTCATGGAGTCAGAAATAACCTGGAATCTTGATGAGCAAATCATATGTATGAGCTTTTTCTCGGACTTCTAACATGCAGGTAAATAATGTCCAGGTGAAAACGGTCTGAGCTGAAATGTGAGCAAGAAGCCCAGCTTTCTCCTCCTCAGCTATGTCATAAAATCTGCTCAGCTCGTCTCCGAAACGGAGCAGGTGAGGCTAAGAAGTGAAGTCACACCTTGATTTTTCCTAAATGTCTGTTGAAAGCAGGACTGATGACACATCCAACTGATGTGTGCTAAAAGCTGCGGTCAACATCAGCTAATTATGAGGAAATAAAAGGCAACATGCATTAATATTAGCTCTGAAGAACCAATTTTAACTTCATGTAACTTAATGCTGCGTCAAAACAGATTCTCCATGAAGAACATCAAAGATTTTGTCAGACAACATTAGTCAGGAAATAGCATCACAAAGAACGTCGGAAAGGTCATATCCAGTTCATGATCCAAAATACTAAAAAAAAAAAAAAAAGCAGCATAGCTGAAAACCTACCCAGACAGGAACACAAACCTCAATTGCTAGTAGCTCTACTTTAAAGCATGTTGAAAAACACAATCATGATTGTGACAAAAATGTCAAAACAGAATGCAATTATCTGAAAATAAGTGTAGGGTGTATCAGCTAAAATAAGCAGGCAGCATGCAGGAACATTGCACCATAGATATAGAAAGAAAAACAGGAAGTTTTTCATCTTAAGTAGACCTCTTGTAGGGGTGTATTTAATGTGTTTTCTTTAGAATATGTGTGTGAAATCACACTTATATTGACATCTTGGACATACATAAATGACTGCAAATACATTTTTATTCTTGAGACAGCAAGATTTAGTTTTTCATTTCAATGACATAAAATGAAAAACAAAGTTAATGTAAATTACTTTAAAAGTTATACTTGCATACAAGAAAGACGCCACAGACCTTGTGATATGTAGACAAAACAATTTTGATTTGGATGTAAAAGGGGATTTTTCAAAGTTTGACCCATCAGAAGCAAGCAAAAGGAGGCATTCACTAATCTACAGAAAATAATTTAGAATACCGTACATTATTTTAAAACTAATTGTTTCAACTTCTTATGTATCTTTTTTTTTTACCAGTTTTATGACACTACTTTTACTCCATATAGCTACTCTCTGAGGCAAAGGTAATTTAAGACAATACTTAGACATTTCAAGCAATCTTGCACATCTCTATGCTAAAATGTTAACAGTGTAATACATAACTCACCTGTCTGTACCCCACCATTATCATGCGGACGAGCACAATGTTGATATTGGTTCCCAAAGACTCATCATGGTAGATCTCATCAACCTGAAATGAAAGAAAGAGGCTCTGTCACTGCTCAACAAAGTGGATTATGATGCTAATCTGCATATCTAACAACTATTAGTGAATATTCCAAGTTTTAAGAGTTTGATATAATCCCATGCTATGCTACAATCTCATTCAAATTCTAAGCCAAATGTTCCACAGAATGTAATTCATATTCTTTAAAAAGATATTTCTACATATCAGCCCTCATTTGGAGCCCCATAGAACCAATTATCTGGTTTGATGAAATGTACTTTGAAGAAGCGGCAGCTGAAGTAAAAAAAATAAAAATAAAAAAACTGATCTAACTCCTTATCTAGTCAGAGTGCCTGCTGTGACAACTTCTGACTTAAAAATTCTGCTAGACATAAAAAATTAAATTAAATTAAAAAATCTTCAATAATTCTGACTGGGTGAGTTTTAAGCCTCACACGACTGATAGATGAGAGATTCTTGTATTTATACTAGTTTTTATTTCTGTCTTCTAGAATCTTAAAATGTGAAGTGATCACAGATCAGCAGCAAAAGTTGGAAAAAAATTACACATTTTGATCTCCATGCAAGTTACGCTCAGGTTTGCAACACAATTTGAGATTGCATTCGCCTATAGCCAATTTGACTAATTTCTCTTGAGACACTCTCAGGTATTTTTTCGTTTGTTTTCTTGATCCTATTAGTCCTGCTTCAGCTTCCCTTGAGTTAATTATTCTCCTTCCCTCAGTCTGCCTGGTTTGCCTCCCCCCAGTCCCCAGTTACTAATAAACCACCTGTTTCTTGTTCACTGATCAAACTCCCCAGCACTTTAAGCTTCTCAGTTTCTGTCATTCCCTGCCCAATTTATCTGCTTAATCTTCTGTCAATTTGTTCCATTTTTATGCTTGGTTTCCAGCCTCTTCCAGGTCATGTAACGAGTGCATTAATCGGAGAAAGAGTCAAGACATCCAAGGTAACTCTGGAGGAGCTGCAAAGCTTATGGGCAAATGCCTCAAAAGACTTGCAGCAAAATATAGTTTTAACAAAGGGAGATGAAACAGGTATTTAAAGAGAAAAAATACTTGTTTTTTTTTTTACTAAATGAATCCTTTTCCTTTACCTTGTGTTCGTCTATTACATAAAATCTCAATTAAATACATTTAGCTTTTTGTTCTGAGTAAAATTCAAAATGCTTTACAAGTCTAAATACTTTTGCAACATATGGTTAAAATCTTACCATTTCTGAGTGAAAAGCAATGATATGACAAACTTATTAAAACATTGCACAGCAAAAATGAGTTCTTCGTCATCAACAGTTATTTTCTTTTCACAAGCATCTGTGGCCAAATCTAGAGCTTTGGAAGCGAAAGCTGTAATAATGAACATCTGTTAAACCAGTTGGGATAATTGAGTATTTTTATGCTGGAACATATAACTTGATGTCATTTTAAAAAGAAATGGATGCAAAGTTAAAGATGAATGAAAATGTTTTGTACCAGTGGGGAAAGTTGCAGTCTTCTTCTTTGCATTGAGCTCACACACATCCTGCTTTCTCTTTATTGACATATTTGAAAAATATGTCAATATCAATATCATAAGACGCTCATCCTACAAGTAAAAGTGTATGGACACATTAGAGAAGATTTCTTATCTTTTGACAGAAAATTTATGAATGATGCTCTAGTATTCTCAAGTAAACAGATTATCTTTCACCAGTCAAGACATTGTGAAGCATTGCATCCATTTAGCATGGGTTAATGCATTTATGTTGGCCTAAGTCAGCCATGTTGTTTAGACATAATTCAAATTTCCCTTTCATTTTGTTGCGGTATGAAGTGCTTTTGTTGAAAGCTGTTTAATTTTCGATGCGCTGCAGAGCAAAAGCATTATTTCCCCATGCTGTTGCCAGGCTCGGTCTTTCAATATTGCAGAGCCCTTGGCTGAAAAAGGTTGAGTGGTTAATTAGGGTCATTGGGCCCTGAGGTGTAGTCTAACGATTTCATTAACGCTAAAGCAAATAGGCTGTCGTAAAAACAACCTGCTTATGTAAAAGCAGGCTGTTTTACCGCAGCTTTCTTTGGAGAGCATAATGTGCTTTATTCTAACGTGATTAACTCATTTTATAGTTTTAAAAGGAACAAAATTATCTACATTCGGTGCAATAAGTATTTTTATTTTGCGTTTATAAATGAGTACAAAGTGCACTGCATTAATACTCCTGTGCTTTTACCTCTCACCTACAGGGGCTCTCTTTTTTCCTGATCACTCAAATGGCTTCTCTGGGCTTAAGACCTAATAAAAACTAAGTTCTTACAGATACAGGTAACATTTCTAAACAGTGAGAGGTATATGACTATGGTTGTCATCATTGTTCCTGTGTGATAGTTATTTTGGGTAAATAGTGACTGTTGATATTTTTGAAACTGAAAGAAAAAGTAAACAAAAAACATGGTTTAAAAAAAAGAGATACTATTTTTCATTGGTTTTCTGGCATGGCACAGTTCTCATGTAACCCCAGATTTGCTTCTGATTGGTTAATAAGCGCATCATGATGACTCCTTCCCCTGAAGTGCATCTTTCAGAGGAGCTATGCTCTGACAGTCAGGCAGAAATTTAGAATCCTTTATGAACAAGACTCACCCAACTAAGTCAGAGGTTTTTAATCAACCCTTAAAGAGTCAGTTGGGAGTTTTTTATTTTATTTATTTTTTTATTATTTGCCATGCTTTTGTCTAATTCCGTTTAAAGTTTCTACAGGATTTTGTTTCTTTTTTTCCTCAAAACACACCATGGAGAATCCTTAACTAGTAAGTTTCCCTTGTCATGTTAATATTCCAGTTTCCTCACATTATGAAGATAAAAAAAACATAGTCGTCAAGGAAGCTGTAACAAAACTGACAACCTACTTTCCTCTGTGCAACCTCTGGCTGATAATGGTAGAAGAATTAGTTCTTTACATGGAAATGCTAACTGAACAAAAAAAAAAAAAAGAAACCACCTAGGAAGAAAAACCTTTTTCTGGTCTGAATCCAAATTTCCTCCGGGATGCAGGTTACACCCAAGTCTATTTAGGTAAATATTCCACTTACAGAAACAAACTTCAGTTAACAAATCAGGAACCTCTGAGTGACCGAGAGGTTGCACAGATTTGCTACGCAAAATCCCTAGGAATGCCTACACTGACTTATATCCATGTGTTTATATTGGATCGTAACACAGAAGCCAGTGAAAAACAAAGAAAGTGTAAAAAAAAAATAAATAGCAACAAAAAAAGTTTTGTCATGGAATTTGTAAGGGTTTGTGGAGTTTTTTTTTTCTTTCAACTGAGAGATTCGGGTGGTTGCATTCTTAACTTTCCAGCGAGTCCAGATGAGGGACGGGCCAGCTCCGTGCACACCGAGATAATTGCAAATCCAGGAGGAGCACTCACAAACACACCTACACACACAAGAAGGACTGAAACGGAGCTGTTGTGGGGGGAAAATGAGCCTAGCAGCTGTGCTCTACAGGCGCTAGGTGTCTCTGGCTTGCGTACGGCTTCGCACTGACATGGACTAAACGTGGTCTGCAGTGGTCAAACAACATGACCATTGTGCAACAGAGACCTCACTAGTCACCTTGGCATTGTGCAGACAGGATGTTCAGTAATCAATCCCTCGGGGAGAGTTTCTCCAGGTGGTACTACACATTCTACAGCCCTGGAGCAGGGATTCAGAGGGATTTGAGCGGGCAGAGCTCTTTCAGACACAGCAAACCCGTGGCTTACAAGCAGAGCTGAAGGGTTCTGACCTTCGATTGTTTAAACTGCACCACTTTTTAAGTTAAAGAATAAAAATAAATAAATAAATAAAAGTGCAACATAATGGGAGATATATTCAGACAACTTTTAATTACCTGATTTTATCTACTGTGACGCTCAAGTCCATTTTAAACCAGATTACTTCAAATGCACTCCTCCAGATAGCCCTTTCCAATGCTATTAAGTCATCAGAGTGCATTAGACACCAAGGTCTGACAGATACCGAGTGTGCATGAGTCAGAGCTGCTACTCAGCACAATCAAGCTCAGTAAAAGTCAGACATTTTGCTCTGTTAAAGACATTTGGCACCAGATTTTGAGTATGAATTCCTAATTAAATAAACACATCATTCTATGTAAGAAGAGCTTTGGCAGTTCAAACAAACGTCTGGCACCACTTTCCATGGCTGCTCCGTACTGCTCCCACTCAACTTTCTAAGTGCTCTAATGCAGCTAATCAGACTGCCGTGCATGGTCCAAATGGTAACTGTTACAGAGTGAAACCAGCTCCCTGTGAAAATCTGACTTGGAGGGTGGTGGGGGGACTTAGGCTCAGTAAGAAGATTATGGTGGAAGGAGCTGGTGGAACCTGCAACGAACGAGCTGAGAGTTTCTCAGGGAGTTTCTCGTTTTGGCCCCGTCTCTCATCGGTAATCTGTCAGCTGCGAAGGAGAATGTGGCAGAGCTTGATGTCAATATAAACACATTCAGCAATATTTTATGGCAGAGACACATGGTTTTAGAGACAAAAAAAATAATAATTAAGAAATAGCACACTTTTATATCTAGAATTACATCTGACAACCAGGTCACTGTTTGGTCGAATACACGAGTAATTGCCGATTAGGAAATTTATTTTTTTTAGGTAAGTGCTTGGACAATACTGTATTTCAGGGGTGTAATAATACAGAGAGGTGAGTACTAATGCATGTCACACTTTTCAGAACTTACAATGTTCATTAGGGTGAGAACGTAATTCTGCACGTGCTCCTTGCCGTGGAAACGGATCACTGAGTCATCCACAGCCAGCAGAACCTCGATGTTGTAGTCGTCTTTCTTCGCGTGCCTCCTCTTCCGCTCAGACTCGGAGAGTTTATGTTCGACCAAGTCCAGAGCTGCAGGAAGGTCTGCGATGCCAACATCTGCCACTGGAGAGACATGAGGAGGACACAACATAACACCATGTAAAAGCAAAATGTATATGCTAAAAATCACATTGTACATCAAAGCAAACAAAATATTTTGTTTGGAGATTACCTGAAACCAAATAACTTACAGGAAATTGTAATTATTGTATTCGATGAAAAAAATAAATAAAAATGTTGCTCATGATTATATCAGAGCCAGTCAGCTGTAGGACTGGATGGTAAAACAATCATGGCTGAAGAGGCAGAAAATAGGTTGTAAAAATAGTGACTTTTCCAGCAGATGCTGAATCAATTGTTAAAGGAGAAGAAATTGATGGACAGTCAATGAAAGTTCACCCCCTTTTCTTGGCTCCACTGCGCTCCTGAGTCTCCCATTGTGCCATTAGAGCACAGCATTCCTCATCCTACCAGCTGGTTTTGTGAACAGTGCTTCCACTGCTGGGTCTAATAGATACCCAGAGAGTAACCTTAAAGCTGCAGAGTTGGAGTAACCTTTAAAATGTGCAAGATGGGATTGAATTTGCAAGCTACAGCTCCTCTACCTTTAATTATGTATGATATTCAGTGTTTTCTGTATGTTTCGTGCTGAGGAAGCAGAGCCCAACTGGACTTTCAGATGGAAATAATATGGTGGTTCACCACACATTATCTCTCTAACAATAAGCATAGTAGAAATCAGCTGATTTTCACCTTTACCAGCTCTATCTAGTGACCGGTCAGTCAGAAGCTAAAAAAAGTAGATTTCTTTTTACCCGGATGAGTGAACGTATCTTACCAAGCGTGTTTGTAGTGACTGAGTGAAGAAGGCTCAAAGTTAGCCATGAGACATACAGATGTAAGAAGATATTTTATATGACACCCCAAAGCATCTGGTTCATTCAGACATTCTAAAATTGTATTATTTTCTCATCTGTGAAAGCACCATACCCAAACACTGTCACACCCTGCAGAGTGGAGGTCATCTTTTTTTTTAATCAAGTCAAAGGAAGCACAAACGGTTTGATAAGCTAACTAAGGGAAAACAGTATTTTCTGCTGAAGCCTATCAGCCATCTATTCAGCTCGTTTTAAGGTCACTGTGGCTCCAAGCATTGCAGTCTGCCACAGGATGTCTAATTTGGGGCACATTTGTCAAAACAGCAAAGAACTCAACTTAACCAGTAATAAGGGAGTCCCAACATATTACAGCATAATTGCTCTGTTTTGTTCTTTTGAGCTTTCGGCTTCTTTCCATTGTAAAACATGCCACCTTGCCAGCTCTTTGAAAAATCTCAAGGCTTACGCTACATTGGATTTTTCTTGGAAGACAGCGGCCGGAGGCAGAGATAAAGTCACACTTGACATGAGCGCATACTGGTCGGTGTTGCTTTGGTATCAGATTTAAAACGTGTTCATGCATATAAGAATGTTTTTTTTTGCAAAAGATGTCTTCGGTATAAAGCTCAGTGTTTGCTTCTCTCTGACCCCTGTGTTGATGTCTGGCTCAGCATGACCGTCTGGTCTGCCTGTTTTGGAACGTCTGGGGTATATTTTTGGGCGAACACTTATAATTTCCCAGATGAAAGTAGTAAATTTGCAAGTAAAGACTACCACATACTGAGATCAAAGTGGAACATAGAGGTGCAACATCTCTCCTTTTTGGAAGCTCAAATCAACTCCACCTACCACAACATGCAAAAGTATTCACACCCCTCCATCTTTACCAAATTTTGTCTTGTTATATTCAGAAACTTGAACGAATTAAATGTGACCAGGTATTCAGCGACAGCCTAATCTGGACACGATGGATTGTTTTGCAGTTTGCCAGAAGCCATAAAGGGCCACAAATAACAAGTAGAAGAAGGTGTTCTAGCCAGACGAGACCAAAATGTAACTTTTTGTCCCACATGCGCATCATGCTGAACACACCATCCCAATAGTGAAACATTATAATGAAGCTGGTGAGCGCTGAGCTTCACCTTCCAGCAAGAGAGCAACAAACACCCAGAACTACAAACTGAATGGCAAGGAGCATTTCAGTGTTAGATTGGCCCAGTCAAAGTCCGAAACCGAACACAGTTTAGAATCTGTGCCGATAAATGTTTTCCAGATCTGTGAGCTTGAGATATTTTGGCAAGAAGCGTAGATTCAGATTTCCATAATTTGACGTGCAAAGCTGGTAGAGGGAAACGCCGGGAGAATCTGGGAAAACATGCAGACAACACTTTTCAAACTTCTATTTGTAAAAGAAAAATATACATATATTTCCATTTCTTCAGAAAGTCAAAAGTACACGATGACTAGTCTGACTTTAAATACTTTGTGGCATTCTCACATGGTGAGCTTCTGAAAGATTAATATTCAATATTTACACTGATCAGAGGAACACCAACAATTTTTTCAGATCAGAAAATATATATATATAAAGAAATTACACAATCAGCAAGACAATTTTGGACATCCACAGCTCTTCTTTGAATACATTTTCCAAGTGGCTGAAGGTGCTGCATTCACCTTTTCAAACAATTTGTATGCAAGTTTACATCATGAGAATAATGTGCAGCTATCATACAGCTCAGGAAGGAGACGGGTTCGGTGTCCCAGAGACAAAGAACAAAAGTGATGGACAATGCTGGTGAGAGAATATCATTATCCACAGTGAAATTAGCATTGTGCTGATGGGGGCTGAAAGCCCACTCAGCAAGGAACAAGCCATTACAACACAAAAAGCCTGATGACATTTTACAAATGGACTCAGAGGCAAAGACCTTCATTTTGGCTTTTATGACACTGCTCCATTTTGGAGGCAAAATGGGGGAAGCTTTAAAGCCGGAGAACACCATCGCAGCTGTGATGTACGAGGGTGGCAGTATCATGTTGTTTGAGCGTTTTGCTGCAGGAGAGATTGAAGCACGCTACCAAATAGATTGCACATGTGGAAATATCGAAGCGGCATCTGAGAAGACGTCTAGAAAAGTCAAAGCTTGGGCACAAATCTGTTTTTCAAACGGACGGTGGACTTCAGGACAAGAAAGCCAACGTTTTGGAGGCTTAGTCTCAAGCCTAGAGAAAGTTTGTGAACAGTTCTTAAATGTGTAGCCAAGCGAGTTTCAATAAATGCGACTGTCAGAAGCAATGGGCCAAAAGGAGCTGGTAGGTAGAAGGATTCAGCATTTAACACAAGTCATACTGTTTGAAAGACAGTTCTACCAAAATACTTGAAAAATGGATGCAAACTTCAGAATTTGAACAAAAAGTTAAAAATGATCCTTTTTATTATTTTTATATTTAGCAACTACAAATAATTCAGTTAACACAATCTGAACACAAAAGAATAAGTTTTTATTCTGATTTGATGTGGAGCAGCGAGAAAAGGTTATGTCTTTTTATCCATTTTAAATAAATACCTGATGTGTTCTGCGTGTCCTTCTTGTAGGACCTATAAGTGACCATGCAGCTGAGCCGTTCTGTTCGTTTTGCAGCCACAAAACAACTCAAACCCACACAGTGCTTTTTGTTTCCACTGATGTAAGTCTCCTTTCCTCCTACCTTCATTGTGCAAGTCCTCTTTCCGCTGGCCCGTCTCCCGCTTGATGGCCGATCTGCGGTAGACCACGTGCACTCGCCCCTTTACTTCCACATCCTGTTGGCCTTTCTCAAGTGGTTCAATGAAAAACTCGCCATTATCAGTGCGGATCAGGCCTGCCTGGAAAAACAGAACTTTGCATCAGAGCACCACTCTTCCTTTAAATCAAGTTAATCCAACTGGATCCTGTAATAACAGCGGAGCCGGTCAGTTGGAGGATTCAGCGCAATAAGGAATGGTGAAGGTGGACACAACTTGGAAGCTTTGAAGATTATTTCTAAACAGTTATTAGTGAATAACTTGAATGTTCTACAGCTCAAAAAAAGTTTGTGACGGTTTACTAATCTAATTCGTTTGTGTACCTCTATAATAAACTCTGTATCGATTATAGAAAAACCTTTAATAATTTGTATCTTTGATTTTTGCCTTTTGCTTTAATGAGTTTCCACTATAACATGCGGTTTGTTTCAAACCCTAACCCTACTACAAAGCTTTCTTCCTTTACACAGACGACGCCTCTTCAGTTTAACCTGAACATTCAAACACTTCACAAAGAAGTTTTATTAGCTCCTAGACATTTTAACATTAATCGAGCTACAGAAATATAATTTTCGGCATGAGAAATCAATCATGTTTGCTGAGGAAGACTTCTCTCTTGCTTGTTGCCGAGTGTCTACAAACAAAAGGTCAGTGTGGAAGGAAGCAGCCATTCTCTAATTCAAGTCAACCACAAACCTGCCATTTTCTCTTGATTGCATAAATATACAAAACGCCCACATAATACAGAGTGAGGCATTTTTATAAATATTGCAACAGATTGTGCATTTTATTTGCATAGATAATCAGTTTATTTGTCACTATAAGTTATATCTGTCTGTGTTCAGAAGGACACACTTTGTGCTCATTTTGTTATATGGACAGGGTTACGGGGGTTTAGTATTTTATCATTGGTTTATTATTGAGCAGAACTGCAGTAGAACAGGATGAACTTGCTAATATCCTAAGTTCACTTTTATTTTTGCTTGTTTATTCAGAACTTTTTCAAGTTCTACATATTTATTGTGCCTAACAATAGCTTATATTTGGAACATTTTCTCATTTTGCCCCATTACAACCACAGACTTAATTGTATTGGGATTCTCTTGTGAAAAAAAAAATATGTAGAAATTTATATTTACCCCTAAATAACTTCAGGCTTAACCAGTTACCCTTAAGAAATACTTCTGTGATTAATAAATTAGATTAATTCAACTAAATCCATCTGCCACGTGAAAGCCTCCAAGGTTTCATAGTGAACCTAAGTAAACCAGCAGCACCAGGTGAAAAGAAATGTTATAGTGAAACTTAAAACAGCGTTAAATTACAATAGATTATAACAAGCTTTATCGCTCAGAACACTGGCGAGTTCATCATCTAAAAACAGAATGATTGTGATGATTGTGACTAATAAAATCGAGTCAAGACGTGGCTGTCCATCTAAACTGACAGGTCAGATAAAGAGAACATTAAACGGAGAAGCAGCGGAAGACCATAAGAAGACCTCCTGAAGAACTCTCCAGTGCTGCACATCTTTAAGAAACCAACATGTAGCTTTTTGGCTTTAATTCAAAATGTTTTGTGTAGTGGAAAACTAACCAGGTTTTCTTCAGTAGCTGGTCAGATTTGATGGAAGAATCGCTAAAGATAAATTGGGGCAAATCATTAAAGAACCAATTAGACGCCACTTTTGGACTCGAGGTTGGGATGGAGGCTTACCTTCAGTGGGACAAAGATCTGAACCGGAGCTACAATGGAACGGTTTAGGTCAAAGAATACTCGGACATTATGATAGCCCAGTCAAAGTCTATGGTTAAGTGCAATTGAGAAGGCAGCACTGGAAAATTGCTATGCACAGACATGCTCTGTCCAGTCTGAGCTATTTTGCAAAGGAGGAGAATAAACAAGAAGTGCCGACTCCAAATCTCCAAAGCTGGTAGATGCACCTCTAAACCGTTGCAACTAATTGTGGCAAAATAACAAATATGTGCAGGAAGGAGTTGAAATTACTTGCAGGGTATGAATAAGTGTTATTAAATTATGAAAGCCTCTCTTTATTGCAGAGAGCATCCTGTCTGGTCATGTGATGCATTGTTTATGTAATGATATTGATAACAGCTGCTCTATCTGTACACAGGATGTGTTTTGAGGACAGTATTGAGTCACATTTTGGAAGCAAGTTCAACAGACCACACAGTTACTGCTTTACAAGAGATATCAGGGCTCAACATGGGATCACTGACGTCATATAATGTAACACAAAGCTGCGCTTTGACTTGAGGTTTAGGTTAACTCTGCAAACCTCTTCCAAACAGCTATTTTTGAAGAAAGAAATAAAGTATACAAGGGACTGTAATATCATACATTACATTACAAGCTACATCATAGGATGGCTGTCACAACAAAGGTTGGGGAATAAAATAGTCAAAAATCTCAATAACAATGAGAAAGGTAGGTTTTAAAATTCAATAAAACAGATTATGCAGACAGTTTGAGGGTCTGTATTCTTTTTTTTTTTTTTTGCACAAGAAGTGCACATTTGATTTGCATTATTTTCTGGTTGTAATATATTTGCACTTTTCAATTTTATTGTACATCGATTTTGTACATCAAAATATTGCTATTTGAGAAAGTCCCATTGTTTGAAACCCTTTATTCCGTGTTTAGTTTTTGACAACTTGCATTGTAATACATTTTAAAGTAACTCATTTAAATTTGGTCTTTAATCTTAGAAATTAGAGACGTTTCATCTGAAACCTTGCCTGTGATCATTATCATCATAATCACTTCAATTTAGTCACTACCTTTTGACAAACTCAGCCAATAAATATTTGACAGCAGGGTCACTTTAGACCGGGTAAAGAAAATTAGATCTAAACACTACAGCAAAATGAAGGGATGCTAAAGGACACAAACAGCGTACAAAATATGCACTTAATGAAAAAATGTGGAGAACGTCATGTTCCGAAAAAATGCACTCTATCTTTTTAAGTGCTTGCTGATTTCCAGTGTGTTTATAATTCCCCGAGTCATCATTGTTATTGCCATAACACCAAGTATGACCAGCATTACTGCATGTTTTCCTGATATTGCGCTGCCCTTGTTTGCTTTCATTTTTAAGCTTTTGCCTATTTTCATTTGCTTGCAATGAAAAACATCCCACTAAGAGTGCACAAAAATAACTTTACACTTTTGGTAAAAAGTGCATTTCTTCAATGTGCCACCTTGGATAAATTACCCCTAATAAGCCCAGAGTCTGAGTCAGAGTCACTGTCTTCAGCCGAAGTGTTTCTCCAAGACTTTGTTGAGAAAGGAGTAAAACCTCTTCAACCTATCATTATCTTCGTGACACGGAGACACCAACCAAACCTCTGGCAAGTGTGTGTGTGTATTTACAGCTGCTGAATGAAATCTAAATATGGAACAGAAATGAAAGATCTGAGTTTGGTAACTCTCTGCTCAACAGCAGTGATATATTTATTACCCTTAAGGGTGACATCCCACCGTTGGGTTAAAGAAGAGTGAGAGACAAAAGTCTGCATTAAGAACAAATTCGATCATGTGTCGCTCTTGTTGCATAGTTTGAGCTGGCTCATTTTTAATTCTTCCAGACAAGCAGTATGGCATCATTTTTAAGCAGAAAAAAAAGTGCCATAGGTTTATTTATTTATTTTTTGTTTTATATTTTCTACACATAAAAATTCTGAACTTGTGGAGTGAATTTTAATTCAACCCACGCAAATGAATACCGAGCAATTAACAGTTGGTGCAAAATGCTTTCCTCTAGTCTCAGTTGACCGGAGCTCCTCCTGCATGACTGATTGCAAACAACAAAAATGAATTCTTATGATCATCTTTCAACAATGACTTCCCACCCTCTCACACATTACCAAATTTGTGAAGCACATGACAAATATAAGTCTTCCCACCTGACATATGAATGTCTGCAGCTCATCCAAAGTCGCCGCGCTCCTAATGGTTGTCGGCTGTGGTTTGACAGCTATGTCAGGATGTGCCAGAAAATTTCTATTTTTGGTACGATTAGCTTACACTCGACTACACTCGAAGGAGGTTGGCCGCCCTGCATCGTGTTTAGCGGTATCGAAGAAAAGAGGATGAATTTTATAACTATAACTGTTAGATTAACAATAACCTGAGACAAAACCCTGTGACTTTCTAACAGGGGTTGCATTAACAATCAAGAGTTCCCTCATGTTTCATAATTGCCTGAGTACATGTGACAGATAACAGCTTATGTTTTATTCTTTTTTTTTTTTTTTTTTCCACTGTCAACTTCACAGTTTTACAGATTTATACAGGCATAAATTATATAGCAAGTTTCTTTTTGTTGTTTTTTTAACTTAAGTCAAGTGACATAGAGGCCATAATGTTACTCAACAAGCTGAACTACAATCTCAGCATACAGTTTGTGAAGGGAGTCATCCGGCTGTGCCACACCACACGAAAAAGACCCGAACATAAATCTGAACCTTTAGCTCACTGGTGCACTAAATTCCTCACCTTTGCAGGGACAACTTTGAAGTTCCACATGCACTGCATGTCATTTTAGGGTGAGACAGTATTCCTTTCAAATCCCTACTGGAAGGTTAAGTGGTGAAAGCATGAAGGCAAACTTTTTTTTTTTTTGTTAGTATGCATCTCTGTCACCCAGTAGTAGTCAAAGTTAAGAGCTTGGTTGCTTCTTCACAAAAAGAAACAATGCAAAATCCTACACTACTCTGAACCGTAACAGGCTTCAAATACTGCAAAAATGCTTTCCTCAACAGGAAATCATGCTGTGATTCATGTGTGAAGATAAAGATGATCGTTTCTTTAAAAAAAAAAAAAACTAAATCAAATCTTTCCTATTTATTGTTTCTTCTTGTCATTTCCAGCTCTGAATGTCCGCCATTAATCACGGATAGCTGGTAAACAAAGGCATAGCTACACTGCGGTGTTGCCATCACGCTTGGTGGTCCAGTTACATCACTGCCTGAGATAATCTGATGGAGTCATCCTTTATGGTGCATGTCAGACAAACAAAAATCCGAAAGCTGAATAAGCACCACAGGCTACGGATGCAGGGAAATTAAAAGCCAGCGTTGGTTCCGGAGGCTCAACCTGTAATTTGTGGTAGATTATTTGGAAACATGCATTTAGGTTCCAGGCACGCTCTCTCTTACTGATTCACCAAAAAACTGGGAGACTTAGAAAGGTACTGCAGTGTTACATCATGAAGTCAGTGATGTACTCTTTCTGTGAAATTTACCCCTTGAACTTTTGTAATAAGATCTACATAGCACTACGAAGGGACTGGACATCTCTGTTATTCCTGTTAAATACAGGTTTTGTGAGAAAAAAGAAAAACAAAAACAGAATTATCAACAGATTAGGACCTTGGCTCACCTGTGTGGCAGCGTCATATAATGGGGGAAATAACTAAACAGGACAGAGTGTAGAGGAAGGAGATTAGTTCCTCGTTCCGTTTTATCCTTTACATCTCACAGTGTTCGCATATATTACTGATCGAGAAGAGAGTCATGAATAAAAAAAAAAAAGAGAGGGGTTATAATCACAACAGTAATCTGCATGAATTAATCACACCAATCTAACATCGAGTGGACATCTCAATCAACCAACAAGCTGCACGAGGGAACGAATCCGTTTGAAAACAAGAAACAGGTCTTTTGAAAACACACTTCTCATGGTACTCGCAACAGCATGAGACACAGGAACGTCTTTGGCTAAATTTGTCCGGTTTGTATGTTAGCATAGAAAGTATGTTATTCCAAAACAACAGCTGAACTACAATTAATCAGTTAATCAAGTTTTGTTTTGTTTGTTTTGTTTTTTTTCCTCCAAAGAATCACAAAACTATGTAATCTACAAATAAATAAATAAATAAATAAATAAATAAATAAATAAATAAATAAATAAATAAATAAAAATTCCTATGTCAGATGAAATCATTTCCTTGATTTTGGTTGGTTTTCAGAAGTTAAGGTTATGTGGATATGGGGTGTGAGGCACAAGTTATCCTGACATCATCTTCTCATCTAAGCACCACATTTATCTTCACTCAGTCAGGAAACTAAAACTTTTTTCTGTAGAAATCTGCATCATAAAAGCAGACCCAATCAAGAGAAAGGGTTGCACGAATTGGAAAGCACAACTGCACACAGACTTCTTGCTCTCAAAGTAAACTGCATGTCTTTAGCTTCCTTATACCTGTCAAGAGTATTAAAGTAAGGTAACAACTGTTAATCATTTAGTCTGTCATATTATGATCCTTTCTTGCTAGCTGTAGTGGGAGGTGAAGTGCAACGGAAGATGATGGATTTTGATGTTAAATGAATGACCTCAGTCTTAATGCCTGACATTAACAAATAAGTTAACTCTCTTATTGGATCAAATCAATAAAAAAATGTGAAAATAAAATCAAAGCGAAGAGAGTCCGCAACATTCATCCACAAATGTTGGCACCTCTGCTACAGACATGCAGCGCAACTTTAAACAAGCAGCTTTTGTTGCAACGTAATCTCGGTAATCTCAGTTTTAATTTGAGCGTTTTAACTCACCGAGAAATGACGTTATTTTTAATAAGTGTGGATGACGCATCATTTGTCTAGGGAACATTTAAATACAAAACTATACTGTATATGCTGCGGTAAAAGATGAGAGTGACAGGAAATACATCACAGTTTTGGCTGGAGATCACATGCGTAGATCTTTATTTAGAGACTGCCTACATGCCAGTAGGGTGTTGGAAGGCTAGAATCATCCCAGTAAAACATGCAAGCATGGGTACAACAGTCTGCATCTATTTCCATTAACAATAGATGGAAGCTGAAACTCTTCTACTTACACCTGAAAAAGAGCGAGATGTCTCACTTTGACTGTTGCTAGGTGCCTCTGTCATTTTTGGACCGGTAGACACAGAAATAGCGCTCCTCATCCAGTGACAGGGCGTGTAAGGCACTCGTGTTACATCCATCACACGTGTAACTCTAGCCATCTGTCATCTGGGCTAATTCCCAACACATGAGCAACACCGGTATTATCATAGCCATCATTCATCATTCCACAACAGTAGCGTGCCAGCTGTCGCCATCGAGACGGGGACACTTCAACAGGAGGATGTCACAAACTTTGAGGCAGTCAAACAATAAACTATGAGTACAGATCAGCCAACAAAACAGTGGGACTTTAGCAACAAAGATTAATCAATTATATAAAAAATGCCAATAATGTTGCACCATCAGGTTTAGGGCAGAGGATCAAACAAGTCTAATGTGTTGCTTAAAGTCATGAAATGCCTTGAAACCTGATCTTTTTTTTTTCAGATTTCATCCAGTTACAACCAAACACTGACACTAAAAGCCCAACACAAATGGAAAGGAAAACTATGCATTGTTTTTAGAATATAACAAACAAACCGCTGGAAAAAAAAAATACAGTGCAACTAATTACTTCAGAAGTAAACACATTAATAAACACAATCCTATTAAGTGTAACTTAGTCTCACTAAAAATCCAGCTGTTCGGTTAAGGCTCTGGGGGTTTGCTAAAAAAAAAAAAAAAAAAAAAAAAAAAAGTATTAAGAAACCAACAGCTCCATGAAGAACCAAAGAACATTATCACTGCTGTAAAACATGGTGGTGGTAGACACAGTGAAGCTGGTCTTATTTGATAAGAGCATTGGTTGGAACACAAAGGTGCAAAACACTTTGTAGTTTTTAATTTTCAAATTCCATTCATACTCCATTCTCTGAATTGACAAATAAAATCCAAATAAAGGATTATTATTTCTGGTTGTAACATGACAAAAATATATATATACATAAAACTGTCCTGCTCAATGCTTTGTTTTAATAAATGCACGTGATGTGGGTAGGAAAAAACGAATCCCTGATATGAATCTACTCTGATCTTGACTCATCCACTTTTGAAGACTTCATGCTGGCAGTACGACAAAACACACCATGTGTGTCAAAGATCTGACCCGCATATTTTGACTCTAATGCGTGATGTACTTTTTTTTTTCTTTTTTATGCCTTTCATTCACAGTCCTTTCATCACGCATCATCTTTTGAGCCCCTTCCACATCAAGCGTTACATGTCAGCCTGTCTGCGTAGCTCCAAATGCTCCCCAAGCACCCACCCTGCTTGCTCCGACAGGTTTTTATTTAAGTTGGCTCTGAGTCAAGGAATCACATGGACAATATTCCTAAGAGTATGACAGCACCTCTTAAAGGGAGTGCTCACATAAATCACAAGCAAAACGTGGCGATGGCCTCCCCGCTTTCATCTCTGTGAATGTGTCTTCAGAGTCCTAACATCACACAGTGTCTCAAATAAAAGAAATAAATCTAAGCCACATTTTTTTGTTAGATACACTTTTGTTTTCTGCTTTTACTCTCAGTCGTTATGCGTCGCCGTGACAACAAGGTATTGTTGTTTTGTTTTTTGTTTTTTTCTACAACCAGGAGCAGCTGATTAGAATCTCAAAAGCTCAAATAACACCTGAACTACAACCCCAAATCTCAAGAGGAGCTGGAAAGGTCGGAGAGCAGAAAGAGAAGGAGGAAGTTCAAACCTCCTGTCCCATCGATCCTACTGGGCGAGGACAATATCCCCAACTCCAACACCTCTCTGTCCAACTTTCAAAACATCTGGTCGGATAGAGATTTAAAGACAAGTGGCAAAAAGCAAATGAGGTGGATCGTTGGTGCTTGCCAACAACTGATGGTGCAACTCAGGTCGTGTTACTGTGAAATATTATTACTGCCGACCAGATATTGAGCTGTTAGCTCGTCGTGACAGACGTGACGCCGTCATACCGCAACAGCCGTCACTCAGATGGCTCTTCAGACCGATCAATTATGATGATCTTGATGGATGTTGTTTCTGCTCAGGCTATCAGAGCTGCTATGTGTGGGTTTAATTAAGGCCTCTTATCAACAAGCTGCGATTTACTGGCTTCTCATGAGCAATATGGCTGCTCAGAAATATTTGAGCTGGCAGTTCTTGCTTTTCCCTTTATCTTTTACAATTTGTACTTGTAACTCATGTTTATGTGTTCTGGGATTTTTATACAAAAGGGAGCCAGCAATTTATCATGTAGTGAAATCGGCTGAGTTTATGAAATTGAGATTTTGTGGAAGCATTGTTACTTCAACCTTTAAAATATAATGCATGGGGCAGGGGGGTGGGGAGGGGGGTTACAATTCTTTAACACATGTGAGGACATTTGGTTCGTGACGAATGAGCACGGCTGTCTCTCAGGCGTTTGTCGATTAGATTGATGGATAGATGCAGCCCAAAAGCATGGGAATGTTTTTTTTTTTCTTTTGTAGCAATGTGCTACATGGAAGCTAGCACGTCACTTGCAGCCTTGAGTCACCAAAGTGCACAACAGCAGTCTAGCAGTCTGTCAGGAAATAGTACAAAATACGCAGGTTTTACAATAGTAAAGAAAGCATGGCTTGATTTTATTTATTTTTTTCTCAAGGTGGTTTGCCGGACTTGTATGGAACAGCCCAAAAAGGACAAAAGTAGCTTTAAGAGACATGTGTTAGTTCCTAATGGAGTGTTGATGGAACACAGATCTGGTCCAATTATAGTAGAAATTGAGCAAAAAAGCACTAAGGCTCCTCAGGTAATATAAATGTGCTCACCAAAGTTTCAGAATAAGTAATAACTTTTTCAGTTACTGAGTAAAGTTTAGGGCTTCTGCGATTAGTCAACGTAATCAATGTGATTGACTACAGTCAATCTATATTTAATATTATCCATATTTAGAATTGACTTTTTCATTGAATGATTCTGAGCTACCTAGTTTTTTGGTTTTATTAAACAACTGATATATTTCACACTGGGTTACTCTGAGAAAATATATTTTCCAAAAAAAAAAAGTGCAAGTCTTTCAAAGTTCTCACAGGCTAAAGTCTGGAAATATTTAAAGCTACTTAACAACACATTTATTTTTTCATGCTCTTTTGGGTTTCATTTAAAACCACCATCGGCACAAGCATCACATGCATGATGAGCTTCTGAAGAAACAATAAATCTGAATAACAATAAAAAAAAAAAAAAACCTCTTGTTTGCATTCTGCCACATCCCCATTGTTACTAATGATCTGCTGGTGCAGACAAAGCCATATTAAGTGTTTTAAAGCTGCTGAACTCCCCCTATGAAGTTAGTAAAGTGGTTATGGTAACAATTAAACACGTTTGACTGATTAATGCTGCGCCTGAGTGTGACAGTATGCAGACTTTACAGAGCAAAGCAGATGTGTTTTACCTAATCCCATCTAAATCACAGTTAATTGCACAGCTAATGATAGCAATTCAGATTTGGCCCATGTTTTCCGCTTAGATGCAGCAACGCACGTGACACGCTCTTCAAATATCATTCCAGATGTTGACGTGACGGGATCTTAAAGTCTTTACACTGGTTCTCTGTAGCTCAGAGAATAAACTTTAAAATACTTTTTGAATTTTTATTTAATTTATTTTATGAATGGCTTAATGAGTTGCTACCAAAATACATTAAAGATCTGCTGTCTGGTCTTCTAGTCCAAGTCTACTCTGCATCCCCACATCCCGAACCAAACACAGAGAACCGTCGTTCGGTTTTTATGCTCACTAATTTGGAACGAGCTTCCAAAAACAGCGTAACTGTTGAAACACGGAGTTCCTTCAAATTAAGGCTAAAAACACATTTGTGTACAACTGACTTTGATTAATAACTGGAACATCATGAAGTGAAGTCTGCTTTTCCGCCTGTTATTTTTTTTCCCTCTCTTTGGCATTTTGCTTGTTTATTTTTCTTCTGATCACAAAACGCATTCTGAACTCCCTTTTTTTCTGAAAATGTGCTGCACCAATAAAACTGCTTCGTCCTACCTTGTCAAAGCAAGAAAATATAACCTCACACGACCGCCACCGGCTTGAACTGCTGATAGTCAGCAGGACAGAGCCATCCTTTCATGTGGTTTAAACCAAATCCAAATTCTGATCCTGCTTTCTGAATGTTAGAGCTTTCTGAATCAGGTCTCAAATCAATGTTTTTTTTGTACTCTGTTATTGCCGCCCCCGTGTCTGGCGCACCATATAAAACAGTGGAAGAACATGTCACCATCTATTGCAATTGGCTAAAGACAATGAAGTTGGAATCTGACTCACAGACTAACTCTTAATATGAATGTTTTTCGAATGAGTTTTTTGAGACGCTTGACTGTGTTGAATCAGCTCTAGCCCAAAGTAATAAGTAATTAAACTGGTCAAACTTGAATTCAATTACTCTACATGAAGTCTTTAAAACAGAGGTTGAAATTTGCGAAACTTTTTTACTAACACAACTTTTCTCAAAACACAAACTGCGCATCTATTAGTATTATTCCTCAGCGATTTGGCTCATGCGATTTCTGTCAAAAATAGTTTTGAGATAGTTTCGCTCTTTGGATAGCTCTGGCATTAGCTGCTCTCAAGCCTGCCCGTTCAAGTGTCACACGACTGTTTTGCAGTAAACGTCCATCAGTGGCTCAGCTTTTCTCACTCCCTCTCTGTTTTGTTACAGCCGAACACACATTTGAAAACCAAGCAGCTACGCAAGAGCAGAATGACATGTCAGACTGTGGCAATAGGCGGGACGTGGGGTGGGGGGGGCATCTGATGCTGCAGGATGCAGACAAGTTGACTTTTTATTATTCAGATTTATGGTTAATTGTTCCCTTTGCTTAATTATGGAGGAAAGGTGGAACAGAGAGAGAGAGATCATTTCTCTAATACATCACGTAATTTCTCTAGTTTGTTTCACGAGTTTGTTAAAACTGGAAAATGCTTTTTGCGCTTACAATGCAACACGGTTAGAATTCGTCTCCTATCAAAGACAGCATTCAGGGGAAACAATAAGATAAAGTAATAAACTTGTCTCTTTCCACTTAACTTTTAGGACTGCAGTGACAACGGTTGATAACGCAAGCAGTGTGAGCTAGTCATCATTTTGATTTCTGTAACCTCATTTGCCATTAAGGTCAGGTTGGGTTACCACACAAAACCAGCTTATAGAAAAACTGTGCAGCCAGGGTTCGTGACGTGATTCAATAAATGGTTATCATTGATTTCTCAGCACACAGCTGCTGATTGCGTGCCCAACTGCAGCTGCTCCAACTGAGCGTCCCGCGTGGAGCGGGGGCCGAAATGCGCTCTCTCTTCAGCTTGGCCAGCAGTGCTGGTTTCAACCCGAAGTGCTTTTGTTTGACAGCTTACAAACGTACGCAGTGAAAGATTTTAGTAAAACAGTATGATGCAATGCGCTCTGCTTCTCTTAAGAAATGAAAATATGTTTAGAGGGCAATAAGAAGCAACTAAAAATCCCACAGAAACAGAATATTATTTACTGATCGCGGGCTACTGCTTCGGCTAACTCGGCGACTGAATGTCTAAGAATAAAAACATTCAAACACCTGTTCTGCCAACGTACAGTCAAATAAATTCAAAGTGTTAAAGATCAAAAGGACAGCTCAGACATTCTAAAAGATAACTGGCTTGTATTTGTATAGCACTTTATCAAGAGCTGTACAAGTACAAGGCGCTTCACATTACAGAGATGGGCCTAAAGCTCGAAGCTGACAACTTTATCGGGGTTTTTATTTAGAATAAATCCCAGTGAGTTGTTTGTGGACCCAAAGCTAATGGCTCGTAGAAGAGGAACCAAGACCACAGCAAACCTCTACCGTCCTCAAACAACTCCAATCTCTGAAACATCACTGCTTGGTTCTTTACACAGAAGCAGTGTGCCACTAGTGATGCTCTGAAAAGATAACATTAAAAATGATCCAGCTATTGTAACTGTTTGATGTAAAAGTAAAGCCGTGAACAAAGCAAAACGTTTACTTACCTTCCTATTTGATAGTTGCTCTGGCCAGAAAAGCTCGACATGTTCTGGAAGCGCATCATCTCCTTCGTCCATATACTGTGTAAATTAGCTTGATGCTACACTGTGACATTTTTGAGACTGGATTTGTTTTTAAATGGCAGAAGTGTACTTTGATCTTGGCCACTCTCAGACTACCTGTTAGCTGCAGCCTCCAGGACCCAATAAATGTGGATTTATACTGAATGAAGATGCAATCAGAGTTACAACCTTTTAACAAACGGACCCTTCGAAATCCTGAGCTATCCCTTTAAACAATCTGATAAGGTGGTGATAAGTTCATACTTGTGGATTTATGAACTCTAGAAGACAGAATTGCTTACCTGGACAGTTAAAATAAAAATAAAAATAAAAATAAAAAATAAGGTCAGAACGACAGCCATTGGTTTGTTCCTAAGAGTAAATATTAACAACAGATTTAAAAAGCGGTTTGCATGAACGGATATGAAAGTTTTGAAATTGGAGTTATTAAGCTAAATTGGTTTCAGCACTCAGATCAGGTGTGTCAGTCTACTGCAGTGATATTTCATCCAGCAGCCTGAATATTTTCTTGGCGTGCAAAGTGTGACTTCATGAATAGGGATGTACAAATATGAAAACGTGACCAATATTGATATCAATATTGGCATTAATTTTGCTGCCATTAACTGATATTTAATAATATTATATATATATAATATATATTACCTGTTCAAGGCTGATTCTTCTCTGCTTCAGTTAAACTCCCCACGATCCTGCACTGTATCACCATCACTATCATATGGCCAAACAAAAACCACATGGCCAACATCCTACTTAATTTCAGATCTTCTACGGATCACTGCATCCCAGTCTGGGCCATCTAAACACATAAAATACGTTTACATATACACTGCTATAGATAGGGCTTTTATGTAAGTTACTGTGTGAATCAGCCATAAGAACTTCTCTCAACTCAACAATGAACTTCTTTCATGATTATTAAAAGTGACATCATTGTGACTGCTGCCTGCTGTATGTGAGATAACCTCCGTTCATCGCTAATCTACAGAAATCCCACTTCAGAAAAGCTTAAAATCCATCTAATCGACGTCTTCTATGAAGGCATAAAGCATGTAGAAGTTTAGAAAAACAATGTTCTACAACATTTAGAGGGATCTTTTCAGTATATGTGTTTGTTTCAATTGTTTGAACTGATTTGTTTGTGTTTAGCCCCACTGAAGGTTCACACTTACCAGTCCATCACAGTTGCTGATGGCCACGGAGGCCTCCGGCATGTCGGTCACATCGCCGGTGAAGACACAGTCCCGATGGATGCGTTCCTTGGCCTTTTCCTCAAAGTCCTCCTGCCATTCCACGAAAGCTCCCGGTGCCACCAGCCTCCTGTTGGCCTTCAGGCGAAGGTGGAGCTCTTTCCCAAACAAGGTGACATTGAAAAACAAGTGCTGACCCATACTAGAGGTGACCGAGGGCGTCTGGGGGGCACTGCGGGCCATTCTTCTTCTGCTGCCAGGAGCTGAGAGATTCTCATCAGTAGCCGCACTTTTACTTCCACTTCCAGCAGAAACCACGTGAGAAATGTACCGGCCGTGGGAGTCTGTGCTGAACGGCACCATAAGACCATATTCACTTAACTTTCCAGAGAGTTTTTCTGATGGGACAAATGGTGTCAAATAAGAATCACATAAAAAAGGACATAAAATGTGCCAATGGAAAAAGAAAAAAATAAATAGAAAGGTGAAATAAGAAATGCTTATTTAGGAATGGAATGCCAAATGGAGGGGATTCAGTGGAAAATTCTACAATACTTCTTTTCATTTTCAATATAATGCATCTTTTTTTTTGTTTGTTTGTTTTTAGGGTTTTGCATACATTTTTCATTTATAAAAATGCAATAAAAAAAGTGAAAATAAAGACTCACCCTCTGATTCCGCAGCCAGAATTTGGTCCATACATACTTGACAAAGTGAAAAGCACATCAATAAATATAAACAATCCATAGCGAGGGCTAAAGTGTGAGAGCTGCCACTTTTTTTTAATTTTCTTTTTTCTTTTCTTTTTTTTTTGTTTTTACTTTTTCTTTCTGTAGTAAACTTTGTGAGTAGAGTTCCTCTCCACCTCCAATGACAAAAAAGAAAAGAAAAAAAAGAAGAAGAAGAAAGCCCAAAAACGCAAAAGCAAAAGTGCTCAGAGCTGAGCTCCAGCGAGGCAGCCGGGCATTTCTCAGCGTCCTCCCCGGTCTACACGCCAAACTGTAGCTGCTTACAGTGTGTTGGCCCTCGCTGAACTGAACACACCGAAACTGCCGCGTCCATTTAGGGAACCGAACCGGGGAGGGGGGAGAGAGAGATATCTGGGGGTGCTGATGACGACAAACTCTCCGGTATAAGAACCGGGACGGTTGGAAGTTGTTGCCCACTTTTTCCCCTCTCCCCTTTTCTTTCCTCCTCTCTTTCAAAACTTTTTTTTTTCCTTTTTTTTTCAGCAGGACAACACCGAGTTAACACACGCCTACACTGAGAGAGAGAGAGAGAGAGAGAGAGAGAGAGAGAGAGAGAGAGAGAGAGGTGGAGAAAAAAAGTAGGTAGAGTTGAGATGCAGAGACAGAGTGTCCCAGCGGTGGAACATCTGCCGTCCAGTCGTGCACAATTACGCACCGATGGTGCGGCTCCGGAACGCACAACTGCTAAACTGCGACCACTGGGAGCGCATTCTCCCTTGAAGACAGCCACATATTGAGACACGCATCCCCCCCCCCCCCCCCTCATAAAGGCAATAATAGTACGTTATATAATCGTATTAAGTTGGGAGAGAGAGAGAGAAAAAAAAACAGCCTCAGACACAGCTGATGTTCAGTCATGGAATTTGGACTATTTCTCCTTCTGTAACACGCCGAAATAGCCCGTCCAGACTCCAGATGCAAGGTAATAACTCATAGAGAGCGTGTTTACATTAGTCCACAAACATATGTTAGTGATCACATGGCAGTAAATCTGGGAACAGCATTCCTTCACATTACACTGAGGCACCGGTGACGACAAAACGCTACAAAATCCAATGGCCGAACATTTACAATAAACGCAAAGGTTGAAAAATGCAGCTCAGGGGGGGAAAAAAAAAACAGTTTTGGAAAAGTAAGTTTACTCAGATTTGAATCGTTTTTGCCCTTTAACAAAAATAAATTATCATTTGAAAACGTTGTGTTTGTCTTTGTGTAATATTAACACAAGTCATCTGAACGCGAGAAAATGTGTGTCCTTATAAATTGACTGCACAGACTGAAACTGCAGAATGACTGCAGCTTTCACATCCCCTTGACTTTGTTTTCTGAATAAAACACATTTTCTTACTTTTTAATATGCTGCAACATAAAATGGCATTTTATAAAACATCACTCAGATGTCTCTATTCTAACCAAAAAGGGGAAATATTGAATCTTAATTGATGTGCTGAAGTAAGAAAAAAATACATATAAGCAGTCTTTTGATAAGGTGTATGTAAACATCGATTTTAAAATCATCAAATTTGACAGCAAGTTTTGTAACAATAGAGCAATACAATTTTTTCCCCCTATTTTTATTTATTTTTCTGTTGTTGTCTTTTAATTGAAAAGATAGCCCTGGGAGGAAGGATGTGTGCTCTGTTTTGTCCAGTTTGACTTATTCTATTGTCCAAACCAAGAAAAAGAGTTATGAATTTAAAATGGTCTGTAGTCTACAGGGAAGCTGTCTGATTTGACATGGCGATTATGTTACCAGCTTCAGCAAAAACAAATCAAATCATACTAGTTTCGTAATCTGAGCTAATCCTGCAGATGTCACTCTGAGCATATGTTCCATTTGCCCAACAGCAGATCCACTGAGGGGAAACGAGAGCCTGGTAATATTTGGCAGTACTGTGAAGACCACCAAGATAATTCTTTTTAAATTTGCTCTGCTGGAGTCCAGACTGATTCAGACGTGAGTGCGCCGAGCCTGAATCAACAACTCTGGAATCTTTCTCAAAGGAAGGCAGAAGGCGGGGGGTTGGGGCTGCAACGAGTCTTGACTTTTAGTTTTTTTTTTCTTTTTTTTATTTGAGAAATTAGGGTGTCTAGACTGGACACCAAGCTCCCCATCCCCCTTTCTTTTCTGTTCCTCGAGTGTGTCTGGGCTCCAGATAAGAGCGCGTTGCCTGTAATGCCCTCAGTGTGTGGTTAATTGGCTCAAAGCTTCCAGGATGGTCAACGTTTGGCAGGTGTTGGGAGGGGGGATATTCCGCAGTCGTCTCCCCTGGGGCAACTGAGAGGGGATTGGATGGTGATCCAGAGCTGTGCATTAATAAGCAGTGGAAACTAACCACAGTATTAAGAGATGGAAACCATTAACTGCCTTGTGAGATGCTTTATGCTGTTTTTCCATCCATGATGTTTAGAAGTTTTTTTTTTCTTCTTCTTCGTCTTCTTCATGTGTGTCTAAAAGCCAGGAACACATTCCACAATATAGCATAGTATTCAGTTAGAAGCCCTGTTTTTTCCCCTTCAGAAATGAATAGCTCCACTCACAGTCTGTGGTTACGTCCACACACAAGTACAATTTTCTACAACAGAACACTCTGTCCTTTATAACATAAGAGCGAAACATTGGTGCACTTTTGACTTGAACTGAACCTACATGGCAAGTTTTCCCAACAGAAAAATCCACTGAGATGTTCAGAAATCCCTTTAGAATTGTGAATCGGCGAATAAAAAAAGAAAAGGCTCTGTCTGGTTGTGTTTCTCCTCCAAAACCCCGAATAACTGATCCGTAGCTGCAAAGACTTAAACTTTTTTTTCGAGTGTTTTCAGCCACAGGGAGAAGTTGCAGCACAGAGGGAACCTATGCAGACTCTGGATGCCTTAGCATGTGCTGTAATTCTGTCTAGCCATGCCAGCGAGCTGTGAAAATATGCAATTTTTTTCTTCTCCGAGATGCAGAAGATGCAAAGCAGCTGCCGCTCTGCCCAGCAGTTTGAGAGGTCTGAGTTTGAGAGGGAGTTGGGGGGGGGAGGGGGATCTGAACCTTAACAGTTGTTACGCTGAATAAAGTATGAATTGCCTTGCAGTGCTTTGTGCTGCAGAAGCATTTCAATGTGTATCCATTCCAAACAGAGGAATGGTTTATAATGGACATAGCTTTTTGAGTGTATTTATTTTTTCCAACTCATACAAAGCCGCTGTGGAAAATTCAGCATTTATCAATGCAGCAAAAAAAATTCTATAAAAAAACAAAAAACAAAGCTGCGTTTCCTCTCAATGCAAATCTCATAGACAGAATGTTGTTTTTCTGATAATTTGGACCCATTCAGAGTCACTTCTAAAACTAAAACGGAACTTTGACTAAAGACCATAGTTACATTTGGAGGGAAGTCTGGTGTGAGTAACACCACTCCAGCTGTGAAGCATGAGGGTAAGCAGCACCATTTTGTAGGGGTGTTTACTGTGTTTAACAAAACAGAGGGCATCGATGGAGAGAAAACAGTCGGAAATATTGAAGCAACAACTAGAGACGTCAGCCCGGTAGTTAAAGCTCTGGAGCAAATGGGTTTTCCAACGCAATCACTCTAAGTCAAAGTGGCTAAAAGTGGCAACACATTCAATGTTTTGGTGTGGACACTACAAAGCCTAGAGCTCACTCCTAAGGAGAATTTGTGGACAAATATGGTCAGACGTGTTTGAGCAAAAATCACACCCAGTTCCACCAGTTCTGTCAGGAGGCTCGGGCCAGAACTCCAACAAACTACTGGGAGAAGCTTGTGGAAGGTTTGACCCGAATCGGTTCAAAGGCAATGCTACCAAGCACTAAGTTCTGATTTTGAAGACATCAAGAATTCTTTCTTCCATTCTTTCTTTAGCAAATAAAAATAAACAAATTCCTAACTGATGTAAAGAAGAAAAGTCAGTGCAAGAAAAAAAAAGGTGCGTCTTTTTATTTGTTGGTTTTAAACAACAAATAAAAAGTTAAAACTCATTAAGCCGGCATTTCTGTATTTTTTTTTTAAAATCATTATTGGTTTGATGTAATATTCTAATCTTAAATGCCTTGTTTTCATTAGCGAAGCTGCATTAATAGAAATAAGGCTTGAAAACACTTGTCTGTGTGTAATTAATCTCTACGTGTTTCTCTAAGTGGTTGAGTTACTGAACTAAATCCAAACAGCTTTAACCTCCCTTTGTGTGCAAATACTCAAAACCATGCAATCAGCATGTCCTTGTAAAACACATTTTATGTCTGCAGTGTAGTCCAGCTTACAAGATAACACACTACCTTGATTTAGTTCCTATAAGTGGCAAAATCGGGATGTCTGCCAAAAGACTGAATGAGAGAGGAAATGAGTTTTTGAAAGTTACTTGTCAATTTCTTCATTTTATTATGGTGACTTTTCATTACCCTGCTCAGTGAGGTGTGTAATGCATCGCCTATCAGGGACTGTACATTATTGCCCATGGTAAGGGAAAAAAAAGAAAATAAAAAAAAAAACAAGACTTGGACGTGCAAAATGAAACGCTTCCCTTTCATGCGCTTATTACTGATCAAATCCCTTTGAGAGCTCGGTGCACACCGGAGTCTCCGAGGTGTTTGTCACTCTGCCTTCATGCACACAAGAACAATCAAAGCGGATGGCGATGCACTCGTGCACCCTCACGCCAGTGCCATGCCTCCTGTCCAGACCAGCTCTCTCATCTGCAGCGGGAAGCTTTCCACATGAAGTTCATTACATCCCCTCTTTGCCGCTCGGCTCTTCAATGGCGCTCTTTGTCCGTCGTAATCTCTGGATCCTTCAGAACCACTAGCTTGGATTTCACTTTGGGGAGTATCTCAATGAGTTTGGAAGGGATTTCAAAGGCGAGGGGGCCGCTATATCATCCAAGCATGGGCCTCGTGTCCTGGGCTTATCTTGACCCGGAGTCAAGTTGGCCGCATGCTGCAACTAAATAGGCCCTCTCCATATCCGTATCGGTTGTTTCGACCGATTTGTCTCCGCTGGTAAAGAGAAAACAGGGACAGACATTGCTCTTTGCAAAAGGGTTGCAGTGTGTTTGATCCATACAGTGGCTTGCATCAGATTTTATACACCCTTTTTAACGTTTTCACGTTTTGTCACATCACAACCATAAACTTCAAGCTGTTTTATCCATATTTTATGTGATAGATCAACGTAATGTAGTGCCTGACTGTGAAGTCAAAAGAAAATAATTCCATTTTTATGAATCCTTGGCAAGTAAAATTCTGAAACGTGTGGCCTGCATTTGTGTTTGCTGCACATGCATGCCGCGGCTGGCTTGCACTGCATTTACAGCTACAAGTCTTTTGTGGTATATCTGCACTCAGTTTCCCCGTCTAGGGAATGAAGTATTTGCGAATCCTTCTGACAAAAACAAAAACACTCCAGCTCAGTCGTAAAAGCAACTTTAAAGTTTTGCTTCGGATTTAAAGGATTTAGGCCGTTATAACCCATGAATGTACTGTGACGCAAACCCGTAACTCTGCGCGTGTGTTTACGGTTGCTGTGTCTGGATTCTGGACCATCACCTCGAGTCCGTCTTCCTAACTCTGGCCATTGTCCCTGTTGCCGCTGGAGAAGAATGTCCCCACAGCATGATGTCGTCACCTCCATGCTTCACCGTTATTTTCAGATTTTTGCCGTTTCCCCTTCTGGCAAAACTGAAACTGGGCTTTATGTGGCCTTCTTCTTGCCATGTTTCCACACATTTGACAGTTGATTCTCCCACCTGAACTGTGGATTTTTGCAGCTCTGTCAGATTTACTATAGAGCTCCCGGCTAGTTTTCTGATTGACGTTCTCCTTGCCTGGCTTTACCGGGTTAGGTGGACGGGTCACGTCTTGGTAGGTTTCCTGTTGTTCCATGCAATTATGTGATACTTTGTGTTGTTTTGCAAGAACTGCGGTGCACTTACCTAACAATTCAAAGTTAAGGTCATTTCAAAAGGAAAGAAACGTGGCAACCTGTATGGTGGGTTTTTTTTTTAACTTTTGAGGCAACTGGGTTTGCATCGAGAACACTCCAGAGCAGATAGGCAGCAGCGCGACAGAAATCCTAACAACTTCCGTATTCCAGAAGATAAGCCTGCTATGCTCTTACAAGAAGGGAAGTGATCTGAGATATTAGTCTTTCAAAGTAGGCCAGCAAAGCCAAGTGAGCTTCACTGATGTGCCGGCCGCGGGTGGCTTTTAATCCTCACACAACCCTCCGTTCTGGAAAGTGACCCTAGTTTTCTTCTTTTTTTTTTTTTTTTTAATTAAGACCCTACCTGTCCACATCAAAAGGCTTTTCAGATTAGTCTTTGATCTGACTAAGCTCTTTATTACTGTGTATGGAAAATGTTAAGATCTCAGTCCAACAAAGAATCATCTGTTTTTTTTTGCTTAGTTTTTTTTTGGAAATGTATGCCGTTCAATCTTCATAACCTGCTCCGCTCCGCCAAGGAAGCTGCGCCAGAGGATATACGAGAGGTTTTCTTTCGTACGGGGTGCAAAAGGATGATGCCGAGATAAGGAGGAAAAGGGAAAGGAAGCTGAGGAGGGAAGAGGCAAAATTCTTCTGGCTTTCGTGGAATCGGGACACTTTAAACTGCAGCACACCGAATCTTTAACGCAGATCAGCATTTTATGTTCCACCCTGATAAAATACCATCCTAGTGATGTACCAGAAAGCAGGCTTGCAGTTTAAGTTGTATTTTTTATTTTAGTCTCCCAAAAAATAAAAAATAAAAATGAACATACAATGAAAAACAGGGGACAGATAATCTCTACAATAAAACATTAAATACTATAAATGCGATAGACTAAAGTCGTTAGGGTGTTATCAAAGCTTACACTTACACATGCTTGTGTTGCAAAGTTACACAAGAATGTTTAACCTTCTGCATCTAGTTAAGTCACGTGAATTTCCATCTAATCCTCACAAAGCGATGCTGCTTGTTTGGAAAATCAACAGAGAAACATAAGGCTTCTTTTTGATGGATTTTTGATGTCTTTATTGGCTTATTTTTCTGGCTTTAGGGTAGGATTCTTGGTTAAAGCATGCTAAATTATTACTTTGAAGAAAAACAAAATACCAAATTATAAAAAATAAAAAAAAAAAAGTGCTAAGACACTGGAGACATACGAACAGTAGCTAACAAGATGCACACGGAAATCAGCTGATGACCAAAATTTGCTGATTTGGACTCTTCAGCCACCGCTACTGAAGGAAGACAACTCAGACGTAACTCAAGACCTCTTGAACCATCTGCGGTTCATTCAAGCTGTGAGAAAGCAAGAGAGAAAGCAAAACAAAAATCAGATAACATGAACGCTGAATGGAGTCCAGGGAATTTGCTCTGTTTTGTCCGTTTGAGCTTCAAGGATTTGGCAAATTTGGAAATCTCAGCCAAGGTTAGGATCTACATTGAGACAGCTGTTACTCAAATGACAACTTGTTGGTCTACAGGAGGCAATTTTTAGCGTAATAAAATCCTGTGTAACACTAAAATATGTAAACATTGTCTTTGTTTTGAAATAGTAAAACATTTTTTTTTTTTTTTTTACAGCAACTGTAACTGAGAAAGCATATGATCATATCAAAGCGTTTTGATGAGAGCAGAATTTAGCACTTGGGTTGATTTTAAGGGTTATCCAGTCCTGACACAACTAAATCAAGTGGTTGGGTTTGCATTCTCAATATAAAGTTGAACTTATTCTCATTGCTGGTTGGACTCTGCTGATCCCACCTGGTATCTATGGACAGGACCTTAAGACATAGCCATGAAGAGTGGGGAGTCTGGTTCAGGAACCTCAGATGACACGTTGAGGTTTTGCAGATCATGTGGGTTTCTTGGCATCTTCAGACCATGATCTCAAGTATGCACTCGGAGACGTTTGTAACAAAGTATGAGCCAGGCAGGGTAGGAATTAGCTCTTTAAAGTTCAAGCGATAGTTTTAAAATGCAAGAACGGGGATTGCTTCTAGGTCAGGCGTCGGTCTCTGCCTCATTTTTTTCCTGTATTTTCAGTATGTAAACTCATTGGGGTCAAAATGTGAAGCTGTTGATTCTCTGCTCAGTTTGCTTCAACCCCGACTTATGTGTCATGGAACTTGGATCACGGCCAAAACAGAGATTCAGGATGCAAGTGACTAAAATGAGCTTTTTTGATAACATCCAGCCTTAGAGATAAGGCTACTTCTCCACTTTGAAAGAAATCACGTTTGGACTCCAGGGCAGATCCTGGGGTTATCTGCCCCTTCTGGCCTACGAACACCTTGGGATTCCCCGGACTACCGTCACTGGGGATGGGGGGAATGTCTGAGTTTTCCTTCTGGATGGACAGATGGATGATTTATCCAATAGCCTCATGACATCACCCCAAGTTTATTTAAGCAATCCAAGAGTGCCCTTGGCAGGAAGACTAGAAAACTACTCTGAATTCTGATCTGTCGCTTGCTAGATTATATTTGGCATCTGAATGTCAGATCCATTCAGATCAATGCATCTCTAGTCTTCAGTGAAACATTGGTGCTATTGTTGTCCTGACAAAGAAAAACATGACTTACGTTTTCTAACCTTGTTACTAAAATGAACTACCCCAAGTATTTCCAGAGCAGGTTATTTGCAGCCATAAGTATAATAATTTGAGGTATAGTTTAATTCCTGCAGACAGTGATGATGTGAAAGTGGGGCAAACTGATGAAAAGAGGATCTGCACATCTCCCGCTCACTTTTAAGCCGAGTCATTTCTACTTTAAACAACCACAGCTCCAAACATGGTGCTGATTCGTCTCCAGTCGCGTGAATGACACTTAGGATGAATTATTTGGTTTCAAACGCATCAAAGTACTCATATTCAACTATTTAGGTCTATTTCCAAAAGCTAACAGTCGCATGTTGCAGGCACAATCCACGAAGCTGAGGCCAAACAACTCAAGGCTTCTGAAAACCGAAAGGCATTTAAAACAGGGTCCTTGAAAAGACGAGAGTCCAACTGGTTTAAGGAACCAAATTAGATGAAAAAACATACTTTTTCTGCTGTGAACCGTGCCAAGCTGTTATATTTGCAGAACTATGAAAAAAGAAGGCCTAAGGTAATGCCTCAAGAAAATTTAATTGAAAGAACGCTGTAAAAACTTCAACAACACCTCTCTAACGTTTGAAAGACAAACACCTTCAGAGTCAATCTAACATAAAAATTTTTGACATGTCAGTACCTGCATCTGGACACTTATAATCTAATGGTGAAAGAAAAAACAAAAACAAAAAAAAAACACAATCCAGGTACAACAAAGGGACACAGTATGGCAATTATCATAAAGGTGAAAAAAAAACAATAATGTGAAACTGTTAAAAACCATTTACTCTTAGATAAAAGCTTAAATAACTGCCATCATATGTACACCGTGAATTAAAAAAAAAAAAAAAAACTCTGAAAAGGACAATGCTTGGAAAAAAAAATATCAGGTCACACAACAGCAAACAGTTGTGACATGCAGCCATAATTGTTAGCTCACACAGTGGAATTTGTTTCTCTCCTTCAAAACATTTTTCTTTTTTCCTCAAAGGAGATGCAAAAGTTCAGATGCAAAAAAGGACTAAAAGAATCTGCGATAAGAAAATAAAAATAAAAAAATCAATATTAGTTAACTATTGATAAAGAAGGCACCTAAAAGAGAAGATCATAAAAATAAAAGTAAAGACTAAAAGGAGCTGTTAGGATGATCAACAATAGAACAAACCAAAATAAGACCTGATGTCGTTCATGACACGGGGATTAATTGTAAAGGCATAACAAGGTTACTGTAAGTGTCTCTCGTTGTGAAAACGGTGCATTCAGAGGAATCATCCTTCAGATGAATTCCCCTCGGAAAGGAAGTGACTGAATGTCCTGCTGCTGCCAGCGGTAGCGCAGCCTGGCCAGCGTCATCACCCTGGGGTCTTCGAACTCTGAGAAACACAGCTGGTTGAGGATGTCATAAACTCCAGCTCTGGCAGCCACCTACCACAAAAAAACACAACAAAACAAAACAAAAATTAATGACAAAAAAAGGGGTGGGGGGGGTCGGGAGTCTGGAAATCTTTCCTTTTTTTCCTTCTTTTGAAAATGAAACGAAAAACACTGTTGCAGAACGAAAGCGTTTTATCCGCTGGTGTCTTACAAGTGTAGCTGCTACACTGAAACAACAGGCGACTGTTGTCAGACGCGACAGGATGAGACGAGAAAAAAATTCTGTGATTCTGTCTATGAGACCTATAAGCAGCAGGAGAAAGCAGGTCAGAAATCTGCCTGCATGGATGTTGTTGCTCCTGAGGTGTTCAATTCTTGCAGTTTTGTAATTTAAGCTGAAAAAAACGTAGATTAAATTTACAGTAAGCTGTGAGTTTTTATGTAGAGAGTTCACTGTTCATATTAGTCCACTAGCCACGCTGAGTCACGGTTTGCTGTGGATGTCAAACACCTCGCGATTAACGGGAAGCACCAACCGGAAAAGCCCAACAATCCCAACAAATCTGTCCAAAACCCAGCCGTTTCAGACTTCCCTGGAAGCATCTTTAAAGGTTGAACGGTTCATTGGAAGAGATTCAGCTTGCCGAGTTTACCCTGCAGCAGAAGATTCAGCATTCAATAACAGAAATAGGAAAACAGCATGCAGGGGAAAGTAAGGTACTGTTACAAATTTTACTTTGCATATTTTAACGTTCCAGTACGGAGTCAGAATTGAACGAAGACATTCTGGAGGTAAAGTGGCCGAAACTCTGCCAAGTTAACTCCTCCCTGTTCGTCTGAGCCTGCAAATTTTGGACAGCACTGTGCCTTTTGTTGCAAAGGAGGTCGAGCTAGTTGCAATCGTTTTGTCGCTCTCTTCAAAGAAAAGCATAAATAAAGGGTTTTACACGCAGTTCTTTTTTTAATCTTTAAAGCAGCTGTTTATAAGTCATCCATTCAGCAGCATTCCTTGTCGCGGCATCCATGCTTCCATGTGATGTGTTCCTGGAAAGCTGACACGTCTGTTTAACGACCTTTCTGATGACTTGGTGCAGCTGAACTATTATAGTCAGTCGATGTGATTCCTTTGAGACGCCGCGGTTTAGCTGTTTAGCTGTTCACTAGGGCAACCTGACTCATCCCCTCCACATTCAGGCTGTCTAAATAATGGATGTGTGAAAAATCAGAAGACTGGGAGGGTAATTTGTGAGGAAGAGGCCAGAAAAAAAGGAGGATGTTGGAGGGCTCCGGTGAGCCGTGATTACGTGCAATCTCTTGAGAATCAGCGCAGAGGGTGTTGACATCCTCTGAAGGATTGTCAAGAAGAATACCCAGTTTTGAAAAAATATGTCTTGTACATCCTTGGTGCCAGATAATCAGGCAGGAAAGGTTTACTCCCTCTTGGAAAATAACTACTCTTGTCAGTTTAACCTGACATTACACTGCAAAACTAATTGTGATGCCAACAGAGCAAATAAGGCCAGAATGAAACAATCACTTCCAAAACACGGTAAAAAGCAATGACTTAGTAATCCAATAGTTTCTTCCAAAAGGATTCAGCTTTTCCGTATTTTGACACGTTGCATCCTGCTGGCATCAATGGAATTAACTGACGGTTAAGGAGACAGACAGCGCTCTGCTCAAATGAGAGAAAAATGAAACATGCACAAAGCTGTGTGTGGCAGAAACCAAACACTTACAGAGTAATACATGTTGGTGTAAGCATCATGCTTTTGGGGTGTTTGGAGAAAGTTAATGGTAAAATTGAAGGAGCTAAATGTAGATGGTGATGCCCAGAAACTATGGCTGCATCCCACTGAGTTACTACTTACAGAAATGACTTGGGATGTTGTTTTTATTTTGTCTGAGTTCTGTTTATTTTTAACCTATAAATATAATGGACATTTTGAAGGTTCACATGGACGCTCTTGGTGATGTTTTGGTTTATAAAAAATAAAAATAAAAACAGGCCTGTGTGCATGTAGCCTAAAAAATGAAGCATGAAATTGTGCCTGCTCAGCGTAACATAACAAAAAACAAACAAATAGAAACTATCTGATCTGTGGTGGTAAATTACCTCACCCTCTGTGGCTTTGTATGAGTAAAATGGTTTCAAAATCATCGGCTTGTGGTAACGATCTTGTTGCATTGACGATAAGCAGAGCAGTCGGATCGAGGTCTTTCGTGCTGCAATGCAACAATCACTAACGCCAATACTCATGACGCCAGAGCTGTGGTGCTGGATTGATGGGAGGGGAGGCAGGGAGGCACCGGTCTTTCCCACACTCGGCGATCTCAAAGGCGGCACATACCAGGTCGGCGCAGAGGGACAGTGAAGCCTCTGTGGCACACATCGAAACAGCTGGAGTGACTGATAGGGCACCCTCATGCAGGCATCTAAGGTATGCACTGTACACAGGTCCCTCTATTGTGCTAAAGCCAACATTCTGGATTAGCAAACATGGATTTTAATATCTATAACTTTCAAGAAATTTTTCCTCTGGTTGTACTTTAAGGACTGATGATGTATGGGCACTTTTAGCTTTTCCATGTCATTTCAAAAAGCAAGGGCAAATGTCGAACTATTTATCCCCAACATATTAGGGGGGACATGCATATGTACGTTCAATCTTTCAAGACTGATGTAAATCTTGTTGCTGTTGCTGCTAATAACACAAAAGTAAAGTAAAAAAGCTATAATGGTTTTATATCTAATGTGACTGATTGTAATGTTTGCTTGTGTTTCCAGTATTAGATTCCTGCCTCCCACTGACATGTTCTGAGCAAAACAAAAAATAGCCAAGCACATCACTAACCTAGTATCACCTGCCATGATTGGAAACCCGGCACTCCTGCTTTTAGTGGGCACAGAAATCAAATTAGTTCCCACATGTACAGCACAACCAATGTAGAGCGAAGGACAGACTGTGCCAGTTCAGGCCTGAGAGGTTGTGTAACCACGGCTCCAAAAAACACGACCAGTGGTGGAGACGACCCGCGACCGCTGCCCTCAGCGCTGGCCGTTTGTCATTACAGATCCAGCCACGGTCACTGATGATAGGCTAGTGATTGCGCCGCAGGGTTGGCTGGGTCAGAATAATTGGGTGGCTGCCAGAGTGCTGCAACTGGGCCACTAAAGGCATCAGAATACAGATGTTGTTTGTCAGAATATTGTTCTTTATACTAATGACAGTCAAATCAAAGCTGCTTGTCAGTCCAAATGTCTGCGGACATACTGGTTCAAACAAATATCTGCGGTTTAAAAATAAGATTTCATTTAATAATTTATTGGAAAAGATAGGAACATCAGTGCTTTGCATGTAGATGCCTCACTAAGTGAGAGAGCGGAAGTACAATCAAAAATCTATTTTGTATCCTACAGTTTCAGCAAATAACTAAAGTTAACATAATTGCTTGATTGTGCCATACAATGGCGCTATGTGTCCAGAAAACAGTGCCCCTTTGAAATAATATTTATTAAAAGAATCTATCTCACCACTCTGTTGACTTGATCAAATTTGGCTGCTACACGTTTTTATTTTTTATTTGGACGTAAGACTGCTCTTCTATTCACACTTACACTTCTGTCCAGACGAAGTCGACCAGAGTTCCTCAACCAATCACAAACTGACGTACAGAACCATGGGAACTGCATCATGTTATATTTAGAGTAAAGCGGAGCTTAAAGTTAGCAAAGTTGCTCCTCTCTGATGCAGCAGAGTTTCAGAGGGGACATTTTACTCATCACATTTCATCAAATCAAAACCCACCAGATGTGGGTTCTTTTGCACATTCAAATGAGCTCTTTTGCAATTGTAGCTTCAACAGAAAACACAGAAAGATCAAATTCATCAAACCTGTTTGGCTCAGGTGAACTTTAAATCTGATTAATTCAGCACATTAGTGCCTGGAAAATCCTTTTTACAGCCAACACAAGTATAAAGTGCAGGCAGTAAAAAATAGAAACGAGTTATTTTGGAGAAAAACCACTGAAACAGGAAAGGATTTCTTGATTTGCATTCAAGTTCAAATTCAGGGTTACTTTACGTGCTTATAAAACGAAACAAAACATTATTGCAATAAATCCTTAATGGTGTTTATTTTTGCCATTTACATCAGCATGAAACAACTCAAAAGGAAAGATGACTTTTAAGTGTAATCTCTGCATCCTTTCCTGTTAATACATGCACAATGGATGCATGTATTAACATGCATCCATCGTGCATGGATGCATGTTAATACATGCATCCATGCACGATGTGCATGTGTATTAACATGCACATCCATTGTGCATGTTAATACATGCACAATGGATGTGCATGTATTAACAGAGTACAGGGTTGAAAACAGGTGAAGTCAGAAGTAATCAATGTAAGTTCTGCAAGTTAATATTTTCTCCATTATTAAAAAAGAGACAGCTTGTACATCTGCCATGATAATTATGCTGCTGAGTGTCCAGCCATCATAAGAATTAGATTTAAATAATGCAACAGTTCTTCTGAACAGCAGGTTCTGACCACTATTTAAGTTGTAAAAGGTTTTTAAATAGTTTCCATGGGTTTCAATCTGAGGTGATCAAAGTTTCCTTAGTGGCTTTCAACATTTACATGTCTTCCCACACTCCATGACAAAAGCATCAAATATTAGGCAGTTATTTTGGAGTTATACATCTTTATATTGTTCTAAAAATGCCTCTTTGTTACAAAATGTTCATTCTGAAACTGACGTCAGACTACTAAAATTGCAAACTCATTTCAGATGGTCTTCCATCTCCTGATCACAGGTTTTGCAAAGATGTCCTGCAGACTGACAGTAGGTTCATTGGACAGATATTGCGCTAACAAAATCAAAGGCCCACTGACAGAAAACGTTTAATAACTGTGAGAGGAAATTATTTTATACTGCATTATTACAACGTTTTATTCCCAGTCAACAGCTGCGAATAGCGAATGTTTGGTTTTTCTACCTCTTGTTAAGGCAAGCAGCAGTGCAGATACTCACACACACAACTCAAAGCAGCATATTACTCGTACCTTTATTCACATGAATGTAGAAACAGCTGCGAAAATGAAAGGTTTTCAGATTCATGTTCTGAGGATGATTTTTGAAATTATTATAGTAACTGGCTTTCCCAGCAGAATATTCCTCTTCGTTGCAAAAAACCCTGCATTCTTTTCATGGCATAACTGGGCAATTACAGCCACCCTAATGCACCACATATATTTGCTATTCATAACAGGAAGAAAATGGCATGAATGACTGTGCATATTTCTGTGGCAATTGTTTTCACAGCAGTCATTCCATTCTATTTTGGATTCCTGTTTTTTTAATCCATCTTTTAAGAAGAAAAGGAAAAAGAAAAAACACAGGAAGTCTTCTGCTGGGCGATTTTAAAACATTCCAGGGCTTCAGGGGCATGTTTCTACAGCCATTCTCACAATGAATAATAATAGAAGTGCTTCAAAAGAAAAAAAAACAAAAAAACTTTGACCCCAAAGGAAGATTTTCATCTATTTTTAATCGCATTGAACGTAATTTTGTCCGCCTGTAAAATCATTCTCTCTTCATTCCAAGCATAAAACATCTACTGATGTTGATGCTGACTACTGCAATATGTTAGCAAAAATACTGGATAACATAAAAGACAGCCATTACGCTCTATTATTATACACTAGGATAATGTATGTCTTTTTTTAATCCACACAAATGAAAGTATGATGTAAGAGGCTGATTTACCTGTTCCATCCAGACGGAGAAGGAGCGATGCCAGGAGTCCTTCTTCTCCAGATGCAGGTATGTGTTAAAGAGGATGAGGTAAATGTAGCGCTCCAGGAACTGCAGGCTCCTGAGCAGCTGCTGCTTACACTCCTTCTCTGTCTTCTCAGGTTTGATCTAAAAAAAAAAAAAAACAACATAAAAAACAAGTTCATATATAAGTGGTTGTGCATACTTCTGTCAAAACTTCAAGGTGTACAAGGCTGGCTTCTAGAGGTCTCTTTCTAAGAGTTTATTGTGAGCACAATCTAGTGAAATAAAAGCCAAGAGCTCCTGTGAAGGACCTGTACCAAGCAAAACATACTTGACCTACAAAATGTTTTGGAAGTACTTGAGATAAAAAAAATAAGAGGGCGACCTACACTGGTTTTATTTAAGTAAACAACTCGTCCTTTGCTAGTCTTATGACAATATAGACACTTTTATCCTTTAATACTAATCATGTTTTCTTGTTAAAAATATTTTAACAAGAAAATCAAACAAGGCCATTTCCCTTTCATCAACTTTGCAGGTTTCAATTTATGTATTTTTTCCACAGTGTGTCAAGTAGCCACATGTAGGTAATTCATTGGCCTATTTTGGAATAAAAGTGAACAGGACTCTCAAATGAACATTATGGACCAACGGGAAACCATGAATGGAAAAAAAAAAAAAACGAAATATGAAAAACTCTGAATTTGTGTCTTACTGTTGACACAACAGGCAAAACATTTGGAAGCGGGATAAAATTTGTAGTAAATAGATTGCAGTTACAGTTTCATCGATATGCTCTGCCAGCAAAGCAAACATCTAGCTCGACATACAGGCTGTCTAGTAAAACAGCCAGCAAACAGACAGGGTAACCAGCAGAACAAACCACTCTTCATAATACGTCAGTGTTTTAAAATAAACATAGATACAAGGACACTCTTGGCATAAATGCTAATCAAAATTTTCACTTCATAACCCTATGATCAGCAGCACAACTGTGCAATTATCCAAAGTACAAGATGCTCCAATAATTCCCTTGGTTGTTATTTAAAAGACAGGATAATAACACTTTTATGTGACCAGGTCAGAGCCTAGACAGGTGAGGGAAAAATGCTTCAAACTCAAGACTGAATGAGATCTACAAAGTCTGAAAGCATAAAATAAATATATGATCTAAAAATCGGTTTCCTGAAACAAAACGCAACAGTGAATATTTTTAAGGCTTTCTGTTCGAAATTCTCTGAGGCTTCACTGGATTGCATACGCGCCAATTTGAAAAAAAAAAAAAAGCAAGGTCAGCAACTGGACTGCTCTTTGATTACAGGTTGTTGGAAGCTGAAGGCAAGTCTTCATTAGTTTGTTGAGTCAGTGACATTCTTTTTTTTCCCTCCCCTTTTCTTTTTTTCATACTGATTGAAGCCTAGAGAAATCTGAGGCCTAGAGTTAAAGGGTCCATCATCCCTCTTTGTGTTAGAACATTGTTATTAAAAGACCAGACGACTTACTGGCTTTGTTACTCAGTAGGAAAAAAAAAAAAAAAAAAGGCTGCACAGTGGAGCAGTTGCTAGCAATGCTGCTAAGTTGGCAGCAAACAAATCCCGGGTTCAAATCTCAGCCTGGGGAGGTTCAGCATGGAGTCAGCATATTCTCCCAGTACATGCATGGGTTACTCACCGAGTACAATCCCAACTTACTCACGATGGATTAATTGGTCTAAATTCCTCTGAGAAGTGAGCATTGCAAGCATAAGCATCCATTTAAGATCATCTCACATCTGAACTGAATTTATGCCACAAGTAACAGGGCACCCACCTTCAGGTCAAAGTGATAGATATTATTTTGTTTTTCACCTATTATAAAAGTTTCTTTTTGATAATATAGTCTAATTCATGTTTTCTGACAGTATTTTTTTTTCTTCTGATTTCTTGATTCTGTAGGGTAGACGTGAAATCAACCAGAAAACACAGTTGATCACAATTAGCTCAAGGGAGACCAATATATTTTCAAATGGATCTATGGTGATTTGAAAATATATTGGTCACTAATAAAATCATAATCTAAACACTATGTTTTGCATTTACTCAGGTTATTTTTGTCTTATCTTAACATTTGTCAAATGATGTGAAACATTTAATTGGGAGAAGCAGTAACTGTGTCGTTACATTACCAAGTGGTGATACTGTTAGTATCGGTTTGGATTAAAAAAAATGCAAAGGGACAAAAGTGTACGACGCACTAACAGTACCTATGGAATTTCTCAAGAACTAATAGTTTCACCTAAAAGAATCCATGTTCACAGAATATCATAGGAAGAAACTCTTTTTGAGAGCATTCAATTCTGTCCTCTAGCAGTGAGCAGAATGAGTGCCACATATAAAGAAATTGGGTTGAGAACCAACTTTAAATGTCCACAGAACATCACAATACTATCATTCCAGAGTTAAATGACAGCAGAGGAAGTGGGAGTAAGAAGAGTTTCCTTTCCATTCCCAGATTCCAAAGCATGTGTTAGAGTGGAGGAGAAACTTCACCCAGGCAGACAATGTGTGCACTGTGTAAAGTTGTTGATGTTTTATTAAAGGAAAAGAGGAAAAGAGATGTTACACACTTAGGTAGTTATTCCTCGTTTTACAACTAAAAAGGAAACGGTGAACACTGATGAACCTGATTACCATGTGCACCTTGCACCCCTACTGTTTTTTTTTTGGGGGACATTTTTAATGTTTAGCCCATTAAAAAAAGCAAAACAATTTGTTGCAGTGCTTTAACACAAACACCTTAAGAAACAAATGAAAGTGATTAGCTTGAAGAGATTACATGATTCACACCTCCAACAATCTGTTGAACTCTAAATCTGAAAGCGACCATCTGTCCACCCACAAGAAGAGAGAGCCACATGTGAGGGTGAGTGCTCTCCTGAGCATTTTTAGAATTGCCTTTAGAAAAGGATGTCAGGAAAGATTTTCTACATTTCTGAAGTACTGGGGCAGTCTTACACTGGGTGCAATGTGTAGAAACTCACTTCCATACGTTACAGTTGAAAACCAAGCGGAGAGGGAGTTAGTCGTTATCACTCCTGTAAAGCTTTATTGGTAAAGAAGAACAAATTTCTCCTCATGTGATAAAATACATGAAAGGACAGCAAAGGTCAGTGTCCTCTCATCCCATCTGGCCTTCAAGAAGAAAAAGGAGCGGCGTCTGAGGTGTGATAATGAACATCCTGAGATCTCCCCAGCCATAGCTGAGAGAGAAGCCAGACCAATCATGTCCTATTTTAGAGAATTCAGGAATGCTCGCTGGCAACGCAGACATACAATCAATTACAATGGGACAGTGGTAAAATGAGAGGGTGAAGTGGACTGGTTGGGAGAAGTCGGCACATTAACTGCATGATGCAACAAAAAGTGATCTGAATTTGTAAAAACGATACAAACATTTAGCGTCAAGTATGCAGAGAAGAGTTACTTTCCCGGAAACTGATTGAAACACCTTCCTCTAAATACCAGTGAACGTTGACGTAAAACCTTGAGGCTTCTCAAAGAAAACTGAAGAAGAACTTCTTTCAGTGTCACTACAACCAAAAACTACATCAAAGTTGACAAAAGAATGACTTTTCTAGAGGAACTGTTGGAATGGCCCGTGCAGAACCCAGATCTGAATCTGATTGAAAATATGGTGGTGCACAGGAGGATGTGGCCTTGCAATCTGACATATTTAACCCTACCTTAAAAAGCAGGAGAGGTATCCAAAAAATCCAAACACTTTGTATCCATGGACATGCTGTTTTTTTCTCTCATTTTTTATTTTTTTTTTAATCTATGGTTGGCCAGTTCAGAAAAATTGGTTAAAACTTGTAACTCCTTTCAGCGACGAAGCAGTCGTGACAGGCTTCCATCTGATCAACCCAAACCACAATTCAACCACATTCAGACATCAACAGACATCTTTATGTGGATCTATTTTCACATTTAATCAACAATTTTATCATGCTGTTGGATCCAAAAAAAAAATCTGCTCATAATAGCAGTGAACAACAGAGTTCAGTGCATAGTGTAAATGAGTCTGACATTTATGCTCTGAGAAAAGAGTCTGAAACCTCACATTTCCCAGAGTATCCCCTACATAACATCCCAGGGGATGTGATTGTTTCACTTATCTGGGTAAACAAAATCCTGCAATTTATAAACTAACAAAGCTCTGACTCTGCAAAGTGAACGTCTACGAAACCTACAGATCTTTCTCTCGGCTTTCTGTGAGCACTACAGATGACAAGTGATGGTAAGTTGTGCTTATTTCATTTATTTTTTTTATGCAATATCTTAAATTTTCACTTTTGTTTTCCCATTTCCCGTTTAACTACTCCAGAGGCTGAGTGCTAAAATAAGAGGTGCATATTATGGAGTTCTCTGACTGTTTGACATATGGTGTCAATTACCAGCTGATGGGGTTGCAGAGGTAAAAAGGCCAACCTATATTGGCCCTTCCCACACAGCTTTGCACAAACACCTATTCATTGGATTCAACAAGAACAGCTCCTACTCAAATCCTAAATCAAACTAAAGCTTGCTGAGGGTGGACAGGCAGCCATACATTGCTTCTCAAAAAAAGAAAAAAAATTTTACAGACATCTCACTATGGTACACATGTTGCTTTCCAGGTAATCTCATTAAGTGAATCTAATTCAAAATCTGTCAGTAGCTTATTTAAACTTTGCTTGCTTTATTTTATATTATTGGCAAGAATACAGAATCCGTACAGAAGTGTGAACAATTCTGGAATGTGAGTATTTTCCATGCCTGAATAAGAATAAGCAAATAGATATGGAAAACTATTTTTATTTCAATTCTTTATTGTAAACTGAACCCATACATCCATCCCTCTATGTTTGGCATTTTGCTTCAAGACACAACCTTAAAGTGTAACTATATGGTTTTTTAGGAAGAGCAACATACTGTAGATTAGAACATCTCACTGACAGTTTCAAATTAAGGGATTAAAATATTTTGTAATTCAAAACACAAAATTGGTCATTTTTAATACATCAGTTTATTTAGATGAGGTAGTAGAAATAATATTGGTTTTATTGCAACACTGTGAACAGCGAACAATAGTGGAAAAAATACAATCTTTCTGTATTATCTTATCATCATTTAGTCATCATCTGAGCTGCTTTAATACAAGGAGCAGCAGAATTTTGGTCATTTTTTCCCCATGTTTTTTTTTTTTTTTTAATCCAGCAAGCATTACTCTCTACAGCAAAAGTCACTGAAAATATTTTTATTATAGCCTTTCTTTTGCAACATTCAAATTTTTTTCTTTAGTTTTCAGATGTTAAGATCAAGTTACTTAATATTATATTTGTATACATATATTTTCTGAGAATAGATTTTTGCATATTCATTTTTTTTTTTGACACAAAGCAAGCCACCAAATTTCCCCCTGGAGGCTTGATGAAAAGCTAAGTTATACATCATCTGGCCTTAATTTCAAAAGCTGATCTTTATGGATCAAGATGGTGCCCAAAACTCCTTTTTAAAGGCCCAGAGAAGCCATGAAGCAGCCGGTAAAAGACAGAGATGAAGATGCCTTTCTGCTAATGGTTTCTGCAGATTCCAGGCCTCTGTCTTTTTCCAGCCACACTGTGCTGATTAAATCATGACGTTAAAGCTGAGGTGGATTTTAGAGGCAAGGCATCTAAATCCAAACATTGTACATAAAGTGCTCAATACAGGCAGTTCATCCAGGCACAACTCTGAAGCCCTCTCACATAAGTTTCATTAATCTCTGCCAGGAAACAGATCCAATATTCCTGTAATAGTTAAGTAAACTATTAACAATGGGACAGAAGTCAAGCATTAAAATGACCAAAGGCTTGGCAAATGAGAAAGAAATAACCCAACAAAAGCTCGATAGACTTTGGGCTCAAAAGAGTGATTGAAAGCAGAAAACAAACGTGAATACATGGCATGTCAGGTGAACGGAGATTACAAACGCCACAGAAGCAGACGGGGAAAATCAACTTTGCCTACACACAAGACTGGAATATCCGCCCACATTAACCTCACAAATTATGGTACATTTTGTACAAACGTATGCCTGGCAAAATAACTCTTGGAGACTCCATTTTCTAATCAATCATTCAGTAAACTATCAAGAAACAAATTATTTGGGGAATGCAAGCCCTACGCAGGCAGAAAAATGGCATGAAAGGCAACTGCAGCCAATTAGATAGTTAATATTTTAGATCTCAATCTGAACCTTGACTCGTCTTCATGACAAACCGTTATTTTCTGTTTCTTAGCAACTCTATGGTTAGGTAAAACAGTTTGACCCAGTGGTATTTTTTTATTAGACTAGGGTAAAGCTGGTTTTCTGTTAAGCAATTATATGTTTTTGTACTTGTCTGACATTATCAAACAGAGTTCTCTTGTGGCCGTTCAGATCAGAGTTGTGCGTAAACACAGTGAAATCAGTACTCTCATGGGTGGCATTAACTTCCTAAGAACCTTCAGACATAGGTTGTTTTTTTTGTTTTTTTTTACATCACAATCCGGTTCACAAAGAAGAGTGACAACATTTCTCCTCGAACGTGAAAGCTTAATGTGCACAACTAGCTAAAAGAGATAGAAGGAAAACACAGAATCATTTATTCTCAACAGTGTGCACATGTGCATATCTGTCTTACTGAGGATTGTTGATAATGTAGCTGGGCCTCTCTCCTCATAACAATATTACTTACACATACAGCATAAATGTTCTACACTGCTTCTCCAACCCGGTTCTGTTACCAGAATGACTTCAAATAATAAAATAATTCTAAATACTAAAAGTGTGAAGGGAAAAAAAATGATTTGTCAGCATTAGTCTGACCACGCCGGCTTTAAGAGAGCAGTGAGGGCATCGCTAGCGCAATCATCATCTGCTGCACAACCGACCTTGCATATAGAACACAGTGTCTCAGCTTTGGCACCATGTAAATGCAATTCCTAGAGCAACTCCTGGCGGTCACACATTTTGGTTCACTTATGGTTGGCATTAAGTCACTTGATCAGTACAATTTTCTTCTAAAATATTACTGATTCAATGTATTCAAAGGTAGCAGATTAGCTGGTGCAGAAAAACGTGACCCTTTCTCAGTGAAATGATTTGGGACTCAATAGGATTTGACAGATAACAGCACCAAAGCTAGTCTGGGTGGCATTTAACTATCTTGCGTGTCTTTGGAAACAGATGTCTATGGTAATTTTTATTTTATTTTTTTAGCTGGCATGAATTTGAACCACCATTTTGAGAAATGGCGTTGTAGGATTATAAAAGAAAACCTAAAAGCAGAAGGCTGGTGAAGAAAGTAAACTAGTCATTGTAAAATGGATTGTGGAAAAAAAGAGAAAGTAGACACTGGAACTTGAAGTGCCTTGTGGATGTAAAAGGGGAGCAGAAGATATATAAAGATGCTTTGATAAAATGACACAAAATCTGAACAAAATCTAAACACAATGTATGATGGAAGCTACGCTGCACATCACTTCAAGCATACCATCTCAACACGGCAAGAGCAGCGTCATGCTGTGGGGGGGGGAGGTTTTCTTTAACAGAGGAAAGGAGGTTGATCAGAAAAAAAGGAAGATGAATGGTGCTAAAAAACAAAGCAATCCTAAAAGAAACTTGTTAGGGGCAGCAAACGACTTGAGAGTGCACTGGAGGTTTACCTTTCGCCTAAACAAGAAATCAGCACTACGATGCTTTAGCACAGCCTGTTTGACCAAAGTTCAGACCTAAACCCAACTGAGTTTACAGACTCAACGGACACTCTCCGTCTAATCTGAAGATTCTGAAACCGCGTTTCAATTTTCTTTCACTTTAATAAAGCTCTACTTTCTGCAGAAACCATAAGACAATGAGAAATCTCCCAGTGAGCAACTCAAATAAGCACATTAACATAATTGTCTCTACACAGACTGTGTAAAATAAAATTAGATAAAATTAGCATTTGAATACAGCCAGCCTGTTGCTGCTTTAGAGACAAAGTTTAATTTTAAAATGAGAGAGAGAAAGACAACGTTTTTTGAGAGAGATGGGGCAAGATTAACGCAAGAGAGTTTGTGGACAGATCTATAGTACAATGTTATTTATTGGCACACTGAAACGGCAAAAGAAAGCCTTTAAATTTTAAATATATTTATATACAAGTATAAATGGATCTTCATTAAGGTCAAATGTACTGACTCAATGAAGATTCAATGAGCAAATGTATAGTTCTAAAAATACAGAACAGAAAAAACTAATGAAAAGAGTACAGCAATAACTTTAGAAAACCGATGCCCTAAAATTGTGCAGCAAGGGATAATCTTGGGATGAATCCACAAAGTGGCTTTTAAGGTGTCGAAATTAGCTGGAATGCAGCTAAAATGCTTTTGTCATTGATATTAAATTCGTCTTTACTAATTTACCTGTTAATAACAGATTGTGTGCTACAGTAATGTGATGAAATTTCTTTATTATAACTTTTCCAAAAATGCAACTGGAGAAATTGCATTTCTGCAGGTTACATGTGGTAACCGTAGACAGCGACGTACTTAGAAATTACACGTCTAATTTACTCAGATTTACTGCTTAAAGACAAAAAAACTGAAGGAAACAAAAATTCTACCAACAAATGTATGACATGAGAAATCCAATAAGGTCATTATGCAAAATCAGGTGAGGGTTTCCTCAGAACGTTCCCAAGGAGACAAATTACTTGTAGATTATTCAAAGTGATTTGGACTGTTGGTTGCAAAGAAATGACAAGATAATACAAACACCCAGAGATGGAAATAAATCATCAAGTTTAGAGAAAAAATACCTTCAGATCTTCCATTTGGAAGTTGTTGTGTGTGGAAAATAACATAACTATCTTGGTTTTGCATATTGGTATTTTGCTGGATTTGAAAATATGTTTGCTTCAACACATTTGTGCCAAAATATTACAAGTTGCATCAAGGAAAGACAAGGAATCAAGGTGGATTCTAAAGCATAAAGGTTGAACAGGGAAGCACTATAACTATGCAGTTATAGTGCATCTTTTTCATTGTTTTTGCTTCGAAATCCTGATCATCGGTGAGCTTGGAGGTCCTAGTTGCTCCTCTGTCTTTCTGGTCTAAATACTTTCATCAACTTTATGCAAGAAAATCTGCACACGTCATTCTTCCATATCTTAAAATATTTTTCCATTGCCCCATCCAAACCATGAGCACCTTTCTTTGGACACACACACATACAAAGAAGAGAAGCAAGGTTAGTACCACTCACTCTTTTCTCATTCTGTATGTTTTTCACCACCTGTGTGGAAAAGCATCACATTTTTGACAAAAGGCAACAAAAAAAAAACAAACAAACAAAAAAAAAAAAACGATTTTAGCAGCCGCTCTCACCCAGCAGCAAAGGATTACTGCTCAGGTTGATGAGACTGGCCAATTCTGAAGCGCAGCTCACTTTTGCTTTCAGTAGCTTCTTGAAGGTCTGGGCAGAAGCCAGCGATCTTCAGCGATCACATTCTCGGGTCAGAGAGTGTATGCTGCTCGGAAATGAATCAGTCAAGGCTACAGAGACCGCAGCCTATTGGAATGAAAGGTAACACTGGGCACACTGAGCAAAACGATGTCCTGGAAAAGCAGCAGAAATATAACTGTTTGTTGAAATGTGGTATTGCAATAAGAAACACAAGGTGATGGCTGAAGATATAACAAGAAGATTGGAGAGGAGTGGAAGACTCGAACAAATAGGAAAGACAACTGAGAGCTGGTGAGGAAATTATTCTAGCCATTCTTAAATTAAGATCCCATGCCAAACCTATAACCATACATCAACAAAACTTTAAAAAGCCTGTCAACAATAACAAAAAATAATAATAATAAAACTGCAGCTGTGCAGAAACTGTGAACTGTTCCTTTATTGCATTAACTTAAGTGTTAGATGTTGTATCTGAGTTGTGGTCTTACGTCTGGTTGGCAGCAGAGATTTTAAGGCTCTTAAGCCAATGTCAAACTGGGAGAAGATGGTAGTTTTAGATGGGGGAGGGTTTATTGTGGGGGTAAGACTTTTTTCCCCTCATTTCTCCCCCCTTTTTGGTCTGCTGTTGCCTGCCAGTTCTATCAACATCTGGCACTGTTTATCGCCCAGGCTGATGGTTCAGACTGGAGAAATACAAATACAGATACTGAACCATGAATAGGCGAGCGTCCACTATACATTCAGTCAGTATTACCTTGGGCACTGAAAATATTTAAATGTATTGTCTGTACTGTGACAATTTAAAAATAATCTTGAAACCGGAAGGTGTCCCAGAAGCAGCAGTGCTTGTCTGAAAAGCGACAAACATTTTCTTTCCCAGCAGGAGTTTCTGCAGTTGGGATCACTGCATGAAATAAATGTTTCAATGCGGTTGCAGTGAATCGTGCAGACAGAAACATACAGAAAAAGGTTGTTCTCCTGCTTCATAAACGTAGTGACTTTCCTGGAACACCACAGAGTTGATTGACAGGTCTTATCAAAACAGACAACTGTTTGGGGCAAAGCAGCCTCTCTTCTGCTGTCAATGTCACTGTAAAGGATGAAATCACTTTCTGAATACTAGGGAGAAAACCCACATATGGTAGGTCTGTAAAACTTCAGGGATATGTCCTTCGGAAAAATATTGCGACATATCTGCAGTTCCTCCAGGCTGCATGAGAGACAGAGAGGGCAACACTTTCAGCATAGATAGGCTGAACAAAGTACAGCGTAGCTTTTCTGTCTTATCTTTTTGGCCTTTCTCTTTCTTTCTGTTATGGGATTGGGAAAAAAAATGACAGTTTCCTGCCGTTTTAGCAATGCTAGCTCTGCTTCCCACTAATCTTTTAAACTTCTCTACCACTTAGTTTTTGTTTTAAAGAACAGGTAAAATCGTCTTCTTGTCGACTGCGCTCTCACAGACATAGCCTATGTTTCTAATATCAATAATTACTGACATTTCATTGCAGGATATCTAGAAAAAAATGCAACGGAATATTTACATCTTGTTGGATTCAAGTCTTTGGTCATGACTCATGTTTACTATTTAACCAAAACAGCCTGACACTCAAAAGGCATGAAAATATGAGATTTAACACCTTTCATTTGGAGAATTTTTAATGACATTAAAGTCTAAAATTAATCATTGTATCTACAAAAAAAAGCCATTTTTAAGCTCTATCAGCTTTTCATTATGTAATAAAAACACGTAAGTAAAAAAAAAAAAAAAAAAAAAATTAAGTAAGTAATTAGTGTCGCAATAATTGTAACGAGAGTTTACAGGGCACCCTTTTTTCCTGGAGCCTGGTATCTGAAAGTGACAGGCAGAGAAAACGACAGAGTTCATGGGACAATGAGGCCCATTGATACGGTGGAGACAGGACCGGGCGCCTCCCGTGTGCCGAGGGCAGCTGACGGTGCACAGAGGCACCATGATTAGTCTGCATTACAAATGGCTTAAACAGAGCTGTAGACGTGAAGGTACAAAAAAAAAAATAAAAATTCAGACAGAAATCAAAACCTCAACTGCTTTCGCTCTCTTTGTACTCTTATAATTAAAACACAAGATGAAAGCTCCTTGAAACAGCTTCCAGGAATGTTTTCACGATCAGAATCTTTGAATTATTCTCTCTCTTGGCTCTTCTTGCATGTCTTTGTTGTATCAAGGTTTGTGGCAAAGGAAGCAGCCGACACTGATATGATGTGGTCTGTAACAATGTTTAAACTATGATCAGCTTGAAAGTAAAATACTTCCAACAGGTCAACCTCCAAAATCCTCATCTTTTCCTGCACACACACCCCCTCCGCCCCCTTTATACTGTTTTCCATTAATCCAAGGGAATTTCATTTAGTTTCAGAGATGAGATGCGTTGGGTCGCTTTTATTTTCCACAAAAAGCAGCGGACACATAAATTTGTAGCCCTGAGGCCATCTACAGGTTTTCCTGTGCAACTGCACATAAATCATCTAAACTGTTGCTTGTCACCAAGAGCAAAAGGAATCTACATTAGAATGCAACGTAGGTGTTTTCACAAGATAACTCTCTGCAAAAACTCTAATCCTCAGTTTAAACCTTTGTTGAAACCCACGTCTAACTTGCAAGTCCCTGTCTTTTTTTCTTCTTTAGTAACATTTCAAGTAAACATGGATGTTTCGGGGTGTACCTGTCTGTAAATGGAGATGATCATCTCTCTCAGATGATAGTGCATGGGGGTCATGGTCTCACTGATGGAATCCAGTGCCAGGTCTACCTCTTTCTTCCTCTTGTGGCCGTCGGGGAGAAGGCGAACCACTCGCATAACAACCTGCAGATCGGCAGAAACAATGCACATGCTATTTATGCAGTACCTTTTAAAGGGATTTATATTGTTGACTACATAATGTGTTTCTATATTTGTGTTTTGATGATGTAAAGCACTTTGAACTGCCATGTTGTTCAAAGCTAGGAATGTGTTACACGAATAAACTTCATGATTGATATTCATGAACTTTAATCATAAACCTTAACATTTTTCCACAGCTCCTCCACAAACAACAAGTAGTGCAAAGCTGTGAAGAGGAAGAAAATTATGAGTGTGTGTGTTTTTCAACTCTTTACAGAAAACACACTTATTGGATACAAACCCTTTTATTTTGATGTACGTTTCGATCCATCCGATGTTGCATAAATATCTCAAAAGCATGCATACAAAACAGGAGACATTTTGAAACTTAGGTCAGATGTAAAGAACACAGCTCGTCTGTCCTGACCCAATTAGCGCACTAGTGCAAATGTGTGTCATTGTGTTCGTTTATAGTGTTGACCCTGCAGAAAAAGGGAGTGTGTCCAGCAACACATGCGCATGACGTTAAACCGGGAAAACAGTGTCACAGAAAGCGGTCACTACATTTTTTTTTTTTTTTCCCTCTGGGTGGCAGAAATTGAAAAGTCAAAAAGGGGAGAGAAGAAGGGCAACAATGCAGGCAGAACATTCTTTTCCATGGTAAATCTTTGATGCAAAAATCATCTCAAAATTTGTCTCAGTTTGCATCAAACTTCACTTTGATGGACACAACTTCACAGTCTGTCAATGCACATGGGTTTATTCAACCACTCTGGGTAAGCAAGGACAATAAATACATGATTTGTTGTTTTAAGAACGTTTATCTTTCAGATACCTAACCCAAACTAAAGACTAATAATGAAAATAAGCCAACAGAGCAAAAGAAAACAGACCAAATTTAAGCATACCATTTGCCAATTGAAATTGTCCGTTGACTTTATTATTTTCAGCTGTGCTGCTGATGCTCTGTACCCTTAAGGCACTGTAATCTGTGTCGGGTGTGGGTATCCGCTGCAGTTAGACTCTATCAAACAGGCTCTACATCTGAATATTGACTTTGTAATTACAATATGTTTGTGAAATACTGGGCAGCATTATTGGTAATACAGCTTGAAAGGTTTTAAAAAGCAGCTACACTTCATTTTGTCAGTGGTAAGCAATAACCACATCGGTGTATCTTCATTTACAGTTGGCACGTTTCCTCACCTTTACATCACCTACACATTCCACAATACTCACAAAGTGTCCAGCTTGAGGTTATCTGATTTAGCAAAACCAAAACCAACTTTTTAAAGTTTAGGTTTCTAGCAGTTCTGGGTGATACCCTTTGCTTTTGAATGGCTAAATTTGTCCACCACGTTTATCAAATTACCAATAAAAGAATCTTTGTAGAGTGGAGCTGAATGTGAAGCAAGCAGCAGCAAGTTAAAGTTAAAAGAAATTGCCTGCTGAGGTTAAAAGGCTCTGGCATGAAACGCGTTTCATAAGCAACAAAACATCCATGACAGAAATCCAGAAGGCATAACTAGGTGAAAGGAGGGAGGTTATTTAAAACTGCTTTTTTTCTTCTACTGAATAATGTGTCAGACTTAGGAGCCATCACAGCATTTTTTTTTTTGCAGTTAATTCAAAGGGGATTACGACATCCTATTTTTGTAGGAGGTTGAATTGGAGGCTGACAAGGTTTCCGTGGTGACCGTTCTGTGCCTCTGAGAAAATCCAATGGACACACTGCTGTGATTGACATGTGGTATTGTGTGGCTGCAGAGTGTGGCCTCCTGCGCCGAGGACCCAACCAGCAGGTTCCAACCACTGACTCATTGTCACGACGCTGAACCAAGAGGGGGAAATATATATATATATATATATATATATATATATATATATATATATATATATATATATATATATATATATATATATATATATATATATATATAATAAAAAATAAAAGACCGCCTCTAACTAACAGACCAGATGAGAGAAGCCAGAGCTTCTCTCTGGCTTCTAACAAGACTTAATCGCTGCTTTCAATTTGAAACACTGACTGTAAACCCAGTGGAAAAACCGCACAACGAGGTGTTTTTAAATTATTTGTCTTGAAATGGATTAAGTTGTGTCTCAGCTCAGGTTGCGCTCAATAAGATGCCAACAAAACACACCACCTTCAGGGAAAGGCTCCCACTGACACAAGACACAAAAACTCACAGAGTGCTGATGGAAGTGAAATAGACAAGTGACACTGTGTAACTGGAACATATAACAATTAATAATATTGAAGTTTCATGAATTCCCAAAAATATGCCTCATTATTATGTTGTAGTAAGTAGAAAAATTAAACCTGGATTATTTTCAAGCCTCTGTAAGTATATATAAACTAATGGGTGAAATTATGAAACTGCAAAAATATTTTTAATTAAATAAATATAATTCTAAGAATCATTTTGAAGTGTTTTAACAATCTTTACCAAGAATGATAATAAATGCAGCCAGCACTGTAAAAATGTTAGAAAAGGTGTAACAAACTTTTACAACAGGTGATAATCAATTCATCCAAGATCTGAATCTTACCATGGATAAAGAGCATAAAGATTTTAAACAAATGGTTAAATGTGCAAGCTTGTCTTACGTGCATCTGTTCATTTTCTGTCGAAATAAATATATTTGTATTGAGCATACACACCTCAAACTCTCCCTTTGTGTACTTGGCATCAGGAACACTGACAATCTCATCATCTGTGCACTCTGGGAAACCCTGCAAACCAGGTCAAGTTTCAGTTAAAAAAAAAAAAAAAAGTCTTGAATAATGCTGATTTTAAAGCCCAAAGAGAGAACTTTAATAATTCTGCTGCTTACCTTCAAATGCCAGAGAGTGAGCACAGCAACAACCATGGCGGTTGTAGACCTGCTTTTGCCATTGGCGCAATTAAAGACAAAAGCTGTGTGGGGATCTTCAGCTAACGCATTCCTTATGGCCTCGTGAAGCTTATCAAAATCCTGGGAAACAACAAGACACACAATAAGAATGTCTGAAATTACTACAGGATGTCTTGGCTTCACTTAAACCGTTTAACTGTCACCCCTATAGATGATGTCAGACCATGGTTTTATTAGGACACTGATGTCCTCATGTCAGTTAAGAGGATGAGAAATGACGTGATGAAATTTGCTTAATGTGAAGAGTTAGTCACCCAGATGTAGCTACATTTTTAACCACCAGAGGGAGCCTTAAACTTATTCTTTATCCTATCCAGACTGGATGCCCTGAATCTGATTTCCTTCACCCAAATATACTTATTTTTAAATAAGATGTCTGTGCCATACTTAATACTCTATTTGTTTTTGTTTTCCTGCATTGCTAAATAAAACAAACAAAAAAAAAAAACACCCAATGGTAGGTCAGTGATGGTGGATGCTTACTTCTTCCCGTGGTGAGCTGCAGTCCGGCAGAGGGATGCGTTTGTACACGAGGCCTTGGTGGGAGCTTTTGTGCTGGTTGAAGATCTCCTGAATGGTCAGGCAGCTTTTAAACATCTTCATCTGTTTCTCCTGCTCCAGAGTCACCTCCAGCCACTTCTGAGCTCGCAGAATCTCCTCCTTCAGCGAGCTTTCCAATTTCTGCAGGACGAGTGGAGACACAGGCCCAGTGTATAAATTCTTTCATATGCATTTGTTTTCTTTTTCTTTCCTCTTTTACCTGTAGCAACTGCGGGTCACTCGTTGGGACGGGGATGGGCTGGTCCAGACACGAGGGCTCCCTGGGAATGAAGATTTGTCCATTTCCTTCGAGCGCCAACTCCTCGTGCACGTTGATCCACAAAACGTGGTTGTGCTTCCTCTTCTCATCCGTCAGGTGGGCGAGAACCGCTCCGATGGCCTGCAGAAAGAACGGTCAGGAATTAGGCAAGCAGACGGAAGTCCAGCTTGTGCTTCCTGTGGTGGGCGTCCGAATGATCATGAAATAATCATGAGTCTTTCCTGTGAGTGTGTCTGCACTGTTGATTATTACAGAGTACAGCAATGCATATTAATAAGAACTGCTGTTTATTTTTGAATGAATGAAAGTAAGCGTGTTTTGGAAGAAATGATTCCAAACAAAATCCAAAAAAAGATCATCTGTGGTTTTTATTCTTTATAGATGTCCTTTATATAGAGGCAGCCTGAAGGAAGACATGCTCTCACTGAAAGCATTAGTGTCATAAATTGGACTTTCAATTTAGGGCTCTAATTTTAGAAAGAAAACCAATTTTGTACTTCTACAAGCCGCACTGCTTGTAAGCTGCAGGTGTCCCACGTTGCAATGTAAGACGTTTACACAGAAAGATATTACACGTGAGGATTTTTTAACTTTTCATTTAATCCATATGGCAACATAAACAAATACATATTGCAAATGCTTTTTTTCCTAATAGTGCCTGTAACACGGCTGCCTGTAAGTACTTCTCAGTAACGCATGTTGCTTGTGCTCACCGGAAAGCGACGCTTTCCAGGGCGCGGGCCCGTCTCTCAGGGCAAACCCACCGCCGCACCTGACCCACATGCGCACAACCACACCGACACGAGGCACGATGTTTGTGTCGGCATGAAAACAAACACGCATTAGCTGCACCTTAGTATAGGCCGCCGTGTTCGGAGTGTGAGAAAAAAGGAGCGGCTTATAGTCTGGAATTTATATACATTTCAGTTTGCATGTATATAATTTTCAACCCGTTTGAATTACGGCAAAATCAGTGCTGAATTTTTTTCAATTAAATTTATTTGTATGTTGTACTATTATTACCTCCGCAAACGAAAAACAAGATCAAATGCATCATTGAAAAATTGCAATTAATGCACATTTCAAGCTGCTGATGAGAGTGTGTGAACTGATCGTGTCTAATCATTTTTCTTGCATCCTCTGGAAATGTAAGCAGCAGCAGAGCATTGATTGGACAGAAACAGAATCTTTCACTCATCTCCAGATGCTTGACTTTCATCTCACAGGCAGATGATCAAAACAGCCGGTTCTAATTTGACGACAGAATCAGCGGCTGCACTTCACCTCTGACGTCGGCTGAGCCACTCCATAAACGGGCATCTTGGGCACTCGTCTGAAGTTGGCCACCTTCATCTCTTTGATTGTGCTGAGCACGTCGGGGGCCAAGTACTCATCAGCAACCTGCTCAGACACACAAGCAGTCACGCATTAATCACAGCGCCAACAAACGCAGAGTGCGTGTGAAGATACAAATGAGAGCTTAGGAGGCAGTGTGGGTGGCAGGTGGGGCACCAGCACCTCATCTGAATTGAAATTTATCTCACCGTGAGAAAATGATTGATTTAAAAGGGAAAAAAAGTTAAAGATTATTCAGATTTGAATACATTTAGACGTGTTTAGGAGCTTAACATTTTCATCATGAGGACAGATGCTGCAGCAGTACTGCTATCCAGTGTTGCAGTTATTTAATTGTCAGGATTCCTAAACATTTAACATTCCACACTTCTCCAGAATCTCATTTCCAAGGTGAGTGGACTACCAAAAACACAGGAAAAGAAGGAAGAAAAGAAAAAAAACAAGGATGGAAGTATAGAAATTAGAACAAGGATGAATGTAAAAAAAAAAAAAAAAAAAGGAGACAGGGGAGAAAGGAAGACAAAAACGAAGAAGGACAGCATTGGGACAAAGAAACCGAAAAAAGGGACCAAGTAGAATGCATGAATCCTGAATTGTTCAGAAGAAAAACTTGGTAAACAATCTTTAATTTATTCTTCTGTTCTAATATAACTTCACACTCATGGAGAAAAATGTAAATATATTGACTCATTAAAAAATAAAAAGACTACAAAAACAAAAATAGCTTATTTGATTCTAAAGACAAGAATGATCTGATCCAACACAACATGTATAGTTTACAGCCACTATTTCTGGTTTTAAATAAAAAAGCTAATGTAATAATTAATTTTTAGCTTAACGTATTAATTTATTGCAATGCAAGTATATTCTTGAACACAAAATGTAAAATCTAAAGTCAAAAATCCCAAGAACTTCAACAACACGAGAAAAGGTAAGTCATATTCGGTGCATGCTTTGCCGGCTGCTCGGTTCCTCACCAGGACGCGGGCTCCTTTGGTGAGCAGCTCGGCAGGAGCAGACAGCTCCGACACGTCCATGCGGGCCAGCAGCCTGTACAACCAGGCGTGGCAGCACATCCACTGACTGAAGTTGGACACAAAGGCAAGGGGATACTGGAAAACACAGCAGAGCCGCAGCTGATTTATCACAAAACTGCAAATGGTGTTAATAAAGCTGAAACAAACGCTACCTGTTCATGAAGGTAAGCATTAAATACGATCAAGTAGAAGTAGCGCTCCAAGCTCTGCTTTGTTCTGTTGAGAAAGTACTCTTTGGTAGTGCTTCCCTAAAAGATAAAATATATATATATATATATATATTTTCTGTTTAATTGAGTCATATCTAGTACAAGGTGGTGGACTTTGAAGAGAAACTTAAAGCCATTGCTATTAGCAAAAAAATGTAATGACTTACTTGAGTCTGGTAATCTTCTCCAATCCCTTCCAATTTACTTGCATTCTCATATATTGCTTCTTTAATGTTGTGCATCTCTGAGCACAAGGCAATAGCGTGGTCCACCTGAAAAGTAAGCAAAAAAAACTTGTTTATGGCCTCTTTAAAGCAATTTCAATTAAAGATGCCACAAAAGCATGTTTAAAAAACATTTATAAAACCAAACTGTAAGGTTTATTTCCAACTAAAAATTCTTTAAATGTCCTACAAGGCTTCCGAGGTGAGTTGGAACATATTAATCAGATTTGATCCCACATCAAAGCGGCTCTGGGATACTTGTTGTTAACAATTTTCCAAAGAAAAAGCACAAATTCCTCCTGATCTCTCAAATCAAAAGTGTGCTCAACTTGGTGTTAATAAATAAGGTGTGATGTTATATAACATGCACAGATCTCCGGAAATCTGCTCCCTGCGCAGCCGACGCCTGACACGGAGCAAAGCATTCGCATGTATTTGCACGTTGTGTGGGTAACCGAGATCTAATCACAGATGGTCACTCCAGAGCCAGTAGGATATGCATGCTAAAAACACATCTCCTCTGCAACATTTCTTTCTTTAAAAATGCATGGAGAAAAACAGGTAAATGAAGCCCACTGATATCACTACAGATCACCAAATCACAGAGCGAGATTTACCCCAACAGGCAATTCTCACAAGTCCATCTCTGTGAGTAATCACGGTTTTGTGCTAGAAAACGTTTTTTGTCCATTGATATTTTTCTTTTTCTTTTTGCAACTCCACACATCATTACACCTCAAATGATTGGACACGACGCTGGAGAAAAACTTACCCAATCATAAAACCCCACAGCGACTAAAATCAAATTGATGATCAGTTACAAGCCTCAACAATTTATGTTACAGACATTATCCATCAAATTTTGGAAAAAAAAAAAAAGAACAACAAAAAGATTCAGTCTTTAGATGTGCAAAGCAGGACACATTTCAAAAGACCTACACTCTTGCAGATGTGCATATATTGCATGCTTTTTCCAATTTGGGTACATTATTACCTCTTCCATAAGCTGCTGACCATTAGGCAACTTCTTGATCAGACTCTGGATAACTTGGAATAGTGGTCTTGGCTCTGAAGTACCTGCCTCTGCACTTCTGCAGCAAAAAGCAAATATTTAACATTTTACTCCATAAATACTTCAATAAAAATCTCTTTTGGCACTGTCCTGTTAAACAACTTGTAGGCGTGGGTGAGTGTTTAAACTCTTACTGTGGTGGCAGTTGTGAGTCGCCTTTGAGTCTTTTCATGACTAACGTGCCCAGAATCATGGCCAGGTTGGTGCGGCCGACGCCCACCTGGCAGCTGAAGACCAGGGTAGGTGGCACTCTGGACGCGCTGTGGCCCAGACACAGGCTGGGACTCTCCTGCAAAGCAGAACGCATCAGAGAAGAGAGATGCGGTGTCAGCAATCGGTCAGTAATAATAAAAGTGGAACTGCGCAGAATAAAACCAAAACGATAGTGATGGAAAAGTTAACATTCTCCATAAAAATCATGTAATTTTGCCAGTGTTAAGAAGTGAAACGCTATCAGTGGGAAAGATTTAGCAATCTGAAACTACTTCTACATGAGTCATTATGTTAACATCTTGGAAATAACAAGTGAGTGAGATTTACAAAAAGGCTGACTAAGAAGAAAGAGCACTGCATTAAAAATGTGTTTAAAAAAAAAGAAAAAGAAGCACGAGCCACTTTCCAACCACATGGAACTCGATCAGCAGCTGCACGTCACTCCAAAAAAGGGCAAAATGAGGAGAAGAGAACATCCTGAAGGGCAGGACAGAAAGCAGGCCGCGCAGATGACTGAAGAGCGGACATGAAGTGACTGCGGACTCTCTTTCTTCAAATTTTAATCATATTTATATCGTAACTGATTGCACATGCAAGACAGATTTAAGCGGAGATTAAATAAAAGCCAGCGTGACCTTTTCACCACCTTTGTGACAGAGTGCAGACTCTCCGCAGTATTCTAGGCATTAATAACTCCAACGGGAACGAGATTCAGCAAGAAGAGCACAACCAAAAAAGGGTATAGACTTAATTGTCAGAGTGAGATTTTTACATATGCTTACCCTGAGTATGTTAACAAATGCGTCAAAATCTTCTTCCAATGGCGCTCCCTCCACTGGTAGTGGTAATCTGAAGTACCTGCAGTGCAACAGACAGTTACCCAGAGGGAAAGCAGCAGCCTTTGTTGTGTCAATAACATTGTTATGTAGCATGTAAGCAAACACTTAAAGGCAGATGAACTTCCTCAAGTTTTCACTTAACTTATGAGGGTGAAAAACGGGAGACGTAGGATCAGAATCACTGGATAACACACCCCTCAACTTCAGCTGCATTTTGTCAATTTAAATTCTAATGAGATTTTATATGATAGAACAACACCACATTAGAAAAAGGATACAGAGTTCAACATTAATTCTTCTTTTAACATTTTAATTTAGGACAACAATCACGCATTCCATAAACTGTATTTATTAAAAGTGGCAAAAACTACTTCGATTTTGAAGTTTGTTGTTTTTGAATGGATTGTTTTCTCAGTGCATCTCTATTTTTTTTTTCATAGTGGAAAAAATTGTCACCATAAAAAAAAAATAAAACAGCTAAAGAAGTTCTGTTTGCAGTTAGCAACAAACAATTTGGGGGTAAACAGCCAACATGGGCGTGATGAGGGAGCTTTGCTCAGGTAAGACCAAAAGTGAACTTTTTGTCCTAGTTTCAAATCAGTGATGTGGTGGAAACCTTGTACATCATACCACTGCTGTAGGTATGCTCTTCTTTAGCAGGAAGAGAAAAGCTGGTCAGAGGGTGACAGGGTGGGGGAGGGAGGGTAGACGATGACACACTCAAAGTCTACAACACAAGGCAATGACGAATCTGCGTCAAGAATTTCAAAAGGTTTGCAGATCGCCTTGCGCTCAATCTGACTGAACTCAAGCTATTTTAAGAAGAACGGACAAAAATGTCAAGTTCTACATGTGCAAAACTGGTCTGCGGAAGAAGGTAGTTCTACGAAGTACAAAACACGTTGAAGTTTGTGGCTGTATGGTGATGAAATACGAAAAAGTTCAAGCATGAAGAGAAGCAAGGTACAGTACATCAAAGCATTTTGCTTCTCTGAAGAACCTTCTGTCCCTTAAACGGAAGTGTGGAGATCATGTCAATAAATCAACAAACAGGATGCCTCCATCTTCAGTAGGCACACACCGATCAATCAACTACTGACTGGTGCTGGCCTGTTTACACCTTGGCCATTTTAACAGCTGAACACCCACTCAGATACTTAAAAGTCTAAATTATTTTCCCGTCAAGCACCATAGCATAGCAGCCAGTTTGTTCTGGCGTTTTTAATGACTGAAGAAGACTAAAAAGATTAAGGGAACATTAAAATGCAGACAAACTGACTAGTAAATTCAATGACATAATTATAGTTCATTTTCAAAGTGAACCTATTTGTTGAAATGTCTCCAGTTACATGGGTGACTTTACCTGTAGACATATAATATGCTCAATAGAAAAGGCTTTGTTTTTAGAATTACATTTTTTTTAGATCACATTTTTCATCTAAGAAAGAAAAATTGAAACAAAAAAACAGGAAGCCATGACGTGTGAAAACCGACAACCAACCTGTAGCCTTGCATGGTGAACATCGGCCTCTTATAGACCTCCTCCGTCACGTGGATGTCCTCCTCGCACAATATGGACATCTTCTGCGGCTCGTCTTTGAAGAACTCGATGTCGTTGTAGACATATAAGATGTTTTTGCTGAGCTTTGCAAAGTCATGGAGCTGCAAAGGAAGAACCTTCACTCAGTCACGTCCAGATTGTTTTTTATTCTTCCACATAGAAACTGAATATGTTTGCTACCTCGTTTCTGATGCTCAGCTCAAGGCTTTCTACCGTTTCCTCTCCTTGCAGTCCTTGAAGGTTCTCGTGTAGGTTTTCCTTCCTACGCGGGGTGTACGGCACAAAGTCGTCGTCCTTACGAAGGAACACCACTGGCTCCTCTCGAATGCAGAAGAAGATAATCTCCTGCTTGGAAAAGGAGAGACGTAAAAACAACATCCAAGTGTAATACTTCTTGGGGAAACTAGCAGGACTACATATTCATGCCATTTAGCACAAGTATAAATAAGCCTGGTGTAATAATAACCATAATGTCTTTCCAACATTAAGAAATGAGCTTAATGTTTGCTCATTAAGCCGAGGACTCAAATATTTACTGACAACACCGAGAAAGAACTCCACACATTCCAACACGGTTAGCAAATGATCTTTCCGATCATTTGCTAACCATTTGTGTCAAAGGAAGACAAGGAGTCCGCGGTTCACGCCAGAGTCAAGTTTAAAAATAAACAAAAAAAGAAAGGGAGAGAGAGAGAGAAAGAGAGATTACCTGCTGTCCTTGGGTTTGAAGTCTCTGGAGAACCTGTTTGAAGCCATTCAAGGTTGGCTGACCCATTCCGTACAGCGGGTAGGCTCCCTTCACCTGGCGGAAGTTGGGGGCTCCATAGCTGCTCGTTGTGTTTAGAACATCTGCCTTGCTGGACACATCCTGCACCATGAAGTATTCGCCCTGGAAACAAACAACATTCATCTGAATCGGTCTGGGAGCTTAACGCTGAGAAAAGTTCCCTTGTTTTCCCTCTTTTTACTCCTTTTACAAGTTCTTGACCTATTCTGTTAGCAAAAAAAAACAGCACAGCTGACATGCGGTCTGGCTACTTTGTTGTCTCAACAGTTTAAATCTCTGCTCTGCTGTGTACACTTTCCAAAACAAAAAGTACCCTTAAACACTCCATGCATGTATATAAGTGGGTCTACATGCGAGATACGGCTACAACTAAATCTTCTTGTTTAAATAGTGTGAAGGTAATCAACAATGTAGTGACTGAACCAGGTACAATCAATACTAAAGAAATACTAAAAAAATCTAAAAAAAAAAAAAAAAAAAAATTAACCAAATGAAGAGTAAAATTTAAAAGTAAAAGATGTATATTCAGGAAAAAATGTGATGTATTGGGAAATCCAGTTGATCAAAATCAGATTTTTTTTTTCCCGATCAGCTCTCAGTTATTTTCAGTATCAGTGAGATGTTTAAAGTGAGATCAGAAAATGATCTCACTTGATGCGAGAAGCTTTTCAAAAGAACATTCTCAACAACATCCGAAGTACTTTATTGGGATTCTACATGGAGGGGGAAAAGAAACTGGTACACAGCTGAATATTAGATCTTCAAAACAAAAAGTAAAACATGATTTTTATACTTTTTTGAGGAAACATACCCTGATTTTCTTCCACTTATGAACAGAAGTTGTGGGTTAAACCCTAACAAAAACGTGAATGCAGCAGAGGTCACAGAGTGCAACATAGCCTTGCTATAGGGGTGCTAACAGCTCTGTTTCAATGACTGCCTCTGATCATAAAGAAACGAATGACAATGTTCCAACACAGAACTGCAATTTGGACATGAAGATGTGAAAACAACAGACAAAGAAACAGGCGAGATTCCTCCACAGCTTTCTGAGATAAGGCGGCACCTTGTGGTGACTTTATAAAGCTTGAAGCTTGAGTAGTCCTTACCTTAACCAGGTAATGCTCAGGCAAGGAGTCCGATATCCGACCAACCTTGTAGTTGGCTTTAAGGACGGTGTCGTGAATCTGAAACTCTTGTCTGCAGTTATAGCTGTGTAAAAAATATATTAAAAAAAAAGGGGGGGCATTTAATTATCAGCTGCTGTTTGCTCGGTCGAAGCAGACAAACGAGATGATAACAGGAGCAAACGTTTCGCCTGGAGGTTGGGGATGGGCGGGATGTCACCGCAGTGATCAAACAGGATTAACACCCAACTGCGAGAACGCAGGTTTAGCAGGAGGGACTTACGTGATGACGACCGGCGCAACCTTGTTGGTGATAATGGACTTGGCTTTGTTGTTGTGGATGTTGACCATGTGGACTGGACTCATGCTGCTTTGGGCCATCCCGTTGGCGTGGACGTTGTCAAGCGGCGACGCTACATAAACAGGCTGTGGGGCAGCGCTGGCAGTTGTACCCATGCTCCACAAGCTGCTGCGGATGACAGCAATTTGAGACTCAGAGACAGGAAGAAAAGGCTCCTGAACGTATGCGAGAGCGACGGCAACGAGGCCTAACGTCACTTAAAAGGAGGTCCAAGGTGTGAAGAGACCGTCTCACACTTCAGCAAGGAGATGTAGAAGATAGCGGTAGTCTCTCACATTAATTTGAAATGACGTTAACAAAAAAAGTATGAATTTTACAGTTATTTGCAGGGCATTTTTCAAATTAAAAAACGTTTTGTTGACAGTTGGTGAGTCCACCACATCTATGCATTTTATTGTTGTCTTTTAAACAAAAATATTATCTCCTACACAAATACAATACACGGGCTGTTGGCTAGCTCATTTCAACAAACCTGTGCCTGTTTCAAAGGAAAAATCACCACTGAGCCATTTTATCACTGGTTTTTTGGCAATACCACTGGATATTTTTAACTATTAGTTAGTAAATGCTATTACATATTAAAAATTATATGCACAAAATTGACAGTTTTGTCTTTAACAATACCATTATCTAGTATTATTGTTAAAATGATACTAGATCATTTTAACAATAATTATCTAGTATGATTATCGTTGTACTAGATAGCAGGTATAATTATTAGTATGTTCTATATTGTTAAAATATAGCCATTTTAACAATGTAATTGATAAAATTATACTAGAAAATGTTAATAATAGTTAAAATAATTTTAATTATTTTAACAATAACTTAAATTATTGTTAAAGTAACAGTTAGATGCCTATCAAAACATCTAACTGATCAGCTAGATGTATTGATGGGTGGAATTTTAAAGGGGCAGCGCACAAAAAGCCTGAGAATACATGGTATTTTCCACACTACTATCTTTTTACACACTTATCAAGACCTGGACAATGCTGAAATCAAATCCCAGACTTGTCTGGTGTTCATAGGAATGCCAAACATTCTTAACAGCAATTAAATTCCTAAAAGAAGACAGAAGAGTCCAAACACAATATAGTGTTTTTTGTTTTTTTTTTAAAGAATCAATTAGAGGTAATATGAAAGGCTTAGCTGTCACTTCCACTTAAATTAAAGACAGGAATAACACAAAAAGAGCAATAATATTAATGCTTATTAGACCACATTTATAAGAGCCATGACGCAAAGCACAAACATTTTTTGTAACTTCTTTAATAGATTCAGAAGTCATATTGAACAGGACTCATAACTCTGGAGGCCACAGAGATTTCTAATGAGTGGTACAGCTTGAGGTGAATGTGAGAAGGTAGATCGTAAAGATCCAACTTTTTCACAATTTCTCACATTAGAACCACGAGCCTCACTGTATTTTATCGACTTTTATATGTGTAACTATTAAGCATAAAAACAAATCCAGTTTCATTTTAATAAATAAAACTGAAAAGTTAAGTGTTTGCATCTGCACCCCACTGAGCTGGTGGTCTGTGGAATCCCATTCAGTTGCAATTACAGCTGCAACTGTTTTAGATGATGTTTCAACATCAGTCAGATTGGATTGAGAGCTTCTGTGAACACCAATCAGATTAAAAAAACAAACAAAAAAAAACACTGACACCGAGGCACAGTGGCAAAACCTGAAACTGCTGCTGCAGGTTGTTGCTAGGTAACCAAAGGATGAATGAGTGAGTTAGCTAGACCGTGAGAGGTTGAGTGGCTAACGCCTTTTTATCTGCCTACATCCCCCAGAAAGCTGTGTGGTTCTGGATCGGTTTGGAGTTTAGTGAAATTATTAAGCACTGTATCAAATGTATTATGTATTTTTAATGATCATACCGCGATACATATATATTGTTATTGATTTACTGGCCAGCCCTAAATTAACTTCACGACAACTTGCCTTCATCTGGATTACAAACATGGGACATTGGAGAAAAGTGTAAAAATATTTCTATTACACCCATGCAACTTAAAATAGAGGCTCACACGAGCCTGCCACGAGTTCCACACTAATCTCCTTCTGTTTGAATAAAACAGATTTTATCAGGACACTCTGCAGATAAACAAACCCTCAGAGCAAAACATCAGGCCTAATATAGGAAGCTACAAATAAAAAAAAAAGAACTAGATCCTGAGTGTAAACCATCCTCATCATCACCCAAACATGTTTCATTCAAAATGAAAGCAAACTTGTTGCCACACATTTCAGATGAATTTAGCCATTTAAGCTCAAAGCATCTCTGCGCGATCTCTAGCTTCGAATACAATTCGTCTCTGGCTGTGCAAAGCGAGAGATGCCGGATGAGTCACAGCCACTCTCCTCGTTGTTGCATCTGGAGGTGAGTGGGTAGATCAACCTTGTACTCAGAAAAGCTTTCAAGCCAATAAAAAGATTCACTTCTCTGAAGCGCAAACTGTTAAAACAACAAACTGATGTGTTGTTTTTTTTTCTTTCTTTTTCTCTCCAGACACAGTTTAAAATCATTTTTGCAGCTTTTAGGCAACATAAATGAAAAACAGAAAAGTAAACTCCCAATCCAGCTTCCACAAAAGCAAGCAATCCTTTTAAAAGAGCAGTTTGCTCCATCTGCCCACATCTATTTCAGTCTTTGCCACATACCAAAAGCATCCCAGCTGCCAAAGATCTGCGGCCACCACTAGAAAAACAGACAAAAATAAAAAAATAAAATAAAATAACAACCCTTTACGGCACAACGCTCCGCTAAAATCTGATATCTTACAAATGAGACGAGGAGCGATCTCCACTTCCAGGACTTTTTCTCTGCTGCCTGTTTTCCGCCATGGTCCGAAAAGAGTGTGAGAACTTGGCATCCCATCTAAAGAAGAAATATATTCCTCTCTGGAATCCCGTCGCCCGCCCCCATCAGACGGTGGGAAACACCCCTCACGGGAAATCAGAGTGCCTGACAGCTTGGCATTCAATGAAGAAAAAAGAAAAGGAAGAGAGGAAGAAAGAAAACTCAAAGTTTTCAGACAACGTCCTGCTCTGCTGCGTGCTATCTCCTGTCTGAAGTTGGGAAGTGGATTTAGGCAGGAGAATTGAGTCTCTACGGAGGGGAGAGGAGGAAGTTGTCGTACATCTGGTGGCCAGATGGCTAAAGTTTAGTTCTCTTCTCATGGGGCGCATGCAAAATAAAGACTTCTCGGAGAGAAATACAGTATTATAAGGTGTAAATATTAGGAAATATATTGACAAAAACATGTAATTCTTATGCAACTATTTGGATTTGCTATGTCGTTATTAATTAAACAAAACTTACATAGTGTCAGTCATTTGGAACCCAACAGTGAATACAAGCAAACAAATCTATTTTTGTAATTAGAGCAATAAGAGGTTATCTAATAAAAGCGAGTTATTATAAAAGGCATATTGCATCATACTTTGAAGGCAGAAAACCCTATTATTTCAAAAGTATCAAACATAACTATTTATAACTGGAAGTATAACATTTTTTGAAAACAGACAATTAGCTTTAAAACCTGTTGTTGCAAAACAAACGGTGTGTCTTGAGTCATATCCTCCATAAGCGGAGTTCACTACCATATATGAATAGTGGCGTCCTGTCAGAAATCCCACTAGATGGAAATACGATCGGTTTTCATGCCAAGAAAAAATACATTTTTAGTGGGAACATGCCCAGTTACACGCTAACTGGAGACATAGAAAAAAAGACAGAATAAGAACCTTTGCTATAAAGTTCATGAAAGAAAGGTAAAGTTTGAGGAACTAACCTTCAGGTGGGTGAGGGGGTAAACTTGTTTAGCTTGAATTTAAGGGAAGCAAGAAGCCAAAGCTGTGAGATAATCACGCAGTCGTGGCATTACACAATTAATGCCACAACTTGGATATATAGAGTCAACAGCCATATCGCCATGGCAACCGAGGCGTTGTTTATCAAGTAAGTGCCGTCTTGTCATAGCTTTATCAGCATCATACTTTTCTCTGTGTCTGTGCCAAGTTAAGAAGAACATTTGTAGATACCGTCTTAGTATTTTAACTTCCCTTCTATCAACAATATGTAGCATTAGATGAAAGTCACATTTTGGGGCCTAAATGGCATGTTCTTATGGGTAAACTAATAGCATATAGAGTGTTAATGTATGAACAGTGTCACAGAAAGTGTCCTGAGGAAAATGTTTTGACAGTTAACATTCCTGTAGTCCAGTTCACATTCATGTGTTAAGCAAAAAAACTGATTACAGATTTTAAAAAAGTAAAAAAAATCAATGCAAAGTTTTCTCTTGAGACAGTTACTTATAGAAACGGGAGAAGATGAAAGAATACTTAAACCACCTGAATATGGATAGAATTTTTGTATTTTAAAGTCACATTTTTGTCATAAGCAGTCATTCCCCTCTATGGTAATTTACAGGCAGACTCAAAGACTTGGAGACTGGGTACAATCCCAGTCTCCAAGGTCTCCAAGCAACTGTGCAACATTTTTCCTGATTTCCTCCTCATCATTGGATAAAACACAACATAAATCATGAACTTAAATTCAAGCAGAAGATTTTCCCCACACCTTCATTTGTCTTGAATCACCATTGTGTTTTGTGGCATTGTTTAAGTTCTTTTTTTTTTTTTCAAATATAACACCATCTTTAACTTTTGGTTGCATTATTGCTTGACTTTTTTTATACATACCTTGTCATTTTGGATATGGAAAAGCTAGTGTTAGCTACCAGCCTAAACCCAGGGGAAAACATTGTAAAAATGATGATGAAGGGGTTTTCAACATCAAAGAGTACTAAAAAAAATATATATATATCTTCAGTCACTTACTTTGCACCATTTAATTAGTAGGCATCCTTCTAACACTTAATGGCCTTCCTAAAACCTGTTCTTTGTAGTTTTTCCAACAACAAGCTGCCTGATAACTTCACGATACTTTATTTTCAAAGGCCTGCTGAGGAAATGTCACATTACCGCTGCTGCAGAACAGGTTTCAGACTGAATTTGGTGCATCAGAGAGCCTCCTCCGCCTCACCTTACTCTCAGTCAGCTCTGCCACCGCAAGACTAAAGAGTTCACGTTTTTTCAGCACGGAAGTCCCTGGTACACACAAGCGCCGCCGACTCCTAAGCAACTAGTGATTTCAGCTAAGGCAAACCCAGACTTCCAAAGCAGGCAGAGTCGGGCGGAGGCCTGAGTAGAAATAGCCCTCAGTCATAAACATCCTCCTGAAGGGCCAATAATGGCAGCTCATCAGAGAGGCTGTTTATCCCTCATGTCGGCTACAGAAGTGCCACGCTTGCATCGCAAATATTTTCTTTACCGACGCAAGCCGTTGTAATAAAAAGTTGTTTTTTAAGTCCTAATTTAAAGTGTCTTGCAAAAGTATTCATGTCTATTTAACTTTTCTATCTTGTGTTATTTCTTGTTTCCATATTTATATTGTTGGTGTTTTCTACGTCGTACTGTTTCGTTCTGTTGTTTCTCTGTTCCTGTTACTCTTATTTTTTTACTGTCCACTTTCTGTTATGACAACTTATGTTTCCCACTTGTGCGGCTAACAAAGAGTTATCTTATCTTATGTTACAACCACAAACTTCAATGTATTTTAATTAAATTTTAAGGTGTGCACTAACAAAAAGCACTGCATCAAGTGGAATGTAAAATGTGTTGCCAGTAATGAACAAACTGGATCGCGTAGGCCAAGCGGCAGAGTAACAATATCTCAAGATTTTGACATCTCACAGAAAAAAGATGCCCACAAAGAAACATGGCGGTGGCAGCATCATACTATGGAGACACTTTTCTTAAGCTGTTACAAAAAATAGGTCAGAGCTGATATTAAGGCAAGGCGTTTTAAAAATGTCTTATGATGAGAATTTGATTTATTATTATCTTAATAAAATTTCAATTAATGACACTAAATAAACTGAGGGAGGGATGAGTAAAAATATTATTTTTACTGTTTGTACCACAAGAGCATCAATAAATATCAGTAAATTTCAAACTATGGTTAAATGCAGTGATTGTGTGAGGTCTACTAATAGAAATCACATTTCTTTATGGCGTCCTGAAGAGGCCATTTTTCAAATGGGAATGTTTTCAAGAACAGTATTTGTGTTTGTGGTGCTATGAATGCTGTAGCATGAAGTCAAGCCATACAGTAAACTAAAAATAAAGTAATAGTATTTTAATATATATATATATTTTATCATTTTTATCATAAGATTTACAAAAAAACTAAAATCACAAAGATTTGTGGTTGCAATATCATAAAATGCGAAAGCTCAAGAAGCACGAACATGTTTGCATGATCATCCATGTTCACTTTGAAACTATCTACCGCTGGCGCTTCAATGTAGTGATGATGCAAAACAGAAGCGCCTGCCAGCCAACTAGCATCGCTCCATTCAGGCCTGCTCCATTTAAATTCACACAGTGTCCCAACTTCGCTGTAGCTGCATCTTAACACAAAAGGGTCCCCTTGCAGACAGGAAGGAGCTTGCAGCTGCAGGATGCATCTGTTGTTGGCCCAGAGGAAGGATGCAGAGCACGCTTCATTCAGAAGACATGCAGGGGTTCGAGAGAGAGATACACTCCGTGACACATACAGAGGTCTTTCAACACCACATCCCATACCAAGGTTGAGCACAACGCCACAAGCGTGGTTGCACAACCCACAAAAGATGTCAAATTCAATCCACTTGTTGCGCAACATTGGTCATTACATTAAGGAACCCCGTTTGTCTCCATGGAGTCGACTTATTCAGTCTGCCAATGTGAAGTTTGAGAGGCCGAACAAACAGGAGCAGAAAAAAACAACAACAACAAAAAACACACACACATAATCAGATCACAACATGTTGTATGATTCAACCCTGACATGAAAAGAAATGAAAAACTCATAATAATCTCATTACTGTAAACAACAGGAACCGTAACTCAGTTGCATGGCAAAGCGAGAGGTGGGGGGGGGGGGAGGTGAGCTCATAGGAAACGCTCAGCAGTATTCTCTGAAGCTTCCACTCTACAGCTGTACGCATGTACACCCAATGAGGTTAAGGGTTAGGCGCACAAGCGTGGCTCTGCAGGACACGGCAAGTTCCTGAGCTGAAATATCAGAGATCTGCCTGGAAATGAGCTCAGAGCTTCCTCTGCAAATACTTTTTTTGTTTGTTTCATTTTGTTTTTCCTTTAAAACTAACTCAACTCATTGTGCATTCATGTCAACTTGCAGCGGCGATGTTTGTCTTTGTTTCTAAAAAGAAAACCGGAGGGGTGTGGGGGGGGCCAAACAACTTGTAAAGAGGAAACCAAGCAGTGTTATCGTTCTGCTTGCAAATCTAATCAAAAGACGTGAAACTCATTTTCCGCTGCGAGGTCAAACTACAATCCAATACAAAAACTATTGGGAAAGGTGCCTTTTAGTTTATTATGCAAGTTATTCATAAATCACATGAATAACTTGCATAATTCTGCATTTTACTAAAAAAAAAAGAAAAAAATAGAAAGAAAGAAAGAAAGAAAGAAAGAAAGAAAGAAAGAAAGAAAGAAAGAAAGAAAGAAAGAAAGAAAGAAAGAAAGAAAGAAAGAAAGAAAGAAAGAAAGAAAGAAAGAAAGAAAGAAAGAAAGAAAGAAGAGCAAGTGATTCTATTTTTAAAACCCCAGCCTGTAATTGATTCTATGTCAGGCTGGCAATTTCAGCGCTCTGATTTCAAGGCTGCGGTAAAATACGGTCTTATTTTCTCCTCCAAACCAAAGTGTCCAACCGCAACATTCTGTCAGTGCCGCCGGACCAACTGACAGGGCTTTCGGTCTGTCACACGCCTCAAAAATCTGCCTTCCTTCTGCCTGCTTCGGTGAGATTTTACTCAGATTTGTTTCGCTCGCTCGCAGCTCAGAGCTGTGCAACTGCAAAAACCCATTTTGTCTACAAGAAATTGTCGATCCATCTAAGTTTGCAGTGCAGCACTATCAAACTAACAATCTGAAATTTTCCTTACAGCCGACAGAACTCTACAGCACAGGTCAGGCATTGTAACAGAGAAGTCTCCCAACTGTACCTGACATTCAGCTGTTCGCTCCACCCTCTGAGAGGCTCGCAAGTGGAAAACAGCAGGTCGAAAACAAACTGACAGCTCTCCAGGCAGCGGACGACCGGTCTCAGTCACACGTCCTCTCTGGCATCTCTCTCTCTCTGATGATCTGTGAGGCAATCCGTCTCTGCCTGCCGATCAAACTACAGCAGGTGGCAGTCTCTGCATTATTAGCGTGTCCTTACAAAAGCGGGTCCTTCACTCAGGACAGATCCCAGCAGCAAGTGTTTAGAGGTTTAGGTGTGCAAAGGTATGCTCTGCTTGTTGGTTGTCTGTTACTTTTTTGAATGCATCCCCTATGCACGAGGTGCAAAGCTGCTCGTGCATGACCGGGTGTGTGTGTATGTGTTTGTGCGTGTGTGTGTGTGTGTAAGGAGAGGATGTGGAGGCGGGTCCAGAGAGGCTTACTCATCATCCAGTTCACCACCGGAGCCCCCGCCTGGCAGCGCCGCACCTTTCAAACACATGGCTGATCTTTTCACATAGGAATGGACCGTAACCGTTACAGTCGACCCTCACTGACCCAGCGTAGCTCAAACTCTGACAACTACTAACAACTGCGCACAGATGACATCACACAAGCCTGATTCACTGCAAAGCTCTAATTACTCCATTCATTAACAGTTAACACACGGCATGCTGAAGGCAAACAAGGCTAACAGCTGGGCAAATACTTGGATTAAAGCCTGAGCTTCAGCTGCAAACGGCTGTCTGACGTACTGCCTGTAATTACAACCCCAGCATCTCAGACCGCTTCTCCATGCAAATACGCAGACAAAAACCACACACCGGGCGACATGCAGAGCCTTGCATGGCTTTTCCACATTTTCCTACATCATAACCACAAACAAAACGGGTTCAATTGGGATTGTTTGTATGCGACAAACCGGCACATGTTGCAAAGAGGGGGGAAAAAAAAAAGACACATGATTTCAGTTTTGTTTACAAATAAAAATCTGTAAGGTGTGGTTTATAAAGTTTATGACTGTAGCTTCCCATTTTGATTTGTAGAATATTCTTTAGCTCTTTTGGTAAATGTATTTTTGAACATCTAAAGACAAAACGTTTAGCCCATTCAACAGATAACTGGAAAGCCTGCAAGCACAGCATTTTTTTTTTTATGTCTTGGCAACAATTTCCAAGAGCATTTGGGTCTGGACTTCTGAACCGTTCTCGTCTTCGCATTTCTTATTTTTATCCTTCGCCACAATGTCTCCACAACTTTCTCTCCATTGCTAAAATCCAGAAAAAGTATTTAGCTGGCCATATTATGGGCATGAAGAGCATGACTCCATTGCGCAAAAAAAAAAAAAAAATTTCATTCAAGCATCAAACCCAATTATTCACTAAAAATTGCATTTAATCCAAATTAAACATGTTGAAGTTTGAGACTGTGAAACAAAAAAGTGAAGAAGAGAAAATAAAAGGGCATGGATGCTTTCACAATACAACAACATCATATTTCCTCTACTGACAGGCAATCTGTCAGAATAAATTCATACAAATACAACCCACAATCCACAATCTATCAAAAGATAGAGCGCAGGAGTCATTTTTGAGATATGGATGCAGAAATCTACTGCTGCCACACCTGTTCCTTCCTTCCTGCAAGAGCTGCGAGCCAAGACTCTGAAGTTCTTGCAACACCATTAAAAGTGAAACCAGGCCCTCCCATTGCCTGAAAAAACCTCAGTACCAGAATGAATCTGTTGGAGGAAAGAGAATTGATAAGCCCAGTTTCATTCATGTGAAGGCTTATATAATAGCAAAACTGAAAAGCAAAGACGTCGCAAAAATAACCTGAGTGTAATGAAATATAGCGGCATGAAATGAGTGTTCTGACAGCTTCACTTCCTTCCTCGCTAGAAAAAAAAAGATGAAATAAAAGACGGATGTTCTTTGACAGATTAAGTAAAACATCCTCTCTGTTTAATGTCCCAAACGGAAAACCTGCACAAGCCCTGCATATCACCTGACATGAGCTAAATATCTCTCTGTCCTGGTCTGTGTCACACTCAAAAAAAAAAAAAAAAAAAAACACAAGTGTGTTTAGTAGGCCACAGTGTAACAGGAAAAGGAGGCAATAACACAGGAAAGTGTTTTCACCTGTTACAAAAGTTCAGCTCTCAGCTGCCAAACAAAATATTATACCACTGATGGTTTCACGGTTGCATCATTATTCTTCAAGGACAGGGGAGTTGAAGTCGAAACACAAAATCACTCCGCAGCTCCAGGGAGGAGCGAATGAGAATCACAGAGATGCAAAAGTACATGTTGATGGGAAATAAACTGTTCTCCCAAGTGCTTTAATGAAATGTGACACCTTGTGGTGGAAATAACCCACTGCATTGCACAATGCTTCCTACTAGGATATTTGCTCTGACAAATTTATTTTTGTCCAATCAAGGATTTTTAAATTCAATTAGGTATAGCTTAGCCTACAGACAGGACAATGGATCAGTTCAAACAAACATTTCTGGGGACAGAACCCAGTACATCCAACCCAGTCTCGTCGGTTACAGCTGTGTTTTAGCTTCTTTTTTCTTTTTTACCCATTTTCATGTGCTGCAAGAGATCCTCCCAAACTTTGACTTAAACTTCTCCCCCGCTTTATTGTTAACCTGTCTGGTGTGTTCCTTGATTTTCTCGATGCTGTTTGTTCTCTAATGTTCTCTAACAAACCTCCAAGGCCTTCGCAGCACAGCTTTATTTATACCGAGATTAAATTACACACAGTGGACTCTTTTTCATTCTGAAATCAATAAGTTACACTTGATTCTGCCATCAGGGTGAAGAGATCTGAATGCGAGCAACACTTTTCCTGACTCTTATTTGGTAAAAAACGTTGAAAAGCATGTTCAAGGGGTATAAATACTTTTTTCAAACCACTGTAATTGCCATTACCAAGGAAGCTATGGCAGCATTTTCCAAATGAAAAATCTTCCACGTTTTTTTGTGCTCCATCTGTGAGAACTACATTTCCTCTTGTAGGTCTCTTATCAAGATAAACGAAATGTTTTTGAGCCCAATCATTTATTCCCCAGCTGTTCACTCTCTGGGGAGTCTCGTGCGCTCAATTTTGATTAATGGTGATGTTCACAGTTTGATCTGGGCTCACACACTGACAAGCGCCAGTTTATGTCTTCTGCCCCCGGGGACATAGGGCAAAGTGATATGCCCAGAGCTCAGAGACAGAGAACGGTCCCAGCTGGATGGGGCCCCCAGTACAATACATCAAAGAGCATCATGTGCTTTGTCTTACTTCAACTGGGGTCTTTCTCATACCTACAGTGTCATATTTTGATGATAAATATCTTTCCAATCTTTAAGCTAATAAAGACACTGTAGTACAGTTATAATAAAAAATGAATTTTATGTGCTCTGAAACCAAAAGTGTATTTTTTTTAAGGTTCTAGTTACTTTCAGGTAATTAATTTGGTGAAATTGTTTATCAAAGACTTTACTACTTTTATGTAACTCACTGGTCTACATGGTTATGAAAATCATTGCAAGTTGCCTCCCTGTTTGATGAAAATAGAACCATCTATAAACCATTTGCACATGTCCAAGCACTTCCAACTCAGACTTTCATCATGGCTCTAACACGCTCAGTTGCCCAGATGCAATGCACAATACAGTTAAAGCATTGAGAGCAGAGTGGGGGATGCCAAGCACATGCTTCCATCAGCCTGAAAAGAAATACTTCGTAGAATGAAAAACACGCTAAAGAACTGTAGTATTCGTGAAACACAAGCCAGGCGTATAAGCGTAGAGGTTACGGCGATTCTGTTTAAGTCCAAGCATCAAAAAACAGGGGAAAAAATCCCAACTTTTAAGGCTGCCATTGCAACAAGAGCACGGTAAACTTTAAAGCGACTCACCATTTCAGCAGCTCTCAGTCGGCGGAAAAGCGTCCAGACGAAACATACTTTCTTCCGAAGCTTATAAAAATATACAGGTTTTGCTTTTTTTTACCAGCGAAAGACAAACAAACAACGGTTTATTAAGGTTTTTTTTTCTGTCCTATCTTGAGAATTTCACGGAAAAGATTTTGCTTGCGAACTCTGACACACGGCGCATGCGCGGGTAGTGGTTATCCACAGATGCTCCATCAGCGAGTCAAAATAAGAACACAGAAACCTTGCATAGGGAGGCACAGGAATATGAGAAACGTGGAGTCAGATGTTAAAAACAGATTACATTAGTTGCTTCCTGTTTGATTACACTCCCACTGAAGTGATTGAGGACGACACAGTGTTCCACTTATTTTATATCTCCTATCTCTTGTTTTCATCTCCTATCTTAATATGGACACTTGTCTTTCAAGCTAGCATATGGCGTTCACATGAACTAAATGCACATATTTCTACCAGCCATGTTTATACTCCCAGATAAAGACAAATTTATCAGGCACTCTCACTGGCCACTTTATTAGGTACACCTTACAGAACCCCCTTTACCTTCATAGATGGGTTAATTAAATTCAAAAGGATTTTATTTACACCAAAGGGAAAACAAATGTTCTCGTATCATGCATGTATTTTCAAAGAGTCATTGCTGCTGCTAAGAGGATCTCAAGCAGCAGTCAGCATTACATCATTTCTGAAGTAGCTTCTGACTCAAAATGATTGCTGTTGGTTTCATGATCATGCTAACGGCTCAATTTTCAAGCAGCAGAAACAGTATTCCACAGTAAAATGTCCTGGATGACATGATCAGTTGTTGGTAAGCACTGCTAAAACCACCTCATTTATCTTTGCTGCTCCCCTATCTGGCCATATAGCAGGAAAGCTGGGCAGGATACGATCCTTCAACGTCTCTGGGATTGGGTGTCGTAAGATTACTTACTTTTTTTAACTTTTGAGATGCTAACTGGCTGCTCCCTGTTGTAAAAATAATTAATTCGTCACAGAATACAGGTGCTGGTCATAAAATTAGAATATTGTGATAAAGTTCATTATTTTCCATAATGTCATGATAAAAATTAAATTGTCATATATTTTAGATTCATTGCACACCAACTGAAATATTTCAGGTCTTTTATTGTTTTAATTTTGATGATTTTGGCAAACAGCTCATGAAAACCCAAAATCCCTGTCTCAAAAAATTAGAATATTATGAAAAGGTTCTCTGAACGAGCAATAAAAATAATCATCTGAATCAACAAAGTAACTCTAAACACCTGAAAAAGATTCCTGAGGCCTTTAAAAACTCCCAGCCTGGTTCGTTACTCAAAACCGCAATCATGGGTCAGACTGCTGACCTGACTGCTGTCCAGAAGGCCATCACTGACATCCTCAAGCAAGAGGGTGAGAAACAGAAAGAAATTTCTGAACGAATCGGCTGTTTGCAGAGTGTTATATCAAGGCACCTCAGTGGGAAGTCAGTAGGAAGGAAAAAGTGTGGCAGAAAACGCTGCACAACGAGAAGAGGTGACCGGACCCTGAGGAAGATTGTGGAGAAGGGCCGATTCCAGACCAAATTAAATCTTCATCTCCATAAAGCTTTTCAGCAGATGGAAGCATGAAGTGCTCCAAAATCTTCTGATAGCTGCTGCATTGATCCTGCCCTTGATAAAACCCAGTGGACCAACACCAGCAGCTGACATGGCACCCAGACCATCACTGACTGTGGGTACTTGACACTGGACTTCTGGCATTTTGGCATTTCCTTCTCCCCAGTCTTCCTCCAGAGTCTGGCACTTTGATTTCCGAATGACATGCAAAGTTTGCTTTCATCCGAAAAAAGTACTTTGGACCACTGAACAACAGTGGTCCAAAGTGCTGCTTCTCTGTAGCCCAGGTCAGGCGCTTCTGCCGCTGTTTCTGGTTCAAAAGTGGCTTGACCTTTGACCTGGGGAATGCGGCACCTGTAGCCCATTTCCTGCACACGCCTGTGCACAGTGGCTCTGGATGTTTCTACTCCAGACTCAGTCCACTGCTTCCCCCAAGGTCTGGAATCGGCCCTTCTCCACAATCTTCCTCAGGGTCCGGTCACCTCTTCTCGTTGTGCAGCGTTTTCTGCCACACTTTTTCCTTCCTACTGACTTCCCACTGAGGTGCCTTGATATAACACTCTGCAAACAGCCGATTCGTTCAGAAATTTCTTTCTGTTTCTCACCCTCTTGCTTGAGGATGTCAGTGATGGCCTTCTGGACAGCAGTCAGGTCAGCAGTCTGACCCATGATTGCGGTTTTGAGTAACGAACCAGGCTGGGAGTTTTTAAAGGCCTCAGGAATCTTTTTCAGGTGTTTAGAGTTACTTTGTTGATTCAGATGATTATTTTTATTGCTCGTTCAGAGAACCTTTTCATAATATTCTAATTTTTTGAGACAGGGATTTTGGGTTTTCATGAGCTGTTTGCCAAAATCATCAAAATTAAAACAATAAAAGACCTGAAATATTTCAGTTGGTGTGCAATGAATCTAAAATATATGACAATTTAATTTTTATCATGACATTATGGAAAATAATGAACTTTATCACAATATTCTAATTTTATGACCAGCACCTGTATATTCAGCAAGGAGTTGATAATATTAGACAGATTTTGATCCATATTGACACGGTAGCATCTCGCAGTATGGATTTATATGCTGTACATCCATGACGCAAATCCACAATTCCACTACATCCCAACCCATGTCATTGGATTGAGATTTGGTTACTTTGGAGGCTCTAGGCAACAGTTAACTCATTGTCATGTTCATTTTGAGATGTTTTGAGCTCTGTGACAACACTCATTATCCTGCTTGAAGTGGTAATGAGAACACATCCTGTGATGGGTATGGTCACCAACTATACTCAGGCAGCCTGTGGTGTTAAACAAACTCAGCTGGTACTAAGAGGAACCTTTTCAGTGACTCCTCAATGTAAACACCAGAACATGACTCCCATAATTTCAGGGTGAGCCAAGGAAATAAGCAAATTGTGCACAGCCAATCAGGGCTCTTCATTGGTCAGGAGTCTCCAAAACAACCTAGACTTAACACAACACATCGGCAAATATGGGGTCACGGGTATAAACCTGAAAACATCTAATGTTACTTTAAAAGATTCCTAACTTGAAAGATAATGTATTACTTTCTGCTGTTGAGACCAGAAAATATCTTCAACTCATAATTTATGTAAAGAACAAGTTGGAAATAAACGGCAACTCTCCCTGGTCGTTCCCACCCTGCATTGGCTTCTGAGCTCAAGAAAGTTTTGTTGAAATCTAAATTAAATAAAAATGTTTGAAATTAGCATTTTTATAAATCTAATGAATTTAATAAATAGTGTGAAGTGACTGATATTGTAGTCAGGCCAAACATACAATTGTAACATGCAGTTTATTGCAGTATTGTACTAGTGAACTATAAAATAAGTTGTGCTTTGCAAGATTCAAAGCTGATAAAGATAAGGTAGGTCAGTGGTACAAGTGGCTGCTAGGCTAAACAGGAAGTGTGTCCCCAGACCAGCTTCTGTGTAATGTGTATTCCAGTTAGTCAGGGGAGCTAGAAAAATAATTCAAACGTCCCTATCAAATAAATGTTTTTAAATTAATATGCTACAGCTCCAAGGAAGACACTCTCTTTTTTTACATAGGCTTTTTACTGCAAAATGACATAAATATAAACTGATTAGATTAGTCTTTTGACAGTTCTGACCAGATTTCCCCATAGCATGATTCAACCACTGCTATGTCACACTGTGGGGAGGTTGTTTGCAGTAATGTCCATGCAAGCCAAATGTTCTGGTTTGGTCTCATGTGACCTAATCACCTACAACCAGGTGTGTAGCTGTGTGATATTCTTAGGGTTTCTAGATGTTGGATTGAAAATTCTAATAGATTATCAGTTATATTGTATTACTGTATTGTAATATTCTACCTAACTTTATTTTTAGTAGGACTGATTTCACATCTTATAAATGTATATACCCCTGCATAATAAAACTGAGACCGTAATGAATCGTTTTAAAACTTTTTCCACCTTGAATGTGACATATCTTCAGTGTTATTTGTTCAAAAATAGAACTAGAAAGTCTCAAAACTATGGTTGCATTATTGTGGGCAACTTTGTGAAGGCAATGTTCTGAAATGATCTAGCATAGCAGTTTCAAAAGGGTTCTTGAACCTTGAATCCTCTGTAAGTATTAATAAAAAATAAATAAATAAATAAATAAATAAATAAATAAATGTTAGCTATTAAGTGAGTCATTTTAATATACACGGTGACCTGATTGTTCAAAGATGCTATTTAATAGACTGTAGCATCATGGGGAAAGCTAAGCTTAGCTGAACACAAATAATTGAAACAAACAATTCATGAATGGGGAGTTGGGTAATGTAAATCTACACCCTAGTTTCAAATATTTTCGCAGCCTTTAAGTGTTTTTTCTTTTTTTCACGATTACCACCTACATTTAAAAAATAAAAAATAAAAATCTCATATTTTCTTATCCTTGAACCTGCTGAAGAAAGACATCTCTCCACCATGATCCATCTATCACCATTACCATTCAGGGAGATGTGCAAAGTCAGCTTTCCACAACAAACAGCCAAAAGAATTAGTCCTAGGATGGGGAGTCAGGCCGCTGACAAAACCGATGCGCATCGCGTCAACTGCGCAACCCAAGCCGCCTCATTACCAACTGAATGGCTGATGAGCTGTCAGGGAACAAGTCTTGAGGACGCATGTCAAGTTCCTTTAATGTTCTCGGCAACTTGTTAAACATGAAAGTGGGTGGGAGACCGTATATAAGACACCCCTAATCTGCTCGGTGGAGGAATCTCTCTTGTCTCAGACTGACCGACATCATGCGCTCATTGGAAGCTCTGGGCGTCGCGCTGCACGCATCGCTTCTAGTGTTGCTGGCGCACGGTAAATCCAGAGACGGACTCATTATGAGGTCTCTACAGAGGTACTCTCTGACCGAAAGATCCACGGGACACCACCTGCCAACCTATATGATGCATCTGTACAGGAATTTCAGGTCGAACTTCTCTGGGCCTTTGGATAACTTGGAGCAGGACGCGGCGAAGCGAGCGGACACAGTGAAGAGCCTGATATCGAAAAGTAAGATCTGGTTTATCTGGTTTAGATTAAATTAGACCAGTTTGAGCTGGGGGATTTATACTATGATAAACAAATGGGTGAAAATGTCTGCATGCATTTAATTTGTCTACCCCGTGGCACTTAAAGACCCTCTGAGATGTTAGGGTTTTTTTTTTCTTTCTTCTTCTTCTTCTTCTTGCCAGACGACTTCAGAGGCTTCAATACACATTCCCGCTCAGGGGGTGAATAAGCAAGCAAGGATAAGCGTGTGAAAAGACCGGTTTTCTTCTTAATTCTCAAAGCAAACCTATTTTTTTCTTCTTCTTTAAATAGGTGATGTTGATTTGTGGTACCTCGCCAGACATCCCCCTATACAAATCTCTTGTTAAGGTCAAATCAACAACTTCCCTTAGTTCTTTTTTCACACTTGGCCTGATTAGATTAGAACTCAGGATTTAATGGTGTGGCACCAGAAGCCCAGCTGCTGAATCCAATTTCACAGCTCTACTATATTTGCTTGACTGAGGATATGCAAGGAGCCACAGGACGAGCACAGACGTGCTAAATGATTGGTGGCTGCTCGTTTGGTTTGAGTGGATTAATAACAAGCATGGATTGGATTTTTGATCAATGGAGAACAGTGCAAATAACAATGCAAAGGTTAAGGATTTTTTTTTTTGAAGGCCTTAATCTTACAATCAGAGGTGTTCATTGAATCATAATGACTCTCATTAGCAGGGTACACTTTAATGAAAAGTATATATTATGTAACATAACATTATATGACAAATATTTCAGAATGAAATTCAATTTATTCAAATCGGTTTATTACAATTTAATTATAAGTCAACTAGCTGACAACTGTAAAATACTGTGATAAACAGAAACAAACTCTAGGAAGGGATCAAAGTTTTTGATTTAGAATACAAAATATTATACTTTTAAAATGCCATTTTGTTTTTGTTGAAAAATTAGGCAATGGTAAATCATTTTAAAACTTATTCCACTTGAATTGCCACTTAGTACAATTCAAGTCAAAAGGGGAAGAATATAGGAAGAAGGCAGGAAAGCAATAAATAGCAGAACAAGGTGCATCGGTGCAGTGTGCATAGTCTTAAACTGATTGGTATTGTGGCACTGTGTTAATATATGTTTTTTCTTACTTGAATTGCATAATATATGTTGTATTATATGTTAAATTCGCTTCAAATTGATTTATTATGGTCAGTCCAGTCTTCTTTTTGAAGCCAAAAAAATGAATTAAATTAAATTTAAATTATGTTTGCTTTCCTTGACATATTTTCAAAAAATAAAACTTTAGGAAACTACACAGAAAGGCAGTTTTGTCTTGTACACCTCAACATGTGTTTTTCAAACATCAACAATTCCTACTGGGAAATTTAAAGGTTTTCTCACCAATCGTAACCTCAAAATAAAAAAGGGCTGCTGAATTTTTTCAATGTGGCAAGAAAAAAAATTATTTGCATTTTTAATGGAATGTGTCTCATTAAATCAGCCATACAAGTAGCAATGCACAAAACAAACCATGTTGATGAATGTGTTTGAATTAATAAAATGTGATCAAATAGACTGGTTTTTAAAGCTAGTAGTAGCCAGCTATAAAATGGCATAGTTGTTCTGTTTGTTTGTTTTTTTCTTATTTGTTGAATTTTGTACATTTTCAAAAATACAGCGTTTTATCTCCTGGTGATGCTAACTGACACATCTCATATTACATAAATGATTTTTTATTCTGATTCTGCCCTATGTTATCAATTGGAAAACTTATGCTTTGTTGTTTTTCAGGTCTGACTTACAGACATGGACGTTGGGTGGCAACCTTTGACCTTCAAGTGTTACGGGCCGACAAGCACATCCAGGCTGCAGAACTGAGAATCCGACTTCCTCCACCACAAAATTCTCCCAACGTCTCTGTGGAAGTGTATCACCTGCATCATAAGCCAGTGGGACAGCTCAATGAATCATCACTGGTCACTTCGTCACACAGCTGGAAGGTGTACAACATGACAACCCCACTGTTGGGCTGGCTCAGGCAGAAAGCGGCTGCAAAAAGCCGAAGCAAAAGAATATCAAGGCGTATGAAACCCTTAGAGAAGAAGAGAGGTCTCCCTCTTCAGCCTGTTTTCGAGATGAGTGGTCAGGCCTTGCTGGTCGTCTTCTCCCACACGGGGTTTGATGAAAGCTCGAGGGCTAAAGCCAGTCTGTTGCATACAGCTGAGCAATCCAAGTTCTTGTCCCCTGCTGAAATCAAAAGGGTCCTCTGGCCGAAGAGGCGTAGGAGCAAACGGGGCCAGAGAGAACAAACAGCGAGAAGCCCGCAGGTGTTCATAAGAGGGGGCGAAAAATCCCTCTGCCACAGAGTGGACCTGCACATTGACTTCAATCAAATCGGCTGGGGTTCCTGGATCGTCTTTCCCAAAAGATACAATGCCTACCGATGTGAAGGTTCCTGTCCTAGTCCTTTGGGAGAGAGCCTGAATCCAACAAATCATGCTTACATGCAGGTAAGTGGCGCCACAAGTTTTTTTTGTGTGTAATCTACCACTGTTTGTTTTCTGCATTAAGACATTTTAAAAAGGTTGGATTTGCTTGCTGAGCTACACAAATCAATACAAACTTAATCAGTTTACCCAAAGCTAATCAATCTATTAGTCGAAGTACATTCACAGTAAATTTCTTCTTTTGTTGACCTGGTTTCATGAAAAGGAGATTACAATTAATCACTGACACATTGTAGCTATTGATAGGCACAGGCCCCTGTAACCTTACTTGGATAAGGGGACAGTGGATGGATTGAAGGAGAGTAGTTCCAATTCTCTTAAATGTTGCATTAAATGTAAACCTGAGAAAATGTGAACATAGAATAACTTCTTTGTAACTTTTTTTTCTTTTTTTTTTACAATTTGCCATGTTAAAGCCAAAAAAATATTTATTGAAATTTATTGGGACTTTATGATATAGAGTAGTACAGAAAAGCTCAAAAATGCAAATGTGACAAACTAGTAAACAGTTCAAAGGTTGAATATTGTTTGCATATTGTGTTTTGGACTTCTGATCAAGTGCCAGAGAGAAAATCTATCTTGAATAGGTTGTTTTCAAAAATGTGTAAAAAAAAAAAAAAAAAAAAAAACATGAAGAAATTGTGGTTATGGAAAATCGAAAATCATCTCCAAAATTTTAACTTGAACTCCCTAGAGTCTCCTGGAACATTACCATCCAGAACGAGTGGTGCTACCGTGTTGCGCACCAACCAAAATGAGCCCGCTGAGCATGCTGTACTACGAGAACAGAGAGATGCTCCTTAGACACCATGAAGATATGATTGTGGATGAGTGCGGCTGCCAGTGAACACCACAACCAAGGACTCAATTGGTTTGCAGAGTGGCAGGAAGGCAGACATGTTGTAAAAACACAAAGTGATTTCTGGAAAACAGAAAAGAAAACACTTAGCCTTTGGGGTGGAAAAAGCTCTTCAATATTTGTGACTGTGCACTGTTAAGACTGCATCCTATCCATCTTTGTAATTGTGACCTAAATTTATGATGTGGGTGCCAGTTTTTAAGGAGGACACTGTTTTTTTAAGAAGTACCGAATGCATACTCTAAATGTTGTTTGTTATTACCTCGCAACCTATCAGTAATGTAAATATGAAATTGAATTATTAAATATTCCTGCACTGCTTGTACTGTTCTTTGCTGTTACTGTAAATTAATGTATATTTATTGTAAATATTAAAAATGTATTTATGTTGATTTTGTATTTTGAATAGGTTTTGTATCGCTTATTAATATTGGGCATATCTTTACAATCTCATGATATAACATGTTTCTGTGTAATTGAGTTTGATGCTTCTTTCTTTTTTTTCTGAAAGTCAGCTTTTCTTTTTACTTACAAATACTTTTATTGTAGAAAGCCTTTAAAACATGATGATATTCAGTGTTTTAGATGCACCTGTACATCATGCTCATATCAGTATTTTATTTGGAGTGAATGTGCAAGCCACAGAAAGAGCTGACTCTCCAAACTGGAGGCCTCTAGTTTTAGAGAGCTTCAGCCATCCACTGACTCACACTGAGTACATTCCAGCACTATGCAAAATGAACCATTGTGTATTTGTGTGCATGAAACGAGTATCCAGCAATCCTGTAAAGTAGCTGCAAATGATGCCAAACTAGAAATCTATTCTTTTACAGCCAGGGAACTCATTGTTTTCAAATCCTTTGAAAAGTAAACAAAGTGACAGGAAACTTGCTGGAATGATGATCATGGTAAACTGGCAGTAGTTGGCCTGGACTCAGAGGTAAGTCAACATTTCGCTTTTTGATATCACACAAAATGTGAAGAAAACAATCCAGAGTTTTGCATTTGTGATTTTCAGTAGTAAGCGTTAATTTTTTTTTAAGTTAAATTGGTAACTTTTAAACTTTAAAGAATAAAAATGAACATAAGTTTTCATATACTATACGGATTAAGGTTATCAGATTAAGGATAGCATAGTACCCTAAAATATTGACATGTGGTGAGGGGATGTAAGAAACAAGACTACTACTGCTTTAAAATAAACTTAAAAAAAAAACATCTGTTTTGTAAATCCCAAATATCTTTTTTTTGATATTCTCATCTGTGACTGAGGAAGCTTATATCCCAGTAAGCTTCCCCATATCGCCTGCATATCAATATTATTATTGTTTAAATTAAATTAATGATATTTAATAAAATTTGGCGAATACAAAATTACAGGTTACAAAATACAGGCGAATAATATTCATAATATTTTAAAACAATTTTAAAAATTAAGTTTCACTGACTTGACTTTGTGCAGTTGCGTAAAAGTGCAGCGCAATATCGACTCTCGTGAACATCCTGGTTAATTAGCTGTTAGCTCCTGGCTTTAGCTCACAACTAAAACAGCTTCCGTTTATCTGCTTATATCACCTACTGAGAAAATTACTAACGCTCTAAGATCTTTGTAATAGTTTTTTATAATAAACAGTCCTTCATTCATGCCAACTAGCTTCTTCCATTGAGCTAAAAATATAACCGGCCGTAGCTAATGTTAGCCACCAGTGACAGCTGACAGTTTCTGTTACACATACTGCCTGGTTGATTGAGTGAGTAGCTTCCTATTTGTATTTTAGTCCTGAAATAATCTCTTTCAGTATATTGAATGCAGGTCTATCTAAAACAGCAGAATTGTGGTTGACATAAAGTGTTTGGATTATTAAACAAAGAAGAGAATTTAGTCTCTAGTGTGGCGAATGTGCTGTATTTTGTGTGTCATAGAGATTATGCAGTCACTGGTTGAAATTTTATGACCAGAAGTGCGAAGCAAACACTATGACAACACTGCTCAGGTGACTTTACGGTGTTTGTTGAGTTAGTTTTTTATTTGAAAGGAACAAGCAGTGCAGAATAACAGGAATTGTTGCCTAAAAACCTAAAAGCAAAATAACACACAAATCATTTTCAGAATTATTACAAATACAAATACTTGGTTGCACTGAAATTATCTGCTGTATATGAGGTAACTGAGGTTTACTGTGTGTGATCTCACTTCTTGTGGTCAGATAAATCTGTGACATAAGAAATTTGATATAGGTTTCTTCTGTTTGAGTACAATATAATATACTGTACGATATATTGTAGAGAGTACTTTAAGAAGCCTCAGAATATTTCTTTAGGTCTGATCATTGTGTGCATTTTCATGATCATCAATAATAATGATATTGCTTTTGTCTTAAGTTTGAATTGAAAATGGCAGAGGCAGTCGCAAATGTGGCCCGGAGGATTAATGCAACAGTAGAGGAAGGCAAAGACAGTCTGGGTAAGGTAAACCTTATGAATTCTCTGTCTCTTCTTTATTCTTCTCAACTTTTCGATTTGAAAACATGTTAGTGAATAAAGATTTGTTCTTGAAGCTATTTTTAGTCTTACCAGTAGATGGAGGCAGAAGCTTGAGCTTAGTGTTCCTTAGATTGCATAGTGTCTTTACTGTTAGATATACAGTGTGTTTTTTTTATCTCTTAGTCCTTAATAATCTTATGCTTATGTTCTTCTTCACTGCAGACCTATCAAACTGCCAGCTCATTTCCTTCCCAGATGGTGTGTTCAAGGTCCTCAGGACTGTCTCAGAAAACATCCGCATTGTCACGTTGGCTGATAATAAAATGAAGGCCATTTCAAGCAAATTCTTTTCAACTTTTACCCAGCTCAGAGGTAGAGACAAACAAACATCACTCTGCTCTTTCAGTCATTTATACAATATCAAAAATGAGGCTGTTTTTACGTTGTTTGCTCCACAAATGTCCACTGAAGGTTTTTACACTTTGACAGAAATACAGACAACATCTCTCCATTTATTCGTATTTTGAAATGCCTTGTAGAACTTGACCTGCAGGGCAACATTTTCACCAAGCTGCCAGATGAGGTTGGAGAAGTGGAACATTTGACCAGCATCAATTTAGCTAATAACAGCTTTTCCATCTTCCCTGAGAAGCTCACTGAAATAGCCACACTGGAGAGGATTGACCTTGAGGGAAACAGCATCACTGGTAATAACATGCTTAAGCATGTTGTGAGGAAAAATTGACTGTTCTTTTGCGGTATTGTTCATTTTAAACCTATTCTTTTTTCTCTCTAAAACTTTCCTCAACAGAATTACCTTTGGAAAAGTTGTCTGCCATGCCAGCTCTCAAGTGGCTGAACATAAAGTCCAATCCTTTGAGCTCCAGCACTCAGTCTGCTCTCCGATCTCCTTACAATTTTGAGATTTTATTAACAACAGAATAATGGAATATGTCAGATATATTCTTACAGACTGTTTTGTGTGTGCCTTTAACTAATAAGGTTGAATGCATTTGAGAACCTTAAAGGGGCAGTATTATGTAAAATCAACGCTTTTGAGTTGTACATTATTTTATTCCCTCGTCAAAAACATAACTGGAATGTTACTTTAATTCTTTCATGCATGTTGAAGAAATTGTTTCATCTCCCATGGCAGCCATTATGGATGCAGAAACATTTGGTCTCACCAAGCTTCCTTTTCCATGGATCTCCTTCTCAGAGCAGTGGTTTCCAAGTCTGGCTTCCACCTCACAGAGCGCCACCACTCAGCTCCTTCAAACTAGTGGCAGCAGAAATTAGCAAATCCTTGTTGGAACTGCGCATCTGCTGAGCTTATCATACAAGCTACTTCTCAGTGAAATGCTGGTAAAAGCCTTCTTAAAGACTTAACGGAGGAATGTTGTGATGGCAGAAAGAGCAGGAGCTTCTTAAAGAGACAGAGACCAATTTCAAGGTGTTAAATTACAAAGTCAAATTTCTAAGTCGTGTTTGATTATAACAACTGAAGATAACACAATTATTTGATTGTACTATAAATTAGCACTCTGTCTCTGGAAAATAGGTAATACTGCCCCTTTAAAAAGGTTTCAAGATAGAATTGTGTTTCACAAGAAAAAGAGACACATCTATAAAGACGAGTTTTCAACCCTGCAACCTCTGCTTTTGGAGAGTGTAGTGTCTGATCATACAGGAGGACTTTTTGGGAACTGTTCAAGAGGAACAATCGGGACAAAAGACATTGAGTTTGCAAAACAAGTATAATCTATGAACTCCAGATGCATTAGCAGACACACTGCCGCCAAGACCTAAGCATGCCTATATCTGGAACATAGATATGTGATAATGTTTACTTTGGGGAGTATGTATTGGCCCAGGCCCTATAAAAGGGGTGCTGTCCAGCAATCGGGGGGACTTCACCATGATTGGGCCAAGAATTCATCGTGATTCAATGGTGCTGACTTGGGCTGCAGTTTGTAATAAAACTTTGCTGTTCAACCAAAGTCCAGCCTGCAGAGTCTTATTCCGGAAGCATCACCACACCATCATCTTGTATGCCACAAGCTCTTGGTATACAGGTGAACTCTTAAATTTGTAAAAACGTGGTTTTTGCTTATTTGCTACATTTTTAATCTAAAATAAAACTTTTTGAAATAGTTATTTTTTCTCATATGTGTGAATGTCACCTTTCCGCTCTGATTGCACAAATGATTTTCGTGGCACCAGCCAATGAGGAGACATGACAATCCCAGGAGAAAACCTGCTAAATGTGGCAAACTACTTGGGACTGGGATAGAGGTTTAGTTGTCCATCAGGAAAGCCTTGGAGACTTTAAAGTTACTGGAGTTTACTTATTAAAATTTAGAGATTTGGCATGTAATTTTCTTTAATTTCTCTAATTGTCCAGTGAGTAGCTGCTTGGTAATTTGTTGCAAATTATTCAGAGGCTTTTTACAATTATCAATGTAAAAAGCTAGATTCAGGCTTGATGTCAATGCTATTAAATAATGCAACTGCATGGATGTCTGTTAAACATGCTAAGTCTAAATGCGCTTCATCGTTGTTTGGTATTTACTTTTGTAATTTATAAAAGGAATATCCCATAATAAAGCATTGACAGCAGCAATTTCATAAACTGTATTGCAAAATGAATGCCGAAGAACAAGTACATCTCTGCATTGCAGAGAAGTAGAATAGTGTCTATATTACTGTATGCATGTAATGTTTACATATGTAATAAATTAGATGCATTTTAAGCAGAAAAACCTTTTGCGTAAGTGACTTACCTGGTAAAAAAAAAAAAAAACTACTAGTAATTATACAGTGCTTATTTTAAGAAAGATTTGCTTTGTCCCCCATGAAGGTGTTTCACTAAAACTAAAAAGCTAAGAAGTCGCCGTGGTAACAGCACCTATTCCTGTCTTGCTAATCGGTTTATAGCTTACGCCAGTCGGCTCCGTCTGTGTCTTTCTGTAAATAGTTATTAAGAGTCACAGCTTGAAAGAATGAAATGCACGGCAAGCAGATTTCTGGCAAAGAAAGTTTGAATCTTTGCTGCAATGTCTCAGAATGCACACGTCAGCCGTAGAGGCGGATTAACTCCTCATTATTATTCACAACTCTGACTCTCACAGTTAGATGGGTGCTGCACAATGAGAGGTTTAAAAGCAGGACCATACAAAAAAAATTCAGCTTATTGTAGCTTTGATATTTGGCTTTTGAACCTTTGATACAGGAACCCTCTTGCAGGTAGCTGTGGGTGTTACTAATCATTGCGCATGTCCACTCTCCTGTCCCTGTGAATCTGAAGCTGCTTAATCTTGCTGAACAAGTGAACAGAGCACAGAGGGAGAGATTTAAACCAACATGAGCTTTACCATCGAAGAGAGGGGGAGGCCGAACACCCAGGACTACAGAGTCTTTTTCAGTAAGCTTAGCGTTTTTGGTTTAATCTATTTCAACCTATAGATCAAACCAAACCCGTTTTTTAACTTGAGCTTTATCTTTTAAGAGCTGTGGAAAGATCCCTTTGTGTTTTGTTTCTCACAAATATAAGAGATACATTTTTATTGCTCATTTTATAGAAAACGCAGACGGCAAATACATCTCTCCCTTTCATGACGTGCCCATCTATGCAAATGAAGCAGACGTGAGTATCGTGTTGGTTTAAAACCACCAAGTATTTTACTAACTTAAAGGGTCAACTAAAATCGTAACAATAACTCAAGTTTTTTAGGGAGAAGAGGTACAAGACAAAACAGCTCAAGAGGGTTTAATAACATGTAAAACATTTCTTTAAACTGAAAATTGCTTATATATGCAGTTTATTTCACTTTCCAAGTGATACTTTTGCTCAAATAAACCCCAGTAGAACTTCATATATTTTAGATGCACATTTTTTTAAGGAAATGTTGTGTAGATTTACAATTATAAATGTCCCAATTAAAATGAGAGATTTCATCTAGTTAACAAAATTGTTCTCATATTCTTTTACAGAACATTTTTCATGCCATTGTGGAAGTTCCAAGATGGACAAATGCAAAGATGGAGGTATATACTGCTTCATTTTTGTATAGTTTTTCCACTTTAGTTAACTTATTTATGTTTCTCCAGTTAACTGCTATCCCAAGTCTGTCCAATTCAGTTAAAATTAATCTAATTTAAATGAGCAATTGAGCTAAACAATTGCATATAGTTCAGCTCAATCCAAATTATAAATACTATATGCAATATAAAATAAATTCTTAGCATGCCTGTAATGCCAGCGACTGGGAGAGAGGACATGAAGGAAACAGAAAATAAAATAGCACTGGTCCACAATGGCTAATGACTTCGTCTAGACAATACTAAATATAAACGCTCTAATCCAGGAGAGCCCTCTGTGAGAAAGGTAAATAATAAAAGCATGCACGTTATTAGCATCAACCAAGAAAGACACACAATTGAACAAAGAATCACTAGGCAAGAAATGCCTTCCATGGGAAAGAAAAATAAGATTACACAGAATTAATGGCAGGAATAGATCTGTAAGTACCTGAATTCAGGTGAGAGATATAGCTAAATACAGAAGCTCTGAACCAAGGGGAAAGAAAAAAACTGCATGCACAAAGTCAATGGCAACATAATCTCCATTCATGACTCTGTCAAGGAAAGAGGTACAGCAAAACACCAGGCCAGACAGAAAGAAGGAACAAAAACAAAAGTAATTAAATTTTTTTTAATTAATGCAGTCATTTACTCTAAGTTTTTTTTTTTTTTTTTTTTTTTTTGCGCTTTGTGCTTATATTTTTCAGATAGCCACAAAGGATCCTCTTAATCCACTAAAGCAGGATGTGAAGAAGGGGAACCTTCGTTATGTAGCCAATGTGTTTCCCCACAAAGGTTATATCTGGAATTACGGGGCTATTCCACAGGCAAGTCTTTATCTACCTTCACGTATTTAAACAACAGAAAATCTGTTTCAATTTCTCGCGTCTTTCTTTTATCAGACATGGGAGGATCCTGGCCACAAGGACAGCGACACAGGATGCTGTGGGGACAACGATCCGATTGACATCTGTGACATTGGAAACAAGGTAGTGAAAGCTGCTGGAGAGGTTCGTATAGATCCAATAGTTAGCAGCCTGTTTTAGAAATGTGACTGGCACTTTCAGGTGTGCTCTCGGGGAGAAGTAATCAAAGTGAAGGTGCTGGGAACCCTGGCTTTGATCGATGAGGGTGAAACCGACTGGAAGGTCATTGTGATCAATACTGAGGACCCAGAAGCCGGCGACTTTAACAGTAGGAGTAACCTGCTTTAGATGTTTACTGGAATATGCTACATACTGCATGTTTATGCTTTTTTTTTTTTTTTTTTTTTTTTTGATGGGTTGCAGATATTGATGACGTGAAGCGGCTTAAGCCAGGTTACCTGGAAGCTACCGTTGATTGGTTCAGACGATACAAGGTTCCCGATGGCAAACCTGAAAATCAGTTTGCTTTCAATGGCGACTTCAAAGACAGGGTACGCAGCTTAGCTTTTTGTGGCTCACTCTGTTTGAAGGTCGCAGACAAGTAATATGGAATTCTATGTTATGCTATGTTTGTATTTTTGACTATTTGGCTGTCAATTTCTTGTAAGGCTTATAGAAGTGTCTTGTTTTTTAGGACTTTGCGATACAAACTGTGAAGAGCACACATGAGTTTTGGAAAGCACTGATATCTAAGAAGAGCAACGCTGGCGAGTTAAACTGGTAAATGCTTGTACTGTCATTTCATTTGTGTTCCTTAATGCAAACAGTAAATAATGTATTTTCTGTTATTACATATACTGATAGTGATTTGATTTAGTGCTTTTAAAGGGGAACATGACCTCACGGGCACAACTGATATTCAATTAATATGCCTGTAAGGACTTGTTGAGGAATTCAGTCTCAGAGATGTGAGCCTATGGGAAGATTTCAGCAACAGAATGACAAAAAAAAATTAAACATTATAAAGATTTTTTTGTTGTTTTTTTGTTTGTTTTTAAATACTTCCCTCCTTACATTCAAATCTGTAAGAGATTTGCATGAAAGAACAAAAGATTTACAAAGATAAAAGAGTCTGAGCTTTTGTCTGATATGATTTAGTAATTTACATAGACATAGCAATTTATTCTATACTTATTTTCTTTTTACGTTGTGAGAAGTACAGAATATGATTTGTTAAAAAAAGTTTGCACATCATTTATCTCCCTAGATTTTGAGGCTCTGCATAGTTTTTTGTGTTTTTATTTATCACTATCATTATTTATTCCTGTCTGAAATGAATAGATTAAAGAGATCAGCCTTCATAATGCATTATTAAGGCTAAGGCAGAGAGATATATGTGTAAAATGCTGTAATCATAAATCAGTGTGAAAAATTCTTTCCTCTGTGTTTACGCAGCATGAACACCAGTGTTTCTGACAGTCCCTTCTGCTGCTCTGCTGCAGATGCTGAAGCTGTTGTTAAGTCTGTAAGTTCATCTAACTTTCCAATGTCCCAGCTTAAAGAGTTATTATCATTCCTTCCTTAAGCCTAGCAAAGACGACAAAAAGGCAGCACATAGGTCAGAGTGCAAAATCAGAGGCTTATTATAAATCGCCAAAGAAAAAGAAATATGACTGAAGAAGCTTACCTTTTACTGCTTTGGGAGTAGAAGAGTGCCTCTTTTTTTTTCAGATGTAGCATTTATAATCCTTTCCAAACTTTTATGAAATAAAAAAAAATCAATTCCCCGTCTTTGTATAATAGACATGAAACATTTGAAGTTCCTTTAAAGGTATCCAGGGAACATAGATGTTTTCAGCTTCTTGAAAATGTCCTAGTAGTTGTCAGTGCCCTGGTCAGATAAAACTAGATCAACACTAAGCATTAAGGTCTATATATGAAGTGTTATGTCGTGTAAAAAACTAATGACGCACAGTACCACACACACCCCAGTGCCAGGAGTAAAACATGGTGGTGGCAGCATCATGCTGTGGGAATGTTTTTGTCATTCACTATGGACTGAGAAGCTTGTGAGAGTTGATGTGAAGATGGATGGAGCTAAATCTAATTTGAATTGATTGAGGCGTGTGGTAGAGGTTTTAACTGGAGAGTAGCATGGAAAAGTTTGAGATTTTTCGAGTATGTATACTTTTTAAGAAAACTGTATGCTAAAAAAATCTCAGTTGAAAATTCTAATTTTTTTAAAATAACTTTCACAGGGATGTGCTTTTGGAACTGAAGAACCCATTCCAAACTCAGGTAGATGTTTTTCTTTTTTTGGGGGGGGGGTTGCAACAAGACTGTGTTATCGCCAATTTAAAATTCTCAGAGATTGTACTAATGGTGATTATGTTTTTTGCTTTTTCAGTTGATAAATGGTTCTACTATGAAAAGTGAGAACTTGAACCCACACCAGGAACTTGAAGAGAATCCTTCTTCCTCCATAAATTCATGATCAAGTTTGGAAGATTAAATCTAAACCAACTTTGAACCTCTTTGTTCCACTGTGTTTTGTGAATGTTATTGCCAGCTGAGTAAAATTATATTCTTGTAAAAACACCCTCATACTTCTTTCATTCTTTTGTGAACAACAGCCCTTGAAACAGACATGACAAATTCCCTAATAAACAACAGTATCTCTTTGTATATGTATTTATTTATATACCATGCTTATTTTGTAAGGTTATTGCATTCTTGATGTGTTCTAATTCACTGAACATGGATCTAATGCCATAATTTTATAATGAAATTATAAAATTATGGGAAATATTTGGAAAAGATACGCGTCTATTCATTCAAAGGCTTTATCCAATTTATTTATTTTTTTGCCAGATTATAATAACGCTGTTGCATCTTTGAAGTTCTTATAAATTATTTTATTGTTGTCGTTCCATTTCTATTAAATATGAAGGTTATATGGTGTGGCTGTAAAGGAGAAGACCCTGTGGAATGTGTTGTGGACTAGTTTAAAGCACGGTTAGCTTGTAAAACAATTTCCCCGATATTAAGGGGAAACTGTTCAATCCATTACTATTCAGCAATTGCAAATCTATCAAGACTCTACTGATGGGATAAGCCAGTAGAAATTTTATGAGCCAAAAGTGAACTGTCTGATCTACATACAAAACTTTCGGCAGATAACTAACTCTGCCCTTCACAATGAACACCTAATTTCGTCAATGAAACATGGTGGTGAAATAATCATGGTGTGGGGATTCTTTTCTTCAGTAGAGAGTATAAGAAACATCATGAGAGTTAATGGGAAGATGGTTGTAAATGCTGGGTAATTCTGGAAGAAAGCGTTTCAGGAGTAATGTATCCCTTTCCTTTCACTTCACAGTCATTCCCTGATTTCTGTTTTCTGCCAACTAAACTTCCAAAAAATGTTCTTATGGTTTATGATTGTAACATAAATCATATGTTACAATCCACATTGTAACATATACACCACAAACCATATATCTATGGTTTATGTATTTTATTATATATTGTATATTATTACACAAAACAACTTAAATAATTTACTTGTACAATTTTCCCAATAACCCAATAAACATTTCTACTTCATCCTAAGTAAAATATTTATTTACTTTCCATATTATGTAGGACTACGTATTCTAAAAATGAACTCTTTGAGTTTGTTTTTTCCCATTGAACAAAAGGGGGCGCTGTGACAAATGTAGCGGGAAACCCTGTTACCGTTCTTAAAACACGAATAAGAAAAGGAGCCTCTCTGATTGACTGTTTCCAAGGAGACCGCTGACACCGCCGAGAACTGGGATAAGGCTCGGTACTCTAGGACGGTACGTTTATTATATTTATGTCGTTTAGTGTGTTGAATTGTGCTAATGCTGACAAGTAGTTCGCTCATTTGTCAGTGTGTCGTTACCAGGCTACCATGTTAACGCTAACCTGCATAAATTCAGCTTTTCAAGTACAAACAGAATATGTAAAGACCTATTCTTTGTAGTTAATTAATTTCGTTTGATATTTTAACAAGTTAGAGATTAGCCGCTGTTAACCTCCCACTACACGTACATGTGGACAGTGGTTTTTTGTCAAAGCCATACCTTGAGATAAACACATCTATGTTATTTTACTGTTTGCATCAATTTGATAGAGCTCTTAATATCAATACAGGCCTCAAGACATATTCTGTGATCAACGTCATGCATTTTGAACCAAAAACGTATTACTTGCGGTGCAAATAAGGTGTTCTCATTTAAACAGACACCATCAGAATGTCGTTTTTGTTTGACTGGATCTACAGAGGGATTAGCAGTGTTTTACAGTTTTTAGGTGAGTACCTTTCCTTTTTATCCAACTTCTGAGAACACAGCAACTGAATTACAGAGAAACAAACCATTCATCGCCCAGTCATTAATGATTGGATGATTTTATGATGATGGTTTTTGCAGTTTATTTTATTTAAGGGTATAAGAGTAAACAGGACTGAACACAAATCTACACCAGACTGAGTTCTTCAAATTTAAAACCATAATGTTTCTTCCATTTTTATGCCTGTCACATCAAATCCTGATAAATCCAATGTGTGGGTTTAACAGGATAAATTGTGGTACTGGATGCTCATACTTGTTCAAAGCTTTTTGCTCAAATTGTAACATAGATGGTATTAGGCCCGAATATATTTACAGTTCTTATGCATCATCGATTTGTGAGCACAATGCAAACTGCAGTAACATAAGTTCCTTTTATGAAGCATAAAGTTAATAACAAACCTTTCTTTTGTGGCCCCATTACAGGTTTGTACAGAAAGACAGGGAAGCTGGTATTCTTGGGTCTAGATAATGCTGGTAAAACAACACTCCTGCACATGTTGAAAGATGACAGACTTGGACAGCACGTACCAACACTTCATCCAAGTAAGCACATGGTGTGAAGGCAGTGTGCCATGTAAAGCTGGCCTGATCCTTCTTTTTTTCCTATTTTGCTTGTTTGGTCTTTTGTGTCTATAATCTATTAATATGGTAAAATTATTAAACACGGTCATACATAAGTGTTCCTTTTTGAAATACAAATTGTGGTCACTGTCAAGGAGGAGGAACATCATACCACTGAATAAATTGGTATTTTTATTAATAGGTTATCAAAATAGAAGCAATTTGAATAGTTAGTTGACATATTTCATTGCTGTTTTAAAATCCAATAATGGCCATTTCTCTACTTTGCATATTTTGCCAAAAAGGAAAAACTTAATCTTTGCTTAGAACAAACACCTTATTATTTTGTAACTTATAATTTTACTGTGGCTGTAGGATTTTTTTTTTTCTCATGTTCTCTATCGTTATGTGAGTCATGGTCTTTTATTTCCTTTTTAATTTGATATGTGTTGCATTGTCTTCAAACAGCCTCGGAGGAGCTGACAATCGGTGGGATGACATTTACGACATTTGATTTGGGAGGACACGTACAAGGTGAGCTCTAAGCCAAAACTCTCATTTTTCCGTTCTGCAGTTCAGGACATTATAGATCAGTATTGTAATTTCTATTTCCCAAAGACATGTATGGCTGTTCGTCGTCATTATGTTAGACAGCGTCAAAGTGCATTACTGAAGGAAAAGCAAGTTTACCGGATCGTCAGTGGAAATGTAGCTGTCAGTTTCTCATCAGGTATAGAAAGCTACTCACTTAGTGTTTTCACTACACAAATCAAAGCAATATTTTTTTCATGTTCAAAAAGGTTTCTCAAAAGGCTTGACAGTTTTTGCAGTACTTATTGCCACCACTTGGTGTCACTGCATGCCCCAAAGTCCTCTATTTTTATTAAGTAGCATCTCCAGTACAGTCGGCTAATGTTTGTGCTTTGATTAGACCTTTACGATAAACAACAAACATTTTTTTTTGTATTTTTCTTTTGAGAAAAAAAAAACTACTAGTCATTTTAAATCCCAGCAAGTGTCCAATCAGTTTAGTCAAGTTTATTAGTATAGCACATTTCAGCAACAAGGCAGTTTAAAGTGCTTTACATCATAAAACATCAGACAGTGAGGCATAATTAGCCAGATCAACTGGCTAATTATGCTTAACTGCTATGTGTGGAGGTAAGACTATGGCGGTTCCTGCATCATGTCCACCTCCCAGTAGGAAAGCAACTTTAAATATACAGCCGGAACTACAAAGGCTTAAATAAAAATATATTTTTCATAAAGAGCTATTTATTTTGATGAATACTTTTCAGATCGCCCACTTTAGAGTGGCAATCATGAGAGCGCCACTCTAAAGACTGAGGATTATTTTTTCAGAAGTGTTCAAAGATAAAATCTCTTTGTGACAGATAATTTCACTCTTGAGTTGAACTGCTGCAGCCATGGTCAAATTAAAAGGAATTTCTTCTTCATTTGCAGCTCGCAGAGTTTGGAAGAACTACCTGCCAGCTGTGAATGGCATTGTCTTTCTTGTCGACGCTGCTGATCATGAAAGACTTGCAGAATCAAAGACTGAGCTTGATGTAAGTTCAAACACGGCGGCTCTAGGATGTTTCTGTCATTTTGGATTAAAACTAATAGCCACGCTGCTGATGGTTGTGGTCCTCTAGGCTCTGCTTTCAGATGAAACCATAGCCAGCGTCCCGGTGTTGGTGCTGGGAAATAAAATCGACCGTCCCGAGGCCATCAGCGAAGGAGCGCTGAGAGGAGCTTTTTGTGTCGATGGTCAGGTCACAGGAAAGGTAGGCGTGTGCCCAGAGTCTCGTCTTCCACCCTTTGAATCATCACATCCGTTTATCCTAATTCTGACCACAGGGAAACATTTCTGTGAAAGAGCAGGACGTTCGCCCGCTGGAGATTTTCATGTGCAGCGTTTTGAAGAAACAAGGCTACGGGGAAGGCTTTAGATGGTTGTCGCAGTACATCGACTGACACAAAGGAAAAATCAGGCACGTTCACATGAAACTCGACTGAGACTATCAAGAAGCGACAGTTGTAATCATATTTTAATCATATTTTCACATTTTAAATCACTATCTTTCATCATTTAAATTTCTCTATGCAAACAAAGAACTGGTTTATTAATGTGAGAAAGCATGTTTAGTACCTAATTATAATATATGAAGAACCGGATGATCTGCAGGAGTGTAGATTTGTGTTCCGCAGTCCTGAATTATTTATTGTTTAAACCATCAGGTACTTGATTTTATATTTATTAGTAGGTGTATGATGAAGCATAAAGCCTCGCTTATATTGCACTGAGTGGCTTAAAGCCTGTCTGACTTCTAACAGAGATGGCAGGGATTTAGATTAGATTAGATTAGATGTTTGGAACAGTTCCATGAACAAATACAGAAATAAAGAGGATTAATTTTGATCTGAATTAATCTGATGATACGCAACCTCTACCTCCAAAGCACAAAGCCAAATATGTATGGCAATTTCCTGGGGATTAACAAGGAGATAGATTGGGGTTCAACAAAAATATCATCTTTGCTGAGCACTAAACCAGAATGACACCAAATCCCCTTAACAAACCAAAAAGGAAGGGTACGTCTGATAGATTCAAGTTAAATGTCTCATTAGTGGCAGTCGTTTGAATTTCTTCTGCCATTTATTGAGGCTTTATTTGTCCGATATGTTGCTCAGAGACAACAGCATAGGTACAAGATCTGTTCTAAGAGTATCAGTTGCACTTTTTGGTTGCAGAAGTCTTTAAATGGGTTTTAAACGTTCCCACAGAGATTAGCCAGAATAGCTTCCTTTATGTAAAAACACATCAGTGATATTTTCTCCTTAGCCTTAATAAGGACGAACACAGCAGGTTATGAAGTGTTGCAAAATGACGCATTCTGATCAGTGAATGTGATATAAATGTAAATCGCAGCGACGCGCAAAATCGAAAGAGCAAAGTTCAAAGGAAGCATCTCTGCTTTTATTAAATGTTGCCTGACCAAATTTTCATTTTCAATTTTCATGGCAGTAATAATATAATGGCTTTCTTTTAACATGTGCAAAAGCAATAAAGCACAATAATAAAAAAAAGACAGATGCATTAAAACATGTTTACTGCTGAATGCTGAATATGTGCCCTATCATCCAGACAAATATTTGTAGGAAGATCGTCTTTTAACACGGTCCCCCACTTGGGTAGAAGTACCAACATTATTTTAAATTTGTCAATGAGTTTCAGAAAAAACAAACAAAACAACATAAAGTTTTCTTTACACAAAGAACTAGCTTTAAGCCAAATAGTGACACCTGTAGCAGCAAAAGACAATTTGAAGCTCACCATCTGTTTGTCTCGGAGTAGATCCAAATAAAAATCCAACATAAAGGTGAACTTTAGCTGTAGACATCGTCTTCCCAATGTTATTAACTAATATGGAAAATGAAATGGGGCCTAAACCTGAACCCTGGAGTTCCCCTTTCAGAAAACTGGGCTTAAGTTCATCTCTTATACCTGAAAGGTAACTTCTAATCCCCATCATTCAAACCAGTATTAGTGTCATGGGTAATGAGCACAGTACCATTGATGAGTAGCTTGCAATTAATGTCTCGAAGAAATTATTTATTTATTTACATACTGAGAATGAATGAATGATGGCAGTAATAATGACTTCCTCTAAAAATGTAAGAAAGCAACAAAGAAAGAAGAACAGCCAGCGGCAACGTAGCATGCAGACGAGTGTTCTCCTCTGGATGTGAAAATCAAAGACTGTAATTAGTTCTCCGCCTGTTCGTCTTTTCAATTTGTTAGTATTAAGTGCGGCATTAAATGCAGCCTCCCCATTCTGCCACTTCCTGTTAGTTATGGTCTTTCTTTAATTAAGCTCTGCTTTAAGTCCAATTTAAAAGTGGCGAAAATTTAAACAAGAGCTGGAAATGAATGGCTAGTAATATTTTGATGTCTAATTAGCATTTAGCTTTAAGTGCTTCTAATGTACTTTTTGATTATCTGAAAAGATATGAGAGTGCACTTTGGGAGACGAATAAAAACGGTCCGTTTCGAAAAGGATCATTTTGTCTGTGTTCTCCATGGATAAGAAGGTTTCAGTTTTTGTCTTTAAAAACCAAAAGGACGAATATTATGCGGCATTTGAACATTACAGATTTCTGCATCTTTTATTAACGAGGTAAACTTTTTTTTTTTTTGTTTAAATTGGTGTAATAATGATGCAAATAAGAAATGAGTCATTTATTCATATTTTCTACAGGTTACAAGTGTTAAAAATGTGTTTGCTTCCATCTCTTTTGTTTTATTATTTCAAAAACTTACACTACCAGTTGCTGAACTTCCATAAATTATGTATAACACAGATATAAATTCTTGTACAGTTGCCACCTTTGAGCAGGCACTACAAAGGAAGAATGTTGTTTGTATTATAACGAATATTTTTGGGAGAAACAAGAAAAAGTTCAGTGAATTTAAACAAGAAGTTGCATCCAGCAGAATAAGATAGAAATCTAGTTCATGTAAGTAAATGAAATTATAATAAAATCAGATTTTTATATCAAAAGAGTTTGTTGCTTGTGATTTTATGTTCTGTCTTGTTGAAAGTTACTCCTTGTTGCGTGAGGTTATGATACATTTTGTTGTTTTCGTTACAAAGTTCTTACTCCAGTGTTTGTTTCTTGGTCTTAAACAGCGATAAAGGACTTGACACCACGACGCAGCTTGGCCCCAGTGCCTTTATTTGTAAAGTGCTCAGCATAGAAGTACATTCTTACTAACATGCAATACTAAAAACAAACATCTGCCCTGTTGATAGCATGAACAAAGACATGGCAACAATATCCTCATAGAAAACAAAACCAGTGTGAATTCAAGTAGACACACAGAACTTCAAGTAATGCACTTTTTTTCTTCTTTTTTTTTTTTTTTTTTTTTTTTTTTACAAACACAAAATCCAGTATTTCAAGTCGCAAACCCGGAAAAATAGCAGTTGTGGCACATTCTCTTCGACGTGGTTTCAGCAGCTTCTTCTATTGTGTTTGCAGTTTGATTCCCCAAACTGGACATGTACAGTAGGCCATGTAAAGCTGTGTGCATCCATTTTAATTCAGAAAACATAGACTTAGAACTGCGTTGGTTTGTGGTGCATCTCAGTCATTGAAGGTGGCTTAAAGTCAAAGCAACCTGAAATACTCTAAAGTTGTACACTGGTTGTATATACATGTTGATTTTTAAAGTACATAACAACTGAATATCTTTAAAGAAACAGTTTGACAATTTAGTAAATATGATTATTTGCTCAATAATCAGGGAGTGATAAACCACTGATTGCTTCTTTTGAACATCAATTTGGTGGTGAAAACAAGGTTCACAAGCACCAATTGAAGGACGTATAGTGACATTGCTTCATTTTCTGTTTTTGTCCTTGTAGATTTAAACATTTTTATTTGTCATATTGTTTTTTTTCTTTTTAGATATTTTGAAGTATAAATCCAATGTTTTGGGGATTATATAAAAGCTGCTGGGTTCTGAGACTGTATTTTTGCTTCCTTGTGTATTATCAGGTGTAGACTGTGTGCCGTTTTTTAAGATCCATACACAAAATGACAACTTTTCCGAAGGGAAATAACTTCGGGCATCCAATGCTTCAGTAGCGGAGAGGCACAGTCATAGCTTTTTGCAGCCGAGTCATCCGGCAAACACTGGGGGGGACGGTGGGGGGGGGGGGGGGGGATTTCAGGGACTGCCGGATGAATCTGTGTGCTGGTTGCTAATCTTGAATGACAAAAGTCACTGAGCACACTTGAAAAATATCTTTAAAAAAATTGTGTTAAAATGCTGATTTTTTATCTTCCAGTTTCAACTTTGCTGTGCTGCACCACTAAAATTCAGCTCTGTCTGTTAGTAGCTACCTTTGCACACTCAAACAGCGCTGAAGCTCACAAGATTTTAGTTTGCGTCTCTGCTTGTTAAAAAAAAAAAAAAAAAAAAAAAATTCGTTGCTGGTATCATGAAGTTTCTGTCCGGAACATGGGGGTCTTAAACCCAGAAATGTTTCAAATGTCCTAAAAAAAAAAGTTTCTACAACACCACAGTGATTTTTTCCCCCCTAGAGATCAGCTATGAAGCTATATAGTTAGATGATATATGAATATACTCACTGTATTTGTTGATGTAACTGGCTCTGTATGTACTTTATCAATAATAACTGTTAATATTTGTCCAACACAAATATGAAAATTGGGGTGTGCATTTATGTTTAACCCTGTTTACTCTGGTACCACTAAATCAAATCCAGTGCAATCAATTACTAGAGAATAGGGGATAATCAGTGTTATTCACATGCTGCAGTTGTTGTGCTGAATTGGTTTGACCTATTATTTAAGGAAAATTCATTTTACTTACTTTCTGCTCTTTAAAAGCCTAGTAAATGCTGTGTAAAGAAAAACCCTCAGATTTTGATAAGTTATGTTTGCTAGAACATTTTCAATTTTGGTGTTGTAACTTTCTGCAAAGTCTGGCATATAGTGCTTTAAAATGTAATTTTGCACTAAAACTACAGATGTTTATGTGTACTTTTTTTTTTTTTTTAGACAAATCTATAGTCTTTAAACTCTCATCTCTCATTTGTCCAAGAGTGGTACCCGATCATCTCATCTAACTATTTTAAACAAAACAAATAAGCTTATCTCCTGAAGTGTCAAACTGTTTGTTTCATGCCCGGTCTCTAATAGTTCCAGTGAGATGGCAACTTTAATACTTAAGCAACTGTTTACACAATACAAAATGACTTGTAATCTCTCTATGCATAGATGGTGATGGTACAAGATACAACTTTACTTACCAATGGCGCGACAGTCAGTGGCTACCCCTTTTTCAGGACAGAAAAACACAAAGCTCTGTTGCTCAAAAACAGAGTAAAGGTTGAAGCAATTACACGTATCTAAGAAAGAAAAATAACTGGTCATCGTCTTGTTATTGAACCTGTCTGGCACCTCAAGATCAATAATAACTCCATTCCTCTCCAGTTCTTTTCCAAAATCCACTCTTTAAGGTGAGAGCCATGCCTGTTGACTTTTAGGTCAGCTGCTGCGCTCTCTGTTCAGGGTCAGACACTTCTACCAGATGTACCCTCCATCATCTGCCTCGCCCTCCTCCTCTTCCTCCTCCTCTGCTTCCTCCCCGTTATCCTCTGCCTCCTTCTCCTCTTCATCTTCCCATCCGACTCCACTACCAAAGTCTCCAGAATATCCAGTTACTTCATCTGGAAGAGGTTAAATAAATATATTTGCGTTACATTTTCCTAAAAGCAAGTTTTTTTGTATTTCAAATGTTGCTTAAAGGAAAGGACTGCTGGTTATCCAAGTGACACTTCAACTATATGAAGCTGATGCCCAACCACCAAAACATACAGAACAGGCGACAAACTGTTTCTGCACCCTGATTCTGTAAAACGGAGAACTGAAATAGAGTTCATATCTGAATCCAGACAAGTTACAGAGGGAAGGCAGAATAATGGATGAGGGAGAAACTGGAATGGAAAACTTAAATACAAACCAGCAGAAAGAACTGAGGCAGGGAAACCAATTTACAGAAAAGAAGGTGAACTAAGGCTTAAAAAGGAACTACAAACCGAACAGAAAAGACTAACACAGATCTAAGAGAAATGAATTTCATTGCACAAACTTGAAAACTCAATACAAATGACTGAATAAATATGGATAGACGCTAGTATTACGAAAATGAAATGTCAAGAAACACAAGAGAAAACCAGAAGACACAAAGATCATGACATCTTAGAAATACTGAAAGAAAAAAATGGACACATTTCATTACAGACATGAACTGTAAGGTTTGCAATTCACTGAACTGAAGACATGAAGAGCACAAATGATCTGGCAATAAATTATAACATTGATTAAAAAAATAATAATTTAGGGTTTGGAGTAACACATAAAAATAAAAGAAGTAAACCTTCCAAGTCGTCATAGCCTTACCACAGTCTGGGTTTCCATGAACTCTGGAGCCCATCATCTCTCCATGCAGGTCGACACACCAGCATTCCCCTCGGCTCTGATCACACTGCACTTTCCTGTAGTAGCCGTCCTCATCACAACTGGGAATATAGGTGCCTAAAAACATTATTACATTATGATAATAATAATTATTATTATTACCAGGTTCAAGATAAATCATGAAAAGCATGCTGTTGATCTCCACCGTAGCTGATTAAAGGTTCAGACATTTCCAGTGTACTTCGGTGACGCAGGCTAAAAAACTTTTTTTTTTTTGCATAAAGTAACACAGTGGGAGCGAAAGCTTTCTGTTTATTTTGCCCGTGCATGGACGTGCTGTCGGACGTCATCTCACACTGTACGTCTGTATGGTTTGTGTTTCCTTATGCTGTGAGAGTGGCACGTTAAAACATAGTGACAGCCTCTGTGACAGAGCTCCGCTTCTTCAGCCTCCCCCAGGACAACCTTGTCAAACACAGAGCAAAGTTTTCTGAGCAGCACCGATCCTCCTTGACCCACACCAGCAAAAAATAAAAATAAAAAAACAAGCGAAAACAGACACAGGATAAGTTGCCTGAGTTTTGAGTTGAAAACAAAAGCTCCTGCAGTGTTATTTGCCGCAAATGCTGCAGTGTGGGGTTTCTGCCGGAGTCAAGTGTCTACATTAACCTTGGTCTTTCCCAAAGCCAGCACTGCCCTCTAATCCCCTCCAGCCTGATTAGGACCTAATCCTTGTTGTGTGCTTGTGATCTCTTTAATTAGCCCCCTGCAGCTTGTTGTCTGTGTCTTTAGCCTCTTTATTTCACATTTTTACCTGGAAACCTGCAGAGAGTGTGATGGCAAACGCAGCTGAATGGTGTGACTTCAACACGTTTGCATAGCGGTGGCATGCCCTAGAAGGGATTTCATATGACTACCCCAATGAGCTTATGTCCAAAATGTAAGCTTAGGATTTAACACACATCTCAAACTTCACGGCGTCATGCAGAAATAATGCATTTACCGGGTTTCTTCTTGGCCGCCTGCTGCACTTGGATCCTCTCCAGCTCGGCAAGGCACGGCGGCTCTGCGAGAATCGAGACGAAAAGTGATGACGGACAGAAACCCGAAAGTGCTCTCCTCAAACTTTATCTCAATCAATGCTCTTCATAATTACACGTTTTGCCCGTATCGATTTGCTTAAGAAGTCTTGTATTTCAATCCCCGAGTGTGATTGATCGAGGAGGGTTCAGCTGAAAGAACATATGGATGCGGGCAGAGACGTGGGACAAGGAAGCAAGGCGCACTTTTAGATAAAAGTAGAAGCAAAGAGGACACTTTGTGTGGAAAAACCACCAAGGCAGCAAATCCTTGCAAGCATTTATGGAAGTTTACAGGAAGAGAAAGAGTTTAATCCTGCTTAACTGCAGAGCTAATGTAAAGCTTGTCACACACACGGTGATAAGACTGTAAACCAGAGATTTTGTCTTGCTGTTTTCTTGAAAATTACTGTCCACGAAAGATTTCACAATACTGTCACAAAGGGCACTTCAGCATTTTGAGATTTTCAAGTAGAAGCAAATACTGAGGCACAGTCAGGCATTAATAAATAAGGTATGCTATACTTCTTTTCAAATTGGTTTTAAATTATAGAGAGCTCTGCTTCACTGTCTGCAGGATTTTACTGTAGTAGTAAATTGAATTTAGGTGTGCAGAGAAAGGCAACCTTTCTGCTTCTAAAATATAATTGTTATATCATAACACACAGTTACATTTTCTGTTTCTTCAGAAATTAGAAATACTTTTGCTGTTTGTTCCTTTTAAAGATTCATCTCAATCAATAGAAATGGAATCTCAAGGTCAAAGAGTTGCAAAATTTGATGATCAGAAATCAGGCAAAATAAAAATCCTTAATTGGAGCATCTCTAAACAGAACTTTCTATACGTTTTCATCCAAGTTAATAATGCTCTTAAGCTTGCAACCTCGTGCTACATTCCAATCCAAAAGGGTTTGATTTGTTCAGTCCAAGGTTCTGATGCAAGGGAAAGTTGAAGGAAGAAGGTGAAGAAGAAAGCCCTCGGGGACTTGTTAGTGGAGAAAATCAATGAGGAGAGCTGTTGTTTGGATTTCAACCTCTAATCACGCAGAGTTCGTTTGTCAGACTTGGAGGAGAATGAATTAATAGAGAGATGACGCAAATCAGCAAACTCCTAGAATGACTGTGGGTTAGGCTAACAGACAGGGGAATTCACCCGCTTAGTTCCACTCACAAATTGAAAACCTATTCATACTAAAATATGTTTGTGACAAAATAGGAAAAACTCAAACGACGTGAACACTTTTTCAAAGATCTGTAACTCAAACTTTCTTTAAAGCATGTTTTCTTAACCCTGTCCAGTCCGTGGTCATATTTTAATGCTTACAGTGGATTTACAATCAGTTTTCGTTCATTTGTTTCACCCACTTTACAGCCACGCTGCCTTTCTTGCTCTGCAACTCGGAGGGAGATGAAGACGCCTACTCTCAGCTCCCTTCTTGCAAAGTTTTGACTCACTTTCTCTCCAGAAGCAGAGGCACCACTCTGCCGTGGAGACCTTCCCATCCTTGTAGCTGTCACAGGAGTTGAAGAAGGGCCGGATGCAGATCTCATACTTGTCCAGGTTAATGGCGGCCAGCTCAGTCTGGTCCAGATACAGGTCGGCGTTGGTGTCCAGCTTGGAGAACATCCAGCCGATGGAGTCCTTGCAGCTGGCTACCAGGCTTTTTTCCAGCACTGTTTAGAAGGAAAAAGTGCACAGCGACGGTTTGTTTCGGGTTTTCGTGGCAGAGTTAAGCAAAGTTGCAAGCTTGGAGCTTCTCTAACCCGAGGTGGCACCAGCTCCTGGCTTGCCAGAGTTGTTCTGCTTCGCATTTCCATGAAGGAGCTGGAACCAGTCCCTGAGGCGGTCGCCCAAGTCAGCCAGATCCTGGCCGGTGCAGCTCTCTGGGGGGAGAACAAATACGGAAATCCCAAGAATCAAAAGTCTGGCACGTTCTCCACAGCAAAATGATTTAGCTACGTCCCTTAAAGGCAGACAGGAACTCTGTGTGAAAGACACCGATTTTATTACACAGAAAAGCTTTCTATCTGCACTGTTAGGTCTTTGATTGATTCAAACCCCTGATTCTGCCAATCAGACAAGACGTTATTTTTACAACTAACTCTGAGATAGGAAATCACTTTTACCCAATCGAAATGCACTTTCACTTTCAAGACACGCTTCTTCCAGGCTGCAGATCAAGTAACATTTCATATGTTTGGCCAATTGGCATTTTTACATGCCCCTGAGCCTCGGCAAATCAATGGTGTTTGGGTCCTTTGATAGATTGTGTACACTCTAAATAATTAATTACTACCTGATTGAAAGAGCAGGAATCCACCAGAGGAATTTTTGTCTAACGATAATCCCTAAGTATTGGTGAGTATTGATCCCACATTGGGACCGAGAGTTGAGTGGATTTGTCTAGTGAGAAAAGGAGATGAAATATATTTCTCTTTTTTTCCCCTTCACTGCCTAAAAAAGTAGAGAATTTGATCAGGCTTCTGAAGTAGATCTATGTATCAAAAATATTTTCATTCTCGTTAAATAAATAGATTTTTGTTAATTGTTGATGAAACTGAAGATTTTCTTCTTAACTATGGAGTTCTGGGGGTTCAGTGGTAAAGCTGGCACATCATACATAGAATGGATGTAATAATCGCAGCAGCAGAATGAGATCATTTCACTTCAACAAAGATTTTTTTTGTTTAAATCCATCTAAATGAGCAGTTTCTAATGACAGATTGAGAGTCATAAGTATTATCTTAATATCTCAGGGAAGATTTTCTGCAGAATAAAAAATTATTTCAGCTCAATCTAATGTCACAGCATTTTGGTGTCCTGCAAAAACCTTGGTCAGAGTGTAAAATGCGTGCAGATGTGTGCAAAGAGACACATTTTCAAGGGTAGATATTGCTTCAAAAGTCTCCCCAAACCGAGATGCATGAAAATGCAGCAGGTGAAAGAAAGGTACTTGCCACGTCTCGTGTCAGCGTTCGCAGCAGGAGCGGTGGCGCAGGGGCAAAATCCAGAACACATGATTCTCAGGTCTTTACCTGTGAGGCAAGCCTGCTGCTCCAACTTGCACTGCGAGAGAGGGAGGGCGAGAAAGGCACGAACGGAGATAAAATATTTATGAGGCTGACCGCAGGAAAGCGAGATTGTTCATTCAGACGAGCCACTGCACTTAAAGGGAAGGCAGCGGGAGTGAGCTGTCATTTTCTGCTGTCTTTCTCATGCAAGGTCAAAATTAAAAAGTGCACAGTAAATCGATAGAGTCCTGCTGGCGGACGGTCCACGGCGACGCCGTTCTAAAACAACGCCTGGCCATTAATCACAAGGCCTCGCTCAGCCCGCTTCACACGTCTTCCCGTGAGCAGTGATGAACTGCCGCCTTGGTGCGCGCCCACGTACGTGTCAGCGTGGCAGGAAACTGCACTTGACTGGTCCTCATGTCATTATTTAAGGAGTTGACACAGCCGCCATCCCTTTTATCTTATATATATATATATATATATATATATATATATATATATATATATATACTTATGACTCTATATATATATATATATATATATATATATATATATATATATATATATATACATATATATATATATATATACACATATATACGCATATATATATATATATATATATATATATATATATATATATATATATATATATATATATATATATATATATATATATATACATATATATATATATATATACACATATATACGCATATATATATATATATATATATATATATATATATATATATATATATATATATATATATATATATATATATATATATATATATATATATATGCGTATATATGTGTGTGTGTGTTTTCTTACCTCTGAAGCATAGTTGTGTCCGTCGGTGCCACATACTGGTGAAGATGCGGCAACAGGGCAAGGCTTGCAGCTGCTTTCACGTAGCTCTTGCTGTCCTGACTGTTTAACTCTGAGGATGAGAGAGAAAAAAGAAAAGATACTCTTTCTAGCATTCACATCTGCAAAATACAGTCCAGGTCAAAAGGTTGTAAACACTCAAAGCTGACTAGAATATCCACTGTTTGGGCTTTAAAGTATTTATTTTTGGCCTTTCTTCTTCTGGTGTGGAGACTGTTTCTAATAGTTACATTTGTAAATTTTCTCCTATCGACGCAGGATGACGAGTGTGCAATATATTCAATAAATAAATTTAACAATACTTGGTTAAACATCCCTAAGACAGTTGTGGAGAAACTGCACACATTGTGGTCATCAACAAGCTTTAGGTAAAAAAAACTTTTAATACATTTCACACCAGTTTTCTCAACAGAAACCGCAAAGCTCATTTAAATTTGCTCCTTATTGTTCTCCACTATTCATTCATTTTGTGCAGTGCACCATTACTGCTGTCAGTGAAATGAACCTCAGCACGATGCTGCCAAACACCATGTTTGGTGGTGTAACGTTCTCAGTTTTCATAGGAAGCGCGTCGGTTTTGGTTTATGCCTTCACACACTCTGCTAATCTTAAACTCTCTTCACAGTTGCTCCAGAATGTCCCAGTTTATGGTAAGCCTGAGGCTTAGTGGTTTTCGGGTTGTACTCTACCAATTCTAGGAAGAATTGTCAAATATTTAATCAGAATTCATTTTAAAAATCCTACTCTAATCAGATTTTTTATAATTGGAAGTAGCTGGATTTTATACATTCAAAAAAAAAAAGTAATTTTAACACAGGTGTGCAGACTTTTTACATCACTAACATTCAAAGCAAAAATCATCAATGGTGCTTTTTTTAATGATATGTAGTGGGATGACAGGTGTGAGCGTCCTGATGTACAAACTGGTTCCATAAAACCAACCGGCTTCATGCAAAGTCAAAACACGACAGCCTGATTACACAACACTGCTTCATGATGCTATCCTATCAAGTCATTGACAACAGAACTATTTAGACTGCAGTTGTTGGTTTGATTGTTCCCCTGACTGCGACCGAATCCAGCCACTCTTTTTGTGTTTATTTTGTTTCCTCAACTGTTTTTGTCAGCGAGATAAAATTCCATTCCACAAACCTCCAAGGCAGATATATTTCCTAGGAGTGTGAAATTTAAATCAGACATAAGCGAGAAAATATTTTTGTAATTTCTTTGAACAGATCCAATATTTAACAGCTTGTCCTTTTTCTGGTTTTTATAGCAGCCAACAAACCGAGAGTCCTCGTGTTCAGCAGGTAACAGCATCAGGCTCGGCTGCTAGCGTCGTTATTTACTGGTGCTGGGATGATTTGGTGCAGATACATTCTCACTCATTACCCACCGTTCGACACACATAACACACACACACACACACACACACCCACGCACACACACCCCCACACACACACACACACACACACACACACACACACACACACACACACACACACACACCCCTAACCTCTGCTCAGCAGCGAGTCTGTACATGATGCACTTTATTGAAAAAGATAAACGCCTGTCGCTGCAGATAGACTTCTCAGGTAGTAATAATTCACTCCATTAATTCGTTTCAGGCGGCAACACTGCTCATTTGCTTTTCAATCAAAGTGGAACAAATGAACTCAGGGGAAGATAAATGCTTTTAAAAAGATGTCTACAACTGAACAGGAAAGATTCTTTGTGAAGAGAGGAACCTACATGCAGGCGCCGCAGTGCCGCACAAAGGTTTACATACAATCATCTTTAGCTTAAACTTCCCATTGTCAATTTTGATGGGATTAATTGTGGGCTTTTATGATTTTTTTCAAGGGGTGCATGGTAGAGCAGTTGGTTAAAAATCTAAATCACCCTTAGGTGTGAGTGTGTGTGTGCATGGTTGCTTTTCCTGTGGCAGGACTAATGACCTGTCCAATGGCTGCTGGAGAAAGGCACCAGCTCCCCAGCAACACTAGAGTATAGATAATAGATGGATGTTATATTTTCAAGGTGGAACCACTGATTTTTATAAATAAAAATGTATTTTGTATTTTAGTACGCGAGTCTGGAATGTGTTGTGGATTTTTCTCTAAATCAAACTGTTTCAAATTTATATATAAAGCCTGATATATCTGGATAAAATGTCCCTTAACTAGCTGCAGAAAATCCAAACGCTTCTTTTAAAAACATTAAGAAGCTGCTGGAATAATTCTGACTTAAATATTTGGCTGCTCTTCTTGCAGGGCTCATTTAAATATGTTCATGCCTCGGCGTGACTCAGCTTTCAAGCAACGTTTATGAATTTTTAATGGGGTTGAGGTCATTACCATTTATGAAACTTAATATTAGCGTGCATATGGATTGTAAAAGACCATTTTTCTGGGAGTTTGGGATCAGTGTTCTTTTGAGTTGTGGCATTTGGTAAGTTTTGATTGTTCAAGCTCAATTTGTAGTTAACGTGACTACAAGTTGTAACATTACCTCATGTGATGTCATGCATATCTTCAAATATTCTTTAATCTAAGAATATAAAGCTTCACAAACACAAGAACCAAAACAAAACTCAGTGCTTTGTTCTTTTTTTTTTTCCCCAGCACTGCATCTGCTTTGGCAATAGTTCTAAGAATAAATGATTCAGTGTGGGGTTGGTGTATCGTGATTTTAAAATATCACAGTTTCAGAAGCTTTACTTTTTCCCCCTCACAGTGTTTCTGCAGTTTCAGCCTCTTTTAAACAGACACCAGAGGCATTCTGCAGTTTTCTTAAGCTGTCCACCAAAAAAACAGCAGTATATGTACATTGTACAACAGAATGGTTTATATACATTGTTTTGGTCTGTCACATAAAATCCCAAGAAAACACACTGACATTTATAGCTGTTACAAAAGGGCATTAATACTTTGGCAATGCACTGCTTGTCCACTCAGATTGCACATCATCTTTTGCAGACATAAACCGAGGCCCATTCTTATTCAAGGATTGAAACCTTTCCTACCTCTGCTCCAGTTTCTTGCGATTGATGCATGTGGCCCTCTGGTAGCCCTGAGCAACGCACACCTTATGCCGACTGCACTTCACATTCTGGCAGGGGTCCTTAGTGGTGTCGACAGCTGTGAATGCATAACGAAAATCAACATTGTAGATGCAGAGTTGTCAGTCACAGCTAAAAAGTTTGAAATCTCCGTGTTTTTTCATCTTCTGAAAAAGAGAGGCATGTCGTTGCTGTTTGTTCCTTTTGACAAGCAGCAAGTGTTCGGGGGAATGATCGAGAATGCCCAAAACAGGGAGAGCTGCCATTTCTTTGTGCGGCATTATCGATTTCTGTTGATTCAATACGCCGCCTGAAATTCTCGCAAAACTATGTTTCGTACGAGCAAGCGAGCGCAATGGAAATCAGGAAGTGCGCGGTGGAAAAATAATTCCAGCAGTGCTTCACAAATGAGCCAATTGTCTGCACTGCCAAAAACATAGACGCCCGGTTGTCATTAGTGAGGCGGCACATCATCTGTAGCATCGCCTGCCGTCTCAGGCAGTTGTCTCTGACTGCAAGGGAACCTGACAGCACTGATTGAGCATCTTCTCCTCTCGGCTTGCCACATCTCACTTCCCCCACGTCAACTCGTCACTGTCTTTCCCCATCTTGCCTCCTCTCTCTCACACACACACAGAAACAAACACTCCCAAGTCTCATGCGTTCCCTTTTTTCTTCCCTACAGACCCCCACCCTCTCTTCTCCACATCTTTCTTTCCCCCCCTAACCCCCCCCCTCCATCTTTTCAGAGAGTCAAGCGGTTCAATGCCAGCCTCTTTTCCACTGATAGACCGAGACGGAAATAGCACAGCATCCTCCACCTGCCTCAGCCAACGGTCAATGCCACTGGAAAGTGGATGTCGCACCTTCGCAGTCCATTTGTCGCCTCAGAAAACTCAGAGGCTCTACATCGAATTAAAAGTGACTGGCAGGAGGGGGAAGGAGGGGGGGGCAGTCGCTCAGAGAAATTTAAGCAGTGAAATCCTGAGTCAGCTTCAAGCAGCTGTTTCAGTCAACTTGGACATTAAACAAGCGGCGGAAAGCCAGACTTCTGCAGATCCGGTGTCTAGGTGCCACCTTAAGGAGCTGGGTGGAATGAAACTGAAGACTTTCTAAAGAACCCATGCATAATTTGAGACAATAAGAAAACATAAATTGTTCATAGTGTTTTTGCATGACTACCCTTTCATCGTGCCGTTGCTTAACAATGAGCGTTTGTTCGTCTTGCGCTTCACTACCTGGTGCATTTTAACAGTGATAATTATTGCATCAGTTCAAAGCAAACTTCAAGACAAAATTATGTAGATGCATTCAGAGAAAATGCTTTTGATTCATCCTCTGTTAAACAAATGTGCAAAAATGTTCAGCCTAATTAGGAACTGTGGTCGTTTTTGAAAAACCCTTCGAGGAATACTTTTCATTCCAGTTATCAATTTTTTTCACTAATACTTCCAGACCACCTTTAATAGATGAATATAAGCTACATTTAGGTCATTAGTAGCCTTTTTAAATGCTTTAATTAGAGATTTTTTTTTGTTCATCATGCAAGTCTTAACCCAGAGTCGGATTGCAAGTGTAGTAAAAATAATAATTGTAATGCTTTGGGGGATGGCAGCTGATGAAATCCTTGTGTAATATACAGAGAAATAAGGTCTCAACTCGAGCTGAGCTCCAGAAAACTTGCTGTTGCTGAGTTCTTCCAACATTAAACGTATGTTAGGAGAGGAAAAAAAAAAACATACTGTGAGCATGTTAGTATGACAGTACTGTGGGGGAGCATGCCATCCTCAGTTGTTTTTATATAAGCCCATTCTGCAACATGGCAACAGTCTTCTGTGTGGAAGTTGTTACTGTGGGAACTGTTTATTTTGCCTGGAAGACGGGATTTAAGCAAAAACAGCAGGTTGAAGGCATTCATTCGTTAGTTCTATTTCTCATGTAAAACATTAGATTATAAATTGTTGGCAATCTTTTGGAAATTTGAAAGATAAGTAACGACATTCTCCATGGCATACACACTTGATCTCCTATCTAATCTTATCGCTACTTCACAGTTCCACTAAATTTATAAACTATCTTACGTAAAACTTTTTTTTTTTTTTTACCTTGCAATGTTGGACAAAAGTGAGTAATTTATCTTTGAACTGATATTATGATATGGTGCAAATCCACATATTCAGTTCTCCCAAGAGAAGACCGTAGTTTGTTTGGTTCTGTAACTTTGGGATTTTTCAAGAAAAAACATTGTTTCATTTTGCTGTCTTGTTCATTTTTCTTAAACAGAAATAAAAATAAAACAAATAAATGAATAAAAACAGACGCAGGTTAGAACATCAGCAACTGAAGCAACACTAGAAACGGGTATTTGCTCTAGATTCGTCTAGTTGCCAGATAATATTATGCAAGAGGCTACAAAGACTCACTAGTTTTCTTATTAGTCGTGTAGAGCTCATAGCTCATAAAATTTGAAAAAAAAAAAAACAAAAAAAAAAAACATTTCATATAAAAGACTTTGTGACCACTACACTTTGATTTGTCCCAGCAGAGGAACAATAAACAAACTTCATTGCACATATGAGCAAATTTGGCCTATGCACCATCTGAATTAAGGTGCTGGCAGTCTTAAATGAAAACTCCATCTAACCTTACTCAAACCCCTGCAACATAAAATACTCCCAAATAAAACAGACCTATAAAAACATTAAAAGGGGCTTTTTGTTAATCATTCGTTATATGAGTGGGTCTATCCGGTCTTGTCATATGCTTATTACAGGCAGACATCTAAACATAGCTGACTGCTGAGTCATATCTTTAAGATGGATTGCTACACATTGTTCATGTAAAAATTCATGACTTTTTGAGGCTTCGCAGTCCATTATTTTCTCTTTAAATTAAAAAAACACAAAAGCTCATTATGAATTCATGATATTATCCATAGAGCACAAGCTTTAAAAAATGGAATCTTCAAAATGAACAGGAAGGACAAAAAACAAAAACTGGATGCAGGTATTTCTGAGCTTTACGAGAAAAACAACCATAAATCCTAATATTTTCAGTTTTAACTGAAGTGGACCGGGCTCGTGTGGTAGCACAGTCATATATGTAGACTTGTGTATCATCAGAACATGTGTTGTAAAAGACTTTGTAGTATTTCATAATCTGAGAATAAAATTGACCAAATAATAAAACCGTGAGGAACATCATGTGATATCTCGTTATTCCGGTTTATAACTACCCAATGACACAAAATATTTCCAGAAAGATTTGAACCAGCCGTTAATTATGCTGTCTATTTTTCTTTTCCGTCTTTTAGTGTCAATTGATATGATTTCATGTGTGTCGAATGCAGCACTAAGATGCTATAATGAAGAGTCAGATATTTTAGATGCATCGTGCTGTTTAAAATTTTACCTCCTGCTATTATGTGGTGGAAAACATGAGTCAGAAGCTTTAAAGAGGTAAATTTTTTAATTTGCAGTTACACTGCAGGTTATTTATGTTTTTAACTGTGCAGAAAATTGCATTTAAATGACAATAAATAAGTATGAAATACACTTTTTGCCCATGATAATCCTAAATCCATTATTATTTTTGTTCACTTGATTGCAACTTAATGCTTTCTCCTAACAGGCATATATGATGAACTTTGACTTCACTTTTTTTTTGTTGTTGTCATAATTCCTCACAATATTGCAGATTGTTCTTGTGAAAAAAGTTGAATGGTTTTTATTATTATTATTATTATTATTATTATAGACTCCAACAACAATGTGTAGCTTCACATTATAAACATAATTTATGTATTCTGAAACTCAAAGACAAACATATTTGATCTAATCTCACAAACTGCTTCATTAAGAAATCCTTACGAAGCTGCTCCACTGTTTGGCTTGCAAACTTGTAAAATCAAGAATTCACTGAAACAAACAGGCACCAGCCTGGCAAATGACTGATTTCAAAGTGTGTTTGATGATCTGAAACACTTAAGTGACAAAAAAAGATATTAAATCTACAAGGGAGTCAATACTTTTTCATAGTACTGGAACACTGCGCCCATTTTCTCTCGTTATAATCACGCCTCTGCAGAAATCCATCTGCTTTTGCATTCCATATTTCTGACATGTTTTCCCATCAGAATCCCCACATATCAACATGGCACCTGAGATCATCAGCGGACCCATTCGACATCCATTTGTTTTCCATTTACTGAAGCACAGTGGGCTAAAATAAAGCCTACATTGGAAAGACTTTTGGTCACTCACTGTGCTTCTAAAATATTAAAGTCTAAGGAAGTCAGGCCCATTAGACTGTCAGCTCATGAGATATGTTCTGCGATTTGTGAAAGTTATAGAAGCTGGAACGGAATATTTTTATTAAAATATTCAAAAAGAAAAAAAAAAGTTAAATTGGTTCACACAAAAGATGTCAGGGTCAAGAACGGCAGCTCCTCTGTTAAGTCAGAGCATCAGGCTTTTAGAGCATTCCTTAAATGCAATCTGTTGAGCTGATGTCTCAATCAGCTCACTTGAAAGGCAGTCAGAGGCTGAATTTTTCTGATGTGTCTTTTGTTGCAGGTCTGCTGCTGCACCTTCCAGGAGTCTTTCCTGTCTTGGGAAATTTGCAAAGAAGACGTCTTTGATCAATTAGATCTGCAGAATTAGTCCCAGAGGGAGCTGTGATGGGGTATGAAATCAATTGTATTCAAATGAACGCCACCCACACTCCAGCAAGCAAAGCATTTTTTTTTTCTTTTACAGGATTACACAAGTTATTCCTCTTGTTGTTTTCAGAGATGAGTGGGGAAAAATTCCAGCTTAAGGCAGCACGGCTGGGGTGTTAAGTCCGACACCCCCCTCTTCAGTACTCCCCATTCACCAGGGTCTTAATGAAAAGGGTCTGCTAATTAGCTGCAATGTGCACATATAGGTGTGTGCGCGTGCGTGCGTGCGTGCGTGCGTGTGCGTGTGTGTGTGTGTGTGTGTGTGTGTGCGTGTGTGTGTGTGTGTGAAATGATTGATGACACAGTTTATTATTCTGACCTTTCAAAGAGTGAGCCCAAAGCTGGATGGAGAGTAAAACTGAACAGTTGCATAAGCAAAGTCACCACCCAACATCTCAGCTGAAGCTAAACTGGAAACACAGCAGCTGAAACGTAGATGCATGTGTGAAAGTGTCTTTTTTTTTTTCAGACTGCATAACATGGAATTTGAACATGATCATCTCTTTGTGATGTCTTCTTTTAGGAATCACTGATTCATCATGGCACCTGATGAAGTCTCCAGTGTGACCTACTGAACTACAGCATAAATTACAAACTGTTAATGGCAGGCATTTTGGCAAAAACACGGCAATCTTCTGCTTGGGAAAGTCTGAACCATTAGACCCGGCAGAGCATGAATATTCCTGGGTGGCAGTGGATCAGAAATCTGTTTAAAACAGCTTATATAACACACTATAGCTGCTGATTTGACATCAAAGGTCCACAGATTTATCTAACCCCTATGCACCCATCGGGCATTTTTAAATTTTTTCAAACTCTTCCTTTTTTATTATTATTATTTGGTGATTATTTTGGCTGTGTAACAACTTTTTACATTACATGTTGTCTGAAATCTTCCTTTTAGCAACGTCATTGAAATCCATCAGTCTTGCATAATATTTATATTATGTATTTTGTGATTAAATTCTTGCACCTCAATACTGATGTTTTTTACAGAAATGTCGTAAGTAACTTCAGATTTGCTGAAAACTTCCAAAAATGTAACCATTTGTTGTATTGCTCCCTTTTACAATAACAATTTAATTATTTGAAATCTCTATTATGTATCAGGAAAAAAAAAAAGGAAAGTTAACGAGGTTTGGAGGTGATTGAAATGCCATTCACCTGGAGAATAAATACTTTTTTCTGCATATGGAGATCCTTCAGTGATTTTAAAGAACTGTTTGCGAAAGTAGGAAATCTGTGAAAGCACTTTCTCCTTGAGTAAATTTTCTAAATGCCCAAGGTAAATAATATTTCTCTGGTAGCTAAAGTTCGCATTCACATGTTCTCTGTTCCTCCTCCGCAGCTGAATTTCGAAAGGTGAGATTTTCTTTTTCTCAGCAAGGAACCGACCCCTGTGGATGAAAATGAAGCCTGGTGGGAGTTCTGACTTGAGCTCTCGGCAACAAAAGCAATTATAGCTGGCTTTTTTCTAACTAATGGATCCAACTGAAGGCACAACCTCTACTTTTCTGAATCACAGCTGTGTTCTCACCCTCAGCAAAGCTCAGGTACCATAGCCAAGTGCTCCAATCCAGCTGTCTGACCTCAGCAAGTACTAAAAGAAGTCAATGCTTTCACAATAGGTGCCAGGCCATTTTATTGCCTAGAAATGATGCATAATGGCAAGCGATATTTTCCTTTTGTTTTGTTTTTTTTATAACATGATTGTCTTGATAATAGTGTATATTATTGTAAAATAACACTTTAAATCAAAGCTTAGACTTATTTGCTCTTTCTGGACAAAAAAAAAAAAAAAAAAAACTTTCATTTTTGCCACTCACTTTCGTCAGAGCCGGTGGTCTCCTCAGCATTTCTGATGTAGTCGTCCTGTAGAACAAAAATATTTGCATTATTCGATTTAATTATCTATGCCAGAAAGAAACAACAGGGAAGCTCAAGTCATGAGATAATGGAAATCCAGATAAGCATACATAATTAAAGAATATATAAGAAGTGAGCCATATGCTATAAATGACATTCAGAACTGATTTCATTTGCTGAGGTTATTATGCAGAAGGGAGTTTGCATGTTTCCTACTGAATGTGTAGGTTTTTTCCAAGGTACTAGCGTGGATGGATGTTTAAAACACTGTATGTGGCTGAAAACCAACACCTTACATATGCAATCCTCACCGTGAAGGATGATGGTATCATACTGCAAAGGTTTACCTTACAACAGCATGGTAGACCCTAAATGACTGTGGTGAAGTTACAAGGGATCATGTCATATTCAGGCATTAGAATGGCCTATTCAAAGTCCAGATCTAAATTAAACAGAATTTGTAGAGAAACGTGAGATTTCCAGCTCTTCTAAAATGGGTTTGTGCTATTTTTTTATCTTACAAAGTAATGACTTTGGGGTGGAGTTGAACATAAACGCCAGCTCTCCTTGTGAGATTTCTTTTTGAAGAAGTCTTGAAAACCATATGTCTTCGAGGAAGGCGGGGGTATGGACGCAAGGAAAGAAAACTAATGAAACCTTGCCTGTTATTGTCCATAACAATATAAAAACAGGAGCTGCAGCTGGAGCAACAAACCTAAGCAAACGTCCTAAGCTGAATTCCCTCCAGGTGTTTTAGTATCGACATGACATGAAGCTACAACTAATCGTACCCCAGTGTGCAGTGGAGTAGGTATAGCTGGTCTTATATGCAAACAAGCAGCGATTAACAGACACAGCATGTTGTTTTCTTCCAAACTACATCCAGCTATCGCACAACTGCCTTGAATTTCAATGGGAAAGAAGATTATCTATAATATAATATTAACTCAGGAGGACAAATGTCATACTTTACAGATTGAACTTGCAAAAAAATGGACAATCATTTGTCATTTCCTACTATTTTTCTGCTACGTCTACAGAGTAAGACTCAAATAAAACAAAAGGCTCAGTTGTTACACACCTTTGCAAGCATGTATTGTGTTGACTAACAGTCCCTCCTTGACTCGTTGACTTGGCGACACGTCAGAGAACAAGCTCACATCAAAAATAATTTTACACTTCTGCAGTTCTGGGAAAACTGAGCAAGCACCAGGGATCCTGAGGATCTTTAGCAAGAGGTCTGTTTACATTCCCCGGTAAAGAGTGAAGATCTACACACATTCTGAATCATGCAGACATAGTTTCTAAAATAAAGCAATCTTCACAAAGCCAGGCTCTGAACTTTAAATACATCACCGCTCCTGCGCTGTGAACGGGGAATATTTACAAACGAACACTTCTTTTTGTAAGTTGTCCCTGAAGCCGTTGTGCTGGAATGATAAATTCTGTTTCGCCCGTTTTCATCCACTCTGACCCATTTCTCCTTCTGCCAGGACAGCGAGGATCAACTGCTTGCTATTTGGCACAAGTCCTAGCAAGGACCCCGAGGATCAGGTCTGATCATTTTAGCTCAGACTTATTCTGGTGAGGGGATACGGAGACTGAGCTCTCAAGTCAAGCTGAACAAGAACACCCAAAAGGCAGCTCCAAATACTGTGAACAGAGTGAGAGATAAAAAGAATACGCTTTGAGTTTTTACCTTTTTTTTCTTCTTTTATTTCCATCCCTGATATTACAGTTTCCATCTCAGACAGAATACATTCTTATTCATGAGTTGCGTTTCGTATTATTTCATCATTAGTGAAGCATCTGTGAGTTTGACTTTGGCTGTAAGTTTTTTAGCTGTTTGTGTTTTGCATGTTAATGCGCCTAACTCTGAATGTGTTTGTGTTGCGGCTGAATTGGAGTCAAAGGCTGCACTCCACTGCGGCAGAAATATGTGCTGTATTATATTGATTTGGGTGTGTGTTTGTGCTTTAAAAAGAATTATCTCTCACCCATCAGGCAGCCTGCGAGACGCGACTGAACAAACACATACTACCGTGCCCTGCAATCGTATTTATCTTTGAACTTTTTTTTTTTTTTATTGCATTTGTTGTGGTATAATCACAAACGTCAGCGGTTTTTATTGGATTTTGTGTGATAGACCAACACAAAGCAATGAATAATTGTGGAGATGAAGGAAAGCGATGCAGGATTTTTATGAATTATGAAAATCTGAAAACTGCTTGACTACTTCATGTGCAATTCCAGCAGCTGGGATATGTTTCTACCAGCTTTGCTTTTCATCATTCATCTTTACGAAACAGCTCAACCTCAGTCAGATGGGATGTAGAGCATCTGTGAACATGAATTTTAAAACACAGATTCTCAGCTACGTTTTTGGTCTGGACTTTACCAATGCCACTCTACGGACTCTTATCTTTTACCTAAATCAGTTTATTGCAGCTTTGGTTGAGTAGGGTCTCGAATGTCCTGGATATTATTTAGTGGCATTAAAGTAAAGACGGCTATTTGCACACATTTGTAAAAGTGTAAAATCCATGTCAGCACTTTCTTTCCACTTCGCAGTTATTCCCTTTGGTGGTAGTTTGTCACTTTAAACTGGAAAAGAAAAAAACACGTTGACGTTTACGGTTTTAAGGTGAGGAGGAGAAAAAGTTCTAGGCATATTGATACTTTTGCAAGGCACAGAACAGCACAACACAAAACAAAGGACAAGGAGAGACTAACCTCAACTTCCTGTGGCAGAAACCAGCAGCGTGGAGGGAATGGAGAAAGAAAAGAATATATATATCGTGTTAAAATTTATAACAGATTTCTTGTTACCAGTGTTTAGCATGTAGAGAGCCATTTGGCCATAGCAGGAGTTAGGCTGTCAGACCATAACACACTGAATGCAAATACATGCAGTCTCCAGGGATCGCATAAGACGATCACAGGGGATTATTTGAACCTATTAACTGAAAATGATCAGCTGCCACTTCTATTCGCTGGCAGAGGTCCTGAGCGTAAGGGGTGGGCTCCATTCGCTGTCTGTGATTGCATCCCAGAAAGCAACAGTCTCTCTCTTCCAGCTCAGAAGTTGTGTTTTTAGCTGTAAGTACTGTAAGCTTTGTGAGGACACGTCTTTAAATTCAACGGGAAGCTGGGACGTTTTTCTATCGTAGCGGCAAGAACAAACTAAACAAAGAGCTGACGACAGAGAGATGTAGCTTCTTTAAAGGATAACCTTGAGTCAACATATCAGTGACGGTTTCCCTTTTATCCCATTTCACCTCCCTGGTTTCAGTCCAAGGGCATTGCACATCAATACCCACCTCAGCCTCCCCCTGTGTGTTTTATCCTCCAGAAAAGCAGTGTGTTTAAGAGAAACACAACATTGTACGGTTTGCTTCATTAAACTACCGTATAAAACAGCACATTCTTTTAACATATATGCACCAGTACATGGTGAAAGTGTAAGTCATAAGAGACTAAATCTCTGGTTTTTCAATAAGTGACTTGTATTCTAACAATTACCCTTTGCAAAAGAAACTGATCACTTTTGAAAGAGTTAGCTCAGCGTCACTCAAACACAGAATAACATTGTCCACATAGAGGGTAACTTCATGCTCCACTCTGTTAAAATCTGGAGATTTAGAATTGTGTGGCTCTGTAAATGGCATGAATATGAGTAGAGAACAAATGCAACTTTGCCTCAAGCCACAAAATAAAGAGCTTGGGTATGTCATTGATTCTGATTCCACATAAGGAGTTATTGTAAACTTTGAGGTCTGCTGCTCTCCAGAGACCAAACCTACAACTAGCTGTGAAAAATTATTTCTGATTTAACAAGTCAGAAGAGTTTTTTTTGTTTGTTTGTTTTGAATCAATACTTGACATTTTGTTTCCAAAGTTTCTTTATTTGGTAGTAATTTTGCAGTCTGCTCTGTTTTTTTGTTGTTTTTTTTAGCTGTTTTTCACTGCTTTATCTGTTTTACTTTATCTGGATTCACAAACACAATGGAAACACATTCATCAAGTCAAGCATGTGGGAGCAATTTATTCTGTTTTTTTTTTACATCAGCTTGTAAAAAATACAGCAGTTGCAGTGAAGTGACCAAAAATGTAGAAAAAATATACACATATTATGTATTTGTATATTATAGATATATACATACAGTTAGCTGTCATTTTTATAGCCTTGTGCTTTCTACATTGAATCTGACATAATGTTTCCTGGAAAAGAATCTATTTATAATTGGTAAAAGCCAAAATATCATACAGAAAAGCTGTTGTAACAGTAACACCTACAACATCATAGAAAGCAACCTTTCATTGTCAGATTTGCATCTTGACACTGAAATTAATAGTAAAAGGTCAAAAGCTGAAATTTCCCATAAACATATCATTACAGATCACTAGCCACAAGGCAGAGAATCAGACTACATCAAAGATGCTCAACCCTTACATCACATGTACTTAGTTAATTAGCTGCAAGGATTTTGCAGTTGCCTGGACTGACATAAGACCAAGAAAGGGTTTAAACGCAGAGGTCCTTTTCTTTTGTCAGCAGCAGTGTGACAACAAGGACAGCAACTGTGTTTAGTCCTTCACCAAGGTTGAGAGCTAATGCTGTCCCCATGAATCCTAGGGAGGCAGCTGCAAGAGTTCCTCGACAACAGCTAAGGAGGGAGGGGAAAGATCAGGGAGCAACGGCGGGGGAATGATATTCATGCTGGAGGTCCCCCGAGCTGATTCATATCACACACACCACCTCTCCTGCCATTTGTCAACAAGGCTGTAACGCAAGCCGGTGTAAAACAGAGCCAGGAGCCTAATGGAGCTTGACTATCCAGATGCTGCGACTGCTCCTCCTGGACTGCTTGCCGGCATTAGGCTGACAACGTTTGGCCGCAAGCCTGACTGCACTCCTCTGAGTTAACGTCTAGCTCACCTTGCCAGGGCCTTGTCTGCTGGAGACATAAATACCACTAAAAACCCCTCAACCTGCCAGCCGCAAACCTCAGCCAGTGCTGCAGCACAGAAAAAAAAACAAAAAAAAACATTTGAATCACGAGCACTGACATCAAAAATGTTTATGCACATTGGATTCCAGCTCAGCATGACTGCAGCAGGGCTGCTCCTAAACCGTTTAACTGCATGTCTGTCTCATTGAAAGATATGAAGTTCAATGCCGTTTGTAATGGGATTTGGCTCGCACTGCTCCAGTTACTCACTGTGACACACTGGATTTGGTGCCATATAATAATGTCTAAAATAATGACATCTATTTTACAAGTTCTTTAAGCCGACAGGACGTTTCTGCAAGCCCGGAGATTAGCTCTGGACCATTTGACAGTATAATAAACAACTGAACAAATAGAATCTGTCATAAATTGCCAAAAAGCATCAGAGAATAGCATCAGGCCATATAGACCAATATTTTTAAAGGCAAAATAAAGAAAGACATAAACTTCAAAGCTCAAAATAAACAAAAAAGTAATAGCATAGTGGAAAATAGACAACGTTGTGTTTTGGAGTGATATAATTCTTCCAGAACTCAATGAAATGCAGAAAAGAAAAGCTAAACAGCTTTGATAGACATTTCACGTTTCTTTATAAACATATAATTATTTTATACAAAAGTGGATATGACTTGTTTTTGCGAGGCTCAATAACATTTTTAAATAAAGCGTCAGATTCAGCAAAAAAAGATTAAAACCAAAAATTACCCAGAATTCCACGTGGCTGCATCTTCTGGTCATTTTCTTTTCATTTAAACTTCAAATCTAACATAACTACTGGCACCAGGAACTACGGGAGCCTGGATGGGAATGTAGGCTGTAAGTGTCTGAAATCACGATGCTGATTCTTTGGTATATTTCCTGCAACTGTCTCATGAACCAATTCAATCAGCTACACAAAGGTAGGGAAACTTTTCAGAAGAAATCCCCCACTCTCTGTGCAATAACAGCTTGCCTCATCCTCTGCAGTATTCCTTATTGATTTTCTGAGGCCAATATTTGCCGAGAGAACATCTCTTAAGCTGCCGGATATGAGATGGAGGTTAAATGATGATCTGGACGTTTTGCATCCCCCACTAGTTGTCATTTATCCAGCTTCTTGAAGTCATTTAGTCTGCCGGTGACTGGATAAACACAGGCTGATGGATGGACCAGTGTTCTGGGTCATGTCTGTAATGAAAGAACAGAACCAGCAGAGGCTTTTTCTCCGCTGATTGCTCCACTCTGTGCTCGGGTTGTGTCATACGAGTGGATCACTGATGTGCATCAGACTGTTTGACTGGCAGAACAATGTCAGCTCATCATTTCGCTCCGCCGTGATTTGCACGGTAATGTGTTTTGCCTGATTAATGCAGCTGAATTAGTTGCGTACCCCCAGCCTGTACTTTAAATTGCTGCAAAGGGCACACTGTTCGGATGCTGTCTTAAATCCATCCTTTCCGGAGCAGCGGGAGTGCATCTTCGCTTCGCCGTGTCATTATGTCTCTGCGATTCAGCATGCTGGGGTCTGAGTGGTGGAGGTAATATCTGGTTCTGTTTGTGGCCTGCAGTCTCAGAAAATCGCAGAGAACTTGGCAAACAGAGGAAGGCACAGACCAACCACAGATTCAAACAATCGTAAATGAACTGTAGAGTTTTTGAAATGACGCTGCTCACTGTTTTAATCTGAACCATTACATTTTCACATTCCGCAGCCCAAAAGCATTTATTCGGTGTTGTACAAAATTGCGAAGTGGGAAAAATAGCGTGTGGTTTGTGAATGTTTCTGCAAATAAAAATTTAAATAACCTCCCACTACAATTAAAGCGGTGGGTTTGAGTTAGGTTTGATGAATGAGACTGTGTTTGTTGCCACTTTTGTTTGCAAAAATGGTCAATCCAAGTCTGACTCAATGGAGTCAAGTCATGCCATAAACGATTTAGATGAGAAATTCTACTATGTGAAAATGCTTTGATCCAAATCACTCAAATGCACCTCTGGCTGTATGTTTATAGTCGTTCTGCTGGTGGATCCTGAACCTACGCCCCGGTTTCAAGTCATTAACAGCTTTTCTTCAAGGGCTGCTGTCTTCACATCAACTCTGACCTGCTTCCCTGTCCCTGCTGAGCGAAAGTATATCCACAGCATAATGCTGCAGCCACAATGCATCATCATGGACACACAAAGTGTTTTGCATTTTGGAGATACAGTTCAGGTTTGTTCTCATCTGACCAGAGCCAAAAAGTGGACACTTATTATAATTTTTTATTATTATTTCACAGAACAGCTTTATTTATACTGATATAACTTCTAAAGGCAACTTGTTGCAGTCGATGGTTATCAAATGGATCCAAATGAACACTTCAAAATATCATGCGTTAAAAAAATAACATTTTCCTGTCACTTTGCAGATATATGATACTATGTATTTGTCAGTCACATAGTTTGAGTAAAATATGGAAGTTTGTGGTTGCAATGATTATGATATTTTTGCAAGAGACTGGTATAAAAAAAAAAGCAATTGTGTTTTCACTTATAAAAGAAACAGAAACCACAGCAACAACTTTAGATGTGCTTGCAAATCATAGCTTTTGCACTACAGATAATGTGACAGATGTAAACAATTCTGCTGCAGCAGAGGCAGACTGTGGTTGCATTGTGTTGTTCTTAAGATAACTGTGTACCACAGGATATGAAGTCAGAGATTTTCCCATCACATTTCAAAGACAACAGAAGAAACCTACAGAGAAATATGGCATAGTCTCAGTTGCAACAAATACCCGAGTATTATAGGATTAAGTTGCTGCTGAGCAACACAGAGCTGGATAAAATTGATCATCTGTGCTGGACCGCTCGGGGGGTTTTGCAGGCAAAGGACACATGTTGTTTCACAAGGTAAGACGCCTGCCTGCAATGCAGTGCAGTGCAAGCACAATCAGCAGCCATATCTGCACAGTGAAGGGCATGTCTCTTTAGTTGAGCAACAAAGTGGCCAGCTGCGAAAGCGTGCGTCCATCCAAAACATTTGCACACTGCTAAAATGCAGAAAACACTAAGGCTGGCTGAGTTTCTGCAAACAAATGCAGCTAGGTAAACTAAATTCATGGTGAAAGCACAAGATGCTTCATGCCCAGGCTACATAAAAAAAAAAACTGGAAACAACAATGCTTTCTTCATAAAAGGAGATTCCATCAGCTAATACCAGCAGATTTCAAGATGTTGCGTCACAACAAAAATATATCATAACGTGCTCTTCTCAGGAATCCTTCAGCTGCAGTCTCACATCACAGATGAAGTGATCAAACGGCGGCCCAGTTCACTTTGCTGCTGCAGGCTTCACAGTCAAATTGAAGCGCTGGATACTCAGCGAGATGCAGTAATTGGAGAATATAGCGGCGCAGAAAAAATAAATAAATAAATGGATTCGGTCGGATCACACTGCTGAGCAAAGCAGAACCCTGGAACAACAGAGTCTCTGCAGCATCTTATCGCTTCCACCCCCCACAATCCGTTTGCAAAACAAGGAGGCAGAAAGAGAGGAGGCGAGACTCCAGGTTGAGCTCCACACAGATGCCCCAGGGACCTCGGAGCTTATGCTCAATTGTCTTCAATGTGTCGAACCTCGGTGCTTCTGCATACAATGTTAGAAGCAGAGCTTCCAAGAAGACTAACGCAAAATCTGGCAAGTGGGCTATTTTCGCTTTGTAGAAACTCGACTCATCAGTATTGATTTGCAAACACACACACACACACAAAAAAAGTTCTCAGCATACACAAACAGTTGAATGAACTTAAATCATGTTTGGTCTTGGCACACTGACCTCACTCAGAGGACTTTCAATCAATATTGAATGTGGCAACAAGAGGCTGGGAAAATAAAATCTGCTTCAATAAATTTGAACAAACAGACTTTTTAGCCTGGCGGAAGAAAAACAAACTTCGTATGTTTCACATTTTAAACTGAACACTGTATTCAGAAACTTATCTGTCAACCTTTGAAAGCCAGCACAGCCGTCTTTCTGTGCACTGAATGCAACAGGATTTATTGAATACGGTGAGCACTATTCAAAAAATGACAGAACAGAAGCTACTGCACAATGTGAATATTTTAAGAATATCTTTGAGTTTTAATGAAACTTATTTTATTGTTAAAATTACTGATCATTTAAGTAGAAATATGGCCATTTTTTATATACAACCCCTGGCAAAAAGTATGGAATCACCAGTCTTGGATGAGCAGTCATTCAGACATTTCATGCTGTAAAACAAACTCGGATCAAAAACATGACACAATATTAAGGTCATTCCAAAGTGCAACTTGTTGGCTTTCAGGAACACTCAAAGAAATGAAGAGAAAACATTGTGGAAGTGAGTGAATGATACTTTTATTGACCAAACACAGGGAAATAAATATGGAATCACTCAATTCTGAGGAAAAAAGTATGGAATCATGAAAAACACAAACAAAAGACCATTCAAAATACATCACTAGTATTTAGTTGCACCATCTTTGGCTTTTATAACAGCTTTTAGTCTCTGAGGCATGGACTTGATGAGGGACAAACAGTATTTGGTGCCTACTCTCTTTGATAGCAGTTGCCAGATCAGCTTTGCAGGTTGGAGCCTTCTTGTGGAACATTTTTTTCAATCTCCACCACAGGTTTTCTATTGGGTTGAGATCTGGACTATTTGCAGGCCATGACATCGACTGAATGTGTCTTTCTTCAAGGAATGCCTTCACTGTTTTTGCCCTATGGCACGATGCATTGTCATCTTGGAAAATCATTTCATCATCTCCAAACATCTGTTCAATTGAAGGGATGAGAAAACTGTCCAAAATGTCAATGTAAACTTGTGCATTGATAGAAGAATTAACCACAGTCATCTCCCCAGTGCCTTTGCCTGACATGCAGCCCCATATCATCAAGGACTGTGGAAATTTGGTTGTTTTCTTCAGGCAGGCCTCTTCATAAATCTCACTGGAACGGCACCAAACAAAAGTTCCAGCATCATCACCTTGTCCATTGCAGATTCTTGACTCATCACTGAAGACAACTTTCATCCAGTCATCCACAGTCCATGATTGCCTCTCCTTAGCCCATCGGAATCTTGTTCTTTTATGGTTAGGTGTCAATGCTGGTTTTCATTTAGCTTTCCTGTATTGAAATCCCACCTCCTTTAGGCGATTTCTTACGGTTCGGTCACATACATTGACTCCAACTTCCTCCCATTTATGCTTCATCTGTTTAGTTGTACTTTTTTGGTTTTCAAGACAAATGACCTTTAGTTGTTTGTCTTGACGCTTTAATGTCTTTCTTGGTCTACCAGTGTCCAAATGGTTGGACCATTAAAATGGTTTAATGGTTGTTAAAGCTTGGCTTTAACAACCATTCCATGCTGTTTGTGTTTGGACCATATCTTGGATACAGCTGACTGTGAACAGCCCACATCTTTAGCAACCATGCGTGAAGGGTTACCTTCTTCAAGAAGTTTCACAATCCTCTCTTTTGTTTCAAGGGACATTTCTCTTGTTGGAGTCATGGTTCTCGCCACTCCACTTCGTCCAGCAGCCCTCCAAGGTGTCATGACTGCAGGTGTTTTGAACTGCACACTAACGGGCACATCTAATCTGGGGCAGGTGTCCATTTAGGGAAAGGAAATAGACTGGGTGTGTCCTTTTTTCTACCTCCAATTTGAGTGATTCCATACTTTTTTCCTCAGAATTGAGTGATTCCATATTTATTTCCCTGTGTTTGGTCAATAAAAGTATCATTCACTCACTTCCACAATGTTTTCTCTTCATTTCTTTGAGTGTTCCTGAAAGCCAACAAGTTGCACTTTGGAATGACCTTAATATTGTGTCATGTTTTTGATCCGAGTTTGTTTTACAGCATGAAATGTCTGAATGACTGCTCATCCAACACTGGTGATTCCATACTTTTTGCCAGGGGTTGTATATATATCTATATTTAACCTCTTTGGATCGAACATCTACGGAAATAAACCAATCACAGTCAGCCATCCAGGATAAGTTCAGTGTGAACCACTTAAGTATTATCAGATCAATACCATGCATATTTTCACTAACTGAATATTGTCTTGTTCTTTTGTAAAAAAAAAAAAAGTCCTTTATATATTCAAATTTACAAGAAAAAGATGTATTTGTTTTATTTTGTTTTTCCTTTTTACATATATTTATATATTAAATCTGTACTTACATTTACATTTATTGAGCGCAAAGAATAACCGGAGCACAAACTTGGCCAATAAAGCTAATTCTAAATGTCTGATTCTGACATATAAGAACATCTGCCTATAAAGTCATTGTGAACTTTTGCATTAACCTTTTAAACTTGGTTGAAAAATACTAACAATAATCCAACTGTGCAGTCATAATCACTGCACTCATTAGTATTGTCAACACGCATGTTATGAAACACTACAGCCATTTATCAATCCTTGTAATCACGGGTTTAGCTGTTCGGAGGCCTATTTGAACAAATGTGCAAGCTGTTTAAACATGTCCGCTGACTGACAGGTCCACTGAAGCCCCTTTCAAACTGTCAGACAGAAGTTTAAACACCAGCAGCTCAGTTAAAAAGAACATTTTCATGAGAAGCGGACCATTCGACTCGGCACCGGGTTCTGAATAAGGGTCCTCACAGGGCCATCTAAGTTAAATATGCTAGCCGGCTGATTACATTTAATTCTGCGCGCCTGCCATAGCAATGAGGACAAATTGGGTTGTTGTGGCTGCTGATAATGCTAATCTCCTGCAGCGGCGGGGGGAAATTACAGTAAAACACGGATGCACACTGAGATGCCACATTATGGCTCCAGGAAAGGCTCCATCATGGAGAAATGAGATTCTTTCAACTGAGGGGAAAAAACCCCCAAACTATTAACACTTTAGCTCTGCTCACCATAAAATTGTCATGATTAAGGTCATTCTGATCTCCCTTTGTAGTCTGTATCCACTACCCTATCAGCTCAGCAAACTACAAGTTTCTCTGACACAAACAAATACATCCTCCAAACGCCTAACATACTTGTACGCTGACAGGATCAGAGTCCTTTCTATGTGTGTCCTTGACACCTCCTTGCATTGCACAGTTAATACAAAGACGAGGCTCAGTTCTCTCACACGCAGCTCTGGGGCAGACAAGCCCCTCTTGTCCGGAGTGAGCACACAGAAGATGGCGAGCGCGCCCGTTTCTCCCCAGGCAAGAGCATGTCCTCGGCTTTTGTAGCTGCCTGGCCTAATTGTAAGGTACCTGTCATCCTGTTTCAACAGTGAGTGATTTGTGGCCTAGAGCAAAGAATGTATCAATGCCAGGTTGAACCCAAGCACCTTATATTATTGTGTCTATTTTTACCCAAGAACAAGTCATAAAGGCTGCGCCGCTTAGATTAGCCGTTCACTTAGTGCAGCTCCACCCCTGACAGTTGGTGGCAATAATGGCGACAGCAAAAAGACATACATCAGAAATACTACACCACCCAAGGCAAACATGATTATATTTAGGACAACCTTGCTCTGCAGACTCAATACGAATCCACCTGGCTAATGTATAAACAGCTATGTTTGCAGGCTGTTTTCCAGGTTTAATCATCTCCACTGAGATAATCGCTCCCATTCACTAACTCTCTCCGTGCAGAGCATTCGTAGCATGCAAAGCTGCCGCTGTAGTGTTTGCCTACTGATGTGAAAACTGCATCTTTGCTTTCTGTTTGTGACTGATGACAAAAAAGGTCACTGCAGTCATCTGATCATAATTTCATTGTCCTTCGGAGACACATATATGTCGGGGGGGAACAAAAATATGGCTTCTTATCTTTATGTTTCTTTTGTCTGAACAGATCGGTGCTTTATTTTATGTTAACTAGCTCATAAAACATAATGCTGTAGGAGCACAAATTGTGACTGTATTTACTGGAACAGCTTTAAAGCAATTTCTGGACAAAGCAATTTTGAGTGGAAGGAAAATGGCTGGTGGTTTTCAAAACAAGATTTGAAAATGTCCAACAATTTTCTTCAGCGTCCATAGATTAATAAATAAAATCTCATGCAACCAGTTGCCTTCAGAAGTTTAATTAGTTAATAACTCCATCTCTGCATAATAAGGTCTCAGTATAAATTCACATGTTCTGTATAGGTTAGAAAACAATATCCAAAGCTTTGAACATCTCACAGAGCGCTCATCTAATCCCATCATTTGAAAATAAAATGGTTTGGCCCCTTCACTATGGCTCTTTCAAAAGCAAAGTAGAAATGTTTTTAAACATAAATGCATTAAGAAAGAGCAGTTTCAAAAGTTCTTATCAATGTTTTAAGAAGAAATGTCAAATTGTGCAAAATGTGACTGTGTCTGTGCATTTAAAACCCAGCAGACTATTTACCAGAAGTGAAAATGAAACTGTGCAAACAACAGAGATGTGCAAATAACGGCAGAAATGTTATTTGAAATTAGGAAAACTGTGCAAATAACAAGAGAAATCGAAAAACCTACTGAGATGGTTGGAAGCAGCGATGGCTATAAACTGTTGCTGGGAGGAATTATTACTGAAACAGAAGGGCTCCAATGGCACAAGGCCTTTAGGAGCAGTTTAATGGGGTTTTTTTCTCTCTTTTTGCTCAAATTATGTCCTTTTTATTTCTAAGTGGGCTATCTCTCTTTCTTTATTTTCCATATTTATGGAAAAGGCTCACCAACCTGGCCTTCCTATAAACTTTGTAAAAATTAGACAATGTATGTTGTTCTAAATTCTGAAAACTAAACTATTTTTTTTATTTAATTACATTTTAATTAAATTACAGTTTTAATTTTAACTAAACAAATGAAAATTACACTTTTTCAAGTAGAATTTCAGCTTTGCAAAAATATTTACATTTTTTGCAAAGCTGGTAAGGGACACATGGCCAAAGGATTGGAAGCAGCTTTAATCTAAAAATAAATAGATATAGTTTAAAAAGTTATTCATTTTCCTTCAGTTTTACAGCTATACTGCTTAGGTTTGGTCTGTCAGATACAATCCTAAAATGTCGAATCGAAGTTTGTGGTTGTGGTATGACAAAATCTGGATAAGTTGAACGGCGTTTGAATACTTTCACAAAGCACCGAGTGGGTCAGACGACACTTTATGAGACGTGCACAAATTCCACAAAGTTACCAGAGTTTACTGCTCAAAAGCTTCAAAAAGTTGCGAGCCATCTCTACCTGCCTTTATATTTCACTTTCCATTAGAGCAGTGTTGAGCAACATTTCTTTTGGCTCTCTGAAGGACCTTCTCTTCATTAATCTACACTTTAACTGCTTCTTCACAGATTTTTGACTCAGTTCCCGAACCTTTTCTAAATTAAATTGAATCTTGGCTGCATCCCTACATCTGCAACAGAACAAAGGATCAATTTTAAATCGCATCTTTAGACAAACTGTTGCTTTCAGCCTGTGGTAAAGACCCAATTTGTTCCTATTTTCTTTCAATGAAATCTATGAGAAACACTAAAGATAACGCAGCCTGACAGACAGAAAATTGTATTTAGCAGCAACAAGATGAATTCTAAACAGCTGTAAGCTAAAAACTTGGCATACGCTACAGAAAACGCTCAGCCCTCTAGTCCCGTGTCTGTTATCTTAATTGGATCTCTGTCTGCTTTTTGAAATACTTCACTTATAGATGCTGCTCATCTAATGGTTTGACATTGTTGCACTGCACTGAAGCTGCAATTAAACACTTCTAACAACCTAAAATACAAAGCTGAATATTTTACAGTTTGATTTCAAATCTTCACTGTATTACACAGCAATCTTGGTACGGTCGACAATTAACAGCATTTTGCTATGAGTGTTGCCTTTACTCTGCCTTGATTGCTTGATTCAGCAGCTGAATATTTCTGCTTTCTCCTGCTGGTAATGCTTGTTCCAGGGTCCAACTGTGACACAACTTTTTGCCGTCCTAAACGCGCTTCATTTCACACCTAGAGCCTTTCTGCAGCTGCATATTGTCAGCCAGACAAACACTGCAAGCCAAATTAAGCTGACCAGACCACATATTTCTGTCACAATCGCTCAGATTATGAGGAAATTGCTTTTGTTGTTTAATTGTTTGTACATGGTTTAAATGTTTTGACACCAGATTTCTGATTCTGCAATTTTATGACTGAGACACTTATTAAGTTATTAGTGTTAGTACGTATATATATATATATATATATATTTATATATATATATATATATATATATATATATATATATATATATATATATATATATATATATATATATATATATATATATATATTCATTTATTCTGTTTTACATCATCATACCAACAGTTTTCAAATCATTAAACATATTTGACAAACAGAAAAAGATAATCTGATTAAGTAAGAGAATCTGTTTCAAATGATGATTTAGTTTATTAACAGAAACAAGCAGTCTAAGTCAATCTGTCCTTATGTAAAGAAGTTAAATCCTCCAAAAGCTAATTACAGGCTGTACCTCCCCTGGCAGCAACAACTGCTATCAAGCATTTGCATAGATTGGCAATGATTTATGGGTAGCTGCGGATGAATTATGGCCCAGTCTTCTTTGAAGATTTGTTTTAAATCAGGCACAGAGGAGGCCTGCTTAAGGTCGCACCAGAGAATCTGCATCAGAATGGAGTAGAGATATAATAATTTGTGCATGCTCAGGCAAATAAAATCTAAATGTGATGTTCCTCTGTGTCGTTACATTAAAGCCACACGCATGTGGACTGCACCCAGACGTAACAGTTACACAGACCACAATTCCCACAAATCTCCTCCTTCCAATGAGGTACAACTGTGCTGCTCTAAATTACAGTCACCCAAGGGGAATTCATCAGAACATAGATATGTGCAGGGCACCTTCAAATCAGAAAGCTAATAATAAAAACACCTGAAATCCAGGGAACTGCATACCGGAGGACTGCACTGACCTTTAATAACAATCATCCACGTTCACCTGAGGATAAACTGTGAGGCCTTTTATGCAAATCTGTGTTCTTCATTTTATCTCATTCTTATGAGGCATTGGGGTCATATTAAAGGCTCTAAAATTATGTATCATGTCAAAGAATATTATTTCAGATTACATTTACATCCCATGCAGCCAATATTGCTTTATTAACAAGATTTTTTTATTTTATTTTTTGCTTCCTAATGTATGATGGATGATTCTTATGTGTATGAAAAATAATAAACATCTTTATCAAGAAGAAACTTGCTCAACTGGTCAAGCTGACTGAAAGTGGATGAATGAAATATTTTGCTCTCATTCGCTGTATTTGAGAGACTCTTATTATTTTTCTATTACATTTAGTTAGAGACAAGTAAGAACAATACATGAAAAGAGTAAATGTCGTTTTAAGCTCACTTTATTTTCAGCTCTGCACTGATTTCCAATGCTAAGCATTTAACTGACTGGTCCTCAGAAAGCCCTGCAAAGTTCCTGAAAAAGGCTGGAAAACAATCGATTGTTTCATCACCAGCTTGTGAGAAAGCAATAAAACAGTTCTGTTTGTTTGTCAAAATTCTGGATCATCTATCGGATCTTGGGTGTGCCATCATGCCAGCTATAAGTGAAGACAGATTCACAGAGAGGCAGTATTTATCACTCTGCCTGCAGCAAGGCGTAGAGGGGAGCTTCACGAGTACAGAGACAACTCAGGCAGATGCCACTATAAATAATGCATGAACAATGGAGCCAGAAGAAGAGCCTTGGAACAGCTAATTATTCAGCCCGACATTTTCAGAAACTCACATCGAAGTTAGCAGCTGAAAAAGATGGAACTCAGGCCGTCACTGCTGCCGCTGATAATTCTGCTGCTGATTTGTGTGCCTCCACACTAATGTCAGCACGGGTAGGCTCAATTAGGAAATGTATTAATCTACAAAGATGTTTTCCTATTACAACAAACAATTTTCTCACAATTGGCTGAATACATAAATTGAAATTTGTTATGTGACAAAAATCGAAAAAGTTTAAGGAGTATGGATACTTTTACAAGTTTTTTTTGTTTTTTTTGAGCAACATAAATTGCTATCAGGAGGCGGGGGGGACTTCTCTACAGGAGCAACACAAAGCATTGTTTACACTCAATTAAGAGCCACCCACACTTGTGGTGGAAAGACAGCAGTATCTCCTTCTCTCTCCCTCTCCTTTGCTTGTGAAAACTGAACATCTGACGGGTCGATCTTCAGATAGCTATCCGCTTATTTAAGTGTCACGGTTTTCTCCTCAAACATAATTTCCACCCGGCGATGCGGCACTCTATCAAAACTGGAAAGAGGCCTCATAATATTCACATAATCGCATACATCCTCCGTGCTCTAACTTTTCATATCTGTAATTACAGTGGCCATTAGCACTGAAGCATAAATCCTGCGGGAAGCTAATAAATGGTGGAGGATGATTACGGGAGCTGAAACCCCTCTACTGACAGCGGCTCTTTGAGCTGAACGAGCTCACTGTCAAGATGCAGCAACATTTTATTTGCTGGAAAATAGAGCCGTCCCTGGTCCTCCATTTATCAAGACTTCAATCAGGAGCGACCTGTTGAAGGGTCAGTGAACGAGCCGCTGATGATGTCTCGTTTATAGGAGCGTGCCATAAATAATGCGTATGAAGCAGGTTGGTTATGGGAGTTTAATTGGGAGTTAATTAGTGACTTTCACAGGACATGAGAGAATTCAGTGGAATAATGTTTGGCACAACACTTTGGCCTTGAAGCGGCTTTTCACTGGAATGCATTAATGAATATAATAACGAGTAATTTCTGTTTCCTAAGAAGTTTAAATATCAGAGTTAGTGAATCAAGCCTTTTTTTAATTAAAAAAACAATATTAACGCGTCATTTATATTTCAGAGTATATTTATTTTCTAAACAATATAATAAAATTGGACAACCTTATGATTTTATTAATCTGGAGATGGAGGCACCAATGAAAACCCAAAGCCAAATTGTTCTCGACCTTAAAATGACAACAAGGGCAAAAGTAAATAAAATTATCCCGTTGGACTCGGCCAGGCAATCTATATAATTGAGGTTATTAATGCTGTCTAACTGTTGCAAAAGTTCAAAATCCCTACAGTTTTTATATCATTATGAAATAATTGAGTGACTAAGCAGTAAACCATGTGCAAACATATGCAAATTAAGATTGAACACACATAACGAAATGAGACAAAATAACGTGACTAAACTTCAGATACTGGCTTTCCATAATTTGAGTGGAATAGAAGTGAGATAATTTATGGTAATAATTTAATTAGATGTTGGTAGGAAATGTGTTTCAGAAGAAATAACACTTCTTCAGGAGCTTGAGAAAGGCTCAGCCACAGCCTTGGAAAAGAACTGGAACTGTTTTGTTGAAAAAAATAACCATCTGTTTCGTCTAGTAAATCATTGACTTTAGAACCCAGAAACCATGCCAAGTCTTTGCTGATCCAGAAGAAATAACAGTTGGCATGGAGAAAGGCTCGAAAAACAACTCAATGTTACAAAATGAGTCAGTTTATCAGCTCTGGTCTAGCGCCTAAACTGCTGTAGACAGTTAGACAGGACAAGAGAAACTGAACTGGTTGATGCATCTTCCAAACATCTCAACATGTAGCTGAGATATATGAAAACCTTTATACTTTGAATTGTTTTAATCCAAAATCAATGCACTATTATTATTCTCCATATACGGCTGGAACAAGTGACAATACAGAGATAATATGTCATGCCACAGTATTTGCTTTGCCAAGAGGCAGACGAAACCACCAGAGTAAAGTTAATAAAACTACAAATCAAGTTATTTCCGTGCACCAATAACAGAAAAATAACATCAGTAATTAATTTTAATACCTAAAAGAAAACGGTAGCCAGCTGAAAAAAAAACATCTTCTACATTTCCACCAGTAAAACCACGGCTGGCACAGACCAGGACTCAGCTCTGGCAGGTGGAAATCTTAAACAGTGCTCTTTAGTGGGCTAAGAGTCTGCAGAGCTTCTTAATGAGGTCCCTATCTGCAATGCTCAGAGAGATGGGCGAATCTGGCTGAAAAAAAAAAAGTACACAGCAATTCATTTGAGCAATGGTGTGAGAGCTTCTTAGCAGATTCACTCAGATATACTATACAAAGCAGACAAATGTCAAATAGTTACATATATACATACAGCATTTAAAATGAATGAGACTGCATTCATTTTTAAGACCCTATAAATGCCACTGAGTGAAGAGTTGTTGTAGATAGAGGCAAAGCAGCTCTACTTTTGGACAGACGGACGGATGGATGTGCTGTGTTTATCATGTCATGTCAACAAGGACTTTTTTTTAATCCTGTCTTTATTTCATGTAGGTACAAATCCATCTGTTTTTCACACCTCATATTTATCGAGAAGGTAAACAAATGCAACCTTCACATTTCAGACGGAGTATTTCAATGCCCTGGACAGCAGATTACAGTCCTGTCTGAGCGCAAGCTAGCACACCCATCTGTTCACAGCATCACATCTCCACATATGCTGCAGCCAACCCTTCTCTTTTTTCTTCCTTTCCGTTTTGTTTGATAACGAAGACGGATTTTTTTTTTTTTACTTTTCTTGACTGAAATGCCACCATTTCCTGAACAAGAGGTCATGATGCTACAGTGCAGCATTTTACCAAACTCGCTGACATTCAAAAACCTACCGCATCCATGACTTTTCAAAGGAAATTCACAGTAGATTAATAAAACTTCAATTAAACTAATCAATAGAGGGGTTTTGTTTAATTATTATTTGACATTTAGGAGAGTGTGTTGGATTCCAGATGTACTAAAGTCAATTTAATCTGACAACCTCTTAAAAAATCATTAAGATTTTCTGTAATTGCCATAGAGCACATAAAATTATCCAGCAAGATACTCGAAAATCATGAGGTTAAAGCAGAATTTTCATGGTCTTAAGTGTTATATTCATTTATTTAACATTTTAGTTGGATGAATTTCACACCTATTTAAAATCTTTCTCATTTTTTTAAAACACTGCAAAGTAAATTGTAAGTTAAATAACTACCAGACATTGTATATAAGGAATATCTTGACCAGTGTATCTGATATTTGCTAACTAGTTCCTGATTCAAAAACAAAGGAGCTTCTCAATAAACTAAAATATAATCAGAGATTTGATATTTATTCATTTCAGTGACAAAATTCAAAACGGAAAACTCATACCTTCACTTTGTTCCAGTTAATTTCAATGATTATGGCTAATAAAAATTCAAAATTCGACTCATTACCAAATTTTAATGTTAAATGAAATACTTGAAATATAGGCCTAAGTGTATACAATAGATGAGTTTCACTTTTTCTGAGCTCAATTACTAAAAGACATTAACTTTTTATTGATATTGTATTTTGTTGAGATACAGCTGTACAAGCACTCCCTCTTAAACCTCCGATATTCATTAAGGACAATAAATGCAATAAATGGTCTGACCCACTCAGCCTCGGTCAAAATGTTCCAAAAGAAAATCCTGTTTGCCTTTTCTAATTTGAAGTGGACTGGAGGTAAATTTTACAGCCAAGAACAAATGTACTCAGGATATTGCAGGTGGGCAACCTGCCAGAAACCCCCACCATGAGGCCTCATCCCAAATCTGTTCAACCCTTCAGTTCGCCAAACACTCATCCAAACAGACAGGTGAGGCACGCCGCTTCAAGCACCTAGAGGGGTGATATGCAAATTTGCTTGGTGGCTGAGATTTGCGATTCAATTACAAACTCTCTTGAGACCCAGTTGTGCGGACATCGCGAGCACCCTCACGTAGCACCGAAGGCGGTAGAAGACGCTGGAAATTTTCTCTGGCCGACACTGATAAGACTATCTGCCTGAGCTGATATTTCCCAGCAGTGAGATCAAACAGCTGCTGGGTGTTAAGGTGGAGGCTTGCACGGATTTGAGACTGCTCACCGGCTTCTCCAAAGAGATCTTAAGCATGAAGTTTATGCCGCAGATTCGTCGGTCTTTTGTCACACTGAGGTCACCTTACATCAGACTGCATACCCTGAAATACTGAGTTGGGTTTATGGTTCCTAAGAAGAAAAAAAAAAAGCTCCTCTCAAAACACTTAAACACAGTAACATACAAGTCAGACAAGTCATTACATTAGAAGATTTCAGGTAAAAATAACTTAACCTGGCATAAATTCACTTTTCAACATTTAATAGACATTCTTTCTACCTTTTGATTGTTTTTTATATGATTTTCTTAAATGCTCTGTGTCCAGACAGCCATATTCAATAAATTAAAAATGTTAAGAAGTTTATTTACTTCAGTAGCTCAATTAAATAAGTGAAACACACTATATATGTTAACAACATCCAGAATGATATTTCCAAGCCTTAATTTATATTATTATGATGATTTTTCACTTATGAAAACAAAACATTTAAGGTTACAATAGATCCACTGTTCAGGTAGAAGAATTTACCGACAGGACAACAAATATGGCTCTTATGGAAAAATAGCAAGAAGACAGCCATTGATCAACGAAGCCAAAAAAAGTATTTTGAGTATTTTCATACCATAGAGACAAAGTGAGCTATAGTGAAACATGGCGGTGGGAGCATCATTGTTTGAAGATGTTCTACTTCAGCAAGGACAGGTAAATGATTCAGAATTGATAAGACATAATGCAGGGCAATACTGGAAGAAACACGTGTGGCTGCAAAATGACCCAAGAATGTGGAGCAGGTTCACCTTCTAGCAGGAGAACAGCCCTAAACATACAGCCAGCCTCCTTAGATTCTCCCCAGAACTGTTGTTCTTGTCCTGGTTCTCGTGTGCTTCCTTATGATGTTTATGTCCTGTTTGTTTATTTGGGTTCACATCTTCAACACCAACACATATCAGTGTTGGAAAAGCCTGGAGCTAAGTCCAATTGGGAATTCAATTGGGATTCAGGTGTATCTGGAAAGACCTGATAAGTGCTTTTTAAAGACACTGATCTTCCAATCGGATTTTACAAAGAATGAACAAAACATCAGTCGTATATGGCCTTAACTGGCAGACATACCTCAATACTTTCTCTCTTGCTCTCGATGAAGGCGGACGCTTTTTTCCTCTGCTCCCTCCCTGCCCTTGTCTGCCCTGCTTGCTCTGTTTTTGTCCTGTCTTTTTCTATATTTTTGGAGCCTTTCTTTGCACACCATGCAATTGATCAAATTTTCGACGATAAGTCTGGGCACAGGAGAGCCCTCTTGTCATGCGGGGACACACCCGCGGGATTCACCCTGGATTTATTCATGATAACAGGATTTCTGCTGTTTGGAGCTTGTGGATTCTTGGATTAGCGACAAATTTGTGACGGACTTGGCCAAACTAGCGATCACTAAGACTGTTGGTGTGGACAGAGACGAAGACTCTAAAACTCACTAACCAGATGCAATTGGTCTTGGAGAAGTTGTTAGTTTTGGCTCAGTGGAACGGCCAAACTAATTTGAATGATTGGGAACTGAGATGTATTGGAGAGACTTTAGAGAAGATTGAAATTCATAATCTTCCCGACCTAAGACATTCTGTTTATGAATTGGCTTTCCCCGTGTGGCCTTGGAAGGGCTGCATATTTCTAATCTCCTTGAAGATATGTAAACACAACGCTCTTCCCACCTCACCCCCTCCTGTTTCCATGGAGCTGTGGAGCTGAGTACTCCTAAGGACATCATTCCTCGATAACAAACACCTCTATCGGACTATGCCAGGGGCTTATTGCATGACTTGCAACCTTTGACGTCACCGCCTTCACTCATGTCTCTGTTTTGCCCCTTTGTTTTGTCTGAATGTTGCCATCTGCCCTAATGTGTCCTTTCCTCTTTTCCTTTGGTTTGCCATTTTGTTTGTATTTCCTTTTAACTCATGTAAAGCACCTTGAATTGCCTTGTTGCTGAAAATGTGCTATATAAATAAAATTACCTTACCTTACCTTCAAAAGTCTGGCAGCTTTACAACTTAGGACTAAAGGTGGTTCTAGAAAATCTAGGCTCAAAGGGGGAGAATGCATCTTCTGACATCAAAAACGAGTGAAAGACATGATGTCTCCAGTTTACATTTATGTCACACTTTGTGCCAGTCTATATATATATATAGACTGGCATATATATATATATATATATATATATATATATATATATATATATATATATATATATATATATATATATATATATAGTATCTTTTATATATGTAAAAAGGGTAAAAGTGCGTAAAATCATCACATTCATTAGTTTGGAGGGGCGCGGACATGAGAGCGCGCGCTTATTAGGACTTGGAGTCTTGTCTAAAAAGATGAAAATTATAATCTCTAAACATTTCTTTCGTAGCGACTAATTCGGATTAAAACGCAGTGTTGTGTATGTAGTTTGGGGGCGAGAGTTAACTTTGCGGCTTTACCCCACCAGGTGCATCCAAAGCGCCAGTGCGGAGGTATAAAGGCAGAAGAAAATACGGCACTCACGTCTCTGAAGCGATTCCAGTGTTTGGTCTTATGGCTGTACTGAGAGATGGTTGACAGCCATTGCTCATCTTCCATGAAATTCCCGACTCTCGCCGTCTCCTTCCCACTTTTCGCGTCCACCTGGAGTGAGACGCCCACCAGCAGGTACAGGCAAGCCACGGTTCTCACAGCCTCCATCATGTTAGTCAGGTCAGCTCGGTTGGGGATGTATCCTGCTCCTTCTGCTGCTGCTGCTGTCCTCCAGCCACTGAACCACACGCAGGATTCCTGCTGCTGCCTCAACGCATTGACTGGAGAGGAGAGAGAGGAGAAGGAGAGGCGGGGAGGGAGGAGAGTAACGAGGAGTTCCAATACTGATTCCTTATTTTAGCTAGTTTCCTTATTTCAAATGTTTATTTTTTAAGAGCGGAACCTTCAGCTGCATATGAAGCACACAAGCGGATCTTGAACCATTTGAATACCATCAGGTGATTTTCTTTTCCAGTTCAATGTATGTGTATATATATATATATATATATATATATATATATATATATATATATATATATATATATATATATATATATATATATATATATATATATATAAAGTCCGATCTTGTACAAGACAGTGAAAAAAAGTATTTGCCCTGTTAAAAAAAATTGTTTCTACTTTTTTGTAGCATTGCACACTTTCCTAGTAAATACAAGAAGTAGTTTTCAACTGATGACTTAATATACTAAGGGGAAAAAACTATCAAAATATGCAAAAAAGCAATTGCTCCCCTAAACCTTTTGCAGCTACTATCAAGCATTTCTGTGAGCAATGCGTCTCTTAAATCTGTGTGGAGAAACATGTGTGAAAGAACTTTGGTTCACTCTTCCTTGCACAATTGTTTTAAATCAACTCAATTGGATGTCACACTACATTAACTCAGTCGTACTTTAATCCAGATTAAATCACTCTAAAAACACCCAGAGGTAGACTTGCTGATGGGGTCTGGATTATCATCTTGCTGCATAATCCTAGTGTTCTTGAGTTTAAGTTAAACCGATGGCTGGACGTTCTCTTTCAAAATTTTCTGCTTGGGAACAGAATTTATGATTTCATTAAGCCAAGAGGTAAACTCAGACAGCTGGATCAAGGCATTGACTTTGCAGCAATCCCTCATTTAAAGGTAATATATGATAACAGTGGATGACTAATTGCAATAAGTCATGAACTTTGTGGCGACAGTGGAAAGGAAAACCTCCTATTAACAGGAAAAACCATTAGTGTAAACAGGCACATAATTCATTTGAATGGAGGTTTGAGAATCTCAAAAAACGCAAAGGATGGAGTAGACATTAAAAAGAAGCCATGTGACTGTTCATTAACATGGAACAGTTATGTTGTGTTGGAATATTCAATAAAAATCCTTATGCAGGTGAATTGATTTCCACAGCTCAGCCAAAGAGCAGAGAAAATATGAGGAAAGTGAGGAAGTGATGTCCAAACTGGTCTTTCCACACTGCTGAGGGGCGAGACTCCCATGAGGCCAAGAGGCAAATGAGGTTCAATTTAGCTTAAAATGAGCTCAGTTTCATTCTTAATTGTGTTCATTAGCAGCAGAGGAAGCAATATAAGAGCTTCTCTACAGAGGTTTCAAAGTAATCCCTATCATTATTTTTCTGCTAACTGTACTGACAAGCAGGTCTTTAACATGCACTGGGGAAAAAGCTTGTGATATGGCTATTTTGGGAATGGAAATTCAGACCTTATAATTACTATAACATGAATTGACTATCATTTAAAGATTAGTAATTGAGTCAAACATTCAGTGTTGGTATACAATGTTTTATTTGTGGTGTTTCATACTGGCCTTAAAAGGACAAATGAAAACAAAAACACAGTAGGAATGTCTTTTTTGTTTGTTTTCCAGGAAATGGTAGCATGCTGTGTAAAACCTAGCTTTCTGATAGAAATCTAGTAAAGTCCAATTCTAACATTTTGTCTTTTATCCACTTGAGAGCTGTGAGAGCTGTAAATATATGCAGCTTGTCCAAAATGACAATGGGTCCCTTTGGGTGTTTTTCTGGTTAGTGCTTTGTTTGTTCATTCACGTGGCTTTTTAGTCAAAGTTCATGATCAACATAGCTGGCCAAATCTGTTCAATATTCACACTTTGACCATAAAACCGATCAAACACTCAGAACAGACCATGTTCACTGCAATATTTATGCAGTGTTACGTATAAAGCGACAATTTAATTTTTTAAATTTAACAGGTTTTTTTGGGGGGGGGATTTTAAATAAAAGTTTTATTGTGTATATTAGTAAGAGGTAGCAGCTGGCAATAAAAATCAGTGTTTACAAATCAAGCAGCTATATATTAATTTGTAATTTAAGTTCCATTGCATTGTTTATTAATGTCACTTTGGAGTTATAAGCAAAGATGTGCCTACTTGGGCAAAAATATGCATTATGTCATACTGCATTTTAAACCGAGGATGAATTTTGGTATTCAGATTCACCTGTTAATTATTAAAAAGGCTTATAAGACAGTATACGGTTCATTTAAAAAAATAAATAACACTGAATTAAACTTAATTTAACCAACATATTACTTGTTTTCTTATGCAGATTCTATTTTTTTTATTAACCTATGTTTAGGTTCTGTATATTGGGTCAGACCTAGAGCCCAATCTCGTGTAAAATCAGCTCAGGACTGAACCGGTCCACGTTTGACCCAAGCTGGGTCGCTGGTCAGCAGAGTTTAGGATGTACGTTTTCTAAAATGTAACCACATATGAGATTACTTTTGTTGTAAGTGCGGTTCTTTAAATGCAAATTCGGAGGAAGCAACCAACAAGGTAACTAAAAAAATACACCTTACCGAAACTATGCAGAAAGTTAATTTTGAGGGGAATGAAAGTTCATTACATTTACAAACATTGCTGTACGACAGCAATGTTTGATTAGGATTTCACCGCACTGTACCAAATAGTGTGGAGATTTAGAGTACGGAGCCGAGCGAATAAAAAATTTATTACATCCGGTCTTTTTTTTTCCAGAATTTATGACCCACAGAGATTTACTGTACCTGCACATCATTCTGAGTCTCCCCACGTCATTCCCGCTGCTTCTCTTAACTCTGCATGCCCTCTCCTCTCCTCTGCATTTCATCCCCTATGACGATAAACCTAATCCAGCATCCCTCTCTGCTCGGATTCATTTAAGTTTAAGGTTACAGGTATTGGCCAAGGCTGAGTAGCCAGGGGCAGGATCACATTTCTGTCATGCTGCTTAGCTGGCAGAACCAACTCTTGACACTTGCATCAAAGTTGTCGATGTGGCAAATGTGTGCTTCTATTGTACGAGCATGCAGAGCTGCAGAACTGGGAAGCAAGGACAAGAGGAGAAATATCTCCAAGTGTAAAGCAGTGTGTACATGAAAAATATGACGTGACAAGTTAAAAGGGTGCATTAAGCAAAGCATAATGCTAAACGTTGATGATTAACGATCGCACATCTGAATTGGGTCACTTTTTCATGGGCTTTTTTTTTTTACACTTTGCGAATTTAAATGTTAACCGAGAAACCTCTGTTTTGACCGTAGTAATAAATGTTTCCTGAGGGAAATGCTTCAGAGCAGGAAAAGCTGAGAAAACATGTTTATGATAAACTCTAAGCTGTTAAATCATCTTACAAAGCAGGTTTTAGGAATGAGAAGCCACAATATTGCCAGGGGCCCTTACGGGTTTACCGGTTTGGTCCCTACAGCATCTAATGTGGAGACGGGGGAATGTTTTTATTTCTAAGAAAGGCTGTACTCAGACTTATAAGTTCCACTATGATCTGGGTGTCCTAAATCTTTAAAAATATGACAGTGGTGACAAAATGTGGAAAAGCTCAAGGGGTATGATTAATGTTTTCAGATACCAAAAATGAAATCAGCACCATTTGTGTAAAATAGTATTGCAGCTCCTCTTAGATCATTCTGTATGCAACCTCAAAAATCTTTACTTTTTTGCTGTTGATTGCTTAGTTAGCAAATATTGCGAGGAAAGTTGTCACGAGGACTTCAAAATGCAGTAAAGTGATTAACAGGTTGTCACTGCATTAATCAATAAATAGCTTCTGCTGCTCTTGCAAGTTTTACATCAGTTGAGTACAGCAAAAGGAGATTTCGGAAACAGCGCAGTTATTGGACGTTTAATTTCCATTGAACTCTTGAAATCACTACTTCATTATTGAACGCAAGGTAAAGTTTAAAAAATAATTTATAAAAAATACCCACAGGTTTGATTTAGTAACTCGGTTTTGCGCCGTTTTAACACATCGCATTTTTTAGAGGCATATAGACAGTAAGATAAATTTAACAGATCACGATTAAGAACCACATGACTATTAAATTCCATACTTTTCATGTCACCGTCATATATTCAAGTCAAAGTGAATGAACAACTTTGTTGATTTAAAAGCAGCTATCAGGTTTACTCTTTACTAATATGGGAACCAAACTGAGCCATAAGTGTGGACAACATGCAGCCATCGGTTTTTTAACGGTCCAAATTCTGTAATTTTAACCGTTTTTATGTGCATGTGCAACTGAACATCATGTTACCGCCTCAAACTGGCTTGTGATCGTCTTTGGCAAAAACTTTGCTCACATCCATCAAAACAGGAACTGCGGCTGCTTTTTATTTTAGTCATGAAAGCGCCGCATGGTTTACATCTGCAGACCGGAGTCATGTTTGTCAGACTGAGTTCAAGAATAAAGAGATTGACTTGATGCCAGTTCATCTCCCCAAACTGATGCACATTAATAAACCCAGTCCACCCTTCACTAAGCTTATTGAGTTTTCGCAGAAGTAGCAGAAGCTGGGAACTTTTTTTTTATTTTTTTTATTAACATCAGACAAGGCGGTACACAGTGCAGTTTGAAGCCTTTCTTATCTGGAAATATTCCCGTCGTATTACAAATGCAAACAACACATGCGAGTCTAAAGAGTCCTGATGAGCCGCGCAGCTTATCACACCCGCTCGTATTGTCACACAATGAAAGAGCTCTGAGGATTTCTTCAAGAATTCTCGGTAAACAGCAGATGATTACGGAAAGCTGTGAGGGAATGCAATGCGGGGAAGCAAACAGTTTGGCTGCATGCTTCCATTCGTTGCTTGGGTCTGTTGGGGCTTGGTCAGCATCATTTTCTGTCCAGCGAAGACCTGAAACACAAAAAAATCATCAATGTTTGCACTTTAAAGCTCTTGATTTGTACTAATCTACAAGTAATCTCAGTTTTTCATTGTGATTCCTTATGGGTATATCAACTAAAATTCATTAAAGGTTGTTTCATAAATGTTTCATAATGTCATGAAATGAAAGTTGAAGGGGTAGGAATACTTTTGCAGAAAGCAGGATAAAGGAGCATATTCAACTACAACGTACTAAGTCTGAGTGCTCATTTCTCTCTCAGTCTGAGGAAGCTGCATTCTGATAATTGAACCCAAACACTAAAAAAAAAAAAAAAAAGTCTGCATGACAAAAAAGTCAGACTAGCCCGAGATGAAAATCCCCAATCCAAAATCCCATCAGAGGTTATTTCGAATGTAGGGGAAGTGAATAAGCCACATCTGGAGGCATTTAATAAGTAATCTCAAGTGACTTAGAACTGTAAATGAAGCTGCTAGAAATGCATATGGATTCGATTCAATGGGATTCAAACTGGGTCACACAGCTATTAAGACTGCAAAGTTAGTTGAGAGCAGTGTGACAGCAGTTTGCCACTGTTGGCTGAGCACTGAAGCGGCTGTTTTTCGCACTGCAGGCAGCTTACAGCAGCAGATGTGGGAGAAAGTGCAGCACTTTCCCCCAATTAAACGCAGAGTAAACAGAAGCTCGCTTACACTTGAACTGCTAAACATGATCACCTCTGGGAAATGTTCTTTTTGCATTATGTGTGACAAAGCCACGGCACTTTTACTTTGGGATTACAAAGAAACAAAACTGTGCTTCAAGCCTGAGCTTAATTACCCTTATGCAAATGTGTCAACAACAATCAACAACATATTTGGATTGTTTCCCCTTCCTAAAAAAAAAAGTATTGGTTTACTACTTTGCTTGCGAGAGTAAAAACACAACTGCCGATCTTGTGGGAATACCTGCCGGAGCAACATTTTTGTTTTTATTTGATGGTGAACTGCAGAGCCGAGGACACCGCTGAAGCATATTGCCAGGAAGAGTAAAAAGAAAATTCAACTGAAGGATAAAAACGACGATCCTCACGAGGCATCGCTTCTTTTCCAGTAACAGCCCTGTAACTCCTGCACTGAAGTGTTTTTATAGCTTTCCCGTTAGAGGAGAACACTCCCAGCAGTCCGAAACAAGCCCAGAATTGATGAGTGGGCGGTTCTCTGCATCAGCACCAGATACCGGTTAACACCACTGTAATGATGGTGAACGATTTCAGGTGATGTGTGAAACGTTTTCAAGATAAAATACATTTTAAAAAAAAGTATGCAAAAGGAAATCAAATGCGTATAATTTTCCAGGGTCTGATCAGAGAGTTTGCAGCAGGAAATGTAGGTGTCTGTCAGTGTTGTGGTACTCGAAGTTGGTCTTGTCTTGGTCTCGGGTTAGGTGGTCTTGAACACAACACTGGTGCCTGTATTCTCAATCAAAACTGATCCAAAATGCTGATTCATCTTCAGAACTGCGAACATTTCAGAGCATAAACACTTAATCCAGAAGCAACAAACCATGATAGGGACCAGTTTGCCTTCTGCCTTGTCTTCAACACTTATTGTGAAGAATGAATTATAAGAAAGCTGCTGCACTCTGTGTTTAAACACTTTCCAATAAACACGACTGCAGCATAAAACGCATGCGGACAGCTGCAGGAGGCCTCTGCATGAAATTCAGATTCAGCACTCTGAATGATTGGCTGCTGCATGAATCACCTGCCCTCTCACCCCTCTCGCCTTGACTGTCAATCAAGGCTGTAACACCGGTTACTGACACAGCGGTTAGCGTGAATTTCAAACAGTAGAAAAAGATGACGAGAGAATAAAATCTACAAAAGGAAGCTGTTGAAAACGAAGCACCGTTGTATTTTTTTTTTTGTTGCGTCCAAATTGGAAGAACTTTGATTTTGTCGCAATGAATCAGAGAAAGAGATATTTCAGACCAAAGTGAACTTCAGCTTTCTGATCGCATCTAAGTTCATGAACATTTGTGTTTTTGAATTTTAGATTTGCAATCATTTTTTTGCCAGGTTGGGAATTATATAGCACAGATTTTTCCAGTACATTTATAGAGTTTCTTTTCTTTACACACAAGCTGATGAATGTTTAGAGAGGAAATAAAGGTTGGAGGCGGTGTGCCACTAATAATCTTCCTATGTGAAAGATGCCTTAAGAACAGAACACAGTGTTTCCTCTCAAAGTAACTGATATAAAAGCATAGCTATGAAAATAAGCAGAAAAATGTACATAGTTTAAGTAATCCTGTTTTGTTAAATTGCTTTACTTACATTTTTCAAATCATCGTGACTGTGAGAGAAAAAAAATAGAAAAGTTCAAAAGGCATAAGAAGTTTGTACAGTAGCTTTTGCACATATTCCCACACAAACAAATATTTTATTAAAACATACATCTTCCACCTCATTAAAGCTTCAGAAAAAAGGGACGTAGATCAAAAGGAACAAGCACGGTACACAGATCTAATTTATACAGCTTTTTGAAAGCTGCTCAAGCTCGTCCTCAGATTTTGGAGGTCTTAATGGAGCTTCACACCGCAGGAAGAACAAAACTGACTAATTAGGGTGAGACGTGTCAGGGACAGAAACCACGCATCTTGGCTGGTGCGCCAGCAAGCGCAATCACACAGATGCCGGTGACAAGATTTAGTCATTTTTAACAGATTCGCAGATGAGACAAAACATTACAAAAAAACTCACAGATAAAGTGATAATACTGTTCACGTTTGACAGAAATCACATCGAAGGATTAAACATGTTATATATGTAATGGCTGGTTCGGATCAGCGTGCATCATGTATTAAAACATGAAAAGCGTGAAGAACGCGTTACAGTCTGCTGAGTCAGAGCTTTCCAGAAACAGCAAGACTTGTGTAGTCAACACTGGTGAGTGAGTGTCTGCTGTAATAGATCAGACATGAGGCTTAACATAATGCACTGTAATATTCTTGGCACAGCCATCTGCACTGGTGACGAATAAAGGAGTAATGACATGTTAAGGAGGTGCTCGTTATGTCTGAGTGTGTGCTTGTACAAATGTATGCACAGGAATGAGTAGTTTTCACTTGCAATCCTCACAAGGATGAAAACGAGACCTAATTTGGTGCCAAACAATTGCTTGGCCAATACTTCCTGAAAACCCAAAACTGCTTTCATTCCCTTTGGTAACCATCCCACCTAAATAATATCTGCAGTAATGACACAAAACGAACTCACAGATGCCTGAAGAGTTTTGGTGTTCTAAATAAGTTAATAAAGAAGTATCTAGGAATTATATAATGAAAAAAGAAAATCAAATACATGCAAAATTAACTGTAGCCCTAATACGAAAGGGGGTAGTAAGGAAAATATATGTACAAGTTCATGCTAGCACTGCTGCACAGCTAGGTGAGGCAGGAAGTTAGAAAAACTCTGAAGCTTTTGCTCAAAAATAGTAGATTAGGATCCTTACAGTATGACACCATTCAGTGAAAATGTCACGATTAGCACAAAAATCTAAAAGTGTACACAACTTAACTGCTTTTATTTCAATCAAAAGAAAATATTTAACTGCTGCTAACTGTATCAAAATGAATGTTACAGTTATTGTGATTTTGATACATAAGCAAAATCAAAAAGAAGAAAAAAAGAATTACCAGACACTAAATTCTGTTTTGTTTTTCAAATGCTTTTTGTGCAGAACATCATCTATTTTTGTCTTTCTGCATTTCATCAAATAGCACAAGCTTACCAAGCTTCTATTAGCTTGTTAATTAGCTGGGCTATCTGCTCAGGTGGAGAACACAGTGGGCTGTCGATGCCTGCAGTCATCTGCTGCTTGTTGGTTGATAAAAACGTGTTTGTGGTCCTTCAGATTTACACAGCACTCTCTGTATTTCACAAGACTGGAAATCTTTTCAATTCCCCAAATTTGACTTTCTTGCAACTGAAGAAAAAAAACAGAGTTGCTTTCTTCAGGTCAGCTATCCTGCAGTGTGCAGCAATGCTTGGGAAAGTGGCTTCTCTGTCAAACTTTACACTCCAAATAATCAGTGAAAATGCCAGTCATTCCAGACTCCTTTCTTGGAAAAATCATTTAGGATTGGCAGCTCGCTCGTGCCAAGCAACAAAGTAGAAGAAATTAGTCTCACATAAAAATAAGGAAATCATGCCAATTAGACAGACTTTCTGCAAAAAAAAAGATTCCAAAATGTCAGACGAAACTGTATTTGAATGTTATCCTTTTTTCTTTTCTTTTTTTTTCCCCAACAAATAACACAAAATTTGAGATGTTACTTTAAGCAAACACAAATTCGGACCATAACAGATATTTTTAATAAAATGGTAACATCTCCCGCCTCATCAGACAAGCACAACACACTCCCTTAAACCGGCGTTGGTGCAGACATCTGTAGAACTCATCTTTAATCATGTCCCTGCCAAAACAGACGAGAATACACAGTCCTCAAACATTTAATTAAATTGCAAATCATCTGTCGCTCCTCTTTTCCCTTTGTGTACACCTGAGCTCTATTTACTCAGCCCTAGGTGGAAAAACCTTTATGCATGCGTTACCTGGAAGTGGTGCTACACTAGACATGCACTCTTGAACCAGAAACAAGCATCCTGTCTGGAGAGCAAGTGTGCATAATTAGGTCTCTTTGTTGGTCTGAATAAATATGTTTTATTTTACGCCGCTGAGCAAACAGACAAAATGACCATGACTGTGGACAGAAGAACAGAAGAGAAGGTAAACTAGTCGAGCCGCTGCTAAAACGAGCAGCACAGGATGGCATAGTGAACAAAGAGAGCCCTCAGACTTTACTGGTGTAACTTTTGGCCGCTCGGCGATCACGCTCCTGCATGCTAAACAGAGAGAACCACCAGCTGAGAGGAAGGCGAGAGAAAAAAAAAATGGAACGAACAAGAAGCCCTGCTCTTTGTCTGACGTTTGTATTCAGTGACACATTCGACAGAAGGCACAGGGAGCAAAGTTGCAGCAGTTTGTGTGGGTAGGGCTCCTTAAACAGAAAGATGGGGTATAAGATGGGACTGGCTAGTGCAATAAAGTGTAATAAATCATGCATGAAGCATTAACACATTCAGTGAGGTGAAAGGATGTGTGCTACAAGGGGTTATGACATTCAGTGGTGTGAGGATGACATTATACCGTGTCGGGCTGTTTCGACGACTATAAACAGCTTTCTGCCACGACTCAGGACGTTTATTTTTCTTCAAAGTGTTCAGAGTGTCACCTTCATCAACTACAAAATGCTTGAGCATTTATTTTATTCTGTTTAGGCCAATTCATCGCATTGTAAAACAACAAAGATGGGGCCCGTTCAGGATAAAATCACTTTACTGTCAACAACAACCCTACTTCTGCAAAAATTCATCTCTTCCATCTTCAAGATCATAACACAAAATATGATTAATACAAAAGTACATATTTTATGTAGATGCAATGTGTACACACGTTTTCTTCTGATGGACTTTTATTTAAAAATATTGTATTTTACATTTGATAACGTTTGACAAATTCATACCTGAAAAAGCTATGCTCAAAATAAAAGCAAATACATGCTGCCACCTAGAGGTCAGAGCCGCTAACTGCAATTTTCTGCTGCTCCAGATCTACTTTCTCACCCACCTCAGAATATTACGCTCAGCTGGGATAAAGGTCACGAGAAGCTTATGCTGCCAGCAGATGAGTAGTATCCGGTGCAGTCTGTTGAGTACCTCTGTGACAGCTGGACAGTGTTCAGCTCAAACTCTCCAAAACTGTAATTAGCAAATTTCTGAAACACAAGCAAAAAAAAAAAAAACATGTTTTCAGACTTTAAATATCATTTTCAGTTTAAAACAACTATTTTGATAGACTTGTTGGAGGTCAAACAAAAATATTTCTTGCCATCTACGGTGCTTAGCAAAAGTATTCACAGTTCATTGTGTTACAATCTATTTACTTACATTTTATATGACACAAACCTGGTTGACCGTCGCTCTTTTAGACTATTAAAAGCATGAATTATTGTTTTATGATCCAGTCCTGCTTTAAACATTTCCGCCTCTTTATGCCTGACCAGTCTGCCATGTCCTTTAGTCTTCATGATGCCGCTGTTCAGTTATGTTCTAACAAACTTGATTATATTGGACTTTTTTTTCCAGGAGAATCAGAGTAAAAGGGGTCTGTATACCGAAAACGGTACAATAAGGACAAAATGTTGTAATAAATAAACTGAACAGTGTGACCTTTAAAGCGATCAAACATCTGGGAGTATTATTTCACTCAGAGCCTTAAATCTGAGAACATTTTGAAAAAAAGTTGACAGAAGTGAGGCTGGGCAACAAGCTGCTCTGCCAAAACCACAAAACCGGGTTTTACAGAGCTGCTCAAGCTCTTAGGGGCCTCTGAAAGCAGAGAAAATGTCAATCCTATTAATGCAGGTGCACATATGCAGGTGCTGAAAGACAGCATATGTATCTGGTTCATGTCTTTATAGGTTTTCTAAAACAGGAATTTATGTAATCACCCACATGGCTTGGTGTAAATTTAAGAGAATCCAATACCACATTACAAACATTTATGCATTAATCTGGATGGAAAATGGGTCTAACCTTTAATATGTTCCTGGCATCAAAAGCCTCTCTTTCACTTGTGGCTTGTTTTCCTGCTCCACCCCTGTTCTCAACTGGAAAAACACCACAGACCAACAGACAATAAAATGCAAAACACTTTGATAAGTTATCTCAGAAGAGGCAATAAACATGTTTACTTGCAGCTCCGACAGCACCCAGCGAATGTCAAGGTAACTTCGTTTGCTATAAATGGTATTGCGAAACTGAGGACTGGGGGAGAGCGCGGCCGCTGAGGTTTGCACATTGTGGTCGTAAACATGGTCAGCAGTGGCAGACCGCTTTTGCTCTGCGCGGTGTTGTTGTCGGTCAGTCCGGTGCGAATGTGAGAACCGCTGCTGGACGGGATCCATCAGCAAAATGAATGAAGGCATTGTGAGAGTAGCTGGAAAGCAGCACCCTGTTCTGTGCACGTACACAGCTCTGAGGCCAAACAGAGAAGTACCTCCCTGATTCCTCTCTGGGCAATTTAGCTGTTCTATTTGTTTTGAGGCTCAGCTTTGTGGTCACTGCAACTCCGATCTGAGCCAAAAGATAATAAGGGAACATTGGAAAAGTATGTTCCGGAACAAAAAAAAAAAAAAAAAAAGGACAAATATAATGATCCCAGCAGTTCTCCTTTTTTTTTCCTGTTCGTGGTTAGCTGAGGCCTCTTAAGACAAATCACAAATATCCTTTTTATGAATCAAAGGTGGTCATTTTTGGTCACTTTCTCGTGAATGTTCTCACAATTTCATTTGGATATATCTGTAAAAATTGAAAACCTCATGTGTGACCTTAAAATACCACTTTATTTCTACACATCTGAGCTTATTGAAAAGATGCTGTTCTATTCATGACCAGCTGTTGTCAAGTAGAGAAAATGTGATCTACGTCCTGAGGACATCATCTCATGAAACGCTGCTTTTCATAAAGCCTGGGGCAACAAAAATCACACAAAAGTCTTAAAAGCAACTCTTCAACAAACTTTTTTTTTTTAATCACATGTCTTTATGAATTAAGATTCACATCAAGCTAAAATGACAAACCACATGCAGCAGCGTCTGAATAAATTAGATTATCTTTAAAAAAAAAAAGTTAATTTATTTCAGTAATTCAGTTCAACAAGTCGAGCTCATTTATAGATTCATTGCACGTAAATGGATTATTTTAAAATGTTTCTGCTATTTTGGTCATTAATGCTTACACCTAATGAAAACCCCAAATTAAGTTTCTTAGAAAATTTTAATATTACATGAGACTAATGGGGAAAGAATTTTAAATTCAGATGTTGAATGTTATGAACTAGCTATAACTAATTCTGGGAAAAACTTTGTAAAAAAAAAAAAAAAAAGCCTGATGTTCTGAGATTCGTATCCAAGTACATCTCTGGAAAGTTGAGTAGAAGGTCAAAGTGTGGTAACAAAACGTGCACATGCCTGACTACGAACCCATTTAAGAAATTCTTGGGGTACATTCACAAGGTGTGTACTACGGCTGAATTGAGTGTTTAAAATCCACCTCACCCAGATGTATCCAAGGTACATTTACTGACGTCGAGGTAAAAATATAGCGGATGGGAGAAGTTAAAAATGTGGATATAAGAAAGAAAGAAGTCTCCACACTTCCCAGATGCCAACGGATTCTGACAAAACGTTTAACAAGAAACCAAAAAAAATCTCAGCTGAACCACGGCAAATTTCAAACTGGTGGCAAAAGTTATGCACAGGAAGGAGGATGAATTTCAAACATTTTTTGCACATTTTACACGTTCTGGAACCGTTTTGTTAATGGAGAGCAGTGAATGAAAGAGAGAGAATCAAGCTGTCACCAGACGGCGCTCATAGTATTTACCTGTGGTGTCCTTTCTGAACAGCGTGTTCATGACAGTACCATGCAGCTTTACTCTGTCCCACTCCCTGACCATCAGCCCCGCAGAGACAAAATGCTCCACCAGCCGTTCTGCAATCACCTGCAACCTACATAGAATGAAAAAGTTAAGGTAAAACTTAAAATAAAAAAAAAAAATAAAAATAAAAACTGAAACCACTTTTTCTTTGGAATACAAACCTGTCGGATCCATCTTTAACACCGACTTTGGCATACAAGACGTCCACCATGGCTGGATCATCATTCATGTACTCTATACCCGTCACTTCCAACGGCAGAGGCTTTCCTTCAGTGATGTCCCTGATGGAATGCAAAAACAAATTAATAGCGTTTTCAAAATCAACACCTATAAAATGTTTTAAGACATTAGATTCAAAAGAGATTAAATTTTCTGTCAAGCCATTTCACCTCTTTAAAGGCCTTTTAATTAGAGGCCAAAGAACGTGTTGTAGTGACCTAAGTTTTTACTTGTTATAGGCGCCTCCTCCAAAAAAAAGGAATAATATTCTGTGAAGTAAGTAAAAAAAAAACTGAATTTTCTGGGTGTTTATATTATATTTTGCCTAGGTCTATGTATTAAACTCAGAATAACAAAAAAAGAAATGTATGCACAACAAACATAGCTACAATAATCAATATATTGTATGATTTAATTTTAACTTTTGCTTTTCTGGTTACAATAAAGCCAATTAGATCATTATATGCATTTTGGGTTTTACATTTTCTTTGATGTTTTCATACCAAGAGTTCACACCAGCCAATGCCTGTTAGTCCGGTTTTAAGCATTGTTTGGAAAAACACATTTCTACAGCACAAATAAATGACACCATGATTTTCACATGCTATAGTGCAACTTTCATATTTAAGATTAAAGCTGAAGTCATTAGTCTGAGCTTTAAATCAGTGGGAAAAAAATTCAAATTAATCTTTTAAAGAGTAATTTCACTGTTATCTGAAATGTGTTTGTGTTTTCAAATTCATCACAGTGTCAAGCCTGACATGATGAAGTAATTTTTTTAAGCCTCTACCTGATAAAACTTTGGCATTCTTGGAGGCGCTCACATGCTTTTCTCACTTCTGCGTCATTTAACAGAGCCAGGGTGCCAATTGTCAAATGAAGCTTTGCAGGGTTTTGAAAGATGCTTTCCTCCACTCCGTGATCCTGCAAAAGTAGGCGACACATGATTTATTCGTCATCACGCGATGCAATAATTTAAAACTACTTTGACTGGTCCCCATTGTGTTTGCATTTGTCAGGAGCACCTGCGAACACTGTCGCAACACCTCATCTTTAAATGTCTGGAATCCCTCTTGAACTTTGGAGTCATTCAAAGGCAAAGACAGGAAGTGAGTGAAGGGCTGTTTCTTTCGGAAGCTCTCCACAAGGACTTCTACTCGAGTGACCGCAGAGGAAACCGCAGCTTTTTGGGCAGCAGTGATAACTAGAAGCAAAAGAAATGCAAAAGAAGGAGATATTTTGCAGGTAAATTGGTTTCAGAATGACCTGATTTGATATTTATCCTCACCGATTTGTCCTTCTATTCCTTGTTTCGGGATGCTGATTGAGGCTTTGGTGTCAAACTCAAGACGTCTACGAGTTTCTCCTTTTTTCCCAATGATATATCTATATAACAACAAAATGAAAAACATGCTCACCATGCGCACAGTACACCAATGCTTACACAAAAATGTTATTCTTTTCAAGTTTAGGGGGGTTAAAGGGAGCTATTTTTTCACAGCTTACTTGTAAAGAACACTTGGGACATCAATGGCACAGCGGTATCCCTTATCTGTTTGCTCAATGAAGTGGGTGTCACAGGTTTCATCCTCTTCCAGAGCTTCACTCTCTTCAATCATACAAACATGGAGTTGGTTTTTGCAAAACAAACTAGTAGCAACAGTAGACATTTGAAGTTCCTTGCAAAACCATTTATATACACATGGGTAACTTTGTTTTCATATTCGTTCTAGTTAAAATCACTCACGTACTTTCTCGATATTTATGTGGGGACCAACACAAAATACAGTATTCAAGATAATAAAGCTGAGGCATGCATTTATATTTGGTCTTTTTGAGTTGATACTTTGTAGAAGGAACTTGTGCTAAGTACTTGTCTAAAAGTACTTTCTGGTTCTGGTGGTCTATCACATAAAGTCCCAATAAAATACACGTTTGTTTGTGGTTGAAGCGCTACAAAATAATTAAACCTGTCAAATGCTTACTAACCAGATGGTCCCATGTACGAGAAATCTTCTTCTTCATAGTGTTCTTCTTTAACTATGTTTCTTCGATATATTCTGCCGTTTACGTTGATAAGCGATGGGCGCAGAACATCCATTGGTTGCTACCAAACCTAAATTAAAACTGTTAAAATACCAATATAAAGTGACAGAAAACAATTAAAATTTCGTTAAAATTACCTTCAAATTTTTACAACTTCAAAGTAGCAAGTCATACACGTATGCTAGCTAGCCAATCGCTTTACGACACTTTCCTCTAATTTACGGTAACGTGTGTTACAGATCTACATAACATGTAAGCGGAACGAGCTCCCTGGAACGAAAAGATGATTTTGGCTTCGCTTTGGGACAGGCTAACGAAGGTGGATCGCGGAGTTGACAGAGCAGAATTGATACAGAAACAGCTGATCTTGGCGGTTGGCATAAACTGGTTTGTGACTGGACTGCTATGGCGACTCAAGTTGAGGATGAGGGAGACGATGAAATGGATTTTGGTGACTGGACTCCAGTACGTGGTAGTAGAGGATCAGGAAGAGAACGAAGTAGAAAGGAAGAAAGGTTGGTGGAGACACAAAGTAGTAGCAAACGGAGTCTAGAAGAAAATAGTTCAGATGAAAATAATGCAGGTTGCAAGAGGATTGTTGGGCAGGAAACTAAGTTGATCATAAAGTTTAGGAAGGAGGATGAAGGGATACAACTTAGTCCGTTAGCTCTGTCAAGAGAATTAAAAAAGAAGTTTGGAGATCTGACACTTGCTAAGACTCTTAGAGATGGGAATCTGTTGATCACAGTGAGGAATGAAGAACAGAAAAACAAGGTGATGAACGCCCACAGTATTTGTAAAAAACTGATTACTGAGATAAAGATTTTGGGAGAGGGTAAAGTGGTAAGAGGAGTGATCACAGGTATCCCAGTTGGTGAAGATCTAGAAAAACTTAGACACAGTATTAATGGAGGTGAAGTAAGTAAAATCAAAAGATTGATGAGAACAGTGGAAGGTGAAAGGGTGGAAAGTCTCTCAGTAATGTTGGAGTTTCAAACACAAGTTCTTCCTGAAAGGGTAAGAGTCGGGTGTATGTGCTTCCCTGTAAGGCCATATATCCCTCCTCCTCTCAGGTGTTATAAATGTCAGAGATATGGACACATTGCAGCTGCATGTAGGGGAAAACAAAGATGTCCAAAGTGTGGAGGAGAGCATAATTATGATGAATGTAAAAATGGGAAGGATAAGTGTTGTAATTGTGGAGGGCAACATAGGGTGACTTATGGAGGATGTGAAGTCAGAAGGAAAGCAATGGAAATCGAACAAGTCAAAGCTACTAATAATATAAGTTATGCTGAAGCTGTTAAAAGAGTGAAACCTAAGGAAGTTATAAGGAAAGTTCAACCAAACCCAACAACAGAACAGAGACCGAGTGGAACTGAAACTGGGTTAACAGTTGAAAAAATTCTATTGTTCATTGCATATGTAATTAATTGTACAGATCAAGTTAAGCACAAAACAGAAAAAATCAAAATAATTGTGAAAGGGGCAGAGAGGTTTTTTGGTATTAAGGACATATCTTGGGAACACATAAATACGAGGTTAGGGGCAGAAGGAAAGGTCGAAGGACAGGAAGATAAAAACTGATCATCCTACAATGGAACGCTAGAAGCCTTATTGCAAATGGACAGGAATTTAAAGGATTTATTAGAGAGTATAAAGATGATTTAGATATTATATGTATTCAAGAAACATGGCTTAAACCAAATCTTGATTTTGTTATAAAAGGATATGAAAGCATTAGAAGAGACAGAGAGGGGGGATCTGGAGGAGGGTGTATTACATTTATTAAACAAGGAATTCAGTTTAGATTATTAGCTAAAGGAAGAGAGTTAGAATATATCATTACTGAAATTTGGACAGTAAATGGACGATTTAAAATAATCAACTTTTATAATCCATGTAAAAGACTATCATTAGATTTAATGGAGGAAATTGGGGTATTTCTAGAGGGTAAAGTTATTTGGTGTGGGGACTTTAATGGGCATAGCTCTTTGTGGAGTCATCATAATGATCAAAATGGGGATATAATAGAAGAAATAATGGATGTTAAAAATTTGGTCTGTTTAAATGATGGAAGTGGGACTAGAATTAATTTTAGAGATAACACAGAGTCAGCAGTTGACTTAACATTAGTTTCAAATTGTTTAGCAGGGGTTTGTTTATGGCAAGTTTTAAATAAAACAACTATAGGAAGTGACCATTATCCTATTAGGATGGAAGTAAAGCTAAATATAGAGAGGTATTGTATAAAAGGGATAAAGAAGTGGTCTTTTAGGTCTGCGGACTGGGGAAAATTTAGGAAAAGTAGTGAAATAAAAATGTTAAAAGTAGACATGAATAGTAGTATTGATGATTTAAATTCTTTTATAAGTAATGCCATACTTGAAGCAGCTGATCAGGCTATAAGGAAGGAAGGCGGGAGAAGAGACAGAAGGTTGGTGCCCTGGTGGACATCAGAATGTACTAAAGTTATAAAAAAACGAAATAAAGCATTCAAAGTATTAAAAAGAAATCATAATTTTCAGAATCTGAATGAATACAAGAAATTGCAAGCAAATGTAAGAAGGATTATTAAAAATGCAAAAAGAGATTATTGGAGGAGTTTTTGTAATTCAATAGGGAAGGAGACAGATATTTCTAAGGTCTGGGCAATAATTAAAAGGATGAATGGGATTAAGAGAATAAGTGGATATCCAATACTAAATGATGGAGAAATAACAGCAGTTACTGATATAGAAAAAGCAAAAATGTTAGTAAATACTTTTGTTAAAATCCATAGTTCTGAAAATATTAGTGAAGAGGGGAAAAAAGGAAGGCAAAAGACAATATTGGAGAACAAGAATTTATTGCAACAAATGGAAGATACAAATGATCCATTGAATATGTATTTTACAATAAATGAATTAAATATGGCACTCAAAAAATGTAAGCTATCAGCTCCAGGAAAAGATCAAATTTGTTATGTTATGGTTAGTAATTTAAGTGAGTCTTCTAAAAATATTTTATTAGAAATGTACAACAGGATATGGGAGGATGGAGAATTACCAAAAAGTTGGAAGGAAGCAGTGATTATTCCAATTCGAAAACCAGGAAAAGATGAATCCAAACCAGAAAATTATCGGCCAATAGCGTTAACATCCAACTTATGTAAGATAATGGAGAGATTGATAAATGAAAGATTAATATATTATATGGAAAAGAAGGGACTTATATCATCTTATCAGAGTGGTTTCAGAAGAGGGAGAAGTACAATGGATCCAATTTTATGTTTAGAACATGAGATTAGAAAGGCTCAAGTGAATAAAGAGAGTGTTGTGGCAATATTTTTTGATATTGAGCGAGCATATGATATGATGTGGAGGGAAGGGTTATTAATTAAAATGAGAAGAATGGGTATAAATGGTCATATGTTTAGATGGATCAAAAATTTTCTAGAAGGAAGACAAATACAAGTGAGGATAGGGAAGGACTATTCTGAGAGTATGAATATAGAAAATGGGACACCACAGGGTAGTATAGTAAGTCCGTTATTGTTTTCAGTGGTAGTTAATGATATGTTTAAAGAAGTAGAGGGTGGAATGGGATTTTCACTTTTTGCTGATGATGGAGCAATGTGGAAAAGAGGAAGAAATTTAGAATTTATTGTTAAAAAACTTCAGGGAGCAATTTTAGCTGTAGAAAAATGGTCGTATAAATGGGGTTTTAAACTTTCTGTAGAGAAAACTAAAATTATGTTTTTTACAAGGAAAAGAGTTGATGGAAAAATTAAATTAAAATTATATGGACAGGATTTAGAAAGGGTTAAACAATTTAAATTTCTTGGAATGTGGTTTGATGAAAGAATGACATGGGGAGTGCATATTAAGAAAATAGTAGATAAGTGTAGGAAAGTATTAAATATAATGAGATGTTTAGTTGGAACTGAGTGGGGAGCTGATAGAAAATCATTAAAAGCAATTTATACTGGGTTAATTAGGTCAGTCTTGGATTATGGATGTATAAGTTATAATTCAGCAGCAGATTCAAACCTCCATAAGTTAAATATTATTCAACATCAGGCATTAAGATTATGTACCGGTGCTTTTAAAACATCTTCAACAGCAGCATTACAGGTTGAAATGGGAGAAATGCCTCTTAAACTTAGAAGGGATCAATTATCCTTAAATTATTGGTCAAACTTACAGGGACAAAGTCAGGATCATCCAACATTAGAGGTACTTAAACATGGCTGGGAAAATTCAAAGAAACAATTAAAGAGCTTTGGATGGATAATAAACTCTAAAGTTAATGAAATTAATTTAAATCAGTTAGATATATGTCAGGCAGTTCCATTATCTGCAGTTCCACCTTGGTTAATTCATGATACTGAGGTTGATTTTTCCGTCTTAGAAAAGAGCAATAAAGATAAATTTAGCAATATGAATAGTAATATAATACAAGAATACTTAAATGAATATTGTAACTATGTACAAATCTACACAGATGCATCAAAAAATACAGCTAATAAGGTAGGGATAGCATTTATTGTACCACAGTTTCAGATTAAAGTAGGAAAAAGGATCAGTGATGGAGTCTCAGTGTATACAGGAGAAATGCTTGCTTTACTTTTAGCAGTTCAGTGGGTGGAAGAGGTAAGACCATTAAAATCAATTATTTGTTCAGATTCTAGTTCTTCATTATTTAGTTTGCAAAATAATAAATCAGATAGTAGACCAGATATATTAATTGAAATACAACAAACACTTTACAGAATCAATATGATGGGGCTAACAGTAAATTTTGTTTGGGTTCCAGCACATCACGGGATTAAGGGTAATGAAATGGCAGACAGAATGGCCAAAGAGAGTACTAACCGGGTGAAGATAGATATTAATGTTAGTTTTAGTATAACAGAAATAAAGGGTACAATTAAAAAAAAAACAAGAGAGAGGTGGCAAAAGTTATGGGATGAAGAAAAGAAAGGAAGGTGGTTATATAAAATTCAAAAGAATATTGGTCAAATGAGAAGAACAGAAAGAATAAGAAGAGAAGAGATAATTATTTCACGGTTTAGAATCGGACATACTGGACTAAATAGATCATTATTTCTAATAGGGAAACATCAGACAGGGAAATGTGACTGTGGGGAAGATGAGACATTGGAACATGTTATTTTCAGTTGTAGGAATTATTTGATGCAAAGAAATAACTTAATTAGAAACCTTAGTAGCATGAAAATGAAATTTGATATTGTTGATTTATTACAGAAAGATTCAGGAAGTAGAGGATATGAGGCCTTATTTTATTTCTTAAAACAGTGTAAGTTGTTTAATAGGATATAGTAATATTTATTTATTTATTTATTTATTTTTTTTTTTTTTTTTTTTTTTTTTGTCATGTGGTCCACACTCCTTACCAGTTGGTGGCGGTAATGCATACCTAAAGTTTCTTGCCAACCGCCATTAAAATTCAAATAGAAGAAGAAGAAGAAGCTCCCTGGAACACTATAGAAATGAACCATTCAGATTGTTGTGACATCTTTTAAAATGGCAACTCTCTTTTTGACGTACATTACAGACGGCTAAACAAACACCGCGAGCTAAACTGCGTACGAATAAGACCGAACAATCTGGAAAATTACGGTAGGGTTTTACTATTTAGAACATCTGAGCTGATTGTATTGTGTGGAGAAATATCTAGGCCGAGTGGTCATTCGCTCCATTGCTACAGTTAGCTTTCCTACCAGCTGTTCTGATAGCTGAATCGGAATGCATTTTTGAAACTAAAACAAACGATTTTACGTTTTTTTTGTTTGTTTTTTTTTTTTTTTTTGATGTGGTTAGACTCATATACATAATAAAGATGGTTAGACTGATTGTAGCTTGCTTTGTGATTGATTCGTTGTTGCTCTGCAGACACTTTAGGATTAGCCGTGAAGAATAAAGTTCTCGTTGACGTTTTGGTATGTTCTTGGTAGCTTCCTAAGGCCATGGCAGCGTCTTCGTCGTCCTCCTCTGCGGGAGGTGTGAGCGGTAGCTCGGTAACAGGCTCTGGATTCAGCGCTTCAGAGCTCATCCCTCCCAGGAAAGTTCTCTACACTTATCCGAAAGGAGCTGGGGAAATGATGGAAGGTATGTTGTTGTTGTTTTTGTTTTTTAGATGTATGATAGCATGGGCTGATCCTGACGGAAAATAAACACTGTTTTGGGAAAGATATTTTCATATAATCAGCAAGATAGATTCATTCAACTGGGAAAATAATAACAATTCAATGATTCCCTAATGATTATTTGCAGAGGAGAAAGTTACATTCATAAACTGACCCCCATAAACAAGACATGCTAAATTTGCTATCCCTGAAACAACACCACCTTGCACTTTTCCACATTTTAAGTCAAAATGCGGATTTCCTCAACACAAAGTTGTCTATATGTGATAAAATGATACAGGGATTCATTTATTTGCAATTAAAAGAACCCATGCAAATTCTAAGCTTCTCATCCATCAAATGGAAAGGAAAAAAAAGTGTATCAGAGCTGCAAATCTGACTGGATAGGCCACAATAATGTGAGAAACAGCAAGGAGACCCAGAGTAGTGGTAAGAAGTAAGCCACTAGAAGTTTTGTCGAAAGTTTGCCTCAAGTCATGTGGAGGGAACAGCCCCTTGGACAGCTTGATCAAAACTCTAAATAGAACTAAGAATCTGCAGCAAGACTTAAAGATTGATGTTTACAGACACTCTCTGACTGAGCTTCATCTGCAAAGAAGAATTAACCAAATTGACAGTCTACGGGTATGCAAACCTGGTAAAGACGTAGTTTGTAGTTGCAAAGTAATCAAATTTACTTCTAAAGTTTACTCGGCCAAAAAGCTTTACATTAACCCTGTCCAGATAAGCTATCGGTCTCTCTAAGCTTATCTTGGATTGAAAATTGCACAATAAAGACATCTTTGTATCAGATCAACAAACACAGATATTCTTTTGAAGAAATGAACATAGTTTCCTCTGGACCAAATACAAAACAGGCCATCCTGAAACGCATTCAAAAGCAAAGCTCTCAGGGTTTTAGAGTTGCATCAGTGCCCTGGGCAAAGGTTATGTACTGTTTTGTGACGACAGCCCTGATGCTGAAAGTATATCAAGATTTAGAAAATCTATACCGCCTTAAAGATTACAGAGCTTGCAGGGACGACCTTGCATTTTTCAATAATAAACAAGAGTAAAAAAAAATATATATATATATATACATAAACAAGTACAGCTAGTACTGAACTGCCTGCAGTCCAGATTCTCATTTATCACAAAGCCCTGAAAATATCAATTTTGATCATGCTGCACCTTTTTAATGCTATTTCTATTTTCAGATGGCTCTGACAGATTTTTATGCGAGTCTGTGTTCAGCTACCAAGTTGCCTCCACGCTAAAGCAGGTTAAGCAAGGTAAGTCCTGGTTCATACTCCTTAAACTTTTTCATATTTCCGAATTTTGACTTATTAAAACCACAAACATCTGTGTTCCTGTTGGGTTAAGTGTCTGCCTCAAACTAGAGTGCACAATCGTGAAATGGAAGAAACTTACTCTTTTTCTACTTTCTTGTACAAATTGAACTTTGAAAAATGTGACATATATTCAACCAACACGAGTCAATTCAGTAGGCATCAAATTTTCAAGTCTTAACTTTTGGTCTAATGTGGCAACAGCACTATTTTCCACCAATTCTGAGCTCCTTTAGGTTAACCTAATAAAACTTGATATGGTACTAAGGTAACCTGTTTGTTCTTTCAGATCAACAAGCATCTAGAATGGAGAAACTTGCGAGCCTTGTGGAAGAGCTGGAAGCAGACGAATGGCGTTACAAACCAATAGAGCAACTACTGGGATTCACACCGTCCTAGTCAAAGTCATTCAGATGCCTTTTGTGGAATAAATCAGCCAAACAGAATGAAGACAATAGGAAATGTTTTATTCTGTCTCACATGTGATACTTTTTGGATGTAAGAGTTTACACTGTAACATAGAACTAAGTTATTTCAACATGTTGAACGTAAGATTTTTTTTGTTTTATATTTTGCACAATTTTGTGTTTACCTTTTTTAAACCTATTTCCTATCATGTGTACCACCTAAACTAAAATACCTTTCAGCTTAATCTTACAACTACTCAACTTGTAATATTATTTAATAGTCATAAAATGTCTTTCATCTCATTTAGACTAATAAAACGGATTCTTGACATGCTTGGTGTTGTGTAGTTTGTTCTTATTAATCCTTTTTCACTGAGTTTTAAGCTCTCTCTCATCTGGTAACTGATTTCCTTATGATTTCCTGCTTCACGAATGTGCCAAAGTTTGACGCACAGCACCGCTGTTGTTTTCATGCAGCTTTCTGTGTTTACAGCGAGAAAGTACACACGGATCACTCCGAGCGGTTGTTTTCATCCAAATGAAGGCCGGGAATGCACAGAACATACTGTCCTTTGGCCCGGCCCTGGCCAGTGCAGGACACGCCTCCAGCTGGTGGTTAGATTTCATCCACAAGGAGCTTGATCCAGAGGACTCTCGCAGTTGTTGTCTGGATAGTTTTCTTTGTCTTTTTAAAAGTTTTCAAGTATGAAAACTTCACTGTTTGTGTGTGTAAATTTCCGGCTTTATTAGCATAATTCAAAAACATCTACTTCAGAACACCATGTGCCTACATGTGACTTTCACTTCCTCTCTTGCAAAGTACACGTTATTCCACGCCTACGCACGTGAAACAGCATAGCATACGTCTGGCGGTTATCCAGAACTCTATGATCTAACTGTACTGCGTATGTACAGTTTGCTCACCCATGAGTGATACGATTGCGATTATTTTTGCACCAAGGCTACACGGCCTCTTTTTAATGCCTAATTGTTGTTCTGTGTTGCTTGTACGTGTTCATGCACACATTTCTGCACCCATATCCATTTCCCCCACATTTCATCTTTTATGATCTGGTCCTACAGTGTTGTGGGGGTTTCACTCCTCCAGATTTCTTCTGTTTTCGCTTCTTTTGTCACACTTAAATGTTCAGAACTGTCAAGGAACATTTAATATCACAGCTAACCTGAATTAAATGGCAATTTTCTGAGGGGAATGAAGGTATTTGTGACTAAGTAGTTATCCCACGAACCTGGTTGCAACTGAGTTTTAAAAGAGTTTTTTTATACTGTTTTGGAAGAACTTTGGTATAACTCTCTTGACAATATAGTTTTAATTCAAACATTAGGATTTATTTGATCATGAATAACCTGTGCAGAATAGGTTCAGTATCTCCATAAAATTAAGTTTACACATTGACTAGAGCCTACCAAAACTTTAATTTTGAGGTTATTATTTGTGACTCACTCAGAGGTGGGCTTGTACGTTCGATTTTAAGATCACAAACTGATTAATAGAAATTCTCCCTAGGACTTTGTGGTATTTCGGAGTGTCCTGCCTCCATTAGTTATGGCAAACTGTCCAAGGACTGAAGTGACAAAACAGCCCCTAATTGTTCCACTGCCATTTTTGCACAGTTTCTTTTTATTGTTGAATGAGGAATACTTACAAATGAGATTTTCTTTAGATGTTCTGGGTTTTTTGTATCGCCTCCTGAATCAGTCGCTGATGCAAACTGATAGTCTGGTTACCAGCATATCGAGGCATGACATGTTGCTTTTTGAGACCTTTAAACCTACTTCATGTTGTTAGCATCTAAAAGTCATATCTGCGCTGTACAGATCGAATAGCAATCATGCCTTAGTGGTAATCATAGTTAATTTATGACTTCAGAAAGAAAAATAATGGCCTCTTGACGCTGAGCCAGGTTGGATAGTTTTTCCCTTCATAAATAAAGTCAGTTTGAAAACTACCTTTTATACTTGCATTGGTTCCCTTTGTCTCATTGGTTTGTAGATCTGAAACAAATGTGTCAAGATATCATCAACACTTTAGTCTGAGAATAAATATAATGCTTACTGATGAGGTGAATAAATGGTGGCCTCTTTAACATGTTGCTTTTAATTTATGTTCACATTTATATCATGCAGCTTATTGCGTGTTTGCATCGCTGCGGGTCAGATAAAAAATTCTGATGTAATGCTTGAGAGAAAAACAGGTGACGTAATGTACTGTACACTGCAGCCCTGAACCAGCCTTTGGCAGTGTCCGCATGGACTTTATCCTTTGCTTTTACGGCTGCCAATGCACCAAACAACAACAGCAAAAAAGAACATACCTATTGAGGATGCTATACAAAAGAACCACTATATGACGGTTGTATGCCCAGACAAGTCCCTGTACATTTCCACTACAGTGGGGTTGAAGCCACCCCTCCCTCTAAACCTCTTTCTCCTCCTGTTTGTCTTTCTTCTCTGCTGGCATGTTACCAGGCAAGATACAGCTCACAAGCCGTGCCCCTCTTTTTGATTGGCTGGTTGGGGTAAAGTGGGCGTGGCCTAGTTCAGGGCATATATAAGCATTGTTGCAGGGGCAAAGAGACTGCGGAGTTCGACAGCTGCTGAAAGAACGGGAAGGAGGAGTGGACGGTGGAAGTTTCTAGAGAATAACTATCCAATTTTTTCAACAAAAACAACGACTACGCACTTTAACAGCTTTATTTCAAAACTGTAAGTATTAATATTTGTTAGTTTTGCTGAAATTAGAGCTAATTTGACTAGCTTAAGCTGCTTAAGTATTGCTGATGCTAGTTTTAAACGTCTGCATTTCTTTATTGTAATTAAGATGGCATATTTTCTATCTCTTTTACTTATTTTTTAATGTTTTTTTTTTTTTTTGAAAAGTGGTTGAAGTCTTATGTTAATTTGTGGTCTTTGTGTCTCCTCATAAAACAGTTGAAATCTTACACGCATCTGTTGAACACTAAAGAGAAGACCAACATGCCTGAAGTCTTTGCACCAATAGAGGCTGGAAGTATACCTCCGTCCCCAGTGGACAGCAGTCCCAGAAGACTGTCCTGGGGGAAACTGGTCCAAAGACTGGCTGATTTCAGCACAAACGACAGCAGCATTGAATCAGGGTCCAATAATGGCAGCAGGAGTGATCTTTCAGACTCAGGTGAGCGTTTCCTTCCAAATCTGTTGAAATCCTATTGGAGGTTTTTCTTATAACGCTTGAAAGTGCTCACTCCCTGCTTCTCCTCTGCAGGCTCTGATGTCTTCAATGATCTGTGTCCTGCGAATGATGACCTTTTCTTTGACCCAATGGAGGAAGCAATCCTGAAAGAAGTAGTGGACCTCATTGCACGGAGCCTAAGGGAGGCCAAAGACTCAGACTGTGCGTTGAGATGTACCAAGCTGCTCATTCCAGAGAAACTTCTGGAGCACATCGGACAGGAGCTCATCCACCTGGCAGCTAGCGAGCCCTGCGGTTTAAGAGGGGCTCTCATCGACCTCTGCGTGGAGCAAGGGGCCGCCTGCGAGAGCATAGGACAGCTATCCGTGGACCCTTATCTCGTCCCCACATTTCAGCTCACTCTGGTGCTGAGGCTAGAGTCGGGCGGGCTGTGGCCTAAAATCCAGGGACTGTTCAGCTCCAAGTCTCCTTCCACTCCAGCTCCGAGACAAGCTCTAAAACTTAGCACTGGGTTCCGCGTGATTAAAAAGAAACTGTATTCTTCTGAAGGGCTGCTCATAGAGGAATGTTGAATGGACAGGGGGAAAAAAACTCACAGAAAGGCCTTAGAACTTCAAATATGTGATGCCTTTTTGAAGTGTAAGGATTTACTTTGTCATAATGTAGCCTTTTGTTCCTACTGTAAAGGACCTGAAGTTTATGGTACTTGGAACATTTTTTTTCTTTAGCCTAACCATTGTGCTTCATCTTGGTAAACGGGCATTTTGCAAGTATTAAAGTGTGAACCTTAGTTTCTATTGAAACTTTGTTCAGGCAGCTAGCTGTATTCTTTGAATCTCTGTAGATTTATTTTATGTTTTTCCATAAACATGTCAATGAATTGAACTGTAGCCCATCGTGTTAGGGTATCCTTCACACTCCCAGAGTTAAAGCCAGCCAGTGCTTGTGCATTTGCAAGCCACAGCTAAGGTTTCAAACCTCATTCAGTTTTCTGTTGCGTTTGAACCTCATTGCTTTCAACTTTATTTGATATTCAGATTTTCATAATGTTGCACTGTTTTTGTACTTTCATGATCACAAATAAATTATTGTTTTTTTTTTTAATAACAATTCTTTCTCTGTTTTGAAATGTTCTTGTATTTGTGGTTCATTTTAGAGTGGGATTTAGGTGACTCACGGAAATGAGGAGGAGGTGGTCAATTTTAATGTTATAATTGTCATATAAATTATTAGTCTTATAAGGCCTAATATCATAATAATGCGTTTTTTTATTATTAACCGCATAAAAAAACTAATAATTTGGCTGTAAAGCCTTTTGAGCAAACTTGTATTTGGAGATTTAATGTACTCAGTGTTTGTTGACCCATAATCAAACCCTTAAAGCTTATTAGATGTTTCTAAATTTGCGCTAAAAAGAAATGCAGGAAGTTTGGAACTCAACATGGATTTAAACTGTAAATGCTTAAATATCCCCAAAGTATGATACATAGCTTTACAGCAGTAGTGTTACACAATAATGAGGATAATCAACCTTTTTAACGCTGCAGTATTTCTTTACTCAGTGACTATTTACTTTGTGGAAATTGTAATGGAGCAAGGTGTAAATCTAACCTATATAATCTGAAATATATTTATATGAAATTACAGGCAATCACAATGTGCCTCCAATATGTTACAGGTGTTCACAAAAGTTAATCTCAGTAATAAAAAAAAAAAGATGTAAAACTCATATTTTAAAAAGATCTATAATACACAGAGTGACATGTATCTCAATCCTCTACTTCTATTGATTTAGATGCTTAAGGGCTACAACTATTAAACATTTAAATCTAGTTTCTTGAAATGGATTGTTACAAAGGAGGATTTTTAATTCAGACTTACTGAAAGGTATGCTCATGAACTGTTATACGGGATTAACAATAATACCAGAGCTGCACACCAAACGTCATGCGAATAAACTATGTTTTACTACATGCGGTAGCACTTTATTTGACAGGGTGTGCATAAGACTGACATGACACTGTCATAAACATGAAGGAGTCTTTATAAATGTCTATGGCTGCTATTATGAAGTCTCATTCTCTAAATAATGACACTTTTAATCCAAAGTTGCTTTAAAAGTTGCATTAAAAGTCCATTAGAAGTCCTGACTTTGTATTATTTTGTAAATAATGACACTTTAATGCAAAGTTGGCACTTTTAATGGACTTTCAAGGCAACTTTTAAGGAAACTTTGCAGTAAAACTGTCGTTATTTACCAAATAACATTTCATGACAATAGTAACAGACATTCATAAAGACTCCTTCGTGTTCATAACAGGTGTTATGTCATGTTTATGACAGTGTCATGTCAGTATTATGCACACCCCGTCAAGTAAAGTGTTACCCTACTTGCTACACACACAAATACGACACACTTGCAAAAGTGATTAGACGTGGAAAAAGAAGCAAAAATAATGAATCAAGAGTAAAAGTAACAGAGTTTACTACTGAAGTTGTGAGTAGCAGCCATCTTGAAATCCTAACTGGGATTAGTCGGAGTTCTACCACTTTCCAAGCGAGATGTTCGGCTTGGGTTTGGCGTTCCAGTTGATCCCTCCGACTTGGAAGTCGGAATGTCCGAGTTCCGACTAGAAATGGAACGCAGTATTATGGAGTTCGTCAGAGACTCTCAAGTTAGCATTCTTCATCATAATTCTGCATCATATCTATTCTTAATAAGATATCCTTGTATTTCTTAGTTTTATGTAATCTTAAAATCTTATTATTTATATTTTGAACAGAATTACTGAAATAAATTGGCTTTTGGGTGATATCATTCATTCAGATGTAGTGGATATAGTGTTGCTGGGTTCATGCAACAAAATGGATAACATTAGTTGTGTTGAATCAAAACTCAGATGCAACAAAACTCCAAATTACATAATGAGTGTTGACCCAGAACGACAGGGACATTTCTGACTGAAGTTTGTTTTTATGTTAAGTTAAAGTTAACATAAGAGAGAGGAGTACTGACTTCTTCGAACAGATGACCTCACTAAGAACGAAAATGCTTCTCCGTTCTTGACCTCTCAGAAAACGTGTGTACACATCTGCAGTGACACTAGTCTTGAATGTAACAAGCAGTCACACACTCAGTCAGCATAAATCGAGCCACCGTGGTTTTCAAGAGGTTTTCGGGTCAAGGCATCAAATTTTTTTCTCTTAAGTTCCTACCCACAAATTTGTCCGTTTAAACCGGCTGTCATGAGTACGAGCAGAACTTGAAGTTGAAACCAATTCATGACTCAAGCGGAAAAAAAAAAAAAAAAAAAAAAAAAATGTCACTGTGAAAAAGTTGCAACTTCTGCTGAAAACAGCTGAACTTATTTATAGAGAAAAGAATGTGACGCTGCACTCTCTGCTGCTCGGGACAGGCTGCACGTCTCACTCTCAAAAGTGTGAACGTGCGCGCTGCCATGTGTCCACTTCCCAGCCTTAGTCAGCCTCCCAGCACAGTTTGTACTAAATATGCTGACTGAGCTTTTGTTTTGTTTTTTTGTTGTTTTTTTCCCCCCTCTCTCTCTCTCTCTCTTTCTCTCTATCACTCTCTCTCTCTCTCTTCGCCTCCGTGCTTGTTCTGCTCGCAGCAATGAGTCACATTCAACATGTTCAGGCATCCATTTTTATTTTAATCTGGGAGTAGAAACACAGTGGGGGACAAAAAAAAAAAAAAAAAAAAGTGAGACGACGTTCTACTTTTCTCTTAGTTTGGATGATGTATGTAATAAATAAGATACAAAGAATAAATATCGTGTTCCGAACTCATCATTCATGTGACTCTGTAGGAGCTGCATAGATCCATGGCCCCATCAATCCAGAGGTAGAAGAAAAACGAGGTGGTTGGTCAGATGGAACCAAGACTGAACTTTTCGGATTACGTGCGACGTGTGAAGGAAGACGAGTACGAAGCGTTGACCTGAACGCATCATCCCAGCCGTGAGACATGGCACGCTTTTCTTCAGAACAGACAGGGAACGTTGTCAGAACACAATTTTATTTTATTGCAAATCAACGCATGCACTTGTGTTCAGCTAAATACAAAAAATATAAGAAGAAACAGTTGGTGGCCGTAATAAAAGACTTCTGAGGGGCTTTCTGTTGGTCTATCACAATAAATCCCGATTTTATTTCACGTAATGTGAAAAACCTCGAGGGATGTAACTACTTTTTCGACGCCTTGTATCCAAAGTGAAGTGAGGTAACGCCACATGGCCGACCTTCGTTTAATCAAGGGACAAAAAGTGACAGGATTATCTCCTGACTCTTGTCTCTCGAGCACATTAGAACAAAAGACCGTGTCTAACTACGCCCAAACCGTGAGTGCACGTGTTAATCAGAGGCTACACCAATTTCCCTGCATAGTTAGAATGTGCATTTAGAGTCAGTGGAAACAGCTTCTCCTCTGACTTCAGAAAAAAAAAACAAAGAAAAAAAGGAGGAAGCATTCAACATGGTATCTTTTAAACTGCTGTGTAAGTTAACATCCGCATTTCTATTTATAGCTAAACCTTGTGCCTGGTTCGACACTGGCTTCTCAGCCCTACAGAGGTGAAGCAATCTTTTTCATCTTCATGGCTTCTGTTCTTTCGGGCTTCACATCAAATCTACATCTTGTTCCCTTGTCAAGATGTGATAAATGGCTTTGTTTTAATTCATGGCTGTATATATATATATATATATATATATATATATATATACATATATATATATATATACATATATATATATATATATATATATATATATACATACGAAGACTTCTATGTCAATCACGTGAACTTAGAAAAGAGAGTGGAGAGGGAGGAAGTGCTTTACTCGTGTGTCGTTAGCTATGTAAGGCCTTGAGGATGTCGAAGCTTATGTATTTACAGCCTTTGTGTTAGTCATGTTTTGGGATGATTCTAGAAACCTGAAGGCAACAAGAGGAATGATAATCAGAACTAATCCTATTCTGGAGAACTAACGTAAGATTAGCGGCGTTTTAATGCAAGGAGGCCGTGATCTCTGAGAGCTTGGCGCAGCTTGGAGTTCGAGCCCGCTGCGCTCTCTGGTACAGCTCACTGTCTCCAAAATAGCGAGCCCTGTAGAGCATTCCTTCCTCTGCAACAGACCACACAAACAAGTCATGTGAGATATACGAGGAGGGCTGCAAAACCTCTCCGAGCGTTGCAAAAGATTCAGCCTGGCCCGGCCTGATGCAAGACGAAGCCCTACTTTGCTGTTTCTCTTTCCAGCAGTTGTTGCGGAGGTTTGAAATGTAGTCGTCCTCCACGCTCCGCTCCAGATTTTTCAGATTCATGCCAGTGAACTCTTTGGAGAACTGCTCCCCCACGTAATATGGCACCTTCAGGTTCTCAGTCAGCCTCTTCTGCGTGTAGCCAGCTGACCTGACGGGAGATAAGACAAGCATGTGGGAGACATATCATATGACAGCAGGCAGCGCAGGAATGACCCACTGGGCCCTGAATCAACTCGGCTCAGTTCAAAAGGTATTTCAGATTGCAAAAGCAAAAGTTTCCATAAGACAAACGAAACAAAAAAAACTCTAAAACCATCTGTTTCTGAAAATAAAATAAAATTAATAGATTATTTTCATGCAACTTATGACTTTACAATGCCTTGTGAAAATCAAATGTTTTCACATTTAAATCATAAATCCCGATGCATTTTTTGGGTTGTGGAGTATAATTGGGAATAGGAAAGAAAAAAAAAACTAACATATGAACATATGAAAATTGTGTCCGGTTTTCTCTTGCAAAAAAGTCCAGTTTTGGTTAGATTGGATGAAATATTCATTTTATTTCGGGATATCAGAGTAAACAGGTCTGAATACAAATGAGCCTCACACCCGTCAGATTTTTATTTGCAAACCAGTGTCGAGAGTCGCTCTAATAAAGCACACTGAGGTTTGTGGCTGTAATGTGAGAAACAGTTCTAGAGTTCACGGCTAAATTAAGCTGGGTTGGTAATTTTTGCTTAAAGATGATATCTCGTTCAAGTCCTTCTGGGTCAGGCAGATCAACCGTTCGGCTGTGTTATTTAACACTCTTGTGCACCGTTTTAGAACAGGAGGTCAAACTCACGGCCTGAAGCTGAGACTGTAGGAGGGGCTGTTGACCATTATCTGACTGAGAGCCGACACAATCACCAGAATGAGGATGGGCATGACCTGCACAAAGACAGCCAGACCTCCCTGCGGATGTGACACAGAAAAACATCTCTGAAGGGAAGCGTTGTCTCAACCTTGTAAAATGGCGAGCGGCTAAATGCCACCCCCTGCTGGCGATTATGCGACACCACATTATCTGTATGCCGCATTTACTCCGAGAGCTGCAAATATACCATTGCTTGTTCAGAATACCAAAAAGAAAATGCAGAAATTTTAAAGAGTGTTTAAAGTTAAGAATGAGAAACTAAATGAGTTAAAGCATAACTGATGGAATTAAATCGTCAAAATAAAGAAAACAATGTGAAGACATACAAATATAGAAGAAAACTGCTAATTAAAGTAATTAAGTAATGGAGTAAAAATGTAATCAACAACTGATACAGTACTACATAAATAAAGGCAATTTGTAAAAAAAAAAAAAAAAAAACAGCCATAGTAAAACATAATAATGAAAATAGTAATAGTGATAATAGTAATGTAGAGGAAGAAGAACTCATGGTAAGTATGCTACACATAAAATACAAAACTTTGTAAACTATTTTTGTTTAAGCTGCTGTACTGTATGAACAGTAGATATATCAATGGTGAATGATAGTTGTGAAGTAATCAAAGAACAAAACCAGATCTAAAATAAATAAATAAATAAATAAATAAATAAATAAATAAATAAATAAATAAATAAATAAATAAATAAATAAAAATAAAACAATTCATCAGAAGAATGTACAGATAACGTAACAACAATAAACTTACATCTCTTGGTCGCTCTCTTCTCTCCCGCCTCTGGTTACGCATCCGCCCATTAGTGTACACATGACCATTACCTAGAATAGTAAAGAATGGTTTATCAGTTTCATCGTAAGTAGATGGCTGTTGAAAGACAAAGAGATGTAAGAGATGTGACAGTTACTTGATGGATAACCGCCTCCAAAGAACATGTTGAAGAGATCTTCGGGTGAGATGTCTGGCTCGAAATGTCCATTTTCAGGGCCGCTGCTTGACGGATGCCTTCCCTCTTCTCCCCACTGATCGTACTGTCTTCTTTTGTTTGCGTTACTCAGGACGGCGTAGGCATTTCCGATAGCTGCGAGAAATGAACAATTGTGATCCTTTCTACACGTCTGTCTCATGTTTGACTTTTCTGATTTTCTGACCGAATCACCTTTAAATGCTTCTGTGGCGCCCGGCGCTTGATTCTTGTCAGGGTGGAATTTCAGAGCCAGTTTTCTGTACGACCTCTTGAGCTCGTCCTCAGAGAAATCTTTCTGGACTCCGAGGATTTCGTAGAAGTCTTTGCATTGTTTTGTTCTGCGTGCAAAACAGCACGGTTAGGAATATGAAGGGCAGATAAAGAAAAAATGCAACTACGTCAACAGCACCTCCATTTATTCCGTACCTTCTCACGGCCTCCAGCTGCTCTGCCGTGTAAGATCTAGAGGTGTCTGAAGGTTTTTCTTCTGGCTTGGTGTCTTCATGCGGGTCCTGTCGCTGTCGAGGCCCAGAAACGTCGCTGAAGTCTGAGTGGGCGCCATGTCTGGGAGTGAAGCCATTCCTTGCAATTAGGTCCAACAGTGCTGACAATCATACGGTGACAAATGGTTACTACCTGAAGCACTAAGACAGCACTTAAAACCACACAAACCCATGTTTTAGAAATGACATAAGGTCAATTTCTTGAAGCTTTTTCTATAAATACCTGCTACTGTTTGTGCCTAAATTTTTCAGCCAGCTGTTGTTTCAGTTACAGCTGCAAATCTTTAAGGCAATGTCAGCTTTGCAGATTTGGGCAGATTTTGGATGTCAGTTTTGCAGATTTGGGCAGATTTTGGACGATTCTTTGTAAAATACCTTAAGTGTGATCAGATTGGTTGGAGAATGTCCACTTGAATCCACTTTTAAGTCTTCCTCTAGAATTTTCAGTTAGATTAAAGTGTAGTCTTTGACATGAACCGTCATGAATCATCCTGCCACAGCTTTGGCTGTATGTTTAGATTGTTGTCCAGCTGGAAGGTGAACTTCCACACTAATCCCGAGTCGTTTGACACCTCTAAAAGTTTATTTTAATCTAATTTTCAATTATAGTCCATTTGTTTGTCCCCATTAAACTGAAATTACGAATAAAAGAAAATACAAACTGTCAGAAATGCTTGTGAAACAGGGCCCTGGGTGCGCCGACATCACTCTGAACTACGGAAGCCCAAGTAGTTCAGCAGTTAAAAAAAATAAATCCAGATTTTTCAAACAATTTCCTAAATTTAAATTAATTTATTGCAGAGCTCTAAACACAGCTGAAATCCATCTAATTAGAAGTATCAGATCAGAGTGAATGAGGTTGAATACAAACATACATAATACAATAGCAACAACATGACAAAAAGAAAAGATTTTTGTTATGTAAATTATATATATATATATATATATATATATATATATATATATATATATATATATATTCCCTTCTCACCCTCCGCGGGTGGTCTCTTTCATCCTCTGAGCTCGGATCCTCTACCAGAGGCCTGGGAGCTTGAGGGTTCTGCGCAGTATCTTGGCTGTACCTAGAACTGCACATTTCTGGACTGAGATGTCTGATGTTGTTCCTGGGATCTGTTTGAGCCACTGCTCCAGTTTGGGGGTGACTGCCCCGAGGGCCCCGATGACCACAGGCACCACTGTGGTCTTCACCTTCCAGGCCTTCTCCAGTTCCTCTCTGAGGCCCTGGTACTTCTCCAGTTTCTCATGCTCCTTTTTCCTGATGTTGTGGTCACTTGGTATTGCTACATCCACCACAACGGCTTTCCTCTGTTCTTTATCCACCACCACAATGTCCGGTTGGTTCGCCATTACCATCTTGTCTGTCTGGATCTGGAAGTCCCACAGGATCTTAGCTCGGTCATTCTCCACCACCTTTGGGGGTGTTCCCCACTTTGACCTCGGGGCTTCCAGTCCATATTCTGCACAGATGTTCCTGTACATATGTCCTGCACAGATGTCCCATATATATATATATATATATATATATATATATATATATATATATATATATATATATATATATATATATATATATATATATATATAATGCTCCTTACAATTTGTAATTCTGTACTCCCTTGGTTTATCACATATAACATAAAACATGAAGCTTTGTGATTTTACTGTAACAAAATGTGTGAGGAAAAAAAACAGTATGAATAGCGCTATTTAAGGATGCTGGTAATCTAGGTCCCTCCCCTGTCCTGTTGTTGACCGCCGGATCTCTAGGTTTATTTTTCTATTCATATTTCCTGACACATTCAAACCCAAAATAGGAATGAAAGGGAACATCAGCTTTGCGTATTGTCGAGCTTAACATTACAGTGTAATAGTAAAGGAGTCAGCTAGTAATGCTATTACAGGCCCTGACTGTATGCTGTATGCGCAGCTCCTCTGGGATGGAGGTGCTGCTGCAGGTGATGATGCTGCAACTACAGGGTCCTCATCGCGCACCACCATCATAGCTCTTGCTTACCTTGAGCTTTCTCTGTTGGGAAGAGTCTCTGTGCCTTCTCCAAGAACCTCAGCGCCTTTTCAGGCTGGTGAATCTTTAAAGCTGCGGCAGCAATGTCAATGCAGCGCTCCGCCTCGTCCCTGTTTACTTCCATTGCAGCAACAGCGGCGGCAGCAGCAGCAACAACAATGGCTATAAATACAACCGCTACCTAATTAAAATGCGAGTACATTGTAAATAGACTAAAGTCATTCAGTTATGAAAATATTTACTTATTAGCATAGGAGCAAATTTTTACTGCCGGTGCCCAGGCTTGTCCCGTTTGTTTAATAAAAATGATTAAGGTGGCATCATCGGTGCTATACATCAAATCTCCTCTAGATGGCGACAAAGTCGCCAGCTTTCCAAATGTAGGTCAGCCAGCCAGGAAGAAACGCAAAACTGTGATGACCCGGAGTTACATAGAGTCAAGTTTCACTTTTACACTTTTGCGCAACTACACGTTAGCTTACGGTGATTTTGTGATAACCTCATGATGCATTCAAGTACAATACGCACATTTGATAATTTGCACTGAAATGGATCTGACGTGATGTGTTGTTATAGAATAGAATAGAATAGAATAGAATAGAATAGAATAGAATAGAATAGAATAGAATAGAATAGACCTTTTTGATCAAGATTGGGGGAATTTCAGAATTAACAGCAGCAACATAAAATGACATCAGGGCAATTGTATTCACACAAAAATAAAAATATGAAAATAAAGGCATTAAAATATTCAAATGAAAATACATGTGAAATGAACGTGTATACATTGCATTAAAAACAGTAGACAATTCACAATATGAAACTGTGCAAACAAAGCAGTGCAAATACAAGCAGAAATTTTATTTGAAATGAGTAAAACTGTGCAAATAACTATGCAAACACCAGCAGGGATGTAGAAATTTACTCAGCTTGTTGTGGAGCGGTGATGGTTACAGTCTAACAGGATCTGGGAAGAAAGATGTCTGATAACACTATTTTGTGCACTTAAAATGGAGCAGTCTGATATTGAAAGGTCCAGTTCATCAACAGCTTCATGTATGGAGTGGGAGACATTATCCAACAGTGATGTTACTTTAGCTAGAGTTATTCTTATGGTCTATGTCTCCCATAGAAGATACTTGATCGCTTTCACTTGGTTTTACTTTTGTATTTTTCCCTAATAAATTAGTCATTATTTTAAATGCTACAAATGAATAACATCAAACATCAAAGTTTAAACTACCCATAGGCAACAGGACATCCAGGTGGCAGTTTTAAGGGAGACCCCAGGTCTCCCACACTAATTATGCTATACAGTTTAATGGATATTTTTGTGGCAAAGTATGCCTAATTATAACATTTTATTTTTGTTATTTATGTGCTGGTAAGTAATAATTAATATTAAACCAGAAATTGAAGTGGTCACTATTTAATTAAAACTGCTCATCACAGACTCTCTCAGTTAAACATGTGTGGGCTTGAGCTATCTTGCTGGGAAAGGATGGGAAATATGTCTCTATATGTGCAAATCACAAAGAAACATACTCTGAAAGACTTATTGTAGCAAATGGTTATACTACAAACATATTTAAAAGTTATTACAATTAATTATTTTTATAAGAAAAAAATATTTTGTTTTGTGATATTTTCATACATAATTTGGTGTACTGCTTCTTTTAAATGCACCACGGAGTTACGAGGCTGCCGTAAAGTGTAGTAGATGCGCGCGCACGGCAGAGAAACATCTCGAAGGGGAAATTCGATTCGGCACATCCGCTTATATTTTGGTTCACGCGCCATTAAAAGTAGTTAACGGCCGTTAAAGTTCAACGCAGCACATTAATATACAACTAGAAAATTCCGCAGAAATTTTAAGGGGCATGCCAAAGTGTGCCCGTCGGTTTTTAATCAAGCGTTCTAATGCAAAAAATTAGCATTAATGCTAAAGAAAGCTTCAATGTAGTCAATAACCTGTGGTGAGTCAGAAACATGTTGACTAAACTGCACCTGTACCATTCAGTATGTTGAAATTAATGCATAAGCCAAAATGCTAATATTAGCGTGAAGACTAATATTCATGTAGGATGTTAGGATGTGCACTGCCTTGCTGCGCAAGGCAGTGCACTAGTGGGGGCAGTAAAATGCTAAACTTGTGCTAATGTTAATGAACTGCCTTGCTGCGCAAGGCAGTTCACTATCCTGAGGAAAAAAAAATGCGAAAAAAGCTTAATATTATTGCAACGCCTACGGCGTTGCACTAGCATGAGAGGAATATGCAGACTTTTATTTTGAAACTTTCAGTAGGCTTCATTTTAACCACCACACCAATTCAATGTGTAAAAGTAGTTTGTTTAAACATTTCACATAAAGCCCAAAGCTGATGTGAAAAATATCAAGGCTTTTATTTTGAAATTTTCATTAAGCTTCATTTTAATTGACCACAGCAATAAAATGTGTAACAGTGGTTGGGTTAATCCAACTATATAATGCCCAAAACAGCAAGTAGTTCTAAATGCCAGTTCAGCCCTAATCTGTGGTATCTGAAAGTTCCGCCATGTTGTAGTTCTGACCTTCAGTCATTGTAGTTCTAAAGAGCAGCTCAACTATCATGTTAGTGAGACACACAGGGAGAGAGAATTCTAACTGTTTGAAGCAGTTAGTTTTTCTGATCAAAGCGGCTTACTGTTCAGCATCCATAAGAGCAATCCGAAAACTTTTTGAAGCATATAAGAGGGCAATTTCTTGTCTCCGATGGAAACACGATTTAAATCTGTAGTTGTCTCTGCACTAACCTGAGAGAAAAACATAATAAAGGCCCAAGAGGAATATTCAGGCTTTTATTTTGAAATTTTCAGTAAGCTTCATTTTAAATGGCCACACTAATCCAATATCTAACAGTGGTTGGGTTAAACCAGTTTATATATAATGCCCAGAACATTCTGCCCTGTCTGTAGTTATAACATTCTGCTCACCTTCTTTCTGTAATAAGTCAGAGTTCCACCATTATTTACTTCTTAACTGCCAGCTCAGCCCTCCTTTGTAATGATTGAGGGTTCCACCATGTTGACCTTCCGACCTTCTGCTCAGGCCTCTGTAGTAAAGTGTTCCATCGTGTTTAGAACTACAAAGATGGTGTTTTTGTAGTCCTAAGGAGCAGTTTGGCTTTTGTCTGTGTTCTGTTGCTATAGTGACCAAGCCTCCCCCTGTGTTTCTCCAGACAGGGGGAGAAACAATTCTATCTGTTTGAGCCAGCCAGTTTCACTCCAAAAAGCTGTTCGAACAACTCCTTTCCATTCGGGAACCGTGATACGTATTCGAAAACCGTTTGAAGCGTATGAGAGGGCTATTTGTCGTCTCATTTAGTACCGCGATTCATATCTGTAGCTCATTCACAGTAATTGCAGTGATGAGAGAAAAATGGTGTGCGCTGAGCTCAGAACTTTTTGCAGAAATGTATGTAAAAAGAGCAATTACATGATGTAAAAATTGTCAAGGCTTTTATTTTGAAAAATTTCAATAAGCTTCATTTGAAATTGCCACACTAATTTCATGTGTAATAGTGATCAGGTTAAATCAGTTATATAATGCTCAAAGCACAAGTTGTTTATAATACCAGCCAACTCCTCCTCTGTAATAACTGAGTGTTCCGCCATGTTGTAGTTCTGACATGCTGGTCAGGCCTCTATTTTAACTGAGTCTTGGCCATAGATAGAACTACAGTTATGGCAGTTATGGCTGCTGGTTTGTAGTCCAAACCAGCAGCCTTTCTCTGGATTCTGTTGCTCTAGCGATTGGCCCTCAGCCAACTGCTGTGTGTGTGAGACAGAAAGCTGGGGAAGGATTTCAATCTTTAAGACAACCATGAAATGCTAATGTTAATGAAATGCCTTGCTGCGCAAGGCAGTTCACTATCCTGAGAAAAAAAACATAAAAAAAAGATTTTCATTTTTGCATCGCCTACGGCGATGCACTTTTGTCAGTGCAATTTTCAGAGTTTTATTTTGAAACTTTCAGTAAACTTAATTTTCATAACCACACTAATCCAATGTGTAACAGTGGTTTGGTTAATCCACCTGTATAATGCCCAAAACAGGAAGTAGTTCTAACTGCCAGCTCAGGCCTCCTCTGTAATAATTGAGTGTTCCGCCATGTTGTAGTTCTGACCTTCTGCTCTGCCCTCTGCATTAAAGTGTTCCGCCATATTTAGAACTACAGAGTCTTTGTAGTCCAAACCCCAGCAGTTCTCCCTCTCTGCATTCTGTTGCTATAGTGATGAAAGTGCCCTGTGTGTGTCAGACTTATCTATCTTTATGAGACACCCAGTCAGTTTTAATGGAAAAAGCAGTCCGAACGACTGCTTCCCGTTCGGGTTCCGTAAGTCCGATCCAAAAACCGTTTGAAGCATATGAGAGGGCTATTTCTCATCTCATCTATTACCGCGATTCATATCTGTAGCTCAATCACAGTAATTGCAGTGATGAGAGAAAAATGGTGTGCGCTGAGCTCAGAGATTTTTCAGAAATGTATGTAAAACACTGGAGAGGAGCGTCAGTTATCCTGTCCCAAAACTTTGCTCTGAAGCACCTGGACCGAAAACCATAAGCCCTAGGGAAATTTTGAAAACATTTTACCGGAGCAGGCATTCGTATCAATGTCATGACCGACTTTCATACCAATAGAGCAATTTTTGCACCCATGAGAGCGATTTCAAAATTATTTTGGGGTCAAAATTCCACTCTTTTTCTCACTCTAAAAAGCGGCAGTTGGTTTCAGTTACACTCTAAGGTTTCGGCAGTTGGAAATTTCGCTCGTTTTTCGCTTTTTACGTCGCCGTCGTAACTCCGATCCCCAATAAAAGTAATAGCTCCAATGCCGGGATCGAGACACACGTTTTGATACCACTTTTGTGGGTGGGCACGCAGCGGTACGAGCCGCATTAACGGTAATGGAAGAAGTTGTTATAATAATAATAATATCCAGGCGTTCTATTGGGTGTAGAACAATAGGTGCCTGCCATGCAATGCATGGAGGCAGTGACTGACCTGCGAAGCAGGTCAGTCACTGCTCTCCTTATGCATTGCTAATGGCATGCCCCAACTAGTCTTTTACGTAGTTTTATTTATATATATAAAACCAGTATTTAAAACCAACTTATCAAAAACAGTCGCAGGTTTTATCCGTAACCCGTTTTATAATGCGGGTAGTGGCAATACGATTGCACTTTAATTCAATACAAGTCTAGACAGCAGCGGAAAGGAACCACAGCAGCTGCTCTATGGTGGGAGGTTAAAACATACATCTGGCTGGTCATCGAATGAATAAAAGGTGAACAGCAGATAAAGAGACAGCCAATCAGAATCAAATGTGAGGCGGCATCAGAGCTGTGATTGGTCGAGCTCATCGGAGGCTGAGTCTCTCATTGATGCTCGCCGCAGCGCTGACTACCACTCTCTTTCTGGGTTACTGTAATTTTAGGTCAGACACCGATTTTGACTCCTTCCTTAGCCCCAGAAATATTCATTTTACCTTTCTTTACTTGGTGAGTTGTGAGTTATGTTTTTTATTTATTATTATTGTAAAATTTTAAGCCAGTGTTACGCAACGTTGTCATTGCCCGCATCTTCGTTACATGACCACTCGTTTTTTTTTCCTCACCAGCGCCAACTAGCAACTTGCCAGTCTTGTTAGCTAAAACAGTAATTAGCATGTTCTCAGTGAGCAGCATTTTTTTTAAGCCTTCTGTGTCGCTGCTTCGTTTCTTATGTACAGATGTGTATTTATTTTTTTCCTTTAGAGCATCACTCATCCGAAGCCGACATGACGGGGTCTGAGCCGTTTGAAAAGCAGCAACAGCACACGTCGGTCAACGGGGACGTTTGCTCAGAGGCAGCCGGAGAAGATGCGTTTGATCACACCTACAAGGAGAAGGAAGGCCCGAAACCTTCTAAGATCCTAGTCTGGAGAAACATCATCCTCATGACTCTGTTGCATTTAGGAGCAGTTTACGGCTTATTCCTCATCCCTTCTGCATCTCCCTCTACGTTGCTTTGGTGTAAGTAAAATCAAACCAAAGGAGCTCGTGAGAAAAGCTACATGTCAGAGCTTGTTTGCACATAGTTTATGTTTTTGTTTTTATTGAGGATCATATTTCATCAAATGATCAGCTGTCAAAGCAACAGGGCTCAGTTGCTTACAGAGAATGTTCTCGTTATGCTTTTACAACGCTTTGGAAAAGTATTTTACAGCCACAACACTCATTATATTTGATGTAATATGCCAACATAAATTAGTGGACACCTGTGAAGTGGAAGGAAACGGATAAATGGCTTTTGACATTTTTTACACCTAAAATCTTGAATGTGGAAGAATGTGCTCTGGTCAGTTAGGACTAATATACAATAATATCATGTGCATGTAAAGCACTATGTTTTATGGAAAAATGACTCTGCGCATCACCCTGAATGCAACATCCTTACAGGGAAGCATGGTGGCAACTTTGGGGGTGTTTTTCTTTAGCAGATAGAGATGCGGATACTTTACAGGGTTGAATAAAAGATGGATGGAGCACAGGATCTGGGGCTGAGGTTGAAGTTGATCTCTAGCAGGGCTGGCACTCTTAAATGTAAAGCCAACATTACAACAGCATAGTTTATATTAAACTTATTCATGTGAGAATGGCCCAGTCAAACTTCACAATTAGTTGCTGCCTTGTATTGGCCTATAGTACAAAATCCCTGTGAAATATGTTGAAGTTTCCAGTCATAAAATAAAATGTAGAAAAGTTCATGGGGTATGAATGCTTCTTCAAGGCTGTGTATGTTTATAGCCAAGATGCACGAGTGCCAGGAAAGTAAGTAAATACTCTTTAACATTAGATTCACAGTGTTAGATCTTTAATCAAGTAACAAAATAACGTGAAAGCAAATAAATGTAGGCTAGTTGGAAAAATGATTACCTTTATATTCACATTAAATAATTAAATCCCTCTTCCATTATCAGTAATGAAGGGGTGAGTTCAGTCACAAGGTTATGTAATTTTTGGTGTCACAAAGAAACAAAAGTAGCCCCGCTGCATTTCAATGATTCAAATGGTGCGCTTTTGTGCAACTAAAACAACAGTGCAGATGTTTATACAAAAACATCTTGTGTTTGTGGCCTTCTAAATATGCATTTGGTTTATTGGTTACCTTGCACGTCGCAGTGGTGCTTGAGGAACGGGAAGTAGTTTCAGACAAACAATTGCTATTTAGGTGAAAGTTTGATTGCGTTAAGGGCGGATGACTCATGTATTCCAACTTCCGGCACCAGCTTGTCTTGTTTTGTTTACAATCTCAAACTCAAGGTTTATGTGCAAGTAAGTAACCCTGGGTTGTTTTCTGATAAGTCTATAATCAAGTCTTGCCTTAATAAACAGAAAACAAGACCTTGTCATATTTTAGCTTTATCTTTATTCCTCTGTATGTTTGTTTTGTCTCTCCACAGCTATGACCTGCTTTCTGATAAGTGCTTTAGGAATTACTGCAGGGGCTCACCGCTTGTGGAGCCACAGGACCTACAAAGCTTCATTACCTCTGAGGATCTTCCTCGCTGTTGGTAATTCCATGGCTTTTCAGGTGTGTATATATATAAAAAAAAAAAAGAGTAACACACTGTGGTTAATATCTCAGTTGGTGCAAACGTTGTTTGAACTCAAAACTCTAGAACGATATATTCGAATGGGCTCGAGACCACCGGGTTCATCACAAATACTCGGAGACGGACGCAGACCCCCACAACGCCAGAAGGGGCTTCTTCTTCTCCCACATCGGCTGGCTGCTGGTGCGCAAACATCCCGACGTCATCGAGAAGGGAGGCAAGCTGGAGCTGAGCGACCTGCTAAGCGACAAAGTTGTAATGTTTCAGAGGAGGTAAGCTAATTTACATAAATATGCTTGTGTTGAGTCTTAAAGAATGAGGTCAAATATGATCTCTGTTGATAGTATTCGTGCTCACATTTGGTCACGGCACAGCTATAAACCTGAATGCATTATGTCTGAATTTTGTGTGTTAGCTCAACATAACAGCAGGAACATCCAGATCCTCCTGCAGCTTGTTTTCTTTCTTTAAAAAAATATCCATATACCTGTAAGGCTTTCATACAGACAACAAATTAGACACAAATTGATTCCGACTAGTTGCTCAAGGTTGAATTAAGGGGCATCAGAGAAAAACGGATGAGTGCATACCCCCTTTCTCAGATTTTTATTTGCAAAATCTTGTATCCTTTTTTCCTTGCACTTACAATCACAATATGCTGATCTATCAAATAAAGTCCAATTAATATACATAGAACATTTTCCATGAAAAATTGCAACAATAAAAAGAAGGGTTATGAATATTTTGTAGAGGTGCTGTAGAGAACAAAATATTAAGACCTGCAGAGAAACTTAAAGCTCAACTAAAAGTGTCTCGAAGAGAATAGAGTTCGTATTTGTATTTCTTAATTTGGTGTCTTCTGCCTCCTGTCTGCCTCTCCCACAGGCACTACAAGCTCTCTGTGCTGCTGATGTGCTTCTTTATCCCGATGTTCGTGCCTTGGTACTTCTGGGGCGAGTCCCTGTGGGTGGCGTACTTCGTCCCGGCTCTGCTGAGGTACACCTTGGTGCTGAACGCCACCTGGCTGGTGAACAGCGCGGCGCACATGTGGGGAAACCGGCCGTACGACCAGAACATCAACCCGAGGGAGAACAGATTTGTCACTTTCAGCGCCATAGGTAGATAAAAACACCCCTAACACTTATTTTAACTTTAATTTATACATAATTCAAGTTGCACCTTGAATAGACTAAGTCAGGGATTAGTTTAATCCTGTTTTCAGTGTTGAATAAAAGTTATTGAACCTAAGTATTAGAAAAATTGATGCTAGCAGAAGAATAAACAGCCTAAGCCTGTTTACCTTCGGAGAGACAGTCCTTAAAGACTTTCAGCTGTAGTTGCATCAAAAGAAGCTTCTGCAACACTGAAGCACAATAGCAGGCCACACTTTTCAGATACTTTATGTGTAAAACACATTTTGCAATGGATTATATTCCATCCACTTCGAGAGGCATTGTATTTTTGACATCCTAGGATGTTTTAAGAATGCCATACATCTGAACCTGTAAGCATATATGATCTATTTTGTATTTCAAGTTTTCATGCTGTTCACCTACTCTCCTCACATAGGCATGCACATGTGACTGCATTTGTTGTTGCAAAGCGAAAAAAAAATCGGAGGCAGCCATCTTCTTTTTCTCCCCCCTGCTGTCGTATCGTGCGACAAACGCGAAGAGGTCGAAAGTGACGCCCAGTTTCGACTTCCTGTTTGGGGGGGGTTGCATAAAACTCGGCACAAACATGGCACGGGGGCCGGTTAATGATCCGGATTCAAGTAAGTGAAGAGCAGAAAGGTGATAAGGCGTAAAAATCTGACAAGACGGGCGTGGCCGAGTCTGGAATGACAAGAGGAAGTCAAGCAGGCCTAAAGGAACCTGACAAAATTCCCTGATAAAATCCCTTCCAGGTTAAACTGTCAAAATAAAAACAATATCTGAAAGCATTTTTCAGTTTACATAAGTGCCAACACTTTAAAGATTTTTTATTGAAATTGCGACAGTGAAATGCAAATGTTGTAATTCCTTCTTTTCAAACTCTTGTTTTAAAATCCAGGCGAGGGATTTCACAACTACCACCACACGTTCCCTTACGACTACGCCACCAGCGAGTACGGCTGCAAGCTGAACCTCACCACCTGCTTCATCGACTTCATGTGCTTCCTGGGCCTGGCCAAGGACCGCAAGAGGGTGTCCCGCGAGGTGGTCCTGTCTCGGATACAGCGCACCGGAGAGGGGAGCCACCGCAGTGGCTAAAAAAAAAAAATGGATAAGACACAGAACTGACAATGTCCATTTGAAGAGAAGATGACTAACAGCGCTCTGACGGTTGCTTATTTGCTCATCTTCTGAGGTTTAAATTCAGCGTCACGAGGGCCTTTACCACAATTTGCTTGATTTGGTGGGTTTTTTTTTGTAGCTGTAGCCATACAAAATGTTCAAGTTTCAAAAGAATGCTTTACAATTTTGAGATTTGCGATGTAGATTCAGACCCAGTGCTCAGTTGTTTCAGCTTTTTCATTGTTGAGTTTTAAAATGGGCTATCCTTCACTGTTGTTCAGTCTTCATCAGCATTCAACAATGTAGCTGATTATTTTTATGTATTACATTGATGTTAATTTAACGCTGGTTGGAAACTTCACTTTATTTCCGTGTATAGCACTTTCTAAAACGAGTGCTGTTCTAAAGATTAACTTTATGACTTTTTGAGATTTAAAAATAAATAAATAAATAAATCTTGTTAGTTGACACTCGTTGGCTGTTTTGAAATTTGAAAACCGAGTCAGCTTGTGTTGACGTTTATTTCCATTGCCTTGTGCAGAGAAACTAAAACCAAATTTAAAGCAAAACTTGAAGTTCTCGATAAAATGTTCAGTTTTGCTGCATTTATTCATTAATATAACTAGTGACAGTGATAATATGTTTTCGATAAAGTTCAAAAATACTTCCTGTTCGGTTTTGCATAATTTCGCTGAAAGTGTTCCAATCAGCCTCTTCTATGGTAAAATCTATAGTTTCTTTCTCGCATCACATAGTTGTGAAGGCCAGGCTCTCATTGGTCGGTGCAGCAGCCAGTCACATGACAAATCTATTAGAAAAATAAAACATGCCACTCCTTTTGCATGGCCATATGCTGTAGTAGGTGTTGTGCTGAGGTGATGTGTCAGTGACTGTCATGGCAGAACTGCATTTTGTCGCTGTTGTATCATCCGGACTGTTGTCATGGCGATTCTCTGAGACGGTCTGAAAAAAGGGACTGCCATTTTCAATATGTAGGTGCTTTAATGTTAGTGTTTATCTGCTATTATGGTCTATGGAATGCTTTTATTATTTATGTATGAAAATTTTTTCTCCCTTTTTTGACTTGAAATTTTCTGAACTTTAACTTGATAGTTTTTGCACTCCTTGATTTGGCCGAGTCTTGTGTTGTATATGTGAAATATTATCAAACTGCAGCACCTGCTTTTCTTCTTCGCCAGCAGTCAGACTACAGTACCGTGCAAAAATATTCACACCTTTCTTTTGCTATTTTGTGACGTTACAGCCACAAACGTTTGTGAATCTTATTGGGATTAAACCAGCACAAAGCTTTGCATAATTTCAAAGTAGAAGGAACCTGATACTTTGTGGCAATAATAACTGCCATTAATCAGTGGTCCTCTGCCAGTTATTTTAATTTTTTTGTTTTATTTAGAAACCAGCTCAAGTGAAGTCAAATTGGGATGCAGGCACACGTTTTGATTTGATCTAAATCCTTCTGGATTTCTGCTGTTCCTCCAGAGCGTAGAGGCAAGCCACACTTTTGAGATTGTGTTCTAGTTTACTTTAACTTCAAAATGATATTTTGGAGAAATCAACATCCAAAATAGTAATAAAATAATTTTAAAAAATAAGGAGTTCAGGGCTGAAACGTGACAAATTGTGAAATTTCTTGGCATATTAATATTTTTCAAGGTACTGTGCCTCCTAATGCCTTATGACATGAATCCATTTCTTCACATTCCAGCAGCTCCAAGGTTCAAATACTAAAAGAAAATAGTTTGCAGGTTGAAATACAAGGTGCGACAGTTCTAGTTCTGTTTGACAAATCTTGGGATGACAACTGTGGAAAGTGAAGGGTAGCTTTTTACGTTGGGGGGGAGAAAAAAAACCTTTCACTGGTGCAAATGTTCATTTGGGAGTTTTAACTTGTAGAATAAGGGTCCTGGTAGAGGACAGGAACAGAGATGCCGTGATGTCTTGAGAAATGTCACCACAAGCCGATAGTGTCACTCAGCCGTGCAGTTCCCCAAAAGTACAAAAGTAAGCATTTTCATAACTTCAGGAGGGATTGAAAAGGTTTCCAGTTTGTCAGATTTCAACTGTTTCCTATTCTGAAATAAAAATCACAATATTTTCAATACACTTGGAATCTAATATGTTGGTTGTTGCTTCTTTTTGTGTGCGCGCGCTATCATATTATAGACACTTGACTGCAGATTTGCCTCCTCTGTCTTCACCTTGTTCATTCAGAATACTTTTAGTTTACATTGAGGAAGCGGTATGAATGTCAAAAATAAAACAATGTGTTTTCGCCCTGCAAGGACAACAGTAGTCATCCGATACTTTAACATAAAAGTGTGATAAATGAATATTAAAAACATGGGTACACCTGACTGTGTGAAGGCTGCAGGATCAATAATTTAGAATAATGGACTCAAAGTGATCATTCTCTGTTATATTTTTTTTCCTGAACAGCAGCATCCAAAGGTTTGCAAACACCCGATAAAAACACTAATGAAAATGAATATGAAAAGGCCACATATTACAATACAAAATCAAAGCAATTAGTTTTAGTTAGGGCTGCACAGTGGCACAGTAGAGCTGTTGCCTTGCAGCAAGAAGGTTCTGGGTTCGATTCTCTGCCCCGGTCTTTCTGCATGGAGTTTGCATGTTCTCCCTGTGCATGTGTGGGTTTTCTCCGGGTACTCCGGTTTCCTCCCACACTCCAAAAACATGTCAGGTTAATTGGCCTCTACAAATTGGCTCTAGGTGTGAGTGTGTGTATGCATGGTTGTTTGTCTCTGTGTTGCCCTGCGACAGACTGGCGACCTGTCCAGGGTGTACCCCGCCTCTCGCCCGGAACGATAGCTGGAGATAGGCACCAGCAACCCTCCCGACCCCACTGAGGGACAAGGGTGTAAAGAAAATGGATGGATGGCTTCTCACCTGCAATACATTCATCTGTACATAACCTTGAACATAAGTCCACATCATGAGTAATCTGCCACTGTGGTCAAGAACAACCAATGTCTTCTTTTATTCAGCTCTACTGGTCTGATCAGACACCCAGAAGGTAACGACTAACACAGAGGACTGCGGTACTGTGGAGCAGAAAAATACAAAACTTCTATCAGCCTCTTAAACACATAAATAAAATCCAGGAAAGATCATTTTTAGTTGCGATACACACACATTTTGCCTTTATTGAAAATTGCCAAGAAAGAAAGTTTTAGAAAGTGCCACCAGAAGACACGAGGGGGACCTTCGTGAAAGACTGCAGAAAACCAGGCAAGAGTAGTAAGGGAATCTAAGACGTTTCGTGGTGAAGAATTCGCCCAGTGATTCAGAGGACAAACAGCAGGGTTTTATTTCAAGTCCCTGTGAAATAAAACCCTGCTGTTTAACAAATGACTGGCTGGCTTCACACAGGACGGAGAGGAATGTAAGACCAGCTTGCTGACCTGAGACCAGTTGACATCAGGCTGCCAGGCCAGGACTACTTTGGTTTCCCATCTAAAAAGTTCCATCATTTATTTTTAGCTGTTATAACTTCACGTAAAGAAGATTTATTGCTTTATTTGCTATGTGCATTACATTTTTGCAATGTTAAGCACTTTGAACTGCTGAACTGTGCTACGCAAATAAACTTGATTTGACTAAATTTATGCTAGAGATGTGATTTGCATTTTTTTCTAGAGCTTTTTGTATTTTTTCCCCCCCATCATTATATTGTAAGAATATCGTAACTGACAGGTGCAGCCATCAGGTTTATTATAACTCTCCTTCCAAAACCTTTTTCAAAACTGTAATTTGATATAGATATTGAAGTCACAATATTGACTATGAGCAAAGCTGAGAAGTAACAAGTTACATTTACTCAGTTACTTTACTTAAGGAACTTTTCTGAAATGTACTCCCACTAGTATTTTTACTACGCTGTACTGTTTACTTTTACTTCAGTTATTTTTTTTTATGAAGTATCGCTACTCTTACTTGAGTAAAATTTCTGGATTCTCTGCCCACTGAGTGACTTCAATGAATCCGAAACAAACATGTTTTAACTAAAAATTCACCAAAGACACACAACTGCAGTTTTGGTTAACGGTTCACGAGTTTTATATTGAAACAAACTGTTTTATAAATAAATTATTTTGCTTGACTTTTTTATTTTTTTTTTGTTACTCATATGAATTATTGTCATTTTGGTTCTTAAAAAAATATGTCCACTTAACTTTTTATTTTGGTCCATCTGATGATGGAATTTTTAGATATTAAGATTTGATCAATCAATCAATCAATCAATCAATCAATCAATCAATCAATCAATCAATCAATCAATCAATCAATCAATCAATCAGTCAACCAATCAATCAATCAATCAATCAATCAATCAAATTTTATTTGTATAGCAGCAAAGCATTTCAAGGTGCTTTACATAATTAAAAAAACAAAATAAAAAGCATGTGACATTGAATAAACAGTAAAAAAGAGAAAGAGATTTTGAAAACAAAGGTTTTAAAAAAAGATAAAAACATACTGTTTTTATCTGATCAGTTACTCTTTAAAAATGAAGATGGATATTTATTTATTTATTTAACTTAATTGTATTATCTGAATATGCAAATATATAAAATATCTTTCTATGAGTAAAGGTGCGCTGCATGTCCACAGTGGTGATTTCGCAGGACCATGACTCCACAAACCTACCAGGACTGCAGTGATATATTCAGACAGTCCCGTCAGCACATTTCTCCCACATGATAAACCGAGTCGCCCCAGATGCCTGATTGGCACGATCCGGAACGCGTCCGTGGTGTGATGTGTGTGGAGATGTTTCATCAGCTTTCTATGGGCCTCTAAAGAGGCGACAAAGTTCACTAAAGTTCAACCTCACCCCCCACCCCACCAAAAAAACCATCACGTGTTCATAATCGCATCACCCAGCTCGCGGCGTGCGACTGAAAGCGGCCAATCAGGAGTCGGGTTTTCACTTCTGATTCCCCTGGACCAATCGAAGCAGAGCGCGAGAAACAGCTGGAACGACTTTATATTTATTAGGAGCTTTAGTGGCCCACGGGGCGAGTGATTAATTACTTTAACACTTAACATGAGGCGGAGGAAGGGTCCTGAATTAGTCTGGTGCATTCATGTGCCCTGACTCAGGGTAGGAACTGAAATGAGCGGTTGCTGTGTGACAGACCTCCATTGAAAGCATACAGAGAGAATGCCTGTCCAAGTTTGTTGAAAACTTGATGTGATGTGCTTACACGAAATCATGTCTGCTAATCGCAATGTGCTGAAACGTTTCCAAAAAGGTCTAGTTCAACATAGAGAGCTGATATTTTTACATTTAAAGATTCTTTAAAAGGTACTAAACAGGTACAGAAAGACTGGCGCTTGTTTTGTTAACAGCTGGTCTTAATAAAGGGATGGTCCGTCATTTTTCCAAGAGTGATTCTAGCTGTTACAAGGTTATACATAGTGAATATCTAACCTGCAGTATGTGACTCTCTTGGCTACTTAGTGAAAATCCAGGTTATTAGCTCCTATGCTAAAGGTGGTGTCCAAACAAGGCCAAAATAAAGTGGACTTCCATTGAATTAAAACAAATCCAGTCCAAAAAATGATGACTTATGCAAATGTGATTTCATGAGCCTTTAAACCAGCATCACATTTGCTTTTGATGCTTATTTATACAGGTTACCATGCAAAATATATGCTAAGAAATGATGTGTATGTGGTCGGAGTAACTGTCTGATAGAAAAGTCACTGGGGGAAAAAAAAACAAAACACAACTGTTATAGAATTTTTGCTATTCACTCCACTAACATAACATGAGAGATTATTGGCACCTGAATCTGGATTTAAATTAAAGATGCCAAGAGTATTTTCTTGAGCAGTGCTGGTAAGACATCTTCCCTGAAAATTTCAAAAATCCTGAATTATTGCTTCGACTTTTGCTTGATATCAGTCAAATGTATTAACATTCTAAATTAAACTAGACAATGCTTTGCCAGACTATCCCTGTAGATTAAATCCAACCTGTGACTAAAAGGACCTCTTGCACCCAGTGAATCAAAGAGACATTTTATGTTTGAAGACTTCAAATATCGTAAGTGGAACTTTATTTCAAAAAGATACCGAAATGAGTAAAGTAAGCAACATGGATTGTATAAATATCTGTGTAACCAAAACAGACACAGTGAGGCACTTTCCTGCCCTCTGCCGTCACAAAACAAACCCAGAGTTTAATTCTTTTTTTTTTTAAGTAGCTACAAAACTATGAACATCATCTGTAATTTGTCAGTTTGTAAAGATTTGATCATTACATCTATGAGATTTTTTTTTTTTTCAAAACAGATGTTACAAAATACAACATTGCTGTCTGCATGGAAGATGGAGTAACAGGACTTTAAACAGAGAGAGTGGCTAATTTCTTTATGATTCCACAGAAATTATTTGAAGTTTTGTTCTAAAAGCTACTGTTTGAATTCATCTTAGGATAAATGGAAAGCATGCACATTAATGCAAATATGGAGGGAAAAAATATCATTCACACAAGCTATCAAAGTTCAATCTGATAAAAAAAAAACAAAAAAAAAAAACGTTTGACGGGACATTCTTCTTCAGTGCTTTGGCCCAAAGACTCCCCACACCGTCATTACAAGAAATCAATCCTCGGAACAATCGGAAGTTCAAAAATGCTTTTGATGCCGTTTGTTTTTACAAAATGGTTCACACAGCTGTGTCAGTCTGTCCCTCCCTCACACAGAGAACACAGACGGAGTGGATTGTAAGGACGACCCAGATTTTATTCTCATGATTTATGAAAGTGTGAGCCCTGGATGTGTTGTTTTTGCAGCTGGAGCGCTGCATGCATTTTATTACACTTTTCCCCCCCAACCCCCCCCCCCTCCCCTCCCCCCAAACATCCACGAGCGCCATAAAGGAAAAATACACACTGCAGTACAATGTAACGCGTTTTATGGAAATACACCTGCTTTGCATCAACTGTTTTCATGTATTACATCACTATTTTCAACTCATATACTCAGCCACTTTCTGAATACATTCATGTTTTTTTTTTTTTTGTTGTAAAAATCAGCACAGCAACATCAACAGACATCTACACAGAAACCTCCACCTCACTGGCTCAAACAGCCGCGGCGTCCTCTGGGAGGGAGCGGGTTCCGTAACGCTAATCAGCCATTATTCTCGTCGTTGACACGTCATCGGCTCTTTAAGGAAATAAATATGCATTCAACAACATGGTAACACTGAAGAGTGGTCGGTGTTGTCTTCGGGGTGTTAGACGCCCAGCTTGTTGGCGATGGTCATGAGCACTTTGAGGATGGGCATGAAGGCAGAGATCTCGCTGAAGTTGCTGCTGCTGACCACCTGAGTGTGGATCTCCAGGCCCCGCTGGTAGTTTTGGCTCGCCACGCAGCGGCTGATCTCGTGGAGTCCGCTCAGGATGTTGTGAGAGAGCTTAAAAAAGAAGAAGTAGCATTTGGTAACTTGTTATGCCGTAGTTATGTTTTCCAGATTATTCAACTCTTGTATGTTTTTCTCAAATAAGCAGGGAACTTGAATCTTAAGTTTAACCTCTAAAATCCCCAGTCTAGTGGAATGGGCAGAATATTTCTGGGTTTAAGCCAATAAATAATTTACAATCAATTTGTTTTACCATTCATGTTTTTTTTTTGCTGTCTTTTTTCGTTTTGTAAGAGTAGTATAAACTCAGACTTCCTTGAACTGCTTATGAAAATTTATATTTTCCCCAATTTATTTTCATGCTGAAGAGGAGTAAAAAAAAAAAAGAAAGTAAATTTATAGATACATTTTATAGTACTGTCAGGCTTTTAATAAAAAAAAGATAGATTACTTTTTTTACCAGAAAAAAAAAGTTTTGGGCTCTGCTCTATAAGTTAGAGTATCAGTTAAAAAAAAAACATGCTGTAGACAAGAAAGCTGACATTTTTGTTTAGCGCTGTCATGGAGACACTCTGATCAGCTTCAGTTAGTTGACATCACGTCTCCGAGAACATATTGATCACCACGCAGCCTGCATGCTGACCACGAGCCGTCCGCTGCAGAACAGGCCCTCCCTGCTCCCGTTTGACTCAGGATATGAACGATTCTGCTTGAACACAAAGCGATCCTTACCGACTGCTCTCTCAGCTTGTCGTACAAGTGTCCCAAACGCTTTCCAGCATCATCGAGCTTCCTTTTTGTTTGCTGAAAAAGATTTATATGTTTTATGTTACCACATACTTTCCTCTGCAGGGAAAACAGGCTGCGAAATGACAACAAAAACCAACAGTAGAATGAAAACACGGCTGACTTACAGGATCTCCTGCAGCGAGCTGGCAGCGCTGCACCAAGCTGTCAAAGGTGGTTTTGAGGACCATGTGCTCCGCGGGGATTTCTTTCTGCTCCACTCTCTCTGCTGGCAGCTGCTGGAGGAGCTGAGCGACAAACACGCACAAATGAAAAAACATAAAAGCTGATGCCATTCCTGACGAGCGCAATACTGCTGAGGATTCAAGTAACCGGCCCTCCGTCGGAAACAAACCTGTACGTTTGGCTCCTGAGGGGCTCCGGGTGGGACTTGGGTGTGGTTGTGTGGCTGTGGGGCCTCCACTGGGAAACCCATCACAGGAGCAGTGATGGGGGCTGGTGGAGTGTAGTTATCAGGGAGCTGTACACACAGAAAGGTTCAAATGTGATACATAGAAATATGCCTTTTAATTTGTTTTCCTCGGCTGCAAAAAGTGAAACATAAACTGGTACTGAGGCTGGTTTTCCTCAGAGTATTTATTTTGAACAGACTATCAAAAGTAAAAAAAAAATGAAAGAAATAAGAATTAGTCATGCCAATTGAACACAATTTGTTCAAAAAGAAGCAGGTAGAAGATAAAAGATCTTTTGATCTTCTGAGTTGCTGCACTACTGTTTTCCTACTAACATGCAGCCTTAACTTCAGATGGGACTGAAGGTTTCTGTTCAGTAGGATGAATGTGAACTCTTACAATCAGTTTTGACACAAAACTTCCAGGAATCCACTGAGAAATTGATGATGAATAGAGATTTCAAGTGTCAAAATCAAGATCTCAGCAGTCTCCTGAAGCAGGACATGAACAAGAGGTGGCCAGACATCTGATGGACTAGAAGAATTTTTACAGGACAGGATGGACGAAAAAATATCTCAAAACACGATAAGATGAAAGAAAGAAAAACAAAACAAAACAAAAACCCTGAAAAGTATCACATTTGCATGCCAGAAAAGTTGTGAAACTGCTCATCATGTTTTCATTTTGTAGTATTAAAACATGACATTTTAACAGGAGTATTTACTCGTTTTAGATTCACAGTAAATGCTGCCACAGAAAAACCAAACTGACATTTTATGTCATTTATTGAACAACATTTGGCCTTAGGAGCAGTAGTAGTGTTTTTGAAAAATACTCGTATGTTAAGAAGAGACTAACATTGGCCAATGTTGATGCTGATATGCATCCCTACTATAAACATTAACCTTAAATGGTTGACTTCTTTTTTTTCTATCATCAAGCAATGAATGAATAAATACCTTCTTCTTCCTGGGTCCAGTGCGAACTGCTGGTGGATCATTCCAGCCATCATGTGGTCCTACATAAAAAATATTGTTAGTTTTTACATGGGGAAAAAAAAAATCCCAACAGATAGAAGTAGATGGCCAAAAATGCACGCAGAAAGCTGCTTTCATACTTGGAACTGATAACATGTACAAACAGTGTTGTGAAAACGCCGCAGACGAAACCAGTCAGACAAGACTTGTGTTTACTTGTGTGTGCAGCTCACTGTCTGCTGCTGAGGTGCAAAACTCATACAGTGTTTTGCAGAACTACACTGCTCAAAAAAAATAAAGGGAACACTCAAATAACACATCCTAGATCTGAATGAATGAAATATTCTCATTGAATACTTTGTTCTGTACAAAGTTGAATGTGCTGACAACAAAATCACACAAAAATCATCAATGGAAATCAAATTTATTAACCAATGGAGGCCTGGATTTGGAGCCACACACAAAATTAAAGTGAAATGTTCCCTTTATTTTTTTGAGCGGTATATTATATCCCTTGAATTTTTCCAAAATTGTGACGTTAACGGACGTTATTAGGTTTTATGTGAGGGACAAATCACAAATCACGCACATAACTGTGCACGGGAAGAAAGTGATTCACGATTTCCAAAGGTTTTTCCAAGTAATTACAAAAAGTGCGGCGTACGTTGGTGTGTGGTTTTCTTCCAGGACTGATCTGTATTGAGATCCACTCAACTCCCCAACGAGCCTCCCTGTTCTGGCCAAAGCAACAAATCCCCACAGCATGATGCTGCCACCACCATGCTGACTTATAACTTCCAACTCTGGAAGCTTTGCAGCAGCAATGTGACTAAATGAGGAAAAAGTCAAGGGGTATGAATACATTTTCAAGGTACTGTAGCTGGCATGTATCAACTCCTGAATTTTAGCATGGCAGATATGTTCTCTAGCTCGCCTCTCTCCCAGTTATTTGGCTTTTTTTTTTTTTCTTTAGCTTATGGACTTGCAAATGATTTCCCAATTAAGTCTGAATACGACGCTTTAGATTTCTTGTCACCTTTGAGGCAATGTTAGTCTGCATAGCAACACACTGCAAGTTAAAACATGTTTTTTCAACCGCTCAGATTTGATGGGTTTGAGCAAATTCAAACAGCGAAGTAAGGCAAAACATATGGGAAGCTTTCTATATGAAGTTCTCATAAGTAACAAATTAAACTACAAGCAATGCGTTCAGTTTAGGGTTAATAAATAGCTAGGAAAAAAATGTGGTGACATATAACGCCTACACTTTTATTTAATAATAAACCATATTAAGCAAGCCTTGAATGGTGATTGGCAGGAATCAAATAAAATCTTTTTTTTTTTTTTTCCTGACAGGTGATTGCATAACGTCTAAGCACAATCGGTAACAGCAGCACTGTTACAGAGAGAAGAGTCAAAGTGACCTACTTTCAGTATCAGTCAGAGAAAACACAGAAGTGTTGGAAGGTATTTAAATGACACATCAAGATAAAGCTTGAGGGAGTACAGCACAGCTGCAGTGTTTTGTCTTTCTGAACTTTCAGTTCTGGCAAAGAAGGTGCTGGAGTTGGAGATGGCTACGGTAAACATCTACGTTCTCCAAGAGCGCTTTGTCAGCAATGCTAACCATGCCTATCACTAAAACAAGGTGCTAATGATGGCTTAAAAAGTCAATTTGCTAATCATTAGAACAGCAAATTGTTCTGAATATTGTTGCTATATCTTCTATGCTACATTTTTGAGAATAAATAGGAAGAGGCTAGGTCAGTGGAGTACCAAAGCTAGAATCCAACCACAAAATTAGGATCATTGAATACTTCTAACTTAATGAAAAATAAACTTTAGTTACATTATTTTGGAATATAGAAACTCATTTCAGTCGTCTAAAACCTTTGAAATCTTCAGTTATTGGCTGATACAAGCGACAGACAAGCGGAAGCAATTCAACAGAAAAAGGAAACTTGCTTCAGCTATTGCATATGCATCATAGTCTACATGTTTCTGCTTTTCTGTTCATGCTGTTCTATTATTATAATTTTTTTTTTATATCAAGCACTCGTTGCGTCACCTTGATGATCACACTCGAAATTCAGCCAGGGAAACTTTCCTGCAAATTAAAAACGGTGTGACATCTGAATACAAGTGTTTTCTCATCACTATCACCCTACAGATGATGTTCTTATTTGGTAAAAATAATAATAATAAAAAAAATGTAACCAGGTTAAAGGAATTTCACTTCTGACTGGAACATAATTGATCCCATGTGTACCTGTAGGAGGGGGAGCAACTACAGGGGCCGGAAAGGGCTTTGCTGCAGGAGCTCCAGGGCCTCCTTGGGGATATCCAGCTCCCATAGGAGGGAAGGAACTAGATGCCATGGGGGGTGCTGGGCCTTGGCTGTGGAAGCTGCCAGGGAAAATGGGACCTGGTGCTCCTGGTTGCGAGCTGGGCGGCGTCATGCCTGCGGGTAAAGAGGTAGACGGTACAAATCCTATAGGAGGCACCCCGGGGCTCGGAGTAGGGGGCAGGCCTCCAGGGGTGGAGGATGAAGGTGGCAGTGGAGGCCCTGCCAGGCTTGCAGCTGGCATGGGCGGGCCAGTGGGAGAGAAGGGGCCGCCACTGGAAACGGGCTGAGGCTGGAATGGCTGATGAGAAGAGAAAGCTGGAAATGGACAGAAAGAGGAAACATTTACTTAAAACACAAAGTCTAGAAAATGATCATTCTAACATATTAATAAACAGTATTTTTTTAAAAAAATATTCTCTTTGACTTTTAAGTCAAAGAGAATATTGACATGTGTTGCAGATTTAATAAAAAAAACCCCAAAACACTAAGATGTCCAGAAGGAACAGGTAAACTTTAACTTCATAATGTTCTGGGTTTATACATTAATCTATCATTTCCATGTTTATGAATTTATATTAAATAGTAATAAAAAAACAATAAGTGTTAACTATATCATATTTTAGCTCTATCCTCATAATGGCTGCTAAAGAGTAGATGCAGCACAGTGAATCAAACACTGAGTAAAACCCAAGCTAAGAATTTCATGTATCCGTCTCTGAGCGGTGATTTAGGAGCAAATTCATTCTCTTTTGATGAGTTTACAAGTAGCGCGCTTCTCAAAAGAACTGTGCTCCCGAAGATTTAAAAAGTAAAAGCTCTGAGGAACATCAGAGTTCTCAGAAAGAGAAAAAGAATTCCCGCAGGTAAGTTGACAAAGAAAACAACAATCTTATCAGATCAAGTTTGTATGACCTGCTAAATCTGTCTGACCTTGCTGAAAGAACAAGGCGACTGTTCTGCTACTGATAAAGACGTTGTGAATTTTTATTTTACATTTACGAGCATGCGTATGAGAGAGCGAATGTGCAAGCGTGTGTATGCAAGCGTTCAGGTGGGAGTCTTTTACACTTTCAGATCAATCCATCTTCACATCGACTCTGCTGTGCGCTGATGAAACGCTCCCTCACAGCTAGACGCTGCTACCATTTTGCGCAGTGGGGGCGGCGTGTTAGTTTCACTTCACTAAAGTTTTGTCTGTAAACCACAAAGGTCCATTTTTGTCTTCTCAGACGAAAACATTTTTTTTTCCACTTTCATGCGGTGTGGCCTCTATGGCCTTAAATAGGTTTGTTATTTAAGTGTGCAGAAGTGTGTTAGTAGAGTCGTAGTTGCGATTTGGGAGATGCTTGGGCAAAGGGGTATTTTGCTTTATAACAGGAAGTCACACTCAAAGATTGTAGATTAAGAAATATGAAAAAATTCAAATAAGGATACGATACATTTTGCCAGACAGATTCTTTAAGCTAATTTTCAAGCTGCCAAACCTGGAGCTGTAGCAGGATGTTGCGGATAGGAAGGCCTTACAACTGGGCGGGTGGAACTGGGCGGATGTGCATGAGAGGATGGTGGCAGACCTGGGCCTGGGTTGGGTGGAGGAACTTGAGGAGTAAACATTGATGGCATTGGAGGCTGCTGTTGTGAAGGAACCTGTGGTGGAGCAGATGGCTGGAACTGACTCTAAGGTTAAAAAAAAAAAACAAACAAAACAGTATGTTGAGCAATTTAAACACAAATGCTGTGTGGAATCATGACTGAATTTACGGCTAAGCCATCTCTACCATGATTGGTGCTTTTGGTGCAGGAGGCTGAGCAGCAGGAGTGGGATTAGCTGTTGGCACGCCGACCTTGTTGAAGGAGTTTGGAGGTTGCTGTTGGGCAGCAGCCTCTCCCTGAGCATGGTACAGCCGGTCTCTCAGCATCCTGATGCCAGGCTGGTGAGAAAAAAAGTTGTACAGAAACCAAGATTTGGTTAATTCAAGTGAGAAATTACACAAAGTCAAACTAGAGGCTTTAAAATAAGATTTTTTATTTTTTTTTTACTTGGTCTGAGTTGTCAGGCAGGTATGTCATGGCAGTGGCTAAGCTGCCCTCTGCAGCCAGGATGCCAGCGTAGCAGGTCAGCTTCTCAGCCAGCACTGGGCTCTGCACTGCCACCTCACTGTTGCGGAGGCGCTCAATCGACTTCCGTAGCATCATCACTTTTTCAACCAGATCCTACAAAAAAAAAATAAAACAAAACACAATATTCACATAGATCCATGCACAGTTTTAACACAGGCTTCCTACTCCTTTCTCTTAAAGACTCAAATTTCTAACAAAAAGTGAGGAAAATCAATTTTCGTTCCAAACTGGTCAGACATAGATTAGATCTATTTCAAATACTAAAACACTTCTGAGCTGGATTATTCTGTATTAAAACAAAACACAACTCACTTTTTGATCTGTGAAACCAATATTTAGTTTGTACAAATTCATAAGAACAGAAGTTTAAATTATTGTTTGCCATCACACCTTTTTTTTTTTTTTTTACATAGTTTTTATGAGTGTATGAATCTGTACTATCACAGATTAACTCCAAAAACAATCAACTAGAAAACCAGCTCTTGTGAGGAAAATGAACATAATACATACTAAATAGTAAAATAAACTTTTAACATTTTGCTAATTTCTTAAAGGTCTAGAAAAATGTTAAAGTAGCTTTTATACCGATGCAAACATCCATACTGAGATTGTACCTCTAGCCCAAGAGGGGAAGAACATTCCCTGTGCAAGGCCCAACACTCCACCAGCTTTTCAATGTTCCCAGAGCAGATGTAACACAAACAGGCCTGCAGGCAGCGCTTCTCTGTGCCCTCGTGCACCAGCCGGTTTCCCAAGGTATCTGGCGGGACATATGGCAAAACTCCAAAATATTAAAGATAGAAGAACAACTGGAAATGGAGCAAGGACATGCATAGACTGGTGTTGGTGAGAAAGTCAAACCCTGAACTGCAATTTTACAATTCCCAGAGAGGGGAGGCATGTCAGGGTTCAAGTCGCACGCCAAGAAATGTTTAAACTTACCGCAAAAACAAGCAAAGTCTTCAGGGTGAGCGTAAGTCAGCAGAGCAGCAAGAGCTTCCTTCCAGTTGTCCAGCTCACAGTTCTGCACGATGTCCCTCCAGTTCTGGGTCACCACTGATGATATAAGCTGGAGTTTGTGGGAAATAAATTATGATTTAGCAAAACATTATGTTATATGAAGCTATATAGACTGATTACACACAGATATATACAGGCTACTTCAAGCATATATATTTAAATAGTTAATGCTACAGAAATCGGCTGTTCACAGAGTACTGTATCCATTGCACACTAAAGGAAAGTTGAGAGGAAGGAAAAATTGCAGTAGAAAATATGTATTACCTTGATTATCCAGGCCATTGTATGACATTTCTATATTGAAAATCCTTTTTTTCATCTGTAATATTCATATTTTCTGAAAAACTGAAGGTTGTTTTTGTGCTAACCCACAATAATCAGCAAAAATAACCTCTTATATATATATATATATATATATATATATATATATATATATATATATATATATATATATATATATATATATATATATATATATATATATATATATCACACTGGATGTAATGAATCCATATAATGTTTCTGACTGAAAAGATTTAACTTGTCATTAATATTCCAGTTTACTGAGAAACACCTGCATCACAATCTTACCATTGATATGCTGTTTTTTTGCTTGCTTAGGTATTTCTGCTGTGTCTTCTTGAGAAGGTCCTCTCCACCGCTGATGGACAGCAAAATGGCCTCAGCATAACGACCATCATTGAGACACAAATCCACGGCTCCCTCAAAGTTGCCAACCAGCAGCGCCTGGCTTATCAAACCGTCAGTGTCTGCAGAAACGATTGGCATTATGAATCAGGTGATCAACAGAAACTGCCTCGATTACAGTAAAAACAAACAGCAATGAGAAGAAAAGTTATTCTTATTTATTAAAGAAAGGTTTTTACCACATGATACAGGGATTTGGAAGGTGGAATTGTCCTTGGGAGTATGACTGAAGAAGTCTGCTGGTGAAATGGACCCTGAGGTTCTAGCATCAGCTGCAGCTTCATCTGATCTCTATAGAGAGAGAGAGAGAGAGAGAAAAAAGGAGATTTTATTCTTCCACTAGTTACGATTTCAAAACTCACAACTGTGGAGAACATCTGACCTCAGTTGTGAGACGCTGCATCTTCTCTGCAAGATCTTTGGCATCGACTCCATGGCCGTTGGACTGAAAATTCTTCCCCAGACATTTTGAAATCTACATGAAGATAATGTTTTTACAGCTACGACGTGGTATGACTCAAAGGAAAGGTAAGAAACATTAAAAACAAAAACAAAAACAAAAAAAAACAGAATACCTTTCTCTCCAATTCATCTTTGCTGAAACCCAAAAGTTTAAGGAATTTAATACGGGCCTCGTCCTCAAAGTTGACCTGTAATCCGAGGAATGTGACACGTCATAACCCCAGACTGAGTGAGAGATTCAGCTCGTGTCTAAACATGAGGAGACTCATACTAGAAGGAATTTCCATATGTCCTGTTCCGCATCCGACTTGGCGTTCTGAATCTTGGCCTGGCAGTAGTTGTTGAAGGAACCCGACTGCAGCGCCGCCTGAAGCTCCCTGGAGCGTTGGAGGAACTCTGTCTCCGTGGTAACCTGGCTCACAAACACTTGTCTGGGGACAGGCTGGGGGCTTTGCACCGGAGGAAGCTTTGGATTCTCAAAGGTTATCAGCTTTCCACCAAACTGAAAAAAAAAAAAAAAAAACCAGAAGAAAAACAAGTTCAATACTATGAAAAAACATGGTGTGTATCTAAATCCAAGAAGAATTCATCCCCTCTGAATATTTTCACATTTTCTTCCAAGTTTTTGCAACCACAAATTTAAATGCATTTTACTGGGATCACAGTAGTTCATAATGGTGAAAAGGAAGGTAAAAAAATATATGGTTTAGTTTTCAAACTTAAAATAACAATAATAAAAAAGAAATAAAAGAATCTGTAAAGCCAGCCTTTGTATTCAGACCCCTTTGTTTGGATACTCTTAAATAAAATCCAGGGCAACCAAACAGGATGAAATATTCTAATATCACACTTACCCCAAAGGAAGCTCCCACTGGCCTGCGCACCCATTTAGGTGGCTTCTTCAGAGGAGGAACGATGGTTTCCTGCACACTGGGCTGAGGAACTTGTAGAGGAGGCAGCACTTGTCCCGTACCAAAGGGATCCATTGTATCAAATGAAGAGGATATCTGGTAAAATATAAAGAACATGATTTGTTCAATTAACAACTGCATGCTAAATCAATTCAGTTGTTTGTAGAACAGAATATCTCTTTTTCCATTTCCAAATAAATACAAACACAGGAAAACTTTCACATGTTTAAATATGTGCATCAACTCTTTCTTTTTAGTACTTCCGCTATAATAAACTGTTGTTATGGATGTTTGTCAGGGGAAACACCAGTTCTCTAGGAAGTATTTTCTTTCCTCTTTCAAATTTAGCTATTAGTCAGCGTGATTTCCTTTACAACAGCACCATCTCGTGGACAGACAACTAAATGTTCAAAACTTTTAACATTTAAACTTTAAACTGGTAATCACCATGTCAGCTGTGCTTTGCTGCTGAGCCTTCAAGCTCCCTCCCATCACAGAGTAAACTGTGATTCTCCCATCAAACGACGCTGCTGAAAGAAGGGCCGGATTCCTGGGGCACCACTGGACATCAAAGCACCACTGGTTTGTAGTTGGAAGCTCGTAAATTACCTAAAATTTAAAAAAACAAGACACCAGTGAAGATCAATGCAGCCAATTTCAGAACTACATACTGGTAAATAAAAACTTCAAATACCTCTCCAGTGTTTGGATTCCAGCAGAGGATCCTGTTGTCTTTAGCGCTACTCAGGAGGAGCTCCGAATCGGATTGGCTCCACGAAATGGACAGAATTCCTCTGGAAGACGCCAGCGGCACAAAACTCAGAACAATCTAACAAAAATTCAATCAAATTTATGCCAACGAGAGATAAATCAATAAAACTGTACCGTTTATGATTTTCCAGCACTTTAAGGGGTGACGTAGCAAAGCGAAGGTCCCACATCTGGATGACTGGCTGTCGGTCATCTTCTGAGGCCAACACCAGCTGGGTGGCCACGTCAGGGTGCCACAGCATTCCCGAACAGTGCATCTTCAGTCACATAACAAGGTAGAATGCAAAAATCACAACACCCATTTACCATCAAAGTCTTTTCAATTAGATTTTTTTTATTTACTGGGCTGCACCTTTTATTTCAAAATTTCAGATATGAATAAAATTAAAATTGATAAGTTACTTTATTTCAGTTGTTCAAGTAAAAAAGTTAAATAAATAAAAGACATAAAGCCTTTATTTTTTTTTTTTAAAGTGAAATACTATTGCCTTTTTGATTACATTTTAAAGTGTGAAAGTTAGGGAACAGTATAGTCTGATTTCTATGTACTAGAAGAAACACTTACCAAACATTATATTATTGCAAATGTATTACGAATAGACAAAAAAATTGCTTAAAATAAATTATTAAGGGAGCCTTAATTACATGACCTGATGGACAACAGGCAAATCTCAATTATCTCTTTTTAATAACTGAAAAAAAAAGAAAAGAAAAACAACCAACCCTGTTGCTGTGATCACTGATCTTTATGATGGGCTCATTCTTCCTCAAGTCCCACACAACCGCTTTCCCACTGGGGTTAGCAGATGCCAGGATGTGCTGAACCTGCCTGTTCCACGACACAACACTGATGTCTTCAACGGGCTGAAACAGGAGAAAACAGCTGCTTGTCCAATACAAATCAGATAATTAACGGTCAGAGTGTTAAAGCACTTTGACAACTCTGGAAAAAAGCAGGTCAGTTTCACAAATAAGAGCAAAGGCGACACCATAAACAAAAGAGGTTCCACTCTTATTCAGGTTTCAAACTACAAAAACAGGAAATTAAATTTGAAAGTGACTGTGGTTTCAATTGTAAATAGCTTTATATAGTACAATAGAATCTGTGACTTTTCTAAATCCAGTACTTACCTGTGTTTTTGCTCCTGGAGTCATTGGGCTGCTGAAGTTATTTAGATCCCAGATGTAGATCTCAGAGTCATTGGCTCCAGAGGCAAGAAGATTACTCTGCGAAAGAAAAGGCCACAGATAGAAAATTATGAATTATACGAGATGTGCTTTTGGATAATCTGTCTATAATCGCAATGTATTTACCTGGAACGGGTTGAAATCAAGTGCACGGACTGGTCCTGTGTGTTTGTCACACTGCCCAACAACAGCCTCTGCTCCAGAACTTATGATAGCCTCTGGGTTATATACAGTCAATGTGCCATTTTCGCTTCCCCCAACGAGTCTCCCTCCAGTTCCATCTTCCGCCGTCCCAAAATTTACCCATACAATGCTGTGCAACCTATGGGAGCAAAACAGGCATTACTCCATTACCCCCAAAGCCCGCAAAAAATAAAAGGGCAGCCGCCCTCTACATGTGCAAAGAAGGTTGAGACATTCCAAAAAACAGTTTCACACTACAATTTCAGTTTACTTGTAAATAAAACAAAAACGTAAAACATGCAATATTTCATTCCACTTGAAAATTATGTGCTACTTTGTGTCAGTCTAGCACATAAAATGCTAGCAAAATACATCAAAGCTTGTGTGTAAAAATGTTCCAAGGGTGTGAATAGTTTTTACAATGCACTACAGTTGCAATAGTTAACAGCTATTGGCTGTAATAAGAATGCAGCATCATCCACCAGTAAGCAAAATCAAAAACCGAAACACAATGCGAGTTCTATGTACTGACTGATGGGGACTGCAGGATGTGCACGTTAAAATGTGTAAATGTATGATAGAGTACCTGTTTGTGGTGGGTAATGAACCCTTGAGCTGCATCTCCAGAGAGGGGTCGGCAAAATCCATCTCAAATATCTCTATGGCAGCTGTGGTGTTGAAAGAAGCATCGAGCTGTTGTGCTGATGTTCCTAAGGCCAGGTAGATCGGATGGTGTCCGGCAGGACTCCATGCCTGGTGGGCAGTCCTCTGAATTTCCTTCAGCCTCATCTTCAACTACAGAGGTTCAAGTTTCAAAGCCTAGGAAGGTGAGACCACCAGTGTATTATTTTATTATAGGCATTTTTTGCTGTACAGGTTAACATAACTAATAAAGATAAACAAAACCTGATGTTCTCAGTAGAAAAATAAATGCATACAGCGCTAAAATTTCCTGATTCTGGATTCCCAACTCTGGAATTGATAAAACACATTGAACCGACACCAGAAGACGACATCGCTCCCCAAATCATCCGTAGCTATCGATTTGGTTATATTCCTCCTTTTCCATTTTGCTGAAGCACAGCAACATCCGTTCAGATTATTTCTGTTACCTGCCATAGGAAATGCCTTCTAATCCAGTCTACTTCACACAGCAGTAACCCGAATAACAAAAATAATCGCACCATAATTATAGCTCATCGACAATTGATTCAAATTGATGTAGTTCTTAGTACTATAATCGTCAAGTTGCCAGACTACTATCAAATAAGATTTTTCTGTTTATCTGCCATGTAGCTAGCGAGTTAGCATTTCGCAAGCACACCTCGAATGTAGCCTTCATTAAATTTCACATTACAAACGAAATTTATTAATATTATTTAGCGTTAGGGTTAAAATGTTATATATTCAACCAATCTATGAAAACACCATATCTTAAGTTTTCCAGTTTATATACTCCCAGCCGATGCTGCTGTTGCTAGCTAGCTAGTCGTTAGCCACCACCCCAATTGCAGTACATCAAAGGCAAATAAAACAAAGGATAAAAAGACTCAATTTAAACCTCCTGGTTAGGAAAATGTGTTTTTAAGAGCAACTTACGTAAACTGTGTTACACAGCTTGACAATTTGCGTCTACACGCTCCAGTGCTACTTATCAGCGAAGCTAGCAGCCCAGACCAAAGTGCTACTGCCGTGTTGTCACTAAGCTACGGATCGCCCACAGGGACATTTTACATATAACCTCACATTTCAGCTGACCTAACGCCCTGAACTCATCGGAACCATATCTGGGATAGTACAATTGTCAGAATTATTTTTTTTTCATCTGCATATTTAAAAACATCAAGTGCTGCTTTTATTTCATGAAACAAATTATATTTAAAAACATCAAGTGCTGCTTTTATTTCATGAAACAAATTTAGTCTTTACATAGAACAAAATACAATTCCACACAGATATTTTATACATTAACGTAAGTCTTTATTTTTGCCAGAAATATATACAAGAGCAAAATTGTATTTTAGGTTTAGATTTCATAATTTTTAACTTCTTCTGGTGCCTTTGCACGATCTCCTCCTTTCTCCAAGTACAGGTTGTTGTAGGGATATTGCTTTGGGGCCTGAAACAAGAGAAATAAATGAGTGCATTACTAAATACATAAATGCAAAAATAAAGCAATGCGGAGCAGAAAAAGCAACAAGTACCCAAAGTTATCAGGGTGCATAACAAACATATTTCTTAAAGTGTTAAAGATCTGGTCTATACAAAAGTATGTAGCAGCCTTGTACAATGATAATTTTCCATATTTTCTTTGATCAAAGAGCAGAGTAGGTTGCACTAGTTTGTTTTGCTGCGTCACTATTTAGTGGCCAACTGAGCTGATTAACATTTTCCTGTGTTAATTTGTACCACAGTAGAGCAGAGTGTGGTGTGATTCGGAAATTTGCAGCAAGGATGCTTTATAATTACATATTTCTAGTATCAGTTATTTAGCTATATTGATTATTTTGACAACCATAGTAAATGGACTTAAACATGGTTAGCTTTGCCTATCAGCTCTGCACATGTACCAAATTGGTTTGATTTAGTCAAATTATATACCAGGATTTTGAGATGTATGATCTCTTTTTAAAGCAACCATCACTACAATATGTGTCCAATCCTCACTGAAATTCCATCAGCAATGTATAATGAAACAATACTAAACATAGAAAAGTCCATAGAATGAAATAATACACATTGACTTGAGTCAGTCTACTGTAATTTTATACACTAAAATTGGGTGTGTACTTACAATAGGTTGATAGGATGGAAATTTCTCCCCCATGTAGAACATGAACAACATGAACCCAACGAAACCAAACAGTTGTTTCCACATCGTTGACCACGGCACAGGGCTCGGAGATGTGTCCACTCGGGTTCTGAGGTACATGTCAAAATTCCAGTGCATCTACAATATTGGCACAACAGAACAACCTATTAATCTGATGACTCTAGATATGTTTTAAGCATTCATTTGCATATAGACAGACATTTTTGTCACAATTCCTCCTTGCAAAGTAGCTCAACCAAGCTTACATTATGTGGAGGAGCATCTAAACATCAGTTTTCACGTCTTCCCACAGAATGCTAAAAGGATTTAGTTCTGTATTTTGTGTTGTTCATTGCTATAATAAATGCACTGACGCTGGTTATTATAATGTGAAAAAAAAAGCAAAAAGTTGAGGACATATGAATACTTCTTCATGGGTGTCCAGCCATGCGAACTGTAAAACTGTATGGTATGGGACTTTGTATTTTATCTAAGAAAGCAATACATATAAATAACAAAAGCTTTAAATTGCCAGTATCTATGTTAATTATTAAGAAATAATAATATATCTACAATAAAAAAAAACTTTTAGAAGGGAATTTCATCCCTGTCTTACCGGCTCTCCCCAGTTCCTCCTCAAGTCAGGGTGGTCCCATTTGTACCAAGGGTCTCTCTCGTGTTGGGACCTATCTTGTAATTTTGGGTAATCACCGAAGCTATGGAAACAATAAAATTAAAGTGTTAGTTCCGAATGTCCATTATTGTCCATTCATTGGACTCCTTCTAAATGAGCAATGCCTATAAAATTATACCGGAATGCGACATAAGCTAAAAAGCTTTCAAAAAGAAGCTCACCCCTCTCCGTTATCCGGATACGGCTCATAGTCCTCAACCCTTAGATTGTATTTCTTTGCAGCAGCAGCTCTCTCCTCTGGGGTCTTTGGGTATGCGCCAGGCAGACTATCTTTTGTCGCACCAGAGGCTGAAACAGCAATAAAAATGCATTTCTGAAAGCAATAATGAACGTGTACACAACCCAATTTAAGACTCGCTCCACTCATTCAGAACAGCCGCTGACTCTCTGCTAGCTCGAGCTAATGGTCGCAATTCAAGGTTACGTCCATGAGAAGCTTCAAACTAAAAACCATGACAAATATGTTTAAAGAAATCTTTCATACCCACAATACTAAAACACGACCTACCTGCTCTACATCCCGATACAAGGGCCGAGAGGCCAGAACCTTTACCCTTAGTGAGAGCCTTGGCCAAACGTTGGAAACCAACACCAGCCATGTTTACTGGCTGCTGTTGTCTGACAGAATGAGAGGTACGCATGCGCGAAAACTGAACTATGGGCTCCGGTAAGGAACATTGACATTCTTCCGCAATTTACAAACATTTTCTCTGAAAAAGGCGATTAATAAAAAAATAAATAAAATTTTAAAAATCCACGTCTTTCTCAAGTAGAGAATTTCTGTTATCTGTTGTTCAGAGTTAATTTTTATTTTGCATTGTGCTGGGAATGTTTATTATGCAAAGTGGCATACAATGGTGGCTGTAACTGCAGTTGGTTCATGAGACTAAATACAAATACGCACTACACTTTAAGAATTTCATTAAAACTTTCAAGCCCATTTTTGATTTTTCTTTCAATTCAAATTTCTGTGATGATAAGTTATGATTTTTTAACGCACTCCTTTTATGTTCTTTTGTTATAGCGTACTATAATTATTGTGCTTTTTAAGTTTTATTGGACATTGTAAAATCTACACTGTTTAGTAATAATTGTAAATAATTGGAAATTGTGTATGATTTGGATATTTGAAAAAAAGTAGGCACAAAGTTGTGTTGTATTGCACATATACACTTAACAGAAAAAAAACACTAAAATTTGTGGTTGTGTAATGTGATAAAATATCATAAAGTTTAAGGAGTAAGACTCCTTTTGTACTACATATAAGGGGTGAGAGGCCAGAACCTTTTTCCTCAGCAACATCCTTAGTCAACTCTTAGAAATCAACACCAGTCTTGTTTGCAGGGCATAACTACTGCTGTGCTTAGCCGCTATATTTTTACGTTGGTTTTAAGCTAGGGTTCATCAATGATGACAATGACAAAAACAAAGTTCTAAATCTCATGCTTTATTTTAATTTAGAATCTGAATGGCAGTTCCAAGTCCATTTCCAAGAAGCATGACAGTGACATGGAAACTCCTCGAGTGGCTGAAAGGGAACTTGTTCTCAGAGAGAATGCACTGAAGCTCCTACACAAGTTCCTCTTCCAATCAGATTCAGCTCAGGTGCACATATGCATTTACTGAGTGATCATCACTCTGCCATCAGGGAGTGTTTCCCTAATGTCCATCAGAGAAGGTCTGCTATGTCTTTCTCCACCATTTCAATGGGACAGTGAAGTTCATACCTACACAGCAAGGAAGATGGCATGTAACAGAAAAAAAAAACAGCCTTAAATTAGCTGAAGGTTTTGTATGTGATATTTACCTTTTGAAAGGGGTGCCATCTGAATTAATAAGAAACTTCTCAAAATTCCATCTAATGTCATTGACACATACTGGGGACCAGTAGAACTTCTTTATATCTCCAATAAGAGGATTAACAAATGGCAGCGAGTCCTGTGGAGAACAAGAAGAGACAGAACAGCTGTGCTAACCAGAACGATTCTGAATCATTTGAGTGTATACATCTGAAATCTTTGTAGAATGCAGTATACCTTTAGATATGTAAAAAGAGGTTCTTCGTTCAACCCATTCACCTCGATCTTGGCAAAGACAGGAAACTTTGGTACAAACCCACTGCCAGGTCTCACATACTTCAGTACATTGAGCATTTCTTCATTCACCTCTAAAAACAGATGCATGTAAAATTATTTATGTATTTTATTTATTTCTGTGTTAGCACATGTCACTTACAAGTAAAAACTGTTTTATAAGTGGCATTATCATAGACTTACAAAAAGTGCTGACTGTTCCAGTCAGAAGTTTCCATTCACTTCTCATTCTCATGAATGTTGTGTTAATTTTAGGGCTTTTATGGTTGCATTTGAATTGTTCTTTTTACAGAGTGAAACAATAAAAACAACTTCAACAAATTTTGAAAATCTAAAATGGATTCACAAGTTTGAACTCACAATGAATTTTCTCGGATCCACTAAGGTTGTAAGTCTTATATCCAGGTTCAAATAAATACATATGCATCCACTAAAATTTTATTAAATTCCCCATAACGAAATGCAGAGAAACCACATTTTCCAATTGTCAGGTAGGTCCTGGCTGGATGTTTAATGAACCTTTGAATTAGTAGAGTTAATTTAAATTGGTTGGTTTCCTTCCAAAGACTCTGCCTTTAATTAAATATTTGATTTAATTTCAAACCTGTGTGTAAGAGAATAACTATGATAAATTGAAACCTATGCATTGTATTCTCTTTCTTTATTAGTTATCAAAATTGCATGCTGTTTAATCATCAAAAAGAACAATTTCAATATATCACTTCAACAGACAAAATAATATAACAACTCACCTTTTACTCCACTTTTGAACAAGGGCTTTTTATTATTATGGCGGTTCAGCAAAACAAATGTTCAGTATACACACAATGCAAGCAAAGAACTTTTCCCTATAAGTCCAACAATCTTTGCCTCATAAACATAATAAGATATAAAGAAAGCATTATAAGCTTAATTAAATCAGAGGAGAAACTTACCAGGTGACTGAAGACCAAACTGGTTGCAGGGGAAACCTAACACAGTGAAATTCAGGTTGCCAAACATTTCCATTAGTGCATTCATTCGGTGGTACTGAAAGAACATGGAAAATAATGGTTGCAGTAAGGCTATGTGGGTACACTACGTAGAACATTATGCAGTCAATGTTCTTGAAGAATCACCTCCTCAATTGTTGACCCTCAGAAGGTGGCAACATTGACAATGAGCAGCACCTTTCCTTTAAAAATGCTCAGTGGGACTTCCTCTCCTTCCAGCGTCTCAGCGGAAAAATCATATATTGACTTGTACGCCATTCTTGCTCTATGCCTTGTATATGGACTATGTTTACTGAGGAGTGAGCATTCACTCCGCTACTCTGCTGGCTGCTGTCATTCACTGAAACATAACTTGTTGGGTCAGCAGTTGTTCTGCATGATTGACTTCATTGTTCCTCTGGACAGAGGTGAGCTGGCCGAGTAGCTGACTGCTGAACTTAAAACAGCTCTTGTTTATCTTTGGAACTGGGGGATTAAGAGAACAGTTATTTCTTTTGATATATTTTGACATATTATTTGAATTGTGATTTTGACTTATGAGATTCAAAAATATTTAGTTATGATCAACAAATGTGGTTACATTGAAAAATGCATAATTTTATTGTGGATACATAGTCAGTGCCTATACTTTCATGTTACTAAAAATGCAAATAAATACTTGTTTTTGAAGATATTGTGTAAAGAACTCAAATTTATTTTCTGCTATTTTCATAAAAAAAATTCTAGCTATTTTTCTTTCTCTAACTGTGTGTGTGTGTGTGTGTGTGTGTGTGTGTGTGTGTGTGTGTGTGTGTGTGTGTGTGTGTGTGCTTTTTAAGATGCTTTGTTGTGCCAGTGGTGTTTGAATTATTGATGTTCAAAGCACTAAAGGGACATATAAGTTTATCTGAAAACACCTATTTTTTATGTGTAGAATAAAATAAGTTTGGGGGAATTTTAAAAGGAAGAAATAATATTTAACATCCTGATTTGGGAAATGAGCATAACATCGGGTGGCTTTTTGAAAAAAAATGACAGCTGTAACAAATCAGTCTATTTATAATCCCATCGTCTCTAAAATACAAAAAATCAGTCATGACGCATTCAAGTGTTCACCGTAAATGTTATGACCAGTGATGTATTTCCCGGGTTACTGTTATAAAACACTACAAAAAAATTCTGTATTTGACAAAAATTATTTCAAAATTACTCCATCAGAAAGGATTAGCACGTTATTTTTGTAAACGAATATAATTTAGGTGCATTTGCTTCTCTGGCTAAATGATTTACAAACTAAATTGCAACTCAGACTAATCAGGTACCCCATTATGTTGTGCTTTTCAGTGGCTGTATATAATCTGACAATTTTACAAAGTTCCGTTATCTTCTGTGAGATGATTTGCGCAGTTTTCTTTGTTGACAATAATTATTCCGACAGCCAGCGAATGCAGCTTTTGGTTTAGGTTACACCTCAAACGCTTTACAAGATGCTAAGGCAAAATACGCTCCTTAGGTGACAATGTAAAGAACAGCTCGTCCTGAAAAACAGCGTATTACGCAGCTGGTTCACAATGGATGAAGAAGGCAGTTGGCAGACGTAAGTAGCTTTTAAAACGTGTTTATATCTCTAAAAAAACAGCTGAGTTGGTGGCCCCGGCAGACTAGCTCTCCGGCTAACAGCGGAAGCGTAAGATTATTAACCAACAGTCACTGGAACGCAGCTCGTGCCATTTATATACAGGTGCTGGTCATAAAATTAGAATATTGTGATAAAGTTCATTATTTTCCATAATGTCATGATAAAAATTAAATTGTCATATATTTTAGATTCATTGCACACCAACTGAAATATTTCAGGTCTTTTATTGTTTTAATTTTGATGATTTTGGCAAACAGCTCTTGAAAACCCAAAATCCCTGTCTCAAAAAATTAGAATATCATGAAAAGGTTCTCTGAACGAGCAATAAAAATAATCATCTGAATCAACAAAGTAACTCTAAACACCTGAAAAAGATTCCTGAGGCCTTTAAAAACTCCCAGCCTGGTTCATTACTCAAAACCGCAATCATGGGTCAGACTGCTGACCTGACTGCTGTCCAGAAGGCCATCACTGACATCCTCAAGCAAGAGGGTGAGAAACGGAAAGACATTTCTGAACGAATCGGCTGTTTGCAGAGTGTTATATCAAGGCACCTCAGTGGGAAGTCAGTAGGAAGGAAAAAGTGTGGCAGAAAACGCTGCACAACGAGAAGAGGTGACCGGACCCTGAGGAAGATTGTGGAGAAGGGCCGATTCCAGACCTTGGGGGAAGCAGTGGACTGAGTCTGGAGTAGAAACATCCAGAGCCACCGTGCACAGGCGTGTGCAGGAAATGGGCTACAGGTGCCGCATTCCCCAGGTCAAAGGTCAAGCCACTTTTGAACCAGAAACAGCGGCAGAAGCGCCTGACCTGGGCTACAGAGAAGCAGCACTTTGGACCACTGTTGTTCAGTGGTCCAAAGTACTTTTTTCGGATGAAAGCAAACTTTGCATGTCATTTGGAAATCAAAGTGCCAGACTCTGGAGGAAGACTGGGGAGAAGGAAATGCCAAAATGCCAGAAGTCCAGTGTCAAGTACCCACAGTCAGTGATGGTCTGGGTGCCATGTCAGCTGCTGGTGTTGGTCCACTGGGTTTTACCAAGGGCAGGATCAATGCAGCAGCTATCAGAAGATTTTGGAGCACTTCATGCTTCCATCTGCTGAAAAGTTTTATGGAGATGAAAATTTAATTTGGTCTGGAATCGGCCCTTCTCCACAATCTTCCTCAAGGTCCGGTCACCTCTTCTCGTTGTGCAGCGTTTTCTGCCACACTTTTTCCTTCCTACTGACTTCCCACTGAGGTGCCTTGATATAACACTCTGCAAACAGCCGATTCGTTCAGAAATTTCTTTCTGTTTCTCACCCTCTTGCTTGAGGATGTCAGTGATGGCCTTCTGGACAGCAGTCAGGTCAGCAATCTGACCCATGATTGCGGTTTTGAGTAATGAACCAGGCTGGGAGTTTTTAAAGGCCTCAGGAATCTTTTTCAGGTGTTTAGAGTTACTTTGTTGATTCAGATGATTATTTTTATTGCTCGTTCAGAGAACCTTTTCATAATATTCTAATTTTTTGAGACAGGGATTTTGGGTTTTCATGAGCTGTTTGCCAAAATCATCAAAATTAAAACAATAAAAGACCTGAAATATTTCAGTTGGTGTGCAATGAATCTAAAATATATGACAATTTAATTTTTATCATGACATTATGGAAAATAATGAACTTTATCACAATATTCTAATTTTATGACCAGCACCTGTATAGCTGGCAATTAATTTTTAACTATATACAGCAGCGCCAGGGCAAACGCAACGGCACTCAATGCTAATGCATTAAATTACCCCATTGTGTGTTTACTCGTATTCGTTGATTTTTTTAAATTTTATTTATTTTATTTTTGTTTAAGCGTTTGCAGAGTCAAAGTTCAGCTGTAATAGGGTTTGTTTTCCTGCAGATGTCATCTCTTGGACCTGCCTTGGGAGGATGTTCTCGTTCCACACATTTTGTCCTACTTGCCGTTGCAGCACATTGTCAGCCTGCAGAGGGTTAGCAAGCAGTTCCACAGCCTCGTCCAGGTGTATCTGGCCAACTGCAGGACTTTTAATTTTTCCACCGTAAGTAATGGTATTGCAGCAGTAGTTTATAAATGTGAGGGAAATGGATGGATGCTTTTCAAAGTTGTATGAATTAGAATGCTGAAAGGTGCAGATGTGTTAATCTCCCTTTACTCTGATATTCCTTAACTGCAACCTGCTACGTTTGATAATTATAATTAACTGGAACGAATATTTCATTAAATTGAAATGACTTTTCTTATAAAGTGCCTTGAGGTGACATTGCTTTACAAATAAACTGAATTGAATTTGGAATCCAAAGAGCCATTTTTGCCCTCAGTCCAGGTCATATAGCTTGTCTAGAAGCTAAACTGTTCCATCATCTTTTGAAAATAAACGACATAATGCCTAATGAATGTCTCGTATAAGAAACAGCATTTTATTTAAGTTTTCAGCAATTAGAATATCAAAGACATAATAGCAAAAACAGAATAGTTAAAAATTTTGGGATGTTATTTGTTCAAAATTATGTAAGCAATAATGTACTGCTCAAACCCGCATTTAAAGACATCAGTTGGTTAATAATTTTTAGCCAAACTCATTAAAAATTATTGTGGAAGATTCAAAGAGCCACTAGCAGACCAATGGCCTAAATAAAACCCAGTGCAAACAGTTGCCTTCAGATGAAACCTATTAATTAGTGAATATAGTCCATATCTGTGTAACTTTATCTCAGTACAGTTACTATGCATTGTAAAGCTCTCTCTGAGATTTTTAGTGACCAAGACATGACTGGTCTAGCCAAGGGGCTAGCGGTAACTCTGGAGGAGATGCAGAGATCAACATCATAAATATAACTACTATAAGTTGTGTTCTCCATAAATCTGTCCTTTATTCAAGAGTGACTAGGAGAAAGCCAGTTGTTGAATAAAGCCATAAGAAACCCTGTTTACTGTTGGCCACAAGCTGTGTTGATGACACAGTAAACAAGTGGAAGAAAGTGCTTTATTTGCAGGCGATCCAAAAGATTTTTTGCAAATCACTACAACATCCTGACTACAACAACCCCAGCTACTTTTCACAGAATATCGGGCAAACATTTTAGTTAAGTTCAAGGGTTGAATACAATTCCCTGTCTCTCTATCCAGACTTTTCTTAAAAAAAATGTTTATAATTTTCCTTCTATTTGCACTACTCTGTGTTGATCTGTCACATACATTCGCATTGTAATATATTAAAATGTATTAAAATTGTAAATTAAATAATCAAGGGGGTCTGTATTGGTTAGCAAAATATTTCAGCTCCATGTTCCGTTTGAATATTTGCAGATTGGACCGTGCATCCCCAAGGAAGCATTTTGCACAATGTTAAAAGACAATAAAGTTCTCCAGAACCTGTCCCTTCAAAACTGTTCAGACTGGGTCACAGACAAGGAGTTGCTTCCTGTTATCGGCCAGAACCAGCATCTGCACAGGGTAGACATGAGTGGCTGTGCCTCCCTCACCCGCCACTCCTTAGTGGCCGTGTCCTTGAGCTGCACGCATCTCCAGCATCTCGGCCTGGCTCACTGCGACTGGGTGGACTGCCTGTCTCTGCGCAGCCTGGCTGACCACTGTGGAGGGCTTCGGTCGATCGATCTCACCGCCTGCCGCCAGCTGAAGGATGACGCCATCTGCTACCTGGCCAAAAAGTGTGCTGAGCTGAAGTCGCTGTCGTTGGCGGTCAATGCCAACATTACAGACGAGTCGGTGGAAGAGGTGGCCAAGAACTGCAGGGGTCTGGAACAGCTGGATCTGACAGGTTGTCTGCGAGTCCGGAACCAGTCCATCAGGTTTGTAACGTATTGATTCTAAAAGGGGAAACGATGATATAAGTAGCTTATTGTTAGCTTTGGTGTAAACTGTATTGTTATATCCTCATTTGTAAGTCGCTTTGGATAACAGTGTCTGCCCTTTATCCAAACATACATGAACAGATGAATAGAGAAAAGACAACACATTTAACCTTCCTCCAGGCAACAATGTTTGACATTTTAGTCCAGTTAGACAGGGCAGTAATTTGAACAATAGAACATGCCTATTTGTAGTGGTTTTCATACTCCTTGAGGTTTTTTAAGTTTTATGTTATTGTTATTTACCACGTGATTAATAATTAAAATGAGCTCGATAATTTCCATTTCCGATAATTAATTTTTTTTGTCATACAGTTTTGTTTACAGAGACATCGTAATTAATTTGATTTTTGGTTCCAGTTGTGTGTTTTTTATTTCCATTTTATTCATTGTTTTGGTTGTTGTTTTATTTAGAATATTTAATATATCTTCCAGTTCCAGTGTTCAGTGTTCTTTACAAAACGAAAGTTTATTAGTCTTTGATAGGGTAAACTTGCATATTACTTAAACGGTCTCAAAACAACAATTGCATATGCAGCTATACATATAACACTCTTTTTCCTAAAGCGTTTGATTTGATCATCCATTCATAAGTTCCCCCTGTTACTCCTATGCCCCAAAGAACTCTTGCAGAGTATTGCCCAAAGCTGCAGTCCCTGAGGGTGAATCACTGTCACAACGTGACCGAGTCGAGCCTCGACCCTCTCCGGAAGCGCAACGTAGTGATCGATGTAGAGCCGCCTTTACCGCGGGCCCTGGTGCTTCTTCAGGATATGCTGGGTTTCGCTCCTTTTATCAATCTGCAGATCTAGCCACAGGGAGAAACTCAAGAACGAGTTCTCAAAGTGAGGTAAGAACAGCAGTTGCTGTCGAGCTTTTTTTCGCCAGTTACATTGACGTGGTGGTTTACAGACTCGTCTTGCTTTTGTTGCAGGCGACTGGCAGCTGTCACTTGAACCCATATCACGTGATGGAGAAATGATTCGACTTTTCAGAAAAGTATGGATGTGGAATAAAAAAAACAAAAAGAGAACCTCACTGGATCGTGGTCAGCGCTGCAAAGTTAGAATTTAACTGAAAATAAGTTTGAATTTAACATTCAAAGAAGAAAGCCATGTGTGTTTTTAGCCTTGCTGCCTCTTGTCCAAAATATATTACTGCACTTTTTATTCACTTAATGTCGCAAGATTGCATTCCTAACCAAAAGCATAATGTATTTTTTGTTGTTGTTTGTTCCAAACAAAATGCAAAGCTACAAATGGTCTTATGTTTCATTTAGAAACATTTACAATGTTTGAGTTTAATTAAACATTTTGTTTTGCTTGAGTTTACTTGCAGAAAGGGTCAGTTCACCCAGGGCACACAAATGCATTTCCAAAGCTGTCACTGCAACACTAGATATTTGTTTTAATTTATTCAAGGTTTAATATCTCTTGAAACATTGAGGTTTTATCTGCTGTTTCACACTTTGCCAGACCAGAAGCACTCAGAAGTAACTGAATCATTATGTTGTTTTTGTGATGTGATTGAAGTGACCCATAGAATGATAATGTTCTAAATGTACAGCCTCAGCACGTGTTTAAAACACAAGAATTTATTTGGACTTCTCCCCATTAAGTCCAAGTAGATTTTATAAGAACTTGTAAAGCAGTTATTGTTCTTGTGACACGGCACATGAATTATGTAAGCAGTTAAATGGGGAAATGCCACCCGAAAAATTGTGTATTAATCTGCTGTAATTTGTAAAGCAAAACTTTTTTATGCATGTTGACTTTTTTTTCTTTTAAAATCAGTAGTCTAAAAACTGAGGGAATGACTGTTTTTTTTTTTCTTTGAAGTTATCCTCCTCCATTTGTTTCCACTTTCCCTTTTGATCCAGACACTGTATCATAAAGACAAATTAAGATCATGTATTGACATCTCACGCATTTCTGAGTTCAATTTAAAGCTTCAAACACTGAAGCAAAATCACTATAATAGCCCTGTTTTACATTTATTGTCCACTTGATGGCATAGTGGAGCAAATGAAGCATCATGAAGCTTTGGCTCATGAGTGGACCAATTGGAAAGAAAGTTTCAGTGCTTCAAAGCCTTATCTTGCTGTCACTAGTGGACTGGTATATGTTGCAGAGGTGAGGAGTTCAAATAGGATTCTAGATGGTAGGTGATCAAATATGTATTTCATGCAATAAAATGCCAATTATTTAAAATTTGTAGTGTCTTTTTTTGGGGTGATTTTTTTTTTCTTTAGTAATCTGTCTCTCAATGTTGAAGTTTAAGACTACGAAGAAAATTACCTACTTTGTTCTAGATGAAAATGGTGAAAATTCTGTGATGTATCAAATTCTCATTCCCCCCACTGTAAGTGGACAGCAATGTCTTGGTACATCTGAGGGTGTTCTGTACTGTTAGATATAAAAAAACTCAGAATATTGTTTTACATCCAAACCCTAACTGTTTGTTCACTAATTCTTGAGTGCTTTTTTTAAAACTTAAAGAGACACAAGATGGCAGCAACGAGTCAGGATATTTGTCTTTAGTTCTGTTTGAGAGCCTCCACTGGTTTAAACTCCAATTGATGACAGAAATATTACAGTTTTATAGCACAGATACATCACCAATAGTTCATAAAATGTTGCACTTTTCAGGGATTTGGAAGCAAAAATCTTGTAACTGACTTGTTTAGCGGGCTGTGACAACTAACATCAGCTTTAAAGGCCTTGTTATTGTCTGACGGAGCGAATGCACAACAAGAATTAAAGCTTTCCCCTTGTCACAGCTTCTTGCAGTTTCCTCTGGTGGTCCACTTGGCAGACTATGCCGAGTCTAGTCTCCGCGACAACACAACAGGTCTATTTTCCACATGACGGCATGGTTTACCCCATCTGCTGCGTGCTGTCCGCGTTGGTTGTGTTTGTAGGGCTTCAGGGATCGAGCAGCATCCTTCTGTTGGCTGTGTTGATCTTCATAATTTACTGCTGTCCCTCAGAGGAGGCTGCATGGTGTTCTTAGTTAGAAAACGTTCAATTTTAGCCTGTACAGTTGCTGGTTGCTTTTATGGACATTTAAGGATATCCAAATCAACCTAGTCATATTTATCTCATATTTTTCAATGAATATATACATTAAAAAAAAGTTTGGTTCTCTTTTATACAACCTCTTTTCCTCTTAAGTCACTCTGTAACGACCCAAAAGGCCCCAGTTCTTGTTGCTGAGCAGCGCTCCGTGGGTTAAAAAAAACATTTCAGGCTACATTCATCATCTAGGACCTCAATTAGCATTGATCTGCAGGAGGGAAAAGAAACATTGCCGCAATATGATATTCCATGGAGCAATTTCTGTTCCAGTGATTGAGTGTATGGGGGGGATTTCTCAAACACAGCCAGCCAAACATATTTTGTCTTCCTGTCAATAATCTGGCACTTGTCTAAATTATTGATCAATAGCAGCTGATCATTTTATACGAAGGCTCAGCAATGAAGTTGGTCCATTCCGTTCATGAAGCAGTTTTAGCTTCAGGCACTGTGTAATATATGGAACTCATTAAAGCAATGACTAAATCTAAGTTTATTCTCTGACTGCATATAAAGTCCTTACTGACAGTAAAGATGTTGTCCAGAGATCTGGGAGGTATGTTTATGCTTCTTGTGAATGCTGAGTCACGTAACAAGAATAAAAGAAGACTTTCATCATTCTAGAAAATACAAATAAGATGATCAATGTTTTGATTCTTTGGTAATTCAGTGTGTTTGAGTCATTTTTATTTGGATTCAACAGGATGAGGAAATCAATTTCACGTATATTCTCTTGAAAAACGATGCAAACTATGTTTTTTTTACACCTCTTCAAATTACAATGACAAGTCAATGACCAACAAAGTATGGCGCATATCAAAATGATACATGGAACTCTGGTATTTTTTGGCAATAAAACTTTGAGGGGGGCTGGGGGGGGAGCCCCGTTAGCAGTTTTTGGCTTACTTGCAAAGCATTTTGTGGAGCAGAAAACTAACTACTGAACACACCGACGCAAAGGTGAAACATGAGAATGGCAGTGTCATGCTGTGGAGGTGTTTTCTCTTCAGCAGGGACTGGGGAGCTGGTCAATTCTGACGGAGAGATGAGTAAAGTTACATTCAGAGTGATAGAAATAGAAATTTTAAATGAAAAGTTTCTATTTTGTTAATTTCGCTTGAATGAAATAGAAAAGATTGAATGTTCTGCCAATGGGTGCAATGATTGCATGAGTGCATTATATGTTAGATTTTATTTTTTGGAGGGGGATATGGGGCGGGTGGGGTCATTTTCTTATACAATCAACCTTTCTGTTTGCACCTGGCCTATTGCACTCTGCAGCACAGGGCACACACTAGTAAGCTGAGACTCCCCAGAGAATAAAACCAACATCCTTGTGCCATTTCCTTTCTCCTTTTACACAAACAAGGATGGACTACAAGACATGTCAGTAGTGGATAGAATAAAAGAACAATGTTCATTTTACTCAAACATATACCTATACAAAGTAAAATCAGAGAAATTGATCATTTGAATTTTTTCCTATATATATATATTAGGAACAATAATCAGAAATTGAATAAATTGATTTTTTTTTCTCTACCCACTGTCTCCACTGTTTTTGAAATGAACTTCATATAAGGCGAAGAGAGAATTACTGTAGCTGTTCAGATGGGCCTAAAATTTGAGTCAGAGATTTTGTTCATTTTCATATTTTTAATTAAGAGGCTTTCCCCCCTTTCGTCTTCCATCAGTTATTTCATTTATGTGATGTAGTTTATCTCCTCCAACCATTCACATACAAACTTATTGGATCCCGGGACTTAAGGATCCATCTTTTGGCCACCAAAGAAGCATAACTAATGGCAACATTACAGTGCCTTTGTGAGCGCGGGCATCAAAGTGTCGATCAGCCAAGCAAGAAATAATGTTGGATTTAAAAAAAAAAAAAAAAAATCTGCATGATTAAATGTGGATGTTTAAAAATCTGTGAGGCTCAGTTTAGACAGATATTGGAGGTGGAGATATACTTCTTCTTGTGGAAGATAATGAACCTCTTAAAGGTTTTTATGGTTGTCACTGATGTAAGGGTTTAACAAATTTTCTTCAATGCCCGGGCTATACGTAAAGTCAGGCATAGCCTCAGAGTGGAGAGACTGACGATGCAAGATATCTGGAAGTTTCAGCCACATTTTGTAATTATAAGCTCCAGAGCATGGTGTATAGGAAGCATGTGATTCACTTAATAATAATAATAATAATAATAATAATAATAATAATAATAATAATAATAATAATAGTAATAAATTAATAAATAAACAATAATATTAATAAATGAACAAAGAAATTAACAACAATAAAGAGAAATGACAATGCTGTCCATGAAAAAAAAGATTAAATCAATAAACATAACGACACAAATAATCAGAGAGAATATAAAAACAATGAAGCTGCTAATCATCGTGACATTTGTGACATTTGTCCTAAATTAACACAGAGCCATGGAAGACAAAGCTAGTTTCAACTAGTGATGGCGCCACTTTGTTCATCCACCAAAACCTGATCTCAGGAAACATGACTGGTACCATTGTTAGAATGTTCATTAATTTAATGTAAAACTTTTATTGCTTTATATAGTAGATGGAAGCATATTTTATTGAAAGTAATGAGCACTCATGACAGGAGAGAGCCCCTCAAAATGAGACTTGCTTTCCTGCTACCCATGGCTGCATTGTGTTTGTCTCAACATGCCACTCAGTTGGATTTCTAACAGTACATGCACAAGGCTTCAAAGAGAACAAATGAATGGCTGTTTTTTTTTAAGGACAAAAAAAAAGGCTAAACATTATGAATATTTCTGCTTTTGTTGTCATCGTACATCATGGGAATCGTTAATAATTAAATATAAGTCCGTTAAAAATATAGAATAAACAAAAGGTCACATAAAAGTGAGAATAAACATCACTTCATGAAGTCTGCAAGTTGATCAGGATCATAATAATTTGATAAAAGTGCCAAAAAGTTAAGTTGTAAAGATTTTAAAACATTTGATGACTTGTACTCACAAACACTAAGAGCATATTTTATCATGCGAAGCATCCATATCTCCTCCATGTATCGGAACATTTACGAGGGATTCACGTGTTAAACGTAGACCCATGCCTTGTATTTTAGTCCCAATCTTAAAGCGAGTGACCTTCATCTTCCCACACCTGACTCTGAGCACCTACCCTGTATAAACCCTGTATAAACACACCAGCATCCTAATAGAGAATATGTACTTAGTATAAATATGATGAGGATTCATCTTGGCAGGAGCATTTTGCCCTCTTACTAATCTGGGCCGCTAAACTGTGAGTAACCGTGTTGAACCTGTGTCGTCCAGGCAACAGAGATCAGAGTTCAGTGTTCTGGCTTAATCACAGATCACATCTTGTTATGCTTTGGTGGATGCTGTGAGATGCACGGTTGTCTCATGTTTTACTTTGGACGGAGACAAAAATCAGATTTAAGAGGAGGTGAGATTTCCCTGCTGAGTGGCTAGGTGCTTGAACTTTATTTCTAGCATTTATACCTTAAGTGATAGATCATCTGCATAGATTTACATTTCTGTGGTGTATATTAGAAGCTATGCTTGTTACCGCACACAGTCTGGAACACAATTTCAAACTTCTACAGGTCCTAATATCACCATGCCGTCCCATATTTATAATTCTCTATAAAGACTCACACAAAGGAAGCTCTCAGTGTTATCTAACAAATGGAGCACAAACAGCAAAATATGTGTTTGCTACAAGTCTCAGCCCACAGATTAATGACATTAACGAAGTTTCCATTAGCACAACGATCAGGGGAGACAGAGGCGTCCATGCGTAAATCCACATGACTGAATCGCTGATAAGAGAAAATGAAACACATCTCTACGGGCCAAGAGGGGCCAAGAAACGCCACTCCAAATTAGTCTGCGGCCCAATTTGTTGTTACTTCATTAACCGACCAGCATCTATAGAGCAGAGGAAGGGGGAGTTGTGACCAATGTTTTGGCCAGAAATGCCTTTATTAGACATGTGGGAGAAATGAGAGCCGGGAGAGGAGCAGCGAAAGGGCACAAGGAATTTCACGTTGCTGTGAATCTTGATTGTGAAATAACCTTGAGTATAATGCCAATGCGATGGAGCAAGGACTTTTATTTGTCTGTTCCTTTTTTTTTTTTTTAAAGCATTTTCAAAATCCCAGCCCACAAAGTAGAAAGACCAATTAATAAATAATGTGTGGAAGGATCCTCAGGGTTTAAAACAATGTTCAAATCCAGAGGAATGCGTCATTTAACTACAAATATCAGCGTGACACATGTAGTATTTCACTTTTCTTTTAAGCCATAAATCTCCATAGTTAAAAGTGGTGAATTATTTGTAATTACCCTCCTTGTTAAGCTGTGACTAACTGAGCTTTTTGTAAAGCTGGGTTTAATTTTGCTACTCACGCTTATCTCTAAATAAAGACCATAAAGACATTAACATCTCAGTCAAAAGAGGGTTACAAAGACATGCGTATGCCTTTGAGGCTTCCGTAACAAAACCAAACATAAATGAAATACACAAATACAAAAATGTCTGTTATTCTTACATCTGGTTTCTGCTGATACTGGGGTTTGTGAAGGAGCTAACACTTGTTCGGTTGAGGCCGGAGCCGTTTCACTGATGTGTGAGCGTTCAGTAAAATGATACTGATGCAGACTGCTGACACCAAAAACAATACCTCACAGACCGCGGGATAAATCACTTACAACACAGGACCATCTCCCCAGCGTCCTTCAGTGTCAAACTATATCACTGTAAAAGTGAGCAATGATACAAATAGAAGTGCGGTTTAAACTTTAACGTCCCACGGAGTAAATGTACAGTGTGTCGAAAAAGTGTTCACACCTATTAAACTTTTTCATCATGTAACATCCACAAACTTCAGAGTGCTTTAATGAGAGACTATTTGATTAATCATGACAAAGTAGTGCACAGGAGAAATACAATTATTTCTAGAAATGAAAATGTGCATTTTTATTTTTATACTTCAATACCCCTGGATGAAGACAGGTTTAATCGACTGCCTTCATAAGTCAGCCAATTAGTAAATAGAGGTCAATTCAAGTGTAAATACAGCTGTTCTGTGAAGGCCTCTGAGGGCTATAAGACAGCATTAGTGAACAAACAACATGAAGACAAAGAAACACACCAGACAGGGCAGGGATAAAGTATTGGACAGCTGGGTTAGTCTTGAACCACCACAAGCTACAAACCGCTCACCGTTTCCAAAAATAGAAACTGTGGCACAGTTGCAGACCTACAGAGACAATGACCTTAATACAGCTAGAGCTAATAACAGTGGATTTAGAGGAAGACATATTCTGGTTTTAGAATGGCCTAGTCAAAGTCCAGATCTAAATCCGGTTGAGAATCTGAGACAAGATTTGAAAGCTGATGTTCACAAGCCCTCCCCTTGCAATTTGTCTGAATTTGGAAATATCAGTCATAAAAAGCTGATGGAGACAAAGGTACTTCGAAAGACTAACGCAACAAACGTTACACACACTGTACTGTGTTCGGCTGTGATATAAAATCCAAATTTAGGTTTGTATTAGCCTTTTTGTTCATAAATTAAAAAAGCAGGAGATAATCTGAAAATCTGAAATGAATGAAAACATAAATATGTTAACACCGTGGCTGTGAGATCCCAAGCCTGCAGTAGACTTGTAGACATTCACATCATGTACGGGGGTCAGGGGGCTTCTGTGCACTTATCTGTTGAAACTGTCTGTCTGGGGTGGGTTGTTCCTTATCTTTTATGCCCCACTAATATCCTCAGGAGACCGGCACTGTTTGGCACCCTGAAATCAACTTTTTCTTCACCGCATGGGGAAGTCGGCTTGGGTGGAATCGTGGAATGGGGGGCCTGAGACGTGGATGCCATATGGCCTATTTTTTTTATTCTCTGTGGAGTTCGTGCCTTTGGGATTCTTGGCCTCTAAATGCACACATGACTCTTTGACAGATGCATTTTGGTATTTCATGTTATTTGTCACTATACAGACATATCACTTTGATTCTGTCATTGTTTTTAGTAAAGACAGAGAATTTTTCAAGTTGTTTCCTATGATGTGAAAATATTTTTTACAAAAAATCTTAAATCTTGTTATAGATGTTTTGCCCAGATAAGAGAAGAAGGAGGGAGAGGAAAAACTGTGATATGTTCTTTGGCAATATTACTTAAAAACAAAAAATAAATATGATGTTGTTCCCCTCATTTTTGCATGATGATCTTCAAGATTTTCAGTTGGATTCAACTTAAATGATTGACTTGGTGACAGTAGCAGCTTTGTTGAGAGGTTCCTTAGTTGTGGGTTTTGCTGAATAATCCAATTTTGCCTCACTGGCATGTCTCAATATGCATAAGTGCACAAGTATGAGTCTGCCATTAGTATTTGCTGAATAGACCCCCGCACCACAATGTTGTCACCTCACACTGCATGTAGTTTCTTAGGGGTGACGTGCAGTGTCATTCTTTATTCAAACACTTTGTGTCCAATGACATCCAAAATGTTTAAGTTTGCTTTGTTGTGGCCCAACCTATATTCGCCAAGGTTTTTACTGGCCTCTTCCATTGTTTTGCAGCACTCTTGAAGCTAGCATGAGGATGCTTTTTCTTCAGCAGTGGAGTCTTGTGTGGCGAGTGAGTGTTGTTATCGTGAAAAACACTGGACTACAGTAATCCCTGGCAATTTGTTTTGATTTCTTTGAGTGTGTTTATTACTTAGGTATTTACAGACATCTTGTGTGAATTTCATGCCAATAGGCAAATGTTATATATGTATTGAGAAATACTTTTAAGTGTTCAGTACTAATTATTCTGGCTTTTAATTCCAGCCAGAATAGAGAAAAAGTCCATTCATTCATTCATTCATTCATTCATTCATTCATTCATTCATATATATTTTTATATTTATAAACATTTATTTTAAGTTCTGGATTTACCGGATTAATTTTACTGGACTTAATTCTTTGGAAGCTGATATTTTACGACCGCATTATAAATTAATTAGCCAGGAAAGAGTTAGAAGTGTACATATGTATTTTTGCATTGAGCAATACAATTTTTTTTTTCAAATGGTACACATATTAGATAAAGAATTTTCAGTGTCTAGGAATTAACAGTAAAATAATGAATGAATGTGAACATGTTTGTTGTGTGTAACAGTGTGTATAGAAAATAATATCTTGTCATTTTTGTTTTTTCTTTCTGTCTTCCTCTCTCTCTCTGTCTCTCTCTCTCTCTCTCTCTCTCTTCCTCTCTCGTCCACCCATCAGCTCGCACTGGGTGCACTACTTTATTTGGCCAGTGGAGGACATGCTTTCCTCACAATGCAAAAGAGACACGCAGTGCTTTGCAGAAGTGTCAACACCTTTAAACTTTTTTGTAACAGTGTGTCACAATACAACAATGGACGTCACCATTTATCACTGCAGTTTTAAGCCCAAGACTTACCATGTGCAATTATGCACATTAATAGTAGGAATAGTGCATAATTGTGAAGTGGAAAGAAAATCAATCATACATGATTTTCAAAACTTTTAGGAAATAATTATCTGAGATGCGCATTTACATTCAGCTTCAGGTTTTCTTCCAGGATTGCTTCCTTGTTCCTGTTGAAGAAAAAGCCGAATCGCATCGTAATGCTGCCGTCACCATGGATAATGTTTGCATGTTCCCTCAGCATTCCACTGAAATGAAACTTGATATTACTTTTATTAAATATATTGTTACATAAACAAGAAAACTAATTTACAATGTAATTATTGTAACATGCTTATTTTAAGAAAGTTGAAAAATAGATAATGAAAAGGCATCAAGAAATGTTTCAGTGTTAGCGCGGGTTCCTGATAGAGCTGAACTAACACCTTGAACTTAAACAGCTGAACAAGTCTTCATGTGGCCCTGAAAACGTTCAGCTGAAAGAATAAACAGTAGGAAAGTTAACTGCATTTGAATATAATACCCTGCGTGTCAAAGTTCGTTGTCTTTTACAGAAAACGTTTCATGTTTTTTTTTTATTTTACTTTGCCATGGATGATGGAGAGAGAAAGTTCCTCCCACTTTCTGGGATGACCAGCTTTTCCCACACAGGTGTAACCCAGAGAAAGGTGAATCTACCGCAGCTCAGTATGTGACGCAGTCTGAGAGACCTCCATCAAACGTTTTTTTTTTTTTTTTTTATGAAATAGATTGAGGACAATTTTCTTGCTGACAGGTGGTCTACCTGGAAGGCCGGGGCTCCCCGCCAGCTGCATGTCATTTCTATCAAATGTGGCCGGGGTCTGTCAATTAAGAAAACACAGGGCAATCTGTGGCTGCTGAAAGAGATCTCCTTGGCCTCGCTCCCAGGCTGAGAGACGGCTTTTTGTTCCCAGGCATGTCTCACATACTTTCAGGGCGCAGATAAGCTCGGGCTTCATGAAGCGCCGCTTTATGTTTGCCCACTGTAATGTCTTTGTGGGGGTCAGGGAATATGGGGAAGAGCTGTCGGCAAAAAAGGTAATACCTCACCTCCTCCCTCCTCCCACACACACACATTATGAGGTCAGGAATCGAAGCCACAGGTTAGGTGGTCCTGAGGCCTGGATGAGGGGCTGTTTCCCTGAATGATCTATTCCTCCCATGTAGCCAAACCCTTTATCCTTTCCCTTCACCATAATACAAAAGACATAAACTGCAAAAGAAGTAGGAAGCTTTAGCTGCGAAATCGGATAAACACGGACTCCATTTCTCAGTATGCCTGTTTGGAGGGGTAGGGGATTTGTTTTTAGTACCTGCCGGACCACCCACAGACAGGTAAATATCGAGGTGGGGTGAAACATAAGAGGAAAGAGAAAAAGGTCTGAGACCCACTGCTGGGTGGGGGTTCAGGCATGAGAGGGAATCTCACAGGACGTCTGATTGGTACAACAACATGTGGGACCTCAAATAAAGTAAGATGAAAAGGAATGTGTTATTTTTCCAATATGTATGAACTCGAAGAACTTTAGCAAACATTTAATACGTTTATAGAAAGATTTGTCATTTTAGTACTTTCCTTCATCCCTAAACTTTGTGTGAATTACACATTTTGACCTGTTGATGTATTAACTTTAAATTCTAGTAAAATGTCAAGTGAAAACATAATGTTAACCATGACTTGGTTATAGTAACTTAACTTATTTGCTTTGTAATTTTTCCTTCATTCACACACATACAGTATATGCAGTCAGGTAGGTGCAAGAGAATTGGACTTTGTTTGGACCTTTCGTAGATTTAAACCATTTCATTGTGGTGGTGGCTGCATGTTTAGGGTTGTTGTTCTGCTGAAAGGTGAACCTCCACTCTGATTTCAAGTATTTTTGTCACCTCTAACAAGCCACCTTTACTTAGCACCATTTATATTTCCGACGTCTCTGACCAGTTTCCTTGTCGCTCATGAAGAGACATAATTCTGCCACCATCTTTGTGTGCAGCGTCAGTTTTCCACCACTTTTCCGTAGCTGCAGCATCGAAGTGTGTGACTATTACTTGTCCTATCGACAGATTTCCCACACCTGTTTGTCTTACATCATAAGTTCCTGCAAGACATTTTTACCCTCCTGTATAAGTGGGAGAACAAGCTTTAGTTTACCCAGAACGTCCCGTTAATAAGTCAGTTCTGAGTCCAAAGTGAACAGGCTCGTCTCGCCCACCGTAAAGAACTCTTCTCAGTTCTATCTTCGTTTTGAAGCAAACGTGCTCAGGTTTCTCCTTTGAATTTATTTTCCTTAAGCCTCCAAACTTTAAACCCCACAGTAACTTTATGTATTATAATTCAAAATTAGGCCACACATTTTTTTCCCCTTAAACTTCAGAGAAAGACTGGTAAACTTTGAATAAAAGATGGACTTTATTAATAATAATTAATTATTTTAATTAATATAAAAATATTTTGAACTTTCATTTTGCATTCAGAAACCTTTTCCTTATCGGAATCATCTGCAGAGTTAGTGTTGATCACTATCTGTTATTTTGTTAGGAAATATAGCTTAGCATGAGTTCTAATAAGTACAATAAATGTCATTTCTTCTTTGAAACATTTGATGACATCATGATCAGAAAAGAAGCGCCGGTTCATCCTTCACCCCGTGCAAGATGGGGTGCAAGAGAAAACATACATTTTTGTACATCTGTTTGTACATTTTTGAAGGTACTTCAATACAAACAAATAATAATAATAATAATAAAAAACCTTAAACCTAATTAAATTACAACAGTAAGTTGAATTGTAGTGTCTCAACAGAGGGACACAGGTTGATGCCAAAATGCACGACCTTCCCAAATTAATTTTTGCCAAATGCAAAAATGAAAGAAAACAAAAAAGACAAATAAAAAGCTATACATTAAAGGACTACTAGGGATTAAAGATAAAACTCTTTATGTGGGAAAGCCCTTGAAGATGTGTACTTCCCCACCCATCAATTGTGATATGCATGCATAAAAGAAAAATTAAAGTTGCTCTGGCTAGCCGAAGAAACTCTAACCCAGGGGTATCTTTTCTGGCCTGGAAAAGTGTGTTTGATGTTTTGATAGTGCTGGTAAATGTTTTGTTTTTGATCAAGACAAAATCTGATTTGCTTTTGTCCGCCCGACCGCTCACCCCCCCCTTCCCCCCCGAAATGTTAACAGCCACCGTCAAAAAAGCTTCCCTCACAGGCGTGAGGTATTTAATGTCCACTGGCCTATGGGTGTGGTTCCATCAGACAGATTTAAGAGCATGCTGAGTGCTCTTGAAAATTAGTTTTTTGGCAACTTCCTTGAATGCACACTCTCCCAGCAAGCCACCAAGGCTTTGTCAAGAGTGCGCTGGTTTAAGCTTGCAGCTTTTCGAACCTCCCATTATGCCTGACTCAGTCGGGCAGAAAGCAAAAAGAGCCCTCTCTGCAGTCATGTGGACATGCCGGCATTATACACACTTCAGTATTAGATATTTGTGAGTCATATAAACAGAAGGGAGGCCACTGAGGCTTCTTGAGGAAAAAACTTATAATTGGGGGAGTTATATAAGTGTCCAAATCCTCCTCCAGGGATTTAATTTTTTCCCCCCATTGTGTGTTTTTTTTTTTTTTGCTAAAGCAGAAGGACCTCACAGGAGCGGTGACAAATCCTTGGACACAAAGACCACGCTGATGCCTTTAAATGCTTATAAAGTCAAATTGAATGCATTTATTTGTAAACATCCAATTACTGTTGCTTTAATATAAATACACTTCTTTCTATTCATGTATTCCAGACTAAATTCTGCTTCACATTAAAAAAGAAGTAGAATTTGTGAAAACGCAAAGAAAAGCAGCATTATGAAATGTAAAGATGTGTATCAAAAATAAAGGGGAAATCTGGAACACTCAAATCTCTTTATAATATTTGTTTCTCCCCTTTATATTTTAATCCTACACCTTAACGTGAACATTTCTGTCTTCTTCTCTAAGACATTCAGCTCTATTTAGCCTCATGCACCCTTGTGTAGATTTGTTATGGTTCTCTTCTTCCTTTTCCCAATTATAAACTGTATAGATTTCCCAATGGTGAGTCCCAGTCCTCTCTACACATGTACAGCGAGCGTGTGTGTGCGCGTGGGCACATGTGTGTTTGGGCGTGCAAAGTCTGTGGCTCCCTGTTGGCCCAGATGCCGGGGTGTGTACAGTGTGTAAATCTGGGGCTAGTTGGGTTGTTCAGGCATGACCTGGACTATGTCATCCCTTGTCTTGTGAATGCCTCCAGCAGCGCTTCCTGCTTCAGATCTGACCGACGAGCCTCACAAACAAGGATTTAGGCCATCTCGGTCCCCCGCCATGCTCCCCCCTGCCCCACTGTATTGCCAGCGAGTTCAAAACTGTGGCTGAGAGTCTCTGCTTCTGATGATTTGTAGAATAGAAATGTAATGTCTCCATGTTACAACCATGTATATATATTTACATGTATGTATGCATATTTATCACAGCTTGTAAGATTTGTTATTTTTTGAGGCTAGTTGTCCTGCTGTTCTTTCGTCCTGCATCTTTTGTTCAGTTCGATTCACTTCAGTTCGCGCCAATTGATCCCAGTTATCACACACTGCATGAAGTTCAATTCATTATTAAAATTGACTTAAATGTTTTCATCAGTGAGTTGCAACAATCCCTCACACTGAGGATGCATGCAGCGACAGTGGAGAGGAAAAACTCCCTTCTAACAGCAGAACATGGCTCCAGCAGGTTTTCATCTTCTCTTGACTATTTCTCGGAATAATCCTTTCTTTGCCTGGCCTGTCAGTTTAGGTGAGCAGCCATGTTTTAGTAAGTTTGCAGTTAAACTTTTATAGATTAGACTGAATAGAGTACAGTGGGAAATTCAAAACCCAGTTTATTGTTTTATAACCTAACCCAACTTTCTCCCTCTCTTGTCTGCTGTGTGCCTTGGTCTTCATGATTCTGTTTCTTCAGTAAAGTTCTCTAACAAGTCTCAGGGTCTTTCACAGAGCAGCTGCATTTGTACTAAAATTTAAATTGGAATTCCTTCTGCTTGACAGTAATGCGCAAATGCATGTAGCGCTACCACAGCAAAGCCCAACAAAACGCTAAGGCTTGTGGATGTAACATGACAAAAGGCGAAAGAGCGGTATGAGTATTTTTTTTTTCTTCCAAGGAACAACCATAAAGCAAAGGTGTAATTTTTGCTACACACTCTGCAAATAATCACAGACAGTGTATGTGTTTGAAAAACAAAACAAATGGTTTTATTAACTCTTGCTGTCCAAGAAAGGCTGTTTGCTGACATTGAATTTGCTCACTTCCTGTCAGAGATAGCACCAAAAAGAGATTTACTGGCAGATCTACTTGCTGTCAGTGGAAACAGAATCCACCCCCTTTGTCATGTGGGAGAATTTAGATTAAAGATCTCCGGACTGATGGCACCGCAAATACTAACACAGCGCCGCATTTAAGTGAGTGCCAGCCAAGACCAGCCCTAAGACAAGCACACAAGCTCCAGCATTAACATGGTGCCGCTGAAATCAGATTATGTATGAGTTCAATTGACTTAATGGATTAAAAGAGACTAGATCCTATTAATGAAAAGGCTGCCCTACGGCACTGCCCCAGCCAATAGCAGGCTAATCTGGCATGCAAATTAAATCCTGCCTCAATATGCCTGCCTGTTTAATGTTATCCATTACACAGTTTCGCTTATTTATATATACTAATATAAGGGAGTAGGCTTATAAACAAAGTGAGGGAGGGGTTTGCTCTATAAATGGTGCTGAGCTATTTCCCCCTCAACCCCTGGAGCTGCTACTGGAGTAGGAAATAAGGAATGACACCAAAAACTACTATAAACTGTGAAGGATCAGTTTAAGCATTAGTTTGTTTTCACTTTTTGAGAATTTCGTTCAAGCCCGCGCTGCTTTGAGTGAGCTCATCTAAAGTGAATTAGAATATAATGGGAAACGTTTTTTATTTCAGTCATTCAGTTCAAAAAGATCAACGAGAATATGATATAGACTCATCAAACGCAGTATGATATATTCAAAATGTTGATTTCTATTAATTGATTATGTCCAAAATTTTGAGTAATACACCAAACCATTTTTGGAAAAATGTTACAAAAATGCCAATGTATGGGAAAGTATGTCTATGTACTATATGGCATACGCCCTCCTGCACTACTTGGCTGGAGTTTGTGTTTTGGATGAATTGCTGTATCAAGGCAACGTGGCATGAGGTGTTAAGGAAGGCTGTTTTATTAGCAGCCTTCAGCTCTTCTCTGATTGTCTTGTATCATCTTCTTGGCGCTACTTCAATAGATTCTTGGAGGAACATTGGTCAGGCCAGTTTGGTACTCAATAAACGACAGGGACAGCATGGCCACTAAAGCAGCTAATGGTACTTTTGGCAGTGTGACTTTGGACCAACATCAGCAGACACATGGCTTTCAAAATGATCTCTGAGTGTGGAATCTTCACACTCAGACCTCTGGGACCTTGATTTCCAAATGAAATGCAAACTTTGCATTTAATTTGAGAAGAGGACTTTGGACCACCAAGCAGCAGTCCACTCCTGTCTAGAAATGTGATTTTTTTTTAGGGTGCGATGTGAACTCGTAGTCATAATTTGGCAGTCGGCCACATTTAAAGTTGAGCCCGTTGTCTGTTAAGCTGCTCCCGCCTCTTTTACTCCTGCTATGTTTTTCATGCCTGGTTAGCTCGGAGCCTGCTTTGTTAGTATCAGAGGGAATACGGGTCAGAGAGAGGCCAGATTTCCCCTGACCCCTGCTGAAATATTTCAGCCAGGTTTAGCTGTGTCTCCAGTCTGAAAAAAATAAAATAAAAATAAAAAATGAGCCTCTCAATCTGGCGGGGCTTGAGTTGAAAGTGGGGGAGTCATTGTCAGACATTAGTGACAGGTTTCTTTTAGCAATGAGGTGAAATCATTGCTGATATTTTTTTGCATTGCTTTGCCAAAACATGCTTCCCTGCAAACTAAAAAAAAAAAGAAAAAAAAAAAGAGTAGCACAAGTCTGTTCCAATCTGGTTCAACCCCTGTCAAAGCATACTTCAGCAGGAAGCAGCTTTTTGAGCAAAATTGAATCAGACGCGAATTGAATATTTGCTGTTCATCTGACACGTGTTCCCTCACGAATATAAATAAATAAAGCCTTCCCAATGCAGGTATGCTTGAGCGTGTGCACCTCATTTCAAGCACAATTAACTTGAAATGGAGTGCTGCAGGATCAATAGTCCCCATTTGATCCAGAGGGGTGAAGGGAGGTGGGGTGGGGATGTTGGGGGGGGGGAGGGGGGGTCTGTCACTTCATGGAAATGGCACACATATGGTAATACAGCCAGCTTAACAACAACTTGGAGGATTTACTGTTGCCGTTTTCGGGGCAACATGAATAACAAACAGTAACCCGCTCTTGGGAGCCATCGTCTTTTATCCCAGCCTCAATTAATCTTAAAAAGAGATACCATTTGAAGCTAATGAACAGGGGGGTAAAACTAATGCATATTGATATCAAGAGGTGAAAGCATCAGATTGTCTGTAATGCTCAGAGCCATGGGAGGGGAGCTGTGCGGTGCAGAATCATAGCTATAGGTCGCCTGTCTCTAGTCGCCTGCCCAACAAAACAACATAAAAAGATAAATGAACACTGAATGACCCTGATGTGGCCCTGTTCCTTCATCATATAAATAACAAAAAAAGGAGGATGAATAAAGCAGACCGTGCTGGGGGCCAATTCCCCAATGGGTGCTTATATAAAATGCAACTTTCAGGCGTTCTCCCTGCTCAGAATGTCGCATTTATTTGCAGGACTCTGTTTCAATTTAAGGGGAATGGCAGCTGAAGGAGGCACAGGGGACAGTGTCTCATCACCGCCACTTACCACTCTTATAGGCCTGCTGCCGGCGAGGAAAACCTCAGCAGGCAGCTCCACTTAAACAGTGAAGACCTCTACCAGTCAATGTAATGTGGGGAGCTCTGATGGCCTCATATTCCCAGAACCCGCGTGAGTGTGTGGGTGTTTGTTCGCGTGGACGTTTATGTTTGCTGCCGAGAGTTCAGTGAAAAAACAAAACAAAACATTGACAGTGTTTTAGAGGGATGAATGTAGTAGCAATACGTCAAAGGTTTTTCCATCATCTTCCACTGCTTTTAATTTGAAGTTTGTACAAAAATATTTCATGGTTTTCAAGGAGCCAACTCAGAGTTAAAGCAGTGAATTGTGCTGGCTTTGGATGGTTTGGCCACAGTCTCTGGGATCACTTGATCTGAAAACTATTAAGGTGAAAAAAAAAAAATCAAGCGACAAACTGAGACTAGATGTGGAAGTATCTTCAAGAGTCAGGGATCAACAGGGAAGAAGAGCAGGTCACTGAAAACTTTAACCTCCACGTGGAATATATACTCCGTTCACTCTATTAGACAACTGCTTCTGTTTAAAAAAAAAAAAAATCAAATAAATATATAAAGTAAATGCTAGCATTCACCTAGCACTTACTGCTGCGCTTAAAAGATCACCAGTTGGAGATGGATACTGCCTTAGAAATGTGTCTAAGAGTTGAAAAAAAAAAGATTTTCAAATGTTTTTCACACTCTGAATGGATCTTGTTTTTTTTTTTTTTGTTTTTTTTTTTTGTTCAGGTCAACGTTATAAGATAGATTTTAAATCACATTGGGTCTTTTCATTCCCTCCGTACATGCCTGGTTTCTCTCAGGGTACTCTGGCTTCCTTCCACAGTCCAATAACATGACTTTCAATGTCGCTGGTGTCTCTACTGTGTACTTAGGTGTGAGTGTGTGTGTACATGGTTGTTTGTCCTGTGTGTCTCTGTGTTGCCCCGTGATGGAATGGCAACCTATCCAAGGTGTACCCCGCATCTCGCCCAATGACCAGTGGAGACGGGCACCAGCTCCCCTGTTGCCCTACACAGAGAAGCGGGTATTGACAATGGATGTGTCTATTACCTGGTTAAATAATGTAGACCCATCAGGCCATCATCACCTTGTTGTCCTGTAGGATAAGGAATAGAAGGAGGTAACATTTTAGTTTCTATGCTCTTCTGTCCACCAACCAGCTCCCTAAATTCCTGAGGCATGCAGAAGCTCCTTTAAGTCAGGGCTGAAGCCTTACTCTTTACCGCAACTTTCCTATAAAGTAAAGACCAATTTAGCCATTTCTGCATTGAATTTTTGTTAAATCTGTTATTTTGTTTTCTTGTGAAGCATTTTGTAAAAAGCTGAATGTGTAGATTGTGTTCTACAAAAAAAAACTTGCTTTCTCGTGTTGCAGAATAATGCCCACATTTATGTAGTGCTAGTAGGATCAGAAACAGAAAAAAGATATTAGCTAAATAAAATTACAACATAAATCTAAACAAATAGCATTTTTTTAAAACTACAGGGATTCCTTGAAACTCTACGTAAGTATACTAAAATATAATGATTTTACACCATTTGCAGATTATTCTCTGAATGTGTGGATAAAGATTTAAGAGCAACAAACTACCCCAAAAGTGACACACACTGCAGTTAGAGAAACAAATCTTATCTTGTGAGTTCTACCGAGGATCCAGACTATTACAGCGGGACTTGCTGCCCAAGGACGTTCCTGAGAGTGCTCTGGAAAAGATGGCATACGGACATTGCTTGCCTAAAGGGTTAATGTTGATGAAAAGCAAACAAACACGTCCATAAATAGGTGCTCTCCCTGCAAGAAGGACTTCATACGCTACGAGCTCATTTGAAATTCAGCTGAACGTCTCACACACGATGGTCGAACATACAGGGCTGACAACGGGGGGTAAATTAGAGCTTGGAGATGAATTATCAAACAATTAAAAAAACGTGAGGCAGAGCCAAAGGGAAACAGAGCACAGATGATACTGGCAACAATTGTTGGAAGTCTTTTTTTTTCTGGGTTATATGGATCTGTTTTGTCTGCTGATGTAAAAAGGGGTAAAAAAAAAGAAAGTTGATTTCAAAAGTTGTTTCTCAGAAAATAATAATGATAATAAAAAAAAAAACATGGCTAAAATGACAGGAAGATCTGTGACGAGGGGAAATTTCTGTTCCCACTCCATACTGTGTTCCTGCTGTTTTCATTTTGGCTTCAATTAAAGATCCCGAGTGTGACTCTCTGAGAGAAACCTGCCTTTAATTAGCTAGTCCAAGTTCATGGAAACAATTGTTGTTTCCCCTAACATGTTCAATTTGATGAACCCCAGACTCCAGTTTCATCGCTGTGAGTGAACAAAGCTTCGGGTCCCTTTCCCTGCAAGCTGCTTTGCAACTAAAATGGCTAATACTTTTTGAATATCATTAGGGATACTGTATATTTATGTGGGTGCTTTTTTTTGGACTGCAGGTGGGCTGCTTCATCACTGATGAAGAGGTCAGGAGCTGGCGAGGACCACATGGTGAGAAGCAGGCTGCTGCCTACTGGTCAATAATCTATTAAAGGACATCCCTCCTCCTTCGCTACGTGACTAATGCCTTTCACTGAGATGGTCTTCCAGAGGTTAATGCTGCTCAGCTGACCCCAGGCCCCCGCCACGAATGCTGTCAATGGCTGATTTGAAAAAAAAAAACAAAAAAAAAAACAAACAAAAAAAAAAAACACACAAACTAATGCAGAATTGTTAAGTCCAAGAAAAAGAATACATGGTTTTTAAACTTTACATAAATTGGAACATTTTGGCTGGTATTTATGTTCAATCGTCTTGGGTTCAGGTGCAGTTCCAGGTGCCACTCGGCTTTGCACGGCTTTGCACATCTAGAGAGTAAGGTTTTCTCAGATGAATTTAGGTCTGGACTTTAGCTATGCCATCCTAAAACATGGATTGTCCATGATCTAAGGGGATTTCAGTTTTCTGCTGTGCATGATTTAGGGTCACCATGTTTCACAGTGGGTATGACGTGTTCAGTCTCTGATTCTGTTTCACAGTTAAGCCCTGCTTTTTGTTTGTCTTTCATATAAAAGCCCAAAGGAAATATTGACACTTTTAGCTGTAACATAACAAAAGTGAAAAAAGTCCAAGGAGGAATGAATACTATTGCAAGGCAAACGGTCCTTTTAAGTTCCTATTCCAGAGATTTAATCGAGAACCAGATTAAGATTATTATTTCTTCATTGTATAGTCTAGTGGAGCCATTCCAAAGTCAGATAAGATGAAAAGTCTTTTGCTCCAACATGACATTGAAAAAGATTACACATCACAAAAGCTCTAATTGCTTTAACAAACAGACATAATCAGTGACTTGCATTTGGAGTTTGATGTGACTGTTTGGGGCTTCCTCAGCGACTCTCCATGAATAAAACTACAAATAAACGAATCTCTCTGCAGCATCCTGAATGGTAGAGCATAATGTTATGTTACAAGCCTCAGCTAGAATCAAATTATGCCACAATTCCTAAATCAGATTGGTTCAGACGTCACCTGTGGCCTTATTTTTCATTTTCCTTTTTTGTCCGCTGCCAACCTATTTCAGAGGTAATTCCATTAGAAGAAATGAACAATATCAAACATATATGTTTAGACTGTGTCAGCACAAAATTTCATTCAAACGTATTCTGAATATGTCCAAAAAAAATAAAAAAAGTTAGCTCTCCCTATCGCCCGCATATACAGGTCTTGTAGAAACTCACAGCACAATGGATTTCCAACACAGAACGGTCACGCAGAATTTTATTAGCACTAAAATCTACGACGAGAAAGAGATCTCTCTTTGTTTCACCGCTCTGTTTCAGTAAATCACCTGGTGCCTTCGCAGGCAGCGGTCATTTGAAATTCTAGCAGCAGATCTTGTCTGACTGCGATGAGGACCACGGGCGGACCTCATGTCTACGTGTGCAGCAGAAGGAAATTAGCTGCACCTGAATGACAAGGCAAAAGGCTCCTATCCCCAGAGGGACTGTGATCTACACACAAACTCCCTTTTAATAGACTTACACCTCATTTGGCCTCTAAAGCTTGTTGAAGGGTCCCAGAGGACGGGGAGGGGGGGACGTGGGCCCCTCAGAGGTCAGCGCGCTGCTCGCTGTAAACCAGCTGCAGTGAAAGGGAGAGCTTGATTAGATGGCCATTCACACCCAGAAGGGGACAATGCTACATTTTCCCTCGCAGAGCAACTGGGACATTTTATCTGGCCTGTCACAAGCAATATTTGTTATGCTGAGGGAAGCTGTTTGAAAGAGCTCAGAGGAGGATGAGCGATGCTAAGTTCAAAGACAGCCAGCTGCTTTAAGTTCGGTCACTTCTGTTTAAACACAGAGATAATTTCCTCTGGATTTGGAGGGCTTCCACACATTTCACAACTTAATGGAAATGTGTGTTTTTGAGGAAAGCTATGATGTTAAGCTTAACAAACAGAACTCGCAAAATGTACATCAAAACATGTTCTACATCCTGCACTGAGACACATTCATGCAAAAATAGTTGGAAAGACTTGACTTGGTGATTTGCTTTGGAGAAAAATAATCTGAAAAGCTTGATGTATACTTGAATTTGGCTCCATTTACTCTGACACTTTAAAATGAAATGCAACAAGTTACCTTTATAAATCCCTTAATTAGTAAATAACAGCATCATGGAGACCAAGGAGCACACCGAGCAAGTCAGGGATGCTGTTGTGGAGATGTTTAAAGCAGAGTTAGGTTATAAAACAGTATCTTAACCTTTGACTATTCCAGAGCTCCGTCCATCTGTCATCCAGGAGAACAACTCCAATGGATGTCCAACTAAACTGACAGAGCAGAGAAGAAGAGGCTTAATCAGAGAAGCAGCCCAGAGGCCCATCCATAGTAAATCTGGAGGAGTTCCTGAAATCCAAAGCTCAGACTTGGGTGGAAGGGCCTAGTTAGTCAAAATAAATTATTTTATTAATTAAAAGATGTTGCAAGCCTTGAAAATTGCACATCACAGACTCTTTAAAGCCACTCTGACTTAAACTATTTTGCAAAACAAAACATCTCAGGTTTTTATTTGATTATAACTTTTAGATTATTGTAACTTTGAAGATATTTTCTGTCGTGATTACTACACAAATTTTCTCTTAATGACAGACATGTTTTTCATACTTTATGTTTTTTTTTGTTTTTTTTTCTCCACATTTTGAGTTTTATATACTGTATGTAAAACCATCTTGTTTTACACATAGGGCAATTTATTTGGCAGGTCACCTTCTTCAGTTCCAGTGAACATATTTTAAGCATTTAAAAAGTTAGCGAAATGGACATTTTTATTTGTGTGCCTGGTTAGAAATACTGCCTGTCTGTTTTTCTTTGTTCTGTTTTTTTTTCTTTTCTAAGCATAAATCTCTCGGTGACATTCAAAACATTGATGGTTAATTATTTCTGAGGAGGCTTTCTGCATAGCCCTTGTTTCCCCGGGTTAATTCAGAAACATTCCCTTGTCTTCCCAGGGGTATAGAGTTTGCATTTTAAGTGAGGCCCAGCACAGACACCCAGCAGCATTTTAACTTCCTAAGTTGAAGTGTGGCTGGGGTTAAGTGGTCCCTGTGCTCACAGCACCTATCTCAGCCCAAACATGACAGCTGGGGACTTGACTGTTACTATGGAAATCACCCCTCTTCCCCCCACCTCCTCCTCTGGGCCTGTCCACCCGCGAATGTGCATGAAAATGCCCCAGACTGCTCATTTGAAACCATACAAGTCCTCCTCCTTCCCTCTGTGTTAACAAGTCAACTTTTCTGTTGTTCCGCCTTGTTTCAAACTAGCTCTGCTGTAAGTGGAAAATTTACTTAGGGTGCATTTTTGTGTTAAACAGTGCTCATGTTGACTTTTTCAGAGAGAACACGAGAATCCTTTCCTGAAAGCCGGGTGGAGACGGAGATGTACTTCAAAGTCTTTCTAACTTGTAAAGCAGAAAAAGGAAACAAAAGTAAAGAAGTTCTTCTAGGTTAATATAGTGACTAGCCAGTATGTTGGCTCAGGTTGTTGTTTGGTGAGAAAATATCAGGAAGTTCTCAGACAAGCCAGCTTTACTCATTGCCTTGTGTACTGGGGGTGTGGAAATCCAACCTGGTCAAAACGTGTGACTTTTCAAGCATTTTTCACATTTTCGATTTTGTATCCTTTTACCTTTAATTGTTTGGGGAGTTCTTAACAAGCAAGTTCTGCTTAAAGGGTGTTATTAGAATTGTCAGTACTTTAAATATTACAAAAAGTATTCTCTAGAAAGAAGTGCATCGGTTTACAAAGCCTTCAAGAAAAACTTGCTTCAGAAACAAAGTTTATGTTCAAACAGGAACGTACTGAAATAGAAGTTTTAAAGAATAACTACCATGAATAATAATCTGCCACAGCTTCCCGTATTCTGTGCTTACAATCACTGTTTTGAATAAAACTCAGTATGAATTTTTATCCATACAGTGAGAGTGCTCTCTTTCTAGGGTGGAATAGTTTCTAAAATTTTCATTAGCAGATTATGCTTCCACAATGAAAGAGAACACATTTTTACCAGGAGATCCAGGAGACTCGGCCAGCACCGCTTGTCTGTTTGATCGGCTAATAAAATCGGTAGCCATTTTGCTACAACTCAAGCATTTTACAAGGAGGAATATAAGTATTTAGCGTAGCTTAATCTGCTCTTGGGCTAATGAAGACAATAAAAGTTATTAAAGTCGTATCGGTGTTGACGGAGAGGATGCAGGTGGGAGCTGGACAATGTTGTGCCAACCCTTCTCCGCTCAGCCCCCACTTTCCCCGGGGCAAAGCGCTAGCCTGCTGAGAACACATATGAGCGGCCTACGCGAGGACTGAGGCTGAGATCCCAACCGCTCCAACCGCCCCCTCCTGCCGGCTTCTCATTCGTCATGCCGTGTGTTGGCACAGCGAAGGATAAACCAGTCCGATCTGTGGGACAGGCGGCGAAGGGCACATGAGAGCAGCTTTCCCACCGGAGTCCCTGGACCAGGACGTTCAGATTAGAGGAAATTTGTTTCACAATATTGTGGCCTCCTGCTTTCCAAGGCTGGGCCCGCACAGAAGGCAGAAGGAGAGATTTGGGCGGTGGCCAAACCTTTTCAACGGGCTCCTCGTTCACGCCACATGTGCCGAGTTCGACTCCCCACTGATCCTGCTAGCTTTATAGCCTCCCTGCCTGATGGAACAAATGCTACACTGCAGAAAATAAACTTATCTCATTTGGATGACAACACATTCCCCCAGGTTATAATGTTGCACCATTTTGAAAAGGCAGACAGGGTCAATTGTACATTTCCAGCTCAACCAGGGAGTTTTTTTGCTGTGAAAATGCCTGTCTCACCACATGCCTGACAATGAATTTGGAACAATTTGCCTTATTGACTCCCTTGGAGCTTAGACTAGTGTATTCCCTTAGTGTTTTGATAGCGTGCTCTTTTTTTTCCTGACATATATTTCAAAAGGACCCTCCCATTTTCTTTTTTGTGAAGAAGCAGCAACTCATCTTATTTCCATCCAGTACATAACAATGTGTGTGTGTGTGTGTGTGTGTGTGTGTGTGTGTGCGTGTGTGTGTGTGTGTCTTTTGAGGAGGACGTATCACATGATTGATGACCTTTGTAGATTATCCCCAGTACAAAAGCCATCATTGAACAGCAGGGCTGCCATTGTGTGTGGGATGTCTCCCATTGATTTAAGTAGTATATTTTCATGATCTATAAAGAGACCAGCTGGAGAGAAAATTGTTTGCTCTCAAACATTTAGTGTCTAAAAGCCATCACACTTGTGATTAGAAAATGATCACCACTCTTCCACTTCTTTTTCCCCTCATTGAACAATACTCCAGTTACAGCCTTGTGTGCATAGTAAGAATGGTAAAATAAAGCCCCTTGCATTACATCGAAAAAGCAAACCCAAATGATCGAAAAGCAAACATTGCTACCCCTGTGGTCTCTGCATCACAAATATGATGTCATTTGCAGCACTTTGAACATTTTACCAATTTTACCTTTGTCTCGTTTGCCTTCATCTCTTTTAATGCCTTAAGGAGACACGTGGTTTTAAGCAAATAACGCTTCGGTATTACTGCTCTATGATTTCTGTGATATTATGGAACATAAGATGTAAATTCAAGCCAAGCCACACTGATACCAATACCAATACTAAAGAGGACTAAAGAGAGCCCATACAACTGTACCATGACCATGGCTTTGATCTGATCTGGTTCTATGTTGATGGATCTGCTGGCTGCCATCAGACCTCATACTTGTTTTCATAAAATACTGGTCTATTAGGCATGTCAAAGTAAGGTCATTGAGAGGTTCCAATTATCTTTTTTCCCACAGACAGAAAACCAAAATATATTTATTTACAAGGAGGCTAGTACAAAACATCCCGAGGTAGAGTTTTGTACCGGAAAATATTGTACACAAAACGGACAAAAGTACAAATTTACAAAATTGTGACTCTCACGCTCTTTGTAGGGCGTTGATCTTCAAGTCCGGGTTGGTTAAATTATTAATTTTATGTAAGCAAAAAAGAAAAATGTACTTCTGTATACTGAAAAAAAACCCTGCAGTGTCTCATGTGTAATAGTCCTTGCATCAGAATCCGAATACCAACATTTTCCTTTTTATTCCCTATGTCTTAAAATGTTAGATGAGCCTACGTGGATAAACTGATCATTTAAGGAGCGACCATCTACATAAACAATTGGCAATGATCAGAACTATTATAACATTTAATTTCTAATTACAGTACTTGAACCTCCGCAGAGACAAGGAATGAAGTGACCATTCTTTGCTCAGGTTCCGAATCTTTTCTTTAGTCAGCCTTCACATCCGTCCCTATAATAGAGCTCTTCTCTCCTCAGCGGACCTATTAAGCACAGATTTGTTTTCATCCCACTGACATCCTAAAAAGACGAGAGCTCTTTTCACACAAAAGAGCCATGAAACAAAACGTGAATAAAAAAGACTTTACAGAAATTAATTCTCTCCTGAGCCGTTGCGTCTCCATCTTCTGGCAAAGAATTGGAGTGTCCTAATTGCTTTCACTTAGCCTCCGTGCTTCTCAGCTATCAACTTGCTTCTATTTAATTCAAGTGCCACAAGATGGGGGAGAAAGTAGCCGCTATGGCCCTGGAGCATAATAGACAGTGGAGGGGATACTCCCTCCAAATTGGAAAACACTGGGCTATAGATTAACAGAAATGAATACCATTAGCCTGGCAATGAGGAAGTAATTTCCCCCCCTTAGGTGTTTTGAGAGGCAGTGTCAGCCTACAAAGGGGTGGCAACTCTGTTTGCTCATGCTCTTCTTAGTTGACCCTTATGAATTTTTTAAGAGCTGAGGGATTTGAAACAATATTTAGAATCAATTTACTGTTTTTAATAAATAACTGAAAATATGATTTGCAAAAAAAAAACAACCCTGATTTAATTAAGAAGATTAAAGTCATGTCATATCATTAGATGTAATCACAGAGACAAAACCTCTTTTTTTTAATTCATATGGATCAGGTGGTCTCAAAAGGGATGCTTGGAACTTGCTAAAAAAATAAACAGATTAAATACATTAAAGTTAGCCAGAAACTGAGGTTACTGATATTTAGTCCTACTCTGATTATTTGCTGGAAAATTTTTATGAACGAGAGCTTTTCTAGAGACTTTAGAAAGAGGAAACTAAACCGTATGCACATTTTACTTACAGTATGTTTTATAACCAAATTCGTCCAAACTTCGTTGTAAATGCTATCTCCAGGCAGCAGTCTGATGTGTATTGTAGACGCAGCAAACATCTGCAGACATGAGACTGTTCACTGATCTTGATCAGGAAAGGCTGTTTTCACACTCCTGCAGCTCAGAAGATGAAAGTGAATGACAGGTGCATGAAATAAAACCCATCATAAATAAGAGCTTTCACTGCTGTATTTGGTAAGTGATGTTCAGCAAGTTTGTTTCTCCCCGGGCTTTAAGCTTGGCTGCAGACTTTACGAAACCTGACGGGTATCGTGAACACGTGACCGCTGTCCACACCCAACAAACTCTTCCTCCTCTTCACTTCAGGTTAACCAGGTGTAATTTAAAATCCAAAATTCCTGACAGTACACTTTGTGATGCAATTGCCTGCAGGTTCTGCATGGCTGTTTGGATCAAAGACTGGTTATCTCTTCCATTGAGCTGTTTTAACCTCTGTCCACTTTCATCACAGGACGACAGCAGTGAATTTCCGAAGCAATCAGGACTAACGTTTCCTGGCAGGCGTAGACTACCATCTTTTAACAAACAAATATGCAAAGCCAAGTAGAGTTTTAAATTAAATCAGTGCAAATAAGATGCCAAATTCTTTCTTTTTTTTTACACCACCTAGTATGAACATTTTATATGAGCGTGTTATACATTTTAGCGCAAAACATGTTTTTTTTATTTTCTCATGAGTTTGATCTTTTTAAATGTGATTTCCTTTAAACAAGCATGAAATGTTTTACATGTAATTGGATTACAACCACATTGTTCACTTCAACATTTGTTGAACAGCTTGTTCATCATCATCAACTCTGACAAACCAGTAGAAGAAACATTTTTCTACTATAACATCAAGCATGCTGCAGAACATAATGCCAAGCAGAACGTAAAGATTTTAATGTAATTTGTTTCCAAATTTGCGAAAAACAAATCTGAGTACTTTCTTGGGAGACTTTGAGATTTACTGGCGCATGCAACTTTATAGTCACTAAGTCAGATTTCATCTGACAACACTGTGTTTTCAAATTACAAAACAGAAAATCTCATCAAACTATGTTGCTCTGGATTATACTTGATACTCAAACACAATTATTTAGCGACGCCAAGCCTTTACCCGCACTTCGGTCTGGAGAAAAGAATTGGCTAACATCCTAAGATTGTGCAATGTCTAGTATTTGGGGTAAATTGAGTTTTTTACCCCCTCTCTCTCTCTCTTTGGTGGGGTGAAGGATGAGGTGAGGGTACATCTGAGGATTTTTGAATGCTGAGACGGACCAGCTGTGTTTATGGATTCTCAATGCACCTGCTGGGGCTTCAGACCAAGTGCACCAAGGGGATTAAGCACCAGGGCGCAGGGGCACTGGGAAAAGTGGAACAAGGAACAACAGATCCATGTTAAGGAAGCATGTCAACACCTCCCCAGTGGGTGTCTGTGCCTAAGTCATTCACTGCCAGCACTGGTAACGAAGGTTTTCAAACCTAACCTAACCACATCCTATTTAAGCTTTTAATCAAATATGTCCAGTCAAAGAGGACATTTGCAAACAGATCCATTGTGGTCAGAGAACCTTTCCACATGGCCATGTTTAACCAGAAATGAGAACATGTTTGGAATTTTATGTTATAAAACAAATACGTTCATATTTGCACAGCTAAATGAAAGGTTTAATTTTTTTTTTGCACAAATAAAAACTGATATATGTGGGATTAACTTAATATAAAAAAAAATTGCTCATTTTTCAGATTAGAAAGAGAGCATCTTTTAACAAGTAATAAAAAAGATTATTACTTTTTTTTTTTTTTTTTACTTTGACTGGGACATTCAAACATACAAATATGCTTTGGTCTGAATTATTCCATTTCTGGCTGCATGTTTAGCGAACATTTTCCCACCGCTTAAGAAGTTCATCTATCAAATGTCCCAGGCACCATAGTATCATCCTGCCATCACCTTGTTTCACTGTTGTCATGGTGATTTTCACAGTAATCTTCTCCAACAATTAAATTGTAAATAAATCAAATAACTGAGTTGGTTGCACTGGATTTTATTTAGAGGTATCAGAGTAAACGGGGCATGCCACAGATTTCCAATTTCTCTTTGCAAACAAAAATGTTTAAAAATATTATTGTGACATAAGAAAATGTACAAAAAAAAAGTTCTGAACACTTTAACAAGAAACTGTATATTAAAATCAATGTGAGGAGATTAAAACTCTTGAGCATTTAAATGTAGAATCTGTCTACAGGCATTTATGTTTTGCTGGAGTGTGTTAATTCTTGATTACAATGTTGACATTTTACTTGGAATTAACCTGATTAATGTCACCGAGCATAAAACCCCGTAGCTCAGCAGTTCTCATGATCACAGGAGATGGATTAAGAAAGAAGGCTTTCAAATTGAATATACCTCTCCTTGCTCAGCATGCTAATTGTGCCATTTACCACCACTTGAGTCACTGACCAGTGCTATTTAGTCAAACTAATGATGATGCACAGTCCAAGCCATCCCTTGATAATTAAACTAAAGTTACGTGTCTTTTTCTGTGCTTGCTTTTTTGTGTGCGCCTGTTGTGTAAATTAACAAATCTGCATGGAGAAATATGGAGCCGCAGTCATTTGTCTTTTCAAATCAAGACTTATTGTTTTAGAACCCTTCTCTCTCACCTGTTATATATTCCCCAAAAGTCAGAAATGGAACCCCTTCATTATGCCCATGTATATTATTATATTTATAAAATGCTGTGTATGTTATTAACATGGCTGTAACTTGGAAGGAAAGTGATATAATTTATTATGCGACCTTGTAAGGATAAGCTTAGGCAAACCAAGCATAAAGCATATACATTTGTTCGAGTGACCTAGTCAAAGTCCAATTGAGAGTCCGGGGCAAACCTTGAAAACTAATGTTAATTCCAATCTGCCTGAGGTTGAGCTGTTTTATTATTATTATTATTATTATTATTATTATTATTATTATTATTATTATTATTATTATTATTATTATTATTATTATTATTATTATTATTATTATCTCCTACTTCACAAGTAACACTAATGAACTTTGAAAAAGTCTTAATGTAGGTGAGCCTGTGACAAAAATTGTCTCTAAAATGCCTGAAACAGCCATTTTTGAAGTTGTTTCATCTAATCTTATTTTTGTTTTTTTCATAAAGCTAAATCCATCATTTCATTAACATTTTGCAACAGTATGTTAACAACTCCTACAACTTCAAAATCTAGGGCTCCTAAACGCTCACATGGTTAACATACCAAAATGAACCCTTTCTTTCTTTAACCTTACAAGCTGCATCTTTCTAAACTTAAACTATCAGGGGTTTAAAAAATGCAGCATCAAGTGTTAAAATACAGATGTACTTCAAAGCTTTTCCCTCTCTGGCCTTACTGCCTCCAACATCACTGGGGTTTTAAAATGATATGCCCATAAATCCCCCAGTAAACATGTTACATTTGTTCTCAGGCAAAATGGCTCTGCAGAGCTCTTCCTCTGAGATGGCGAGCCTGATTGAGCCAGGGAATAAGTAAATGAATAAATAGGCTGATGCTGAATTTTCCCCTCACTTGCCTCCACTGACACAAATAGGATCTACAGTAATTTATAATGCTGTTAGAGAGGCAGCTCAGTCTCTAACTGAGGTGTCTGTCACCTCGCTCGCAGAAGGCCTTTCGGTGTTGGAGTGAAGAACCTGCAGCGACGCAGCTTTCTGCTTTGCTATTCTGTGCACACAGCCCAAAGGCTAAGTGACATCAAGCCTCATTATTGTCATCACATGCCACATTTGTAACTGCTTAGCGAGCAAATTGTGATAAAATAGACCGATGCCCCCTTTGAGCTTTCTCTGGCTGATCAAGCTGGACTTTCTATAATGTTGGTATAGGAGGAAAAAGGAGAAGGGTTCTTTTGTTGGAGAAATTCAGTTTTTTTTTTTTTATATCATCTACTTTTTGTTTAACAAATGGCAAAGCATCTATGGAGAGATTCCAGCAGAAGTTAGAAAGCTGGAAAAGCTTGGCTAACAAGCTGACAACTCTTAGCTACAATAATGTTGAAGAAGACTTCATTATTTTTAAATGGTGAACGGACTGAATTTATGTAGTACTTTTCTAGTCAGACCACTCCACTATATACACCCACCCATTTGCTGTTCAGCGTTCCCGGATTCACCCATTTATGGATTTCCCTGTGGAACGTGACTCTAAATAATTTGTAGAAAACCTATTTGTAGATTTTTTTCATTAAATCATCATTTTAAAGCTGATTTAAAGAAAATATATCTTCGGAAGCTGAAATATGAAATGCTACTCTACACACTATTGGTTGGTGTTTGAAAAGCAACCAATCCGGGAGCGCTATTTATTTTTCCTTGGCTCTGATTGGCTGCACCACCAAGAGTGAAGATATGAATTACCACAGATGTTAGCTTCTACGCTAGTGCTAAGAAGGTTTTCACTGTGCATATTAATGCATATTGAGGTCAATGTATTTGTTTCTCTCATGACCTGGATGCATCATTACATCCTTCAGTTAGTTAAAATATGCCAAAAAAAGTTGGAGCATCATATCTTTAGAGCTAATCACATCACAACTTCAGCAAACATATTGGTCAGGGCAGAAGGGTTAAGTTAAGTGTTGCAGAGAAATAAAATGACAACTAAACATGGCATGTCAAATCGACTAAATATATAAAGAGTCCTACAAGAATGTTAACATTTATTACATAGATGTAAATGTTTATTTTTATGTTTTTGATTGACTGGTTAGAAATGAAAGGTTCGACATTGTGAGTGCAGGTTTTAATAAAAAACACAAACAACCAAAAAAGGGACATTTTACGCCATCGGTAGATCTCGGTATTTGTGTTTATGAAATCACATTCTTGCGAAAGAAGCGAATGTCATCAGTTTCCAGTCTTTTTCTATGTAAGAAGATACAGTCGAAGATTATGTTTAAACCTCCATATCCTTCAGAAAAAGATGTATCAAACACCTATGTATGTTTTTCCTTAGATGCCTTGAACTAACCCGAATCCATCAGAAATATTTCCCCCCTGATTCTACGATAGTCTAAACAGAGCATTCGCCAGCGTTTGTCGATAGGTGTGACATTTCAGTGTCGTCTCCAGTAAGCTTTCGCACATCTTCATGTACCAGTGATTTGGTTCCATTTTTTTTTTCTTTAAATCAACATGCAGGCATAATGAGGAGGAAAATCTCCTGCTTGCATCAACCTCAATTTGGTGAAATGAAAACCTGTCTTAAACAAAGGAAGAGACCCCCATGGTGTCTGGGTCTACAATTTCTGTCACGTATATTCCTCAGAGGTTTCATGTGACAAAACACAGAAAGTTGCTTTGTCCCTCCTCTTGTCACGTTACACCCCTTACCCATAGTTTTTTTTTTTCTTCCTCCCTTTCTGTTGTCTGGCTGTCTATGCTGTCAGCCCATAGCCTGGCACCTGCTCTCATGTTCCTAATTAGTCTCATTTAATTAATTATATTCTGCGGCACATCTCCTTACTTCTGGCTTCCTCCGGATTGTGTCGGCTTTGTTTCAAACTTGAGGGAACGTCAGTTCTCAGTTGGGTGTTGCTGTTCAGTAAGCACTGGGACTTTCACGCGAGGACAGTGAAATAGGTGTCTGAGGTTTGTAACTCCCTCAGCAAACCATTTATCATGTCTCTTCACAAAGTTTCCGTGCATTTTCTGCATCATTAAAGTGCTTCGTAATAGCCTTTGGGGAGATTGACATTGTTTTTGCTTTTGGTTGTGGTTTGATCTCATGAAGGGAATATCTGATAGCGTCAGCGGCTTCACAGCTGCTTCTTCATCCTCCTGTTACACTGGAACGCATGATGAGCTGAAGAAAAGGTTTCATCAAATATTTAAAACATGATCAACACAACACAATGGGGAGAGATCAAACCTTTGACTGCAGCGGTCAACCACAGACTTATTGGGTTTCAGGCACAGAAAACAGACCTGCATCAGCAGTGGGGCAATAGTAGCTCTTGTGCGACAGAAACTGCAACAGGTTTTTTTTTTTTCAAAAGAGCTTATGTGTTTTTAACATATTTAATGGCTTTCTGGTAATTGCACTTGTTGCACTTGTTGGAACCCGACATTAATGTTGCTACAAATGCTACTTTCTGACAGGATGAGGAGAAACAGAAGGCCACTCCTCAACATGTTGAGTGACTTAGAAGTGCTTTGTAACGATTAGATTTGTAGCGTTTAGATATATGTAAAGCTGAGACTCAAAAATATTTTGAATAGAATAGAATAGAATAGAATAGAATAGAATAGAATAGAATAGAATAGAATTATCCCACAGTTTGGAAATTCAGGACACACATTTTGTAAAAACATGTCTTCTTTTTCTAGTTTACTCAGTTTTGTCTTTTTCTTTTTACCTAACATAATTTTTGTTAATTTTTGTGGTTTGGTGATAATTACTGTTGTTTTTGTGACTTCTTATTCTTGTGTTTTTATGATGTAGAGTACTTTGAACTGCTTCTTTGCTGAAATGTGGTATACCAGTAAACTTGCTTGATGAATTGATTGATAATTACAGTGTTTAAAAGTTTTTTTTTTTTTTGTTTTTTTTTAATTTATCTTCATTTTGTAATAGCTCTTGGTTTTGATATGGCTGATCTGGCTGACTGCCCAGAGTGCCATTCCACTGGGGGTATAACAAGGTTTCCATTGGAAAATGGCAGAGGATGCCTCCCTGTTTTGTGCGCAGAGAAAACGTCGACAAACAATACACAGAGGAGCCCAGGATTGAAGGAGGTTAGGGACCACAACTGAATGCGAAAAGCTAAAATCTGCTAATATTCGAGACCATCTTCGGATACAAAATATGCCATTATAATGCATTAATAAGCACAGTGCAAATTGTGCTTTTATCTACAGTCTTCCTTACTGCTGCTCTAGGGGGTAGAGCCAATCAGCAGCAAGGAAAATGAATGGTGCTCCTGGATTGGCTGTTTTGCAAATGCCAACCAGTAGCATGTCAAGTAGCATTGTGCTAAGGTATTTCAGCATCCCAAGCTGCATTTTCTTTCAGATATTGTTGGTCTACAGGTAGATTTCCCTGCAAATAATTTGGAGTTCAACTGAAAAATCAGCACGAATAAATGGGATCCACTGTCGGTGTAAGATGTGTCAGGCTTAGCCTCACGTCTCAAAACTCTGTTAATAAATCTAAACTTCTTCAAATTTTAAGGAAAAAAATCTACATTTTTAAATAATATTTTTTTTGCTTTATTCTCATGAACCCAGTATTATTTAGTGTCTTATTTCATGATCTGAACATATTGTGACTGTAAGTGTGACTGTTTGCTTTACAATGATTTGGCAAAAAAAAAAAAAAGTAAATAAAAACAAAGGCTTGCCCTCAGCACAGTTCATCAACAACCACCACAGTTAGTGAGACTCCGTAGTTCTGTACTTACAATGAATCCATCCAAAATAAGAACATATTTAATGCGGGAAAACTTCAAATAATGCACGAAGCAGTGAGTGTTTATGACACCGTTATTTAGTTTAAAAAAAAAATACAAAAAATTGTTGCACCGTTGTTCACTGACATTCACTTGTTTCATTGTCAAACGGAGTAACACATTCTGAACAACTCAGAGGTAGATAATTGAATGTTTATTTGACTCCAACAGCTGTTGCAGAAAAAATATTTATCTGCTCTGTGAATAATTACATTTCCTTTTGCTTTGATTGTTTCCAAAAGGACCTGTTTGTGGAAAAGAAAATGACAAGAAGTCAAGTTGACAGGCCTGGAGTGAGACAGTTAAATGCCCCTCGCTGCTCTGGATAATTAATAAATAAAGTACCAGGGGAGTCCTGTCATGGCTTCCTCTATGACAGGGGCTGTCTCCAGTGCGCTAAAGCATTAAATGACCAATTCCTGTCAGGCTAACTTCCACTGCACTCCCCTGGCACCCTCTCCCTCATTCTCCCCGTCTCTCTTCTCTTCCTCCTCCTCCTCACCCTCACACTGTCTCCCCTTCTGCAGCGGCGAGCTACTTTGCTCTCTTTGCTCTGAGTTTTTCAGCGACTGATGGCTCTAGTTCATTTCTGCTGAATTAATTGGTCCCTGAATGAATTCTGTTGACAGGGCAATTCATCATGTGTTTGGCCTGACAGTGACTGGGGTGTTGGGAGTGTGGAGGCGGAGGGTGGTGGTAGGGGGTGGGGGGGAGGGAGCTACAGGAGAAGCTGGGGTTACAGAAGGGGGAAAAAAGAAGGATGGGGGTTGATGGTTCTCCATCTATTATCTAGCCACAGTCTGCACTGGATTTCTCACTCGTTCTCTGAATATTTCCCAAACAAACAGGCCTGCCTGACAGCTCCAGCCGATTAGCGAGTTCCTCCGTCTGCTTTGGAGGGTATCCCCATTACCGACCAGTCAGGTAGCGAGGAACTATCAGCCCAGGACCACCGGTGCCTGTTACAGTATGTGGAACCTGACAGGATCACTGAGCAAGGTGCACTGTACGAGGCTTTTAATTGCTTCATGTATCACACAATAGCCATTAGGGTAATTATTTACTGGTGAAGTGTAAATGGGGGCTGGCACAAGGCTGAGCCAGCACAGTTTTGGCAGAGGTGTGTGGCACTCACCTATACAGATCTAATAGCAGCTAATTTGGTTCATTTGGAAACGCACCCTCCGTCCAAACCCCTCTCCGGTTTTCCCCTCGCTCACCTCCAGTCAATCAGGGCGCCGATTATGTCCAATCAATCAATGCTCACTCATTAGGAACCTCCCTCCGAGTATCCTCTGGATGGCCTCATGCAGCGAGAGTCAAAAATTACCTCATAATTGCCGCTCAGGCATCATAACAAGCTAGGCTGCCCCTCTGACACGGCCATACAAACAGGTCTAACACAGGAATTGATGGATACTGGAGGAATCATATTATATATTGCCACAACCAATTAGATACAGCACATAAAGCAGCAGATCCATTCCCTCTTTTCACAAACCGCAGCTCAGATGACACTCAGATAATATGAAGACGTGAAATGCATTTTCATATTCTCTCTCCTCACTCTCCTCTCTCTCTCTCTTTTCCAACATCTACTTTGGGTGTCTGGACAAATTATAACATCCTGAGGATTTATTGTACATCTGACACACCAGTAACCAAATTATAATTCAGCTGCAGTCAGCGTATTTGCAAAACCACTGTATATATCACACAGAAAGAGCGTTTCGGTGTTAGTGTGGAGCTGCCCAAAAGGTCAGCAGTCAGATAAAAGGTGTGGTTTGGTGTTATGCATGAAGAGCTTCTCAGTTAGGATACCTGGGGGCTTCTAATTGCTGCCAAAACTATATTTAAAAACATGTGATTGGAGATTCAGCCATTTTTTTAAAAATCTAGTTAGCTTTAAAATGTAATGAAAGATACCTACAGGTGGTGAGTGTGGTGTTGTGCAGAGGAGGTATTTTTCTTTAGCAGAGAAAATGGAAGCTGGTCAAAGTTGATGGTAAGAATGAGAGATAACCTGTTATAGAGTGCAAATGATTTGAGACGGGAGCAGAGTTTTATTCTACATCAGGAGAATGACCCTGATCATACAGCGAGCCAGAGCTAAAATATAATGGTTGAGATTAAAGCATGTTCGGTTGTTGGAATGGGATAGTTGAAGTCTAGACCTACATCAATGGAGTGGGCAAGAAAAGCAGGCATACATTTCATAAGCGGTCCAAAGATGAGTGAAGCTGGTAGAGATTCAAAAATTACAGCTAAAGGTGGTTCTACAGAGTATTGTGCATGCGCGCGCCACACTTTTCAGATTTTTATTTGCGTGCCATTTGAAAAACAATGAGTCATCTTCCTTGCAGTTAATAACCAAGCATTACTTGTGCATATTTTGCATTGCATAACCACTGTATTTTGCAAAGTGACAAAATGTGCAAAGACATAAGAATACTTTTACGTGGAAAACGTTTTGTTTCACATGTTGGAAAAATAAACATTTAATTTTAAAAAAATCTATACTAATGTTTTCTTCATAGTACTTATTTGGTTTTTGTATAATGCACATTTTTAAGATCCTGCCAAATGTAAGTGTTTTCATGTGGTGCAACTTTTAGTCCTAATGATTCAATTACTTCAGAAGCAATATGTAGAATGGAGTCCAATCATAAATGCAATTACCGCGAATCAGCTTAAAAGTAAAGCATTAATCTCTGTTAGCTCTGGGGCTTTAAAGAAATGTGGACATAGTTAGATGATGCAGGAAAGTAAAAAAAAAACATTTCTTTCAAATAAATTAAAGCTTCTTATCCAAAGTAAGCAATGAATCAAGATTTCTACACTTGCGCATTAAGATGATTACTATTTTGTCATTTTTTTTAAAACTCCCTATTTAATCTTCTGCTAAATCAAACTTTTTTGGTTTTAAAGATCAATATTAAATTTCATTCAACAGAAAAGAATCTTTTTTTTCTTTTATGTTTGACGGGTAAAAACCGAGACAGGTGTCGATTACAGCCAATGAGAGCTCCTTTTCATACAGCAAGTTTACATAATTATGTATTTATGTATTTATTTATTTATATGTAGGACGCCTTTGTCATCTGGCATGCTGCACTCAATTTGAGCTTGACTGACAGCTACATCCAGGTTTGCAGTTTATTAGTTTCAGAAGAGAGAGCCAGATCTGCCAATTTGGACAGGAAAGTGACAAAAAGTTTCCATCTAAATAGAATAATTCCACTTCTGGGAATTCTCACATGCAGAAAAAGGGAGAGTCCGATTCTCTCTTTTATTTTTTATCCCCTCCCCCCCCTCCTCCTCCTCCCTCTCTAACTAGAGCTGTGAATGACAAACATACACGACAGCTAGAAGCTGACAGAATATCAGATTTTGACGCTTCGTGGGGGAGCCATGAAATAAACAAAAGGCAGAGAAATTGAATTACAAAGCAAGAGGAGGCTTTGGAGTTCTGCTAAGAAAGCTGTTTTATTGTTGAAGCTTAGCAATGATATTCGCCCAGGTCAGTTATGTCAAACTCCCTTTCGCTTTCAAGCTTTAAAGCAATTTTTAATCAAGAAATGCTCCTCCTGCTGACATAAATTCTAATGTACGTGCCACTTTATCACGTACTCACTCTGCCCAAATCCTTTGCAAATCACAAAGCTCTAATCAAAACAGTGTCCACTTGTCATAAATCAATAACAGTATAACTAAATCACACAAGGTGGCAGTGGGAGAGGGATTACGGAGCAAAGGAAGAGCGAAAAGAAGCTCTGAGAGGGATTTTATGCATAAATCTCTCCCTTGCAACTTGGCACAAATTGAATTCAGGCACAGTGCTAGAAAAATTAATTCAGCTTTACAAAGCGGGGAGAGGTTAAACACTTTATGTGCTGCTCAGTGATCCAAATCATGGAGAAAACATTCAGAGGCATTCTCACTGTAGTCTCTTTCTCTCCACTGTGTGATCTTTATATCTCGGTAGGAAATGTGTGTATTTTGAACAATACAGATGCAGTTATCTGTCATCTGAAGCTAAATTTGTAGACACTGCACACTTTCTTAATTTATTTAAGAATAGGCGATTCACACAAAGAGGTTCTGACTGTAGAATGTGGCTGAAAGCCTTAAAAGAATCACTCTGTGCACATTAAAGCGTACTGGGAATTTGGAATGGGAGCGAAACATATGCTCCAATATTGACTTGTTCAGTTTTGAAATCCGTCAATGTTTAGTTACTTTAGCGAAAAAAATGTTGAGAAAACAAACCTATCCAAACTGATAACACAATTGCAAGATTTTTCAACGTATTGCAGCTTTGAGGTAGATGAAAGGCGAACATTTTGGTCTTATCTGGCCAGAACTGTGCTTGCCAATATGGCTCATGACACACATTAAATTTCATGACTTCTTTTGCGTTTCTTTAAACATTGACTTTCTTTAAACCAATCTTCCTTTAAAGCCAGGTTAGCAAACTTCCACAACCATTAATTATCCCGTCGAGAGATTCTCCCACCTGAGCTGTGGATATCTGCAGCTCCTCCAGTTAACATGGTGATTTTGGCTTCTTTTTTGCTTAATACTCTTCATGCCAGGCCTTTCAGTTTATGGAGTGGCATAACCTGGTAAAACCAGCCTCTTGTTTTATGCTCTGCTTCAGCAGAGGGTCTATTGAGAAAAGATTGTCTGTTAAAGCTTTGAACAATTGGATCTAACTTTACCGAATTTCTAATATTTGGCAAGAATGTATGTAATGCGGCAGCTCGATGAAGCTCACTGTAAACAACCATAAGTGCCAAGCTGTAAACGAGAGGGCACATGATATCTTTACTAGGATCAAAACATCTTGGTCCGACTTTAATTGGTGAAGTTTTAGAAGCATGGCCAACTTGAGCTGAATAACTCTGTTCACTTCCTCCAGTGCTATTATCAAACTGCAGCTATAGACAGGTCATAATTCAAAAGCAGTGTAGAAAAACTGCATCACTGTTCACAAATCCTTCTGAAATTCACCCTGACAAATCCAGCTCAATGGGAGAAATCAGACCAAGCGCTGAAGGGAGATGAGAATTGCACAGGATGACAGTGGCCTTGTCTGAGTAGACTCCCATTTGTGCACAGTTGCCAAACTCTTGATTTTTCAGATGTTGAACTGAACAGTCATCTATGAGACATTGAAGGATTGGGATATTACTTTCTAATCAAATTCTAATCTAAGCTTCTTACCAGTGAACTGTCTCATGAGTTCCTTGGTCTTGACGATGCTTTTGTTCACTAATATCCTGACACAAACCTCTGAGTCCTTTACATAACACCTGGATTTATGCTCCAAGTAAATTACACACAGGTGGACTCAGTTTACCAATCAGATTACTTCTGGAGTTTGGTGTTTGGCAGATTTAGAAGAAAAGGGGTCATGCCACATTTTTTAAAAACATTTCCTTTTGTTAAAAATGAACAAAAGCATCCTTCTCTAATTCTGATTCTAAATGTCAGAAGACATGAAGCACATATTGCATATTTATCCATTTAAAAATGGGCATCAAATGAAGTTTTCTGTTCCACAAGTTATTGATTAATAACTTACAGGTTTCTAGTAACTAGTATTATCTTAAAATATACATTGGAGGTAACAAAAATGCTTCTGTTGCTTTTTTTTATTTTTAAGGAATTGTTCAGACTGACAATTAGTGTGACTGACAATTCTGTTAAAGCATTTTATTCAAGGTATTTTCCTCCCCTGTTTATCAGATGAGCTCAAATTAAAGGGTACATTTTCTAAATTGTTATATGATAAGACCTCTGCATTAACATATTTTATTTAAATGGTGTTTTACAGTTCACTGACCCTATAAAGTATTTTTAGGTTTGGAATATTGAAAAGACATTATCATTACTGTGGTAATCATAATCTAACAGTAATAAAAAGTCACTGTGTACGACAAGAAAAAAAGAAATCCAGAATTCCATTTAAAATATATATATATATTTCAGTAATTCAATTCAAAAAGTAAAACACATGCCAATTCATCGCATAGAATTATAAATTTCAAGTCTCTGATAGTTTACGTGATTATGCCTTACATCTATATTAAAACAAAATGTTGATCTTCTGCAAGGTATGGACTCTTTTTGCACCAGTTACTGGATAAATGCAGAGTTGCATGGAAGTGATCAGGTCAAAGTGCTTTAAATGTTGCCTTCAACTCATCTGCAGTTTTGGGTGTGGTGCCCCCCAACCCCTGACTTTTTTATTTAAATAATCATCATCTACAGTAACAGAAATGGAGACTGGATCTATGAGTTGAATCACCAGAACAGGGACCATTCCTGATTGGATATATTTATCTGATTGCTTCAGTCAGACACGTCACACAAATTGTTTTGCATAAAAGATTTCAGACACTTTTATTATTGTACAAGTGATACCGGCATAATGAAAGTGATAATACCCATGAACATGAAAGACAGTTTTTCCTTACTGTATATACAGAGAAGTGTCTTCATATCGCACACACACATACACACACGCACGCACGCATACCCTCGTCCCCACACACGCACACGCTCGCATACACACACACAAAATGCTTCTACAAAATGAACAAATTGTAAATAACATAACATTAAATAAACTCCACCTACCTTTAGGTTTACAGCTGAATATGCATATGATGACCATCTTTGCACTGCATAGAATTTATACATATAATTTTCCTCGTGACCATTGTGGGCTTTTCTAATAATAATAATAATAATAATAATAATAATAATAATAATAATAATACTGCTCTCATGATGCATATCGGTGGCCTGTAAATTAACATTAAAAAGAACTAAGTCTTTGGCAAACGCAAATACATTCACTTGACAGATGAAGAAAAAAAGAATGATTCCAGCTTTGCTGAAAAAAAGTAAAAAAATAAAAAAAAATACTTGTCCTGAAACATGCGGGAGTTAAAGTTAGGAGGGCACATGTTTAAGGCATTTATAGTTGAAATTGTCACCCTGCTTATCGATGTCAGAATCATCCAATCAGAGTGAATCCAGACAAATTAGATTTGGAATGGCTGTTATATCCTTACTTCTGCAGATGAATGCCAAAGACTTAATGAACTTAAACATAAGAAGTGAGAACATAAAGTAGTATAGTGCACATCAAGTCAGTGAGACGATGGGCTTTGAAAAACTGTAAGTGCCTTTACAGACTGAGACGCAGAAGACTTAGTCAGTTTTTCTTTTCTTTTTTCTTTTTTTTTTTACATAAAACAAATATGCACATTTAGTTTTTCTGCATAACCACAGTCCAGTGTTGCAAACCTCCAAAATAGTGCAAACTTAACACAAAAATAAAACACTCAAAAGGTTTTGCCTGATTACCTTCCTGACAAATAGAGAACAAGTCAAACATTAGCCAAGCAGTCTGCAAATTAGTCTTTACAAATTATAAAAAAAAAAAAAAAGAAATAAAAAAAATATTTTAACTGGAAACCTTGCAAATAGTGAGCCACGGTGCTATAACATGGCTCCCGCTATTATTTCCAAACAGGTGTTTATTTCATTTTTCATTTTTACATCTTGATTGTGTCTCACAGAAAACATGTCCTAATCTTCTCACGGCATCAAAAGCGATTGATTTTTTTATTTTTATTTTTTCTTCCACTCATGCTGGATGTTTGGTCAGTGCCTGCTCAGATGGACTGGAAAAACAACCGCCACAGCCTGCGCGGGTTGCTGCTCATCTCCCTTGATCTCTGTGCATTGCGATTTGATTCCAGTGGGAGACAAATGGTAAAAACAGGGGGGGGAGAGAAAAAAAAAGACTGCTGATATATTTCAAGCTGTGGACAGTATCCCTGCTGGGACCCATTGAGGAAAGGAATGTACAGTATTGATCTGTTATGGATAAAAGAGTGGCACCACAGGTGGGGAAAATAAATTCAGGATGTTTTTGTCTGGAGTCCTGTTTTTATTTTTATTTTTTTAAACCATTGCAATTAGCCAAGGGTTCAAACTTTCACTTGTTCCATAATTGTGTTCCAAAGAAAAATCCAAAGAAAAGCTGTAATGAGAGAAGATGGCGGTTGTCTTGAATCCGTGAATTCTCTCTTCTGTTTTTGTTATTCTTTTTATTTTTTGTTAGTCGGGGACGTTTTATGCGCTTTTTGCTCAGTGTCCAATGGACCGTGTTCTTCACACCTGGGCAATATGGAGGCTGAGGCCGTGGTCCTGCAGGTTGATTTGGTTTCCATGGTAACTAGTGACGGTCATAGGCAGTGGCAGCAGTGGGAGGGGCGGAGCCTCTCGATGCGGCACTATAATAATAAGGGGAACCTGAAAGTTAACAGAAGAATGAACCATTTGAAACAACAAATTACAGCTTTCACTGCCATTTACCAAATAAATGACCATGAATGATACGTACAATAAACTGCATTACACTTATATAAGAGTTATAGGTAATTATCCTTGCTGTTTTTGCTATTTTATTATTTATCTGAAAATGGCCAGATATACTTCAGTCCTCACCCAACTTTGTTTGTCATAGTTCCAGTTGTTTTATGCTTTTTAATAACTGCTCTGATGCAGATGCTGGCAAGTCATTTTCTTGAAGTCACTACCTGACATATGAAGATCGCCTGCCTTACTTGGACTGAATGATCTCTAGTCTTTCCCTTTTTGAAGAGCGTCTGAGAAATGGATCTCTGTCATCATATTTACCCAAACGTTTCTAGTAACACAGGAAAAAGTACCTAACTGCTTTTTTTTGAAAATAAGTTGCTAGAGGGGTCTGAAAATTTTCAAAGTATAGCGATTTAATAAGTCTGAATATTGAATAATTACTTAAACAAATTGTTGGCGATTTACAAAGCTGCTGACAAAATCTCTGTTCGTTCTTGTAAACTTAATATTATATCCTTCTCTGATGGTGGGATTTAATATTATTTAACACTGGAGCTCCTTTAGTTAAAACCCTACAGAAAGCAACAATAAATATCCCAGTTTTGGTGTAGCATAAGCATAAGCATACAGAAATAACAAAACAAATCCTATTCACAAAGTCCTTTATATATTACATCATATTTTGTAGCTCTGCAGAAACAGACAGTTCAATTGTGCCTCTTAAAACTCTACGGATGAGGACATCCAGTGATAAAGACTCCATTTGTCTCAAAACGATAAAATAGGGGTTTATGATTGCTGCATCACTTATTCGTAACCTGCTGGACTGGTACGGCAGCTGGTACGCTGCAACTCTAACCAACGCTACTGAGACAAGTTTGTCAGTCATTTACGTCTCATCAAACACTACTCACTTAGTAATGCTGGATTGCTGAATCGCCAGGCTTCGTTGTAGGTCGTATACTGCGGATGACTGTAGGGGTTCCCCGAAAACTCACTCCCTGCAAAACAAAACAATAAATCAATTAGCATTTCAATACGTCGAAGCCCATGCCACTTCACATGCACTCATCTCTCGTCATTCAAAACAGGACGCAATTTGAGGCCGAGAGTGATAGTCATCAGTGTGCACCCAGTCAAGCAAGTAATTTATTTCTTTTTCATTTCACTTAAGTTATGCAACACTGAACAATACAGGATGTGACACTGAAGGTGGCTTTCCCTGTCCCATTTATGGATATCTAACCCTTTCTTCTGCGGCCAGCACATTTCAAGCCGCTCTAATAAATACAGAGTGGTCATAAACAGCTCCATGCATAAGTTTTTGATTTGTTGCCGTAAATCCCGCTGCCTTTCTTTGGAGAATCTTAACGTGTTCAATCTGAAGCCTCTTCGCTTTGAGCTCGGCAGGTTTCCTGCAGCAGGATGTCATTGCAGGGGAAGTAACTGGGAACATGTCTGTGTGAGCGTTGCTGTTTGTATAACATGTTTCTTTCCTTTTATGAGACAATAAAGGCCAGATTTTTATACGAGGCTGGTGAGAAATGGCTTTCCTTTAACAGCGTTTGGGTCCTGTCACTAAAAATTAACCGCTGTGTATAGGACGAATCGGTTATGACACAAAACCACAAGCCATAGGATTAAGGTGCTCATCTTTGCTGCTTGCCGCAGAAGAACAAATGGAAAGTAAAAGCAGGTCTGTCTGGCTTCTTTTCCTCCCGTGTGATTTACCGGCTTCATCGTCTATAATCCAAACATAAATGTAGACGGCGACTGCTACTGGGAGCGGTTTGCTTCGTTTTTACTGTCAGCTGTTAAACGGACGTTGCTGTTTGCAGAAGTATGCTGGTAAATGTAAAATCTATTGATTTCAAAAGAGTAAATTTAACCTGATTTTTTCTTCTTCTTCTTTCACTTTGATGGTATGTTAATTCATTTGGCACGAAGGATATACAACAAATCAAATTATATAATTAAACCAAAAGGTAGAAAAAATATATAACAACCCATCCCTAACCCGTAAAGAAATAGTCTTTTTGTTGATGGATCATTAAAATGTATTGTAAATTTCTCGCCTCAGTCATCTTTGGAGCCATTGCTTCCACTTGCTTTGTGCACTCTCTGTTTTTCTCCTCTATAGAAAGTACCTCGGACTCATTTCTTCTATGTTTAAAACTTTATAAGCTGAGCGACTGATGGACCTAGTGCTGCAACTAACTGTACATATTTCTTGTTTTCTTCCCCATAGAAAGTGCTCCTGAGTTATCCCTCATATGTTTAGGTGTCATTTTTGTAAACTGAGCTGCTGTCTTATTTCTTTCAGCAAACCCAGGTTCCTCCCTCCCCCTAAATATTTTTTAGACCAATGTCCTGCCATTACTATTGTCTCCAATTTAGTTTCCTGATAAAAAGTATGTCTGGCACAGTTTGGCTCCGTCTTTTCCCCGGATTGAGCCATTGTACTCCTTACTAAGGAAAGTACCCATCACTCTGTGTTTCTATGGATGGAGCCATTGATTGTGTTGTTGTCGTAGCCATTCCTTAAGCATATTTTATTTTTCTTTCCCATCGAAAATATTCCTTGCTCACCGCTTCTATGTTTAGAGCCATTGCCGTGATGATTTATGTCTTTTTACTGTTTTCATTGCACATAGAAATCAATATTCTTCACCCCTCTGCATAAGTCACCATTAACGTCTCCTCACCCTGCTTTACGGCTTCTACACATTTCCATTTCGAGGGTGACACCGCACCATATTCGACCCTAATGATAGCGGGAAACGGTGGTGCCGTCTTCAACTCACCAGGAACCATTCCAGCGAGTGTCGAGGTCGGGTAGCTGCCTTGGCCTGTTGGGGGAACGTGAGGGGGATACCCGGGTAAGGTCGTGTTTGCCATATCCCGGCCTGCAGAGACAAAGTAGATACACACAAAACGGGTTAATGTACACCAATTTGTCCTACTTCTTGAAAAAAGATTTAGATGTAGTAATGAGATAAAACCATTTTACAGAAAATATTTCTATGTCAAAATGATCTTCTGTGAATTTTTCGCCCTTAGAGATAAGAGAAATTGGACAAACTGCTTTGAAAATGGAAGTAGGAAAACGTTCAAATGTTTTCCACAAGAGAAGGAAACTTTGTGTAGGTAAGACACCTGTCAGTGAAATGTATTCAGTGATTTCACTTTATAGAGCACCTTCCACATTGTCTATAAAATGTCTCGTACTTAAGAAAACACATAATACATCAGCCAGTATTGTTTCGCTTGAAGTTGTGCTACTGCTGCCTTTTGGATCAGATAAACTGTGGTTCCCTCACTAACCAGTTCAAGCTGGTTTAAATATACCAGCTTAGTCAAACCCTACAAGGTTTCCTTGCTGTACAGTCCAAAACATTCAGGAGGTTTTTGCACAGCATCAATTCTTCATCTGCAGATATTCAGCTCTGTAAGTGAAAGCGACGGCTCGGCTGTCCTGTCCGGACGCGGGAACATTAGGACTCCAGCATGTAACCCCAATCTACGCAGCGGAGGGGGTAAAGGAGGCCCCTGCTATATTGTCAGGACCACATGGTCTCAAAGAGAAGCTCGTCTATAAATAGATATTTAATGAGGAACTACGGGATGAAATGACAGTAGACCAATTATTAACTGTAGTGGCAAAATGATTTTGTGATTAATTTAAGCGAGTTCACTGCTAAGTCCTGTTGTTGTCTCTTGGTTTCATTAGATTTGGCGTCCTTATCAGGGCTACTTTTTATTGCTTTTGGTTACCTTTGTTCAGTGTATGAACTATTAAAGTTTCCTTTCTTATTTCTTTCTGGTGTTTCTTTTTTTGCCACATATCTGATCTTTTTTTTTGTTTCTGTGTATTTTTAGTTAATTTCTCTATACATTTTCTCCATTTCCTTGAATTTTTTCCTCTTCATCATGTTTTTTTCCAGCATATAGTACTTTTTAAAAATCTTTATTCTTGCATACATTGTACAGGGATTTGTAGAAGTAGTCCAACTCATGAAGTTTTTTCATATTTTACGACGCAACCATGAATGTCAATGGGTTTTGACTGGATTGTGTTTGAAGTTATAAGGTTAAAGGAAAGTTATACATGGATTTGAATTTCTTTTACAGATACAAATCTGAAAAATATTCACCCCCCTCTACTCTGATGCTCCTAAATAAAACCCAGTGCAAAAAAAAAAGCCCTCAAAAATAAAATGGAATGGATCAATCCCAGGATACATGGAGATGTTGTGTCACTGCCTCAAAGGATTGTCGCTAAACATAAGTGAGCAAACAGCATCATGAAGAACAAGCAGCCCAGCAAACAGGTAAGGCAGAAAGTTGCACAGATGCTTAAGGCACAGTAAGGTTACAAAAAAAACAAAACATACCAAGCTTTAAATCTCCATTAGAGCTCAGTTCAAAGCACCTTTAAAAACCAGTTGCCAAGAATTATTGTCTATCCAAACACACAGGCCAGGAGGGGGAACATTAATGAGTGAAACAGCCTGGATTCCTGTTCAAACTCTGGATGAGCTGAAAAGACTCAGACAGAAAAATCTCAAATGAAAAGTCACTTTTGCAAACTGCGGCACGCCACGAAGGAGACACAACTCTGGAACATGGTGGTGGCAGCATCATACTGAGGGAATGCTTTTCTTTTGCAGGGACAGGGAAGCCTTTGAAGTTGCTACAAAATGTAAAAAAAATAAATAAAAAATTCAAAGTATTATGAATATTTTATTCTGGAAAATAGAACTATAATCCAAATGCCTTTTCGTCACTTCACAAAGAAAAATTAACTTTTTCTTTTTAAAGCAAAGGAATTTATTCCTTGAGCTTATGCTGATTAAACTATAAATTCCTATCTTTAACTTTGGATTATAAACAGGAATAAACATTTTTGATGTATTTTACAACACAGCCAGGAAGATCAGCTGAAATCTAGGTGTACAAGTCATAAAATCCTACTTAAAATTACTTTTAGATGTTTGTTTTTCTTTCTTTCTTTTTAAACAATGTCTTTGTTTCTTTGTAATTCTGGATTTATTTATTCACTGAAAAGGATTTATGAACTAAAACAAATCACGCGGGTGTGAATTCTCTACTAAAGCAATGCTGAATAATATGCATCTCTTTACTATTATCGTAAACGATCAGATCCGACGTCTGACGCTGAGAATGTCACGTTAAACAGCTGTTTAACGGCCTCTTGTTGAACAACTGTTCTCCTTTGTTTGCACCGACGGCCACGTTGTATGAGTGCCTGCTGAAATGTGTCTTTTTGTTAAAGCGCTCAGACTCCAGGGCCGAGAGTTAAAGAGCTTTGCAGAGAAGAGTGAGGTCATGCTGGACCTTTCATTTATTATAAGAATTAGTTAGCCACAAGCCAGTGCACATAAGTCAAAGGGAGCCGTGGGAGTACTGTAGTGGGGGGTCCTGCAGGGGTGAAGCCATTGTGCGCTTGTGTGTGAATGCGTGTGTGTGTGTGTGTGTAGACAAGGGTAACAACTGCCAGTGTCTGCACACCGACCTTATTTTTGTTATTACTGCAAAAGCCACGGCTGCTTTAATGAAAGTCTTGTGTTTACACACCTGACTTAAATTCGCTGATTTGTGATAATAACTTTACTTAACACAGTCACATCAGTCTGAGCGTCTCTTTGCGAGATATCTCCCCTCTATGTCAAGAACAACGATGAGATAAAAGTAGGGAAAACTGACGACCGACTAAAAAAAAAAAAAAACTTGCTAATGTGGGTTGGTCACTTCATCAATACAAGCCCTGATATTGATTTAGTGAATCAAATCAGGTGATCAATACTTCCAGGTCAACCCACACTTCACTCAGACTTAACTAGCATCATTAAGACACAGTGTTTTGTTTTTTCATCCTCACTGCTGTGACACAACAAAGCCTCCAAAGCCTCCAAAGCCTTGCAGAAGCATTCAGAGGCCCTGAACTTTTACACATTTTGCATTATTACGACCGCCAACATGAATGAATTTTATCCAGGTTTTATGTGATAGAGCGGCACGAAGCAGTACAAGAAATGTATATGCACTCAATAAAAATACACATATACCTGTCTAAAGTTAAACCAGAATAAACTTCTCTTGGTTTAGGTCAGCTAGAATTACCAAAATTGCTTCTATTTGCTAAATGTCACAATAGCGAGAGAAAGAATATATCAGTGATTGAAATAATAATAATGTCTTCAAAATATGAAATGTACATACAGGATGATTACTATCTATTTGAACACTGAGGAAAAGTCCAGATCATGTCCCGCCTGTGGAAACTTCTCGTAGGTTGACGGACAAATTTATTTGGAGACACACCTGTGGATGCACGAAGAGTCGAACTGAAAGGAATAACGGCTTCCTTTCACCAATAACTTTCTCTTTCGTTAAGTGTAAATTTCTAATGTGCTGGGAAAATGACTATCTTCTGTTTCTGGATGATGGATTGAACAATGAGACACTATGCACTCAGATTTACATCAGATCTTTAGTGCAATAACACTTTTACTTTAGGGTAAACAAGCGAATACAAATGAATGGACAAATGATAAAAACCATGTTTATTTCCCGTTTACGCGCACATTTCAGTTCATCTTTCACACACGTCCGAGACGTCAGAATAACGTGCACTGAATTTTGTGGTCGTGGGAAACTTTAGATTTGAAAATGCTGAAATATGTGTGCAGGGCAGCGTAAATGTGTGCATGCTGAATGTGTTCTTCAGCAGCCGGTGCTGAATCGTGTTTTTGGTGGAAGCTCTCTGACGCGTTGCTTCATGTCCTCCTTTCCAAGCGCTCTTTCAGAGATTCGCAGAACTCTCTGTACACCAATGATAGCCTCATTAGCTGCCTCCTAGTCTTTTGTTGTTTTTACAAACAGAGATGTGTGTCGAGGTTCTCATTAAAAGATGGCCTTCCTTTTTGCTGTCTGCTTCCTCTGACAGTCGCCCCTTAGATTGAATGCCAGCAAATCAAGCTATTTATTTTCCTCTACGTCCCCTTCATGCCCCCCATCTCTCCCCAGCCAAAATCAATTCAAAGATTTTTTTTTTTTTTTTTTTTTTTTACAAAAACCTGTTGATTTCTGCCTCAAATTGAGAAGCACCTTGTTGGGGTAATACAGCTCTCCTGTTTGGAACACATTGAACTCTACAGTTTGCTTGAAGTTTTTTCAGGATGAAATTAAACGAACAACACAGAAATCAACCTGAAGTTATCTTTAAACAGATTATTTCATTCTTGGGTTTTTGGTTTTGCGGCTTTGCGCCGGCTCGGTTTCTTCGCACACAAATGGAAAAGCAGGGTGACCTTCTCTTTATTTGGCACATGAACAAAGTCATTTGTGAATGACTCTTTTGGTTGCAAGAGTATTAAATTTAGCATGACAGGGACACCTTCATGTTTGCTACAACAACAACCAAAAATCTCTGACCTCCATTTTCGGGGCAATATTCAGAATGGGGCAATTTATCACCAGCTCCCCCACAAAAAAAAAAAAAAAAAAAAAAAAAAACTCACACCCTAATTAATTACAACTAAGTAAAGAATGTTTGGAGAGCCAAATTGCTTTAATTCCCCAAACACCAGCTGAAAGTCATTCATTATCAAATGTGTGCTCAAAGGTTAGTTTGCTTTTGTAAAGACGAGATGAGCATTAATTTCAGAGCCCACGTTTTCCCCTGTGGGGTGACATGCTAACGGTTTGCGAGGACGGTGGCGGGTTTACTCTCTTTTCCTTGGGTCTTGATGCTTTGTGTGAACCTTTCAGCGTCCTCACTTTAAATACAGGCACATCTTAATAAATGAGAATATCATCCAAAAGTTGTATTTTTTTTTGTATTTGTTCAATTTATCAAATTAAATGATGCATGTTAAAGACTCATTACACACAACATGATGTATTTCACCCATTTATTCAATTATTATTATTATTATTATTATTATTAGTAACATTGTTATTACTGTTATTATTATTATTACTATGACTTGCAGCAATTGATGTTGTTTTCTCAAGAAAAGTTATTATAAGACCAGTTAAAAATCATTTTTGTAACAGAAAGTTTGGACAACATGTATCATATAATATGTATTGGTTGGGGCTCCTTTTGCAGGAATTACCGAATCGATGCAGCATGACGTGGCTCCTCAAATCCTCAGTGAATGTTCAAGCTTTTCCCTGGACCAACAGCAATTTGGATTCTGTGCTCCTTAACTTTTCCTCAATTCTCTAACCTGTTTTTTTTTTTTTTTTGAATATAATCCAAAATCGACTTTCATCCCAAAAAAAAAAGGACATCGGTATGCTGAGCCTTTTTGTTCTTAACCCAGGTAAGACGCCGCTGACATTTTTTCTTTTGTTCAGGCGACAGTAGCCTTTTCTCCTCCATATGTCTGTGTGTGGTGGCTCTTGAAGCTCCGTCTCCAGCTGCAGTGAATTTCCCCCAAACTCTTGAAGGGGATTTACATCAAAGTTCTCTCATGGCTGCAGTTATTCTCGCTGTTTGTGTGCTTTTTTTTTTTTTTCCACCACATATTTCCTCTCCGCTCAACTTTTCATTAACATTCTTAGATACAGCACTTTGCGCGCATCAAGCCTCTTGAGCAATTATAGTTTTTGGCTCACCCTTCTTGTAGAGGGTGTCAGTGATTGTCGTCTGGGCAGCCGTGAGTTCAACAATCTTTCCCGTGATTTTTTTTTTTTAGGCCATAACATAACAAAACCTTAACATTTTTGGATCAAAATTATATTGCATTGGTCTTAAATCATTCAACAGACTGAGTTCTCTAAGTGACAAACAATCGCCAAGTGAAGGTGTTTAAAACAAGGGAAACCACTCACTGCCAACCCGAGTGCCGACCTCCAGTCTGAAGCGCCATCAACAAAACAGCCAGTTTCCGACTGCTTTCAGGAAAATGCTGAAACTTTCTATTCAAATAGTGGACAATTGGCCATATCGAGGCCCATCTCCTCATTTATTTCTGAAAAACACGCACAAAAAAAAAAAAGTTCAGGGTTCCTCCTTTGGCTATTCACCAATTCCCCGCACAGCCCCTCACTATTTGAATTTTAAGCAATCTGAATGAACAAGAATAAGAAGCTCTTGAGATGAAATCCGTCTCTCGAAAGGGAATTCATCAAAGAAATGACTTCCCATATCAACAATAGAAATTACCTCACAATATGCAATTGTCCTTTCCACATATTCATGGAGCCCTTTGGTGTTTTTATGGGGTAAGAGGGACTATTTAGCAGGTAATACAGAATTAATGTGGAGGAGAGGAAGAGAGAGAGAAAAAAGCACACTTCTAATGGAAGTGCCTTCTTGCCTCTGAATTTCGATGATGTGCACAATGCCCTTAAATCCCTTTTCTTATTGGAGGTACTTTTTGAACCTTAATAGGATAAGCAGAGGACACAAAAGATTTCTATCTCTCAACTCTTTCAGTTCACTGAGAATCCCAATCTCTGGCAACGAGCACTTCATGAATCATTCATATTGTAATAGATTATGCAAATTCCAGGGCATAAAATCAACAAGATCAATAACTGCAGGCGTTTTTAATTGGCGTTTAAGAAAAAAAGAAAAAAAAAACATTTTAAGGATGAACATACTCTCCAGTTCCTTCCACCGTAAAGACACAATTAATTTGAAATTGGATCTCAGCCTAAATGCGGCAGATAATTTGCTGCTTTTTTTTTTTTTTTTTGCACAGCTTAAAATTCCTCTGGTAAGCTTATCGCTGGCAAGTAAACTGTAATACTCAGTCATTAGGGAGACCACACACCTGAATATCACATATTATCCACACAGGCACTAAGGGGGAAAAACCAAGCAGAGGAGCCACTAACCAAATAGTAATTACCAAGTGAGTTACAGCAATGTTTGTTCCATTAGCTTGACCTCTGCATGCTTTATTTCCTTGCCTCCTGTGAGAACATAGAAAGGCATGGGATAAACTTAACATTTTCCCCTGCAGATATGCCTTTGATGGGTATATTGACACGAAATTCACCGCAGATGTCTAGGACAGCTCAAGTAATCCGCATATACAAATAAATCAGAACAATGTAGTACATGAATCAGGTTATTTGTAATAAAGTGGGATGGCACCAGGACTAAGTACTGGAAATATGAAGAAAATGCATAGAAATCCAAGAGACATGCTAGTATATAGCTAGCGTTATGTTTACTGTCAGCTGGTGATTGCGATGAGCAACAGCAAAGAGCTCTTTCAAGGTCTTAGCGATCTTGCTTTTGTAAAAGATTAATATGGATTTGGTTACACACTAAATAAGCCCGACATAGTAGAAAGAATATAATTTTACCATACACCAGCCACCAACTAGAACTCCATCTAAGACTTTTGTCAGAGAACTCAAGACATTTTCGTAACGGTTAACCAAGAGAAACGCACGACTAGACATATTACAGGTACAGTTTCTCCATTGAGATAGCAAGTATTGCACTCAACTGCAATGGCCTTTTTGCACAATCACTGCGCACTGCTCCACAGCTGAAGAAAAGGCATGTTGGTCTGCATTTGAGGTCTGCTGCAGAACAATTAGACATGTCAGTGAGATAGTGAGAATGGTAAATGGTAAATGGACTGAACTTATGTGGCGCTTTTCCAATGATTTCGACCACTCAGAGCGCTGTACACTGGAGTCACATTCACCCATTCGCACTCACAAACATGCACACATTTACACACCGATACGCAGATCAGTAGGCATGTTATGAGAGAGTATAACATGCTCAGAGGGGAACTAAACTCAACTCTTTGGATGTCATTGCAGATTAATTTGTAGAAAGATTTGCGCTGCACATCACCACAAAAAGCCATGCCAACAGTGGAATTTGCAGGTGTAAGTATTGTGGTGTGAAGCTGCATGTTTATTTCAGATGTTTTTACAGTTGAGAAAAGGCTGAATGGAGCAACGCACTGCTTTGTAAGTACGTGAAGATGAAGCTAGTAAGATAAGGATCCCAAATATACAGCCAAGGACAGTCCTAATGGTTTGAACAAAATTAAAGATGCAAGAATGACCAATCACCCAATTCGAAATGAAAATTAGAGTAGAGAGAATCGGCGCCAATATATATATATGTATTTTTTTCTGGAAAAGTGGTTAAAATTCACACCTGAGCATTCAAGTTATGACCAAACAAGTATTAAATACATTTATATATATATATATATATATATATATATATATATATATATATATATATATATATATATATATATATATATATATATATATATATATATATATATATATATATATATATATATATATATATATATATATATATATACAGTCAGCTATACCCACTGACTGTATAGCTCAGTGGGTAAGACACCAGTCTACCACCTGGGAGACCGGGGTTCGAATCCAGGTTGGGGCAAGTTACAACAGTGCAATTGAGCTATGCAGTGTGGGTCCCTAGGCAAGACCCTTGGAGCTATATAGCCTACCTCATACAATGAGAGACACTGATAAGCATGACATGCCGGCTCAGACGTCGCCCGGCCAAACAAGGTCTGCGTCAGGTGCTGGGGAACCAGAGCACCTTGATGAAAAATGGGCTACTGGAACAAGACGGAAATGGGCGAGAGACGAAAACATGGATCTGTTGGAATGCTACTACTCAAGTAACCCTAGTCAGAGGGGTTACATGCAAAGACTGAGGGTGGAATGGTTACTTCGACACCCACAGTCTACAATGACTGCCAAACAACTAGTAGCTCAGTGCTCCAACATCCGCAAACGGCAACTGCTATCACAACTTGAGATTGACGAGGTACAACACAAATGCTACGGCATAAGGGAGGAGCCCAAAGGTAAGGTCAGGGGGGAGTTAACTACTCCCCACCCCGAGACTGGGTATGCAGCCCCAGTAATGAACGAACTATCAAAGCTGAACGAGACAGCAACTGACCTGAGAGAGAGAATCGTGGCCCGAATGAACACCAGGCAACCCCGACGCCAATTACAACGGCTGAGTGAAGTACCATCAGAAAGTCTCATTGAAGATGTGAATGCAGCATTGAGAACAATCCCTACCAACACCATAACAGAAACCAATGAGCTGATATACAACTCAGCATCAGTGATCCTTGAAATGCTCGGCTATAAGAGCAACCATGAGACCCAATATCCATCATGGAAAAGACGGTTAGAGGCTAAGATCAAGATAACAAGGAGGGAAGTGAGCCAGCTGTCAGAGCTCCTAAGGGGTGCAATGAAAAGATCAGTACCCAAGAAGTACAGCCAGATGCCCATACCTGAAGCACTCGAAACTGCCAAACAAAGGCTCCAAGCCTTGGCCAGCCGCCTAAAGAGATACACAAGAGAGAATGAAGCCAGGAGGATCAACCGGCTCTTCTCCACCCAACCAGCTAAAGTGTACTCTCAATGGCAGGGTACTAACAACAGAGCAGACCCACCAAGGCTGGAGACTGAACAATACTGGAAAGGCATATGGGAAAGGGAGGCGTCCCACAACAGCAAGGCACAGTGGCTAACCTCTCTACGAGAGGACCACAGCAACCTCCCTGAACAAGCCCCGGTAACCATCACTGTGGCAGATGTCCAAGAAAGAGTCTCGGGTATGAAAAACTGGACAGCACCAGGGCCTGACATGATCCATGCCTACTGGCTAAAGAAACTCACTGCCCTCCATGAGCGACTGGCAGCTCAACTGAACCAGCTGCTACAGAATGGGACTCACCCTGAATGGTTAACTGAAGGGCGCACAATCCTGATCCAGAAGGATCCCTCAAAGGGTTCAGTCCCATCCAACTATCGGCCAATAACCTGTCTCTCTACAACATGGAAGCTCATGTCAGGCATCATAGCGGCTAAGATAAGCGGGCACATGGATAAATACATGAGCACAGCACAGAAGGGCATCGGCATAAATAGCAGAGGAGCCAAACACCAACTCCTTGTAGACCACACAGTCACCCGAGACTGCAAAACCCGACACACCAACCTGTGCACCGCTTGGATTGATTACAAGAAAGCCTATGACTCAATGCCACACACCTGGATCATTGAATGCTTAGAGATGTACAACATCAATAGGACTCTAAGAGCCTTCATTGCAAACTCGATGGGGCTGTGGAAAACCACCCTTGAAGCCAACTGCAAACCACTTGCACAAGTGTCCATCAAATGTGGCATATACCAAGGAGATGCTCTGTCCCCACTGCTGTTCTGCATAGGCCTGAACCCCCTCAGCCAAATCATCAACAAGACTGGCTACGGATACCGACTTAAGAATGGGGCCACAATCAGTCACCTCCTCTACATGGATGACATCAAGCTGTACGCCAAGAGCGAGCGAGACATCGACTCACTGATCCACACCACCAGGATCTACAGCACTGACATTGGGATGTCATTCGGACTAGAGAAGTGTGGCCGGATGGTTACAAAGAGAGGGAAGGTCGTCCGCACAGAAGGGGTCTCACTCCCAGAGGGAACGATAGCAGACATAGAGCACAGCTACAAGTACCTGGGAATACCACAAGCAAATGGCAACCTCGATGAGGTCACAAGGAAAGGAGCCACAGCCAAATACCTCCAACGAATAAGGCAAGTCCTGAGAAGCCAGCTCAATGGCAAGAACAAGATCCGTGCAATAAACAGCTATGCCTTACCAGTAATCAGATACCCTGCTGGAATAATTAGCTGGCCAATGGAAGAGATGAAGGCCACGGATGTTAAGACTCGGAAGCTACTAACCATGCATGGAGGGTTCCACCCCAAATCCAGCACCCTGAGACTGTACACGAGCCGTAAGGAAGGAGGCAGAGGACTAGTGAGTGTGAGAGCCACTGTCCAGGATGAAACATCTAAGATCCATAAATACATCAAGGACAAAGCCTCAACGGACGATGTGCTCAGCGAATGTCTCAGGCAATGGGGAACAGAGGACGAGGTGCTGGAGGAACCATCATGGGAAGACAAGCCCCTACATGGGATGTACCACCGACAAATAACTGAAGTGGCTGATATCAGGAAATCCTACCAATGGCTGGAGAAAGCTGGACTCAAGGACAGCACGGAGGCCCTCATCCTGGCCGCCCAGGAACAGGCCCTAAACACCAGAGCAATAGAAGCTCAGATCTACCACACCAGACAAGACCCAAGGTGTAGGTTGTGCAAGGAGGCCTCTGAGACAGTCCAGCACATAACAGCAGGGTGCAAGATGCTGGCAGGGAAAGCGTACATGGAACGACATAACCAAGTGGCGGGCATAGTGTACAGGAACATCTGTGCAGAATATGGACTGGAAGCCCCGAGGTCAAAATGGGGGACACCCCCAAAGGTGGTGGAGAATGACCGAGCTAAGATCCTGTGGGACTTCCAGATCCAGACAGACAAGATGGTAATGTCGAACCAACCGGACATTGTGGTGGTGGATAAAGAACAGAGGAAAGCCGTTGTGGTGGATGTAGCAATACCAAGTGACCACAACATCAGGAAAAAGGAGCATGAGAAACTGGAGAAATACCAGGGCCCCAGAGAGGAACTGGAGAAGGCCTGGAAGGTGAAGACCACAGTGGTGCCTGTGGTCATAGGGGCCCTCGGGGCAGTCACCCCCAAACTGGAGCAGTGGCTCAAACAGATCCCAGGAACAACATCAGACATCTCAGTCCAGAAATGTGCAGTTCTAGGCACAGCCAAGATACTGCGCAGAACCCTCAAGCTCCCAGGCCTCTGGTAGAGGACCCGAGCTCAGAGGATGAAAGAGACCACCCACGGAGGGTGAGAGGGGAATTTTTTATATATATAAATTCGTAATTACTGTGCCACTCTGCTTTATTAAACACAGCTTGATTTGTGGACTAATTCATATTGATTTCTTTGTATGTGTAGATTACTTGGGTAGTTACAGACGTCTGGTGTAAATTTAAAGCTAACAGCACTGTAGAAAATATATATTTACATGACAAATGCTATATATACATATATTTATATATACGCAACACTTATTTCGCCTGGTGTATTTACTAATACCAAAGCAGGTCAGCATGCTGATGTGATCACAACCTTGTGGTTTTTTCCCCTCCTCTACCTGTCTCTTTGCACCTGGTGAAGCAGTAAGGGGAGACTTTCTGCAGAGGCCATCTAAAATATCCCAGGTGCAAACAAAGCTGCCTGCAGACCCCGGCCTGCTTTCTGCAGGACCATGCACAAAGGACAAACATACAGCTTTCTTCCTAGGAGGGGCCCACCTCACAAGGGGAGAAATCCACCTCCCACATATTAATGAGAAAAGCGTTCTTTCTCTTCCTGTAAGACCGCCTGACTATCATTTGAGAAGAAGGGCTGCTGTAATTTTCAATCACCCCCCCACACACACAGACAACCACACACAGAACTCATTGCCTTTGATAGCTGCTGCATAATTATATGAATTTTAATAAAAGCTCCGTATATTAATCTCGGGGCCGCCGACAGTCATCGTAAACTTTCAGTAAACTTAACCTTCTTCTTGGTAATAACACTGCAACAACGGAACAATATTTCAATTAGCCAGGCAGTCATTAACAGTGACAAGGAGAGGAGACGACGACGGGGAGGAGGAGGAGGGGAAAGAAGCAGAGCAAAGGAGCGACAGGAGGGTGAAATAAATGATCATGGTGTTAGAGTCAGGCGGCAGAAATGCCAGAGCGTATTTACCGAAGCACATTACTCCTGCTTTGAGCCACACAAACTGCCTCCTCGTGAAAAAAAAGAAGAAGAAAAAAAAATCACAGGAGCAGCTGACAGTCCTCCACAGTGCCTCATTTTTTTTTTTTCATTTTTCCCAGAGACCTTGCTCTGATACACAGTCATAGTTCTGATATGCTGACACCCAAAGGTCCTTGTCCAGCAGTGACTGAACAAGCTCCCAGTCTTTCTTAACGCCCTGCTTGCTCAGCAAAAAAAAAAAAAAAAAAACTGGACGAAGGACAGCTGCTGAGATTTGAGCACACCACTGCTGCATTTTTCAGCTCGGCGTTAAAAAAAGCCTTCACACTTAAATTTTTGGTTCGTCTTTATTGTCACACAGCATTTCTCAGCATTCATCATATGTAGAACTTTTCTATGTTTTCAATAGAGATGCACCGAAAAAAAAAATGCCATTGATCAGAGATTGACCTGTCAGAAACTGAAAACTCCTATGTTTTTCCCCAATCTGTGAACACACCGCATCAGCTCATCCAACTGATGAGCGAGTTTTAAAAGACTGCCAGCATGTAGATAAACGAAAACGATAGTCTTTTCCTGTAATGTGATTCAACGAGAGTTTCAAGAGAAAAATAAAAGTTCTGCAATTGAGTCTATTCCAAGTTACAACTGCTTCATATTAGAAGTATTAAAGAAAAAAACAGCACAAAACAAAGTGCTAATAGATGAAGCTGAAAACAAAACACCCGAGTGTGGATATACTTAGTGAAGAATGCTCTCAGATGTTTAACATCAGGTGAGATGAAGCACAGAAAATGTTAAAAAATGTTTAAAACTGATCTGTGTTTCCCACAACGAGAGAGATTTTAGTAGATATCGATAGAATACTGCAGTGTTATTCTTATGAGCTTTCAACCTCTGACTTTCACTGAATATGTTTGATTTGTTTCTTCCTTCCGGTATTAATATTCTTTAAAAAAATAAAATGAAATCAGACTCAACTAAGATCAGTTTCAGCAGGTCAAATCTTCACAGCAACCGGTAATCGGCCACAAATTTTCAGATCGGTGCATCTCTATGCCTCCAGCCCTCTCAGTTTGGCATTGTAAAGGCATATTGTTAATGTGGCACTTGATCTTACCTACAGGGTAGCTTTGCGACACACTGGGGCCCAGGTCTGGGTTGGCGCTAGAGGATAAACTGGGCTTGACTTCGTCCAGGCTGGAATTCAGGACAGGGAGCGAGTACTCATTAGCCTGGGGAAAAAAAAAAAAAAAAAAAAAAAAAGGACAGTTGAATCATTACACAACCAAACAATACTGACATGGAAATCCTCCTTTTCTCCTCCTCCATTAAGCACTCCACACAGGCATGTGTGATTATAAATTTGGTGGGGCGCATCGTGTGTGTGTGTGTGTGTGTGTGTGTGTGTGTGTGTGTGGGTGTGTGTGTGTGTGTGTGTGTCTGCGCGTGCATTCTGCAGGGTGGCAGTTCAAGCATATCATGAATGTATTTTGGTATTGTGTGAGAGAGGAAGTGGGATTTGGAGATGAGTGAAAAGCCAAGGCGTCAGCTGGCCCTTTGTGCTTGACTGCTGTCCTACCCCTGATCAGCCAAGGGAGAAAGCAGTTCTGCTTTGTTACAGACACACCATGTGGTCCTGTTTGAAAAAAAAAAAAAAAAAAATTCATTGTTTTCCTTTAGCTTGTTGCTTTTAATTTGGAGTCTAAAACTCATGCACAGCTTTTGATTTACTCTCGTTGATCAGGCAGAAGCAAGTTACAGAAAAGTAGACAATGTGCTTCATCCATTCTGTTTTTTGTTTTGTTTTGTTTTGTTTTGTTTCATATTGAATATATGTTTGTGCAAAATGTCAAAGTTTCTAACAGATTGTTTCAGAAACACCACATGGTCAAGGTAAAAAACAAAAATGCAATTCAGTTTTTCTTCATTATTCAGTTTGTTGCTTTAAATGATGAGTCTAAACCTTTTTTACGTAAAACTCACATACATAACGTTTGTTTTACTTTTGTTGGCAATGTAGTGGAAACTAAATTATAGTTTGTGTTTTTTATATATACATAATATCACTTTTAATGTGGTTTATAAAAAAAGACTGGAACTTTTAACTAATTAGTCTCAATGCACGCTGCCATGGGCTTAGCACTCTCCACGGATAAAATCTGCTTTCCTTGAAAGTGAGTTTTTAGTTTGTTTTAAGTTTAAAGTTTTAATTCCCTATAGTTTTGCAAAAATGCACAATGTTTGGTGAAAAATGTTCCATGTTGGTTCAAAACAGTATTTACACCAACTTCTACTGCAAGTGCAAATTCTCAACATCTCAAACTTTCTCAACATTGTTTGTTTTGAAATTAAAAATCAATTACCTTCACTCTGTTAATGCGGAAAGTTCCATTTTATTTAATCAAATTGTCAAAAAGTTATTAATATAAAAACATAATAACTGATTTTTCTGTATTTTTTATTTTTATTTTTTTCAAATAAGGCAAAAGGACACCAATACCAGATGCTGGCAGGTTTTTTTTTTTTTTTTTTTTTTTAATGAGATGAGACTGAGTTTTGACAATGTTTTTTCCAAACCCCGGTGTAAGGGGTTCGGTGGGCCGGGGTCCCACAGGGGGGGATGCCCATGACCCTGTTCTTGTCTGTCACTATCACAGATAAACTCTAATTGTCTGCTACAACTGTTCGCTGGCACAATGTCGGATGTTTTCCTGTATTCACGCCGGCTTCAGACGCCACACAGACGTTTTATCATGCAGATAAAGGGCAGAAGGGAGAGAAGTGAAAAGATGGGTCTGAAAGGGATGACCAAATGGCTAGCAGAAGTGTGGGAGGGGTGCATCCATTGAGTTTTGCATCTCCAGAATGGGTTTTTAATGCTCCGTGCTGCAGAACCCAGACAGTGGCTAATAGGGCCACATTTTCCAGGAGAAAAAAAAAACAAAAACAAGAGGCACCCATGAAAGGGGGAAAGTGCTCTGATTAATATTGCAGTAAATTAAAGCTGATTTTTCTGGACTATTTCTATGCCTCCTTTCTTTTTTTCTTTTTCCTCACTTACCCCTCTTGTTTTTCCTGGTCTAGCCCTTTCCCCCCCTGCCTTTTAATACTCTCCCTGACGCTCTTTGTGATTGCAAGTCATTTCCAATTCGTTTTGGTATTGATCTTCCAGTAGGAATCAGTTTTGTAATTAGCTGCAAATTAGGCCTTCTTCTGGAGGTGAGGCCTGTCCCACTGATTTATCACCTGCGTAATTCGCCCCGATTGGAGAGAAATTAAAATGAACTCAATTAGGGGACTGCTTTTTGCTTTATGGGTCTGACTTGTTGTTTGGGGTGGCGGGGGGAGAAATTAATCGTCTCTTGTTATTTAATAGTATAATGAAAGCACAGTAAATAAAGGTTGTCCATGGTAATAAGCCCAGAGCTTTTAATAAAAGGTGGTATTTGATTGTCGTCTTGTTGTGTGGGGGGTTTGCAGTTTTGCAAATGCCAATTAATTTTCTCTACAAATAAGAGTATGGTTTTCATGTTGAATTGTTGGATGCTGTTTGCAATTTCCAGGCAGTCATGTCGTGACGATGGTATGCTAGTCATAGGGCAGCAACCTTTGCCCATTGTATGCCAATGTTTTACAAAGGCGCAGCTTCAGAACGCCTAAAATTAAAGGCCTCAAAAAGTTTGAAGTCCTTTTCTGATGCTGTTTGGAAAGTAGGGTAATCCAGTGTTACACCTCTCCCACTAAACATTGGTATGTCAGCTGTCTAAAAGAAAGCTAAAACTATTTTCCTTTGCTAACAAATGTGACCGCGAAAGCAGGGGGGTGCTACTTTTGTTTCAGGACATGTAACAGATAGCTACTGCTCATCTTTTTGGAGAAATTACTCCCATTGTGTCTTGTTCACACAGCCATCGCTAACATTTAATAATTCCTACTTGCGTGATTTTCTGGCCAGCATATTTTACTTTGGATAATGAGGATAAGCAAGGCTGCTCATGTACAGCCAGGCTAAAAAAAAATAATTAACCCTTGGTTGGATGATAAAGCAAAAGAATAAATCAATAAATAAATAAATAAAGGACAGGAAATATAAGCCAGCAAGCACACAAAAGTCTAGTTTTGGTGGATGTTTCTGAAAAAAATTATCCAAACTTACACGCACTGGCAGTGGATGTTTGTTTACCTCATAAACATACATGTTGATCATACGTGGCAGACGATTAACATGTTCAAACTAATAATCCAGTCAAAAAAGATATATGTGTTTTGTCAAAACCTCCTCAGAATTTTTTACATGCTTTAATTTTATTAGCTTTGTAAGCAATCTGCACAAAGCGTTTGCATTCATTTAACTTGTTTTATTCTTTTGGCATAATATTGCACATATGCAAATTCATCATAAAAATATATATTCTAATTCCCACTAAGTTTATATATTGATATTTAAAATATCCATACATCACGAGCAAAGGGGACCACTGCTAAAGTGTTTGTGCGCATAAACCTGGCCAATAAACATGATTCTGATTGTGATAAAAAAATATGTCAGCGACCCGCCTGTTAGGTATCCATTAATTTACGATCAAATAACAACTCGTCATTCTTGGGCTGGTTAATAAATAGCAGTTCATTTCATTTTGTCTGTATTCACTTCCTGTCCTCTTGAGCCTCAGATTCCTATAAAAGATGGCCGCTCCGACTGAGCCTGAATCTACTTCCTGTTAAAAGAGGAGTCATTCCTCTCTACTGTCGCCACATACTTGTATTATTTGATACATTCAGTTGAGCTTTCTTAGAAACAATCAACTTACTTTGACTGTACTGTGATATAAGCAAGATTGTATTGGAGTGGTTGTATTTGAATATAAATGTATAATAAGATTGCATTATACTAGATCTCATCAAATTAAGCGTATATTAACTGAAACTAGATTTGAAGCGATCTCCATTTCATGGGTGTTTATTTTACATTTTTTCTTAAATGTAGAAAACATTATAAATCTGCATTTAAATATTGCGTAGCGATGGTATTTTTAATAAAAGTTATACCACGAGAGTCTCATCCTGACGCATGCTTCATCTCTACAAATAAACATATAATGCAGAATTGTAAACAACAAAGGTGAGAAGCGTAAAAAAAAAGAAAAAAAAACACAAGAAAATCTAGATATTGATTCATTTGATGCTGCTTCACTGTTATTCTCAATTACAGCAGGTACAAGGAATGTGTTTTTCATTAAAAAAATCAATAACGTGTGGGAGTTTTCCTGCTGATCCCTTCAGTATTATACATGCTCGGACTGTAATCCTGTGCTTAGCCACTTTCAGCCATTTCTTTAATTAGCTGGAGTTGGGAATTTGTGTGAATGAGTTTTGTGAGTGACTGTAAAATAATAATAATAATAATAATAATAATAATAATAATAATAATAATAATAATAATAATAATAATAAAAGCTACTAACCTGTTCCGGTTTGACATGATCCGAGGTGGGGAAGACGTCGGGGTACGAGGGGCGCTCAAAGACCCGGTCCAAAGCTTCCAGCTGCTGCTGGGTGAAGGCGTCTGCCCTTAGGTGCTTCCGTAAACTCTCCACGCTACCCTGAGAATCACTGTTTGGGCCAGAACCATCTGAACCATCTACAAGAAGAGAGAGCAACATTCGAGACACTGACCCCGGGAAGCTGGCCTTCACTCAAGCTATATGCACTTTATATTCTCCTCATGTATTTTGTACCACTGTAAAAGTGTCTCAAGAGAGAGAAGAAAAAAATTTTTTTCACCTAAATGGCTGCTGTGAGCCAGTTCCTACATCACACGAGTTTTTTTTTTTTTATCTGCACAAAATTAACAGCATCATAATCTGAGATCCCTCTGGTAATTGATGGATTACAGTCACTTGCACAGATACACTCGTTGAAGGAAGCGTGTGAAATGATTAAAGCGGCTGTAAGCCCATTACAGTGATTTTTTTTTTTTTTTCACTTTCCTTCCCGCCAGAGAATCTCATTCTTCCTTCTCCCACCTGGAAAAAGCCCAATGTATGTTAAAATCAGGTGGCTTTTTAAAGTACAATCACCCTTTTACAATTCAATAACGCTTTTATTCTCTTTGCGAATGCACTTCCATTTGGAAGCAGAGGCAGAGGACAAGAGGCTGAATAAAACGGCACAGTCTAGTTCAATCATCCCTGCTCTCCAAACACGCGAATTTTCCCTCCACTGCTGACCTGATTACCTGGCTGTTCGGAGGAGGATGCCTTAGCTTTTATCGCTGTGTGCAAATCTTTAAAACGTTTTTACAGACAGTCCTTTCACAGACCCTACCACCCCCATCAGTGGCTGCAGCGCAGGTCTCCTCCCAGAATCCCAGGAAAGCTTCAGCTCCCTTACAAATCTGTCATTCTAAATTTGCTGCAGATTATGTTCTTCCCTCAGTGGGAGAGCGGTGATATATGATATGCAAGGCCCAGCTATTGATTGCCTGATCTGGTGGCAAGAGGGAGCAGAAATGAACTCGAAATGAACATCATGCCTCAACTCGTTGTGCGTATAATACTCTACTTAATCCCACGCTTTCCCCCCTGCCATACAATTCAATTGATCAATCTTGTCTGTGCAAAAGCGCCAATTTAGGAGGGTTAGTGCCTTTCCAGCCGGCTCTGTGACCTTTTGCCAGGGTCAAAAGATGAACCTCAAAAACCTCTCCAAAATAACGACATGGATGAGCTGCAAAATGGAGCGGAAGAAGGAGTGTGTGTCAGTGCATCTGCAAATGTGTAAACACAAATTTGTGCTGACAGTGCCAAAATACGGAAGCTATCGTTTTTCTAGCAACAGTTTGGTTGCAAAAAGTAACATTTTCCTATTGGATTATCTAAAGTTACACAGAATCACTGATTTATGCTTGCTTTGAAGCTTTTCTTCTTTAACGGTGTCAATTTTCTGTTCTCCTTTAGTCAGTTTGCATATGAAAAAACATGTGAAAATAACGCAAGTTAACATCTATAGTTTTCCTCATCTCCACTCTTGGGGTACAGCTAATCAGTGGCAAGAGGAAAAAGCAGCTCCTGAATTGGCTGCTTTACACATACCAGCAATTTGGAACAAATTTCTTGGAACAAGAAATGTTAGCTTCTCAAACTGCATTATGTTTTCAATATTCTGTATGATAAAATAAAATAAAACCAATGAATAATTTGGAGTTACGTTCCCGAATACTGAACTGTAAATACGTGAGGCTCCACTGTAGTTGACGTTCCTTTAACTGTTGAGAACAGTTCATTTTCTGTTTCCTGCACGACTGTGACAGTACACAACAGGAACAAACTCACAACACTGACACAGAAGGCGAGAATGGTCAAATAGATTATTACTTAATGGTCAACTATTAAGTCTGAACTCTGCAGTTTTTTTGTAGTGTAAGCAGTTCTTCTCTTCTTTTACTTCAAAATTACTTCTGGCTTTCAGCAGACTGCATTTGAATTTTGCAATAAGTGTGACATAAACAATGCTACTTATTGTCATGGGATTTTTAGAAACATCCATAAATATGGTCAGGCCATTCCCTAAATGCAAACTTAACACTTCGTACAGGCTAATCAAACTGCATCAGCACAGCAGAGAAGCGCTACCTGCTCGGTCGAACTGCCTTATGGGTAAATTTGTTTCCAAGTTCAGAATTAGAAAGGCACGAAAACCTGACTTGTACACAGTTAGTATCCGCAAATAAGCTGTCTAAATGCAGCCACCGGTGCTCACTCAGTTTTGACGTGTAACATAATGGTAGCTTTCGTTAAGCACGTGACTTTAAAGGTATGTTATACAATAAATATATAGGAACTCAAAGCCTTACATTGCTTTGGTGTGGAGTATTTTATATGGTGCTGCAGTATCACTTAACACAAAGCAATAAAATATGTTCACATTCTCTTATGCTTAGAGTACTGTTATACTGCGACTGTGGTAGGATTTCGTTTTTGATTATATGCACCAGACTGTGATACCTGGCAATGAATACATTACACTTTGACTGCATTGTTATTTTTTGTCTTTAAGTAACACATTGGTTTTTTTAAGTATGCTACATTTTTTGAGGACAAGAAGGCAGGATGATGCAAGACGGCGCAACAGCACAGCAAACCTTTCGCCAGACTATAATGTTGGATATGACTTTAAAACCAAACAACAGTTTCCTTGTTTCCAGAGAGCATAAAACTTTTTTAATATGCCAGAGGCTGACATTCATCTTTATAAAAAAAACAAAAAAAAAACAGGAGTATGTATTTACTATGAAAATGTATTGCTATAGAGTCTTTAAATTACTTTTTTCACTACCTGGCATAAAAAAAATGTCAGGTATTTATTGTGATGATTGGATTCAATCAACAACAGAAGACTGGTGTACATTTAGGCAGAAGATTCACAACTCTGCCATTCCTCCACATTTGAAAATAAAACAAAAATAAAAAAAAAGATGACTAACAGTTATTAAACAGTTAACTTAAACAAAATGAAGGGACAATAAAGGGATTCTGACTCTGTTGTAATTTGAAATCATAAAAAATAAAAATAAAAAAGACGCTCTGGTCCAAACCGCCCAAAAACTGCAAGATGAGTCCATAGCAGCAATAAAGGGCCACATTTCCACCAAATCCTAATAACGTCTTTACAAACATACATAAAAAGCAAACAACAACTCTGACTCTTCCTGTGACAATTTGGCACAAAGAAATAAATCTACACAGCCACATGAATCCCACTCACCTGTTACTACTGCTGCTGCTGCTGTTGATCACTTTATCAAGTTCAGTTGTTCTCTTTTCCACCAAAGCAGATAGAGTCATTAATTACTCTCCATCAGCTCGCCTGAGCCGCAGCACCTGATCAATACCGCCCCTCACGCCACCAACAACCATATTTGTCATTCACCACTTCCCACGCACAAGACGAGCCATCCTGGGTCAAGCTGCACACTCTTCCACCCATTCAAACTGAGGACAGTCCAATCTGCCCTCATCAATTCTGACAAACCTGCAGCGTTCTGAGACAACTCTGTTAATGACACTGAGTAGATATAAGACTCCCCTCCCAGTTTGTGTAGCAGCATTACAATACTTCTGTGATATTTTTGACATTATCTTGGCATAACAAACTGGTAGTTTCTTGGTATTTACATCCTGAATAAGTCATCGGTCGAATAATAACCCCAATCAAACACACGGCAGATAAACAAAAACAATCAGATTATAATGAGAAGACGGAGAAAAACAACAACTCTTTTACAGGTTGCCTGTTTCTCCCGTTTTCGGTTCCTTTCTTCTTCTCCTCCTTCTCTGATTGGTCAAGTGAATAAGCCAGCACGTTATTGCTCCTTTAATACAAAGCTGTATATCTCCGAGTGGAACAGTGTGGTTCGGCTCTGCTAAAAATAGAATGACTAGGGGAGCCTGCTTGTCCGCAAGGTCCAAGAAGCTCGTGTTTATTGATGAGGAGAGTTCGCTTAATGTGCATTTGGCTGTGGGAGGAAACCGATGTAGCCCTAGTTAACCTACACATGCATGTGGAGGACGTGCAGACTCCTGACAGAAAGACCTGGATTCAATCCCCGGACCGTCTTGTTGCAAGTCAGCAACAGTGGTGACAACTATTCTGTCTTGATGCCCTGAACAAAAAAGTGATGGAGTTTTTGATGCCGTTTTTCCCCCATCAAACTATGAATACTGCTTTATTAGTTTTGCCTTTATTCTGAATTAAACTGAGATAGAAGATTTTGGATATTAACCTTAAAAGATAAATATAAAGAAGAAAAGCCCCACAAAGTGTCCATCAGTGCAGATTTTCACAACAGGAAGTCAAACCAAATGTTTGGACATAGCCCCAAAATGAGCCCATTACACAGCAGTGATAACAACCTTTGACCACAGAGGCTCTGTGTGTGTGAGCTGCATGCCTGTTCATTCTCTCTGCTCGTTTATTGATTATCCCTCGGAGTGATAATATTCAACCTGACATCAGTCTGCATTAACACTCTGGTAACGAGGAAGCAACCGCCAACGGATCAGATAGCCAGCTCCGTAAGACAGACTCCTCTCTGCGGGTTTGGCACCCAAAGGTCATGACCCCCAGCGAGCAGCTTCAGCCAACACATCTCTGAGGACTCGTGTGAGTCTGTGCGACTCCCCAAACAAAACTCGCTTTGCTCTCAGAAGCCTGAGTTGAGCAGAGGATTAAACGAAAATGGAGGCCTTACAGATTTCATTCAAAGTGTTGGAAGGTCGAGCTGACATCTTGAAAACTTTCTCCAAATCTCCCTTTCCCTCCGACCAACACTATAGTTTCTTTAAATGACATGGCGACAGATATTTGCTCTCATAACTTTAACAAACCAACATACATATTTCTTTGCAATAACACACCTCTATAATTTCCCTGCCCAATTCAATTCTGGGCTAAATGGAATCAAATTAAAACTCATTTGCATCCATTTGGATGAACTCAGCTGCATTTTGCTTTTCTAATTGAATGTTTTGATTATGTAAACACAAATGAAATACTGTCTGTGGAATGTAAAATGTTTGTTCTGCATCACTAAAGATCTGTAATTAGTTTTTAAGGACTGGGCACCAAATTGCTCAGTGGATTGATGGAAATTCAATTAATGAACAAAAACCCAAATATTTGCAGCTTTTCTCTTACTATGAGCTAAAAAATAAAAGGTGTAGATTTGTGCATTTTATGGAGTGAGCCTAATGGAATAACTGCAAAAAAAATGGAGTCAAACAGCTTATTAATCTAATTTGGATTGTTGTGTTTGGGTCCAGACAATCCTGTTGATCTCTGACTTTCTGCATTATTCCTTTCCCCCCAAAACAGATGCTGGTAAACAGAACAGGGTGTGACGGAGACCCGCTCCATCACTCATCTCAGATCCATCGTTTTTGCCCACGTGATGCTCCGAGATGAGAAATAATGAATTCAACAGTTACCGTAGCACACTGTCATGTACATCCAGACTGCCAGTGGCTGGAATCGCACGCTTACGATCTTTATCAGGACGTTTTTCAGCCTGGGTTTTGATCATAAATCAAAAACATAAAATAAAAAGAAACTCAACCTGCAGCAAGAAGGCTGAAATAAAGAATCACGCTTGACAGGCTTATGTCAGACTTTTGTTTCTGGTCACTTTATTCACTGGCAGTAGATCTGGTTGACCACCATTGACGGTAAAAGAGCTTTAGAATAAAAAATACGTGTCTGTTTTGACTCAACCGTATAGCAGACAGCATAGGCAGAGAGAAAAAAAAATCTAACTTTGATTATTCGGCCCTAAACATATTTCTCTTGGAACTTATTTTCCTGGAATTCGTTCCTGTTTTTCTAGCATGCATTTCTACATTAGGGAAATGCACACTCTATTCGAAAGGAATGTAAAGCTCCCATCATTTTTCAAACCCGTTGTTCAAGAACAGGGTCCAGCGACCTTTGCGACACAAACAGTCACTTTTCTCCTCGGCTCTAGCTAATAACATTTGTCCCGCGTCACAGAAACTACCCAATCCTTCGCAAAAACGTGACCTATCAAGTTCTTCCCATTGCAAATTGTTCCAAGTTGTTTTATTTTCAGATTGCAGACAACATTTTCTGAATGACATATTCCACATTTGTTAAAAAATAAATAAATAAAAGGTTTGTGACCAAATGACTAGAAGAGAAAAAGAGATTCCTCTTCCTGTTGGTGTCACTATGTCGTGGGATTTTTATGAAACATATCTAATTCCAGATTATGTATCACTTTAAAAGTTATGATTATCTAAACAAAAAAAAAACTGACCATTTTGGATACTTGTGAGATCAAAGTCCAGTCCCTGAGAGCTATTGTCTTCCAGCTTCAAGATGCATTCGTCTCCAGCCCTCCTAAATCAAATGAATGGCTTGTTACCTATAGAGGTGAATGACAGGTGATGAGGGAATTCGTTCCATTCAGTTCAGTGGTGTTGGAGAAGGAAAGCATTCAAAAGTAACAGGATGGCACGTCTCGAGGACTGGACTTGGAAACCCTGCTTAGGTTAGGCAATGGAGACAGAATCAGTTCCTGTTGTCAAAACCTGCCTGACTGCGCTGCTGGTCTTTGGTTTGCTGCTTTTGATTCCTTCTGAGTCTTTGCTAAAGTAAAGAGCCATTTTTCTCTTTTGGTGTGAAACTGGATTGTATTTAATAATGTCTGGAAAATCTAATTCAAATTTGAAAATTCTTAGATCGGGTTGGTTCAGTCGAACCTGCGTCAGATTCCACGCTGATTACGTTTGTAGAATCTTTATTTATGAAAGCAATAAATAAATAAAGCAGTTTTCCTCACAATACATATCTCAAATTTATATCCATCCGTCCAACCGACCATCGGCCCATTTATCCTTGCTGGGTCACAGACTCAGATCAATTTATAATATTCTAATCAGTCTATCTGGATGCCATTTATGCAAAACCCACCTCTGACTTCATATTTGCTGTGTGCTCAGGTGGTTTCATACTGTGAATGAAAAAGTCATGAATTAAATTTGTTTCTAAATACTGACAAAGTGTCTTTGCGTTCCTCAGTAAAACACAGCTTGAGCTCCTCTTCTTCTTTTTTTTTTTTTTCCCCCAAAACCAAACCAAGTCAGAATCAATGGGGGTGGTGGAAAGCTACTTGGATGTTAATCTGAGAGGTAATAGCTTTTCTCTGCAGAATTGTGAATCCTAATACGTGTCAATTTGTAAAAGGTTCGGACAGCCGTGTTCACCAAAGGCTGGCCACCGTCTCCAGGGGTCTCGCTCGCGTTGCCGCTCCGTGTCCGCTCGCAACAATAGCTGCCAACTGTAACACGGTGCTTTTAATTTGCAATAACACGTGACAATGGTAGATTAATGGCTCTTATGACACCTGTGTCCCTGAAGCTCTTCTAGCAGAGACCCAGTGTACATAACGTGTGTCACACTACATTATCTCTACATCCTTCCTGTAATGGGGTGGGGTGGGGGGGCCTTTTTTAAGGGCACTGCTGACTTGGAAACTTAGGAGCTGTCTGCCTGCTTGGCAGAGAGCCACAGTCACGGCCTAAAACAAATACTGGGAGCTCCACAGTCAATCCATTTCACTGGAGCTTGTGTTGCTCTCCCCATCCCTGTCCCCTCTCTCTTTCCCCTCCCTCCCTTCCCTCCGTTTGTTTTTTTTTTTTGTTCGTGTTTCCATCCTTTGATAATGACTGCTTGTGCCATAATAATCATGAGGCTTACCAACTTAAATAGGGCTCAGGGAAGCTACTGCACTGTGAGGAAATTTAATCCAAGCATTAACTCAGTATAGACTACAGCCTACTGAGCGAGGCAAAATATGTCTAAATAGCAAACAAGCCATCGCGAAAACACGATAAAATCAACAAGCAAGCACAGCAATAAAACTAAAGGCATTTGTTTTTTTTTCTCATAACAGTGAGTTTTGGGAATTCCCAAATGCAGCTGCTTTTTTTTTTTTTTTTTGCGGGACGTAGTCACATGCAATAAATTACAAAATCCGTTCGGATTAGGCTTGTTTGAAAACAACCTGTCAGCAGGCAGGATTTCTATTAATATCTGGTAATATGCTGATCATAAATGTCATGTTTTCATTAGCTGCAGGCAGAAAATCATCAGAAATAAAAGCTTGAAAACATTAGTCTATGTGCGTTATATAATGCATTTTACTTAGTGAATTGAGTTCTAAAAATACATGAACATTTCTGGCATTCTAATTTATTGAATGTAACTATTTTCATCGTAGAAGAACCGGGGCACCATAAACAGGTAGATGATACTTTAAGTTTAACAGCTGCCTTTAAGGATGCTGTGCTTCTTAAATAACATGGAAAATATTTGACTTAAAACATAGAAACTTTGTAGATTGTGACCTACAGAGACTAAAAAATGAACCAGCCAGATTAACCATCTTGATTAAAGAAATATAAATCCTAAAAGACTGTAAAAACTGTAAAATAAATAAATAAATGTAAATCATAATACTGAAAATAAGGATGGAAATTTGTGCAGAATGCATTGTATCAGTAATATTACTGCCAGATTGTAATAAACAGTGTAAGAGGACAACTTTAATCAGACTTCATATTTACTCTCATTTCAATTAGTAAGTTGGTAATATTTAAAAGAAACTTAAAATGACATTGGCTCAACATGATTAAGCTTGAAGTTATATAGAAACATAATTATCCTGCCAGATAAATGAATTTAGGAACTTGATAGTTGGAAATTGCCTAAAATAGTTCCTGCAAATAATTACATTCATTGTTTAAGCTGAGTTGCTGCATTTTGAAGAGCGAATGTATGCTACTGTTGATTCCCACCGGTACATGAAAGCAAACAATAAAAAATATTAAACAACCTTTACAAGAGAAATCACTCAAGAAATGATTGTTTATCACAGCAAAAATCCTAAACATGCTGTCACCTCCCTAAAAGAAATATTTCAATTTTGCATTATTATTATTATTATTATTATTATTATTATTATTTTTTATTATTATTTCTTTTTGGTGAGGTGCTCTTTAAGAGAAAAGAGCAACAGGACGATTGTGTCTACAGGGTAGCACCTTGTGTAATATACTATTCCTACAAACTGTGGCCCAAGGCAAGACATTCCTTTTGCAACCGCGTGTGTATGCGTGTGTGTACGTTTGTGTGTTTGGCCAAGATCTGAAGTTTATGCTGGGGAGAGATAAAGTATCTGTGAACCCTGTGGTTTCAGGTAGACACCAGGCCAGGCACTGAGGGAGTACATATATATATAAAAACCCAAAACTCCCTCACCACTCTCAGAGCGAGTGGTGAGGGACACAGACCCTTCCACACACCCACCGCACAGCTCTCTTCTCTTTCATCGTAACGCTGGCCGAGCACCTAAATCATGGAGATGGCAACACATCAGGGGAATCATTTGAGGCTGAATAGCTGCAGAAACATGGCGCTGTCAGCTGGAAGACCTCCGTAAAAAAAAAAAAAAGAGCCCTGCCTTTCTCCCCTCAAACACGCTGCTTATTCCCCTGCATGCCCTTTAATACCTCTATGCCCTTCAGTAGCAATCTGCATAGAAATGCCCGCATTTTATCATTCGGTGACTAGACATTACACCCCGGCTAATACGAGAGGGTCCTCGAACGACTGAAAATGAACCTCCAGAAAACACCAGACGTTTGCATTATGCCCCCGCGATTGCATCTCTTACAGGGAAAAGACTTGATTATGTCATTTGCCATGTCCACGTCATGCTGGTTTTTATATCTTTGCCAGGAAATCTACCTCTGACAGGTCATTAGTCATCCCTACCCTCCCCACACGCACATAAAACATCAATTCCACTCAATATCCCACAAACCTCTTCTTCCACCCCCCCGCCCCCCCACACACACACTCCGACAAACGCCAGAACAAAGAAAGACGCTATGTAAACTGCCGCCGAGCTCTGATTAGCTCTCATTCAGGAGAACTGCAGAAATAAGGCACTCATTCCCCACCCTGTTTGAGATAACTGCTCCGTACCCATGCATGCCTTCTAACTCGGCTGCATCTGTTTAGCCATTCTCATCACCTTCTTATGTAGTGACATTAGGGAGGCCTATTGCTTACAGAACCAATAATCTATATCGCCTCAGCCCTCCTTATACCCACCAACCCAGCAGAAGAAATGAAGCTACTTTTGGTTGTTGGGAGGTGAGGGGATGGGGGAGGTTGAAAAGCTCTTCTCAGAGCTACGGCAGCTTTCTTGACTGACCTGGGTGGTTGGCTACATCATCTTGACATGTAATTATCTAAAGCCCTTTAATCACTTCCATAAAGATTAATTGCAGGAGACAACAGCGGAGGTCGTGTCTTCAAATCAAAAGACTCGTTGGCAGGTTGACACAGCGTTGTAACGGAGTCCAGACTCAGGTGTTTTATAGGGGTCACACTGGAAACTGAGGCAGGCTTTTAATGCAAGCTCAGCAAAGAGGAGTTTGTAGGGTAAAGCGATTCGAAATGCAAAACGTTCTGTCAGCCACTTTTTTAGCAGGCATTATTTATTTATCGAGTCTTAAACGTGGCCCTCTTACCGTCGTCTCTTTTTCTCTTCTCTCCGTTGGATCGAGGAATACCCAAAATCCCGTTAATGGAGTAGGATCCCGCAGGGTCGTTGGAGGCGCTGGTTACAGGTGGGGAAGCTGTGTTTGGTACTGTGGGAAAGGAAAGAAAGAAAATTCACTGACTGACTTTTGAACGTTTAAATGTAAACAAATGCAACAACCGAGATGAAGCCGTCACATTTATTCACTCAATTTACACGACTGAAAAAAGGAGTGTGAACCTGCTCCTCTTTAGCGCAGGTTACCGAGTTTACCAATCAATTTCTGTCAATATCGACCAATATGCATAGCTTAATGCGGGTCCACAAACGCACTCATTAGGCAGCATAACAAACTAAGACACTAATTGCATTGAGCTATGTGTTTAAATTGAAAGTGTTTCTTAAATTATAACTCTTTCTCTGTAAGAGAACGCTTTAATCCTCACAGTAAACATAACCTTGGTGCTCTAATTTGGTTCTTTTGTTACTATTAATAAAGTAATGAACTTTTATAAGTCTTTTTCCCACAGCTCCACTAAGTGACTGTTACACCAAAAGAACAGATTTCTGGTTTATAGTGTGCTTAGCTTTTTCAGACAGGTGGTTAATATGAGGTTTCCAGCACATTTTACAACCTTTATTTGTCAAAGCTCCTAGGAATTTGATCTCATGTAATTTGCAGTGAAAATGTACTGCAAATTTGTGAAATTTGCAGTGAATTTGTGAAATTCACTGCAAATTTCACAGTGCAGTGAATTTTGCTTTGATTTAAGCTCCGGTGACTAAATACGTCGGTTAAACCATCTGTTTTATTCTCATGAATTTGAAGTTGCTGTACATTTTCACCCACCCATCAGCGAATATGACAAATTACATTTTGACATTTGAAATACTTTTCTGATTCATACATACACATAATTTCCATCCCTACACAGACCCCTGCGGTACACCGCACACTCAGAATTAAACACACTGATCTTCAAATTGTTTCCAGTTACTGAAGTAGTTTTGTGTTCAGCTCAAAGCTAACCCTGTTGTCCTGTAACTTTTCAATTTATAAACCACTTTCAAAACCGATACAAGAAATAAAAGTCAGAAAAGTTTACATGAAAAGAACATACCGTTTACTATGACTTTTCTATCAAATATGAAGATGTATAGATTGTTTTGTTGTTGTATGGCTGCTTGAACTTGTTCTTAATAACAACTTTTCTTTAAAATATTTTATTACATTTAAGGTGTTACCTTAAACTTCCTCCAGAGGATAGAAGACAAGTATCTGGTTTGATAGAGCAGGTTTTTAGAAAAGTACAATCTTACTTTTCTGAAAAGTAAGATTAAAAGTACCTCTTTAACCTCTTAGTTAAAGAGGTAGAGCGTTTAGAAATACTAAGTTTCATTTTTTTTATATATTAAAAATTATTCTGACTGTAAATGTAGTTTTTTCCTGGAGTTTTTACATTTTCCAAATTTACACTGACGGTAAAAGAGTAGCTTTTTCAGAACTGAAGCAGGCAAATGGGCCTTTAGTTTTAGAAATGTTCCCGGGTTTGTAAACGGAAATTGTTTTCCATCTTTCAGTTAATCGTGGAATGTACCGATTTCAAATGTGAAGTTGAAGATGTAAGTTAATGTTTTAAAAATGATCTCCATCACTCATTTTACAATTTTCACCAAAAAAAATGAATGTGCAGGTTCGAAGATGGCATTTCTTTACCTATTGTATGACCTGGCGTTGAAAGCGATGATCCATCAGGAGATGGATGGAAAGGCTGCTGAACCTTTGTTCTGATGATCCTGGAGAAAAAAAGAAAAGAGGAGGAGATGTAACCAGTGGCTCTCAGTCAACCTGTATCCAGTGAAACTTTTATTTCTTTTTTACAAAAAACTTTTTATGCAGACAAGTATAAAAGTGCTTTACCAAAGCTAAACACAGACAACCAGACATAAAAACATCCTAGAAACAATCAAACTAAGGAGACAAACAATTAAAAAGTGATATATAATTTTCGAGGATAAGGAAGTGAGGAAATGCAGTCAAGTCATTAAGTAAAGAAACGTAAAAATTTCAAAGCTAAGGCAGACATTCTTTTGTTTGTTGGGGTCACATCAGGATGGTAAGGACAGTTGCCGATCCCAATGTCTACTTTTGCAAGGACGCGTATGCATACAAATCTTTATGCTCTAGTTTTTCTTCAGTAATTCACCTTTACACTGACGCCGTTAGCAAAAGGAGTTTTCCTTTCAACCGTCACCACATGCATGCTCATTATGCAGGATTGCTGAAAAGCTGATGCAGTCAACTGTCCACTGTCACTACACACTTGCTCAGGAGGAGGTATTACTGCAAAGTCAGCGCCTCAATTGACTGCGTTTGCTTGGTTTGAAAATGTTTTTACCAACGGGCAAAATAACTTGGCTGCAGTGTTTTACAACCGGGATCAAATGACAATGTAATCGACTCTCTCTTAGATGCAAATAGCTGTATGTCACTGTATGTAAAATGTATCTATTTATTTTGGAGGGCACCTTAAGGTGATATTTGTTCCATTAACTGATGGTGGCAGTTAAAATCTTTAATAAAACATTAAGTTTATGCAGAAATATCTGAAACTGCAAATGTAGCTGAACAGATCTGTCTTCGGTCTTCGTTTTCCTACAGGCCGGGGGGAAATTCACCTCAAGCAGTTTTGTTGCTCTAAGGATCAACAGGAGCCCTAAGCCCTCCAGAACCAGACCCGCAGGACATGAAGCAGCTCACCAACATTAAGACAACTTCCTGAGTTTTTCCTCCTCTAATTTGAGCATCATGACAGCCACCACAAATATATTTTCTGACTAAAATATCAAATCAAACTCATTCACAAACATGGATGTGGTCAGTGGTTTCGTCATAAAAGCTGAAAAGAAAAAAAAAAAAAACTCTCTATTGCACTTTTTGGTCTGGGTGATCTTGCAAACAAAGCATGAAATCACATCAATTCACCTCAATGATCAGCTTCACTGGCTCTACCTGGCCCACACTAATCAGCAGCCGCCACCTCCAATCCCCCTACCCCCCACCCCCTCTAAGGCCCCCCGCCACCCTGACCCACCCAGGTTGGAAGGGGTTTCACAGTTACCGATCAAACTCAACCCATGGCCCCCCGTGTGCCAATGCGGATGAGGTTGTATTGATTGAGGCCAGTGTGAGGAAAAAGTTGGGGATTAGTCACACGGGCAAACAGATGCAAATAGAAAGCTATAAATTATATGTGACAGGAAAGCAATAGTTCCTTATTGCCTTGCACAAGCTTACGCCAGCATTAGATTCCTTTAATCTGAATGGCACTCGGGGAGAAAGGGAGCTGTCACAATAATTTGTAAACTTTAAAACTATTCATCACGGATGCCGTGGGAGCCCCTCACCAGAGGTCTGCTGAGAGATTTCTGTGATTTTACGCTTTTTGTCCTCTGTATTCGTAAAAGATTAAGAGTAAAATCTGAGTTATTTTGGATAGTGGTATTATTGCAGGAGCCTGGAGGTTTTCGAGAAATAAATTCGACGGTGTCACAAATGGAAAAAAAAACAAAAAAAACTCTCCCCTGGAGGCAAATACGCCTAAAACACACCTTCCCAGAAAGCATGTATTGATATTTTATTTTTTTATTTTTTTCCCCCACAACAGTTATTCGACCCCTTGACTTGTCTGCGCGACATAAATTAAAAAGATTTTATTCGGTATCCATGTTCTTCATATTGAATAAGCAATTTAGCAGAATGAATTAATGACCTGCTTGTTGCTGAAAATCCCCTGAAGAGATATTAAAATTGCTTTACTTCTGAATCAATAATATCGAGCACCATTGAAGACTTTTTTCTTTTTTTTGTTTGATTTTATTTTTTTTTCTTTCTCGCTTTATGTCAAGCAGTTGGTGTTGGTTTTGGTGGCTCTTTATAGCTACAACACTAACTCTGTTGTATTTAATAATGCATGCCGGAGAAAGGTGTTTAAATCTAGCATCCTCTTTTGTTAACGGTTCTGAGGTCAGACTGTCTGCCACTGGAATCCACTGAAGCACCCAACTGGAAAAGACTTTGGCTCCAGTGTTTGTTTGTTTTTTAAGCACCTGAAGAAAAATTTAAAAAAAGTCTCCTGTCATTTGAATGTTTCTAGTCATTTTCTTTTGGAAATCTCCAGTGACAATCTATCTCAAATTGAACTGTTAAAGATGTGTTCATTTGCTACATCAAAACAAATTCTTCTTTCTTCTTCTACAAAGAATTTTTTTTTTTTCATGTTCACTGTGGGTGGCACTGGATTACAGAGCAAGAAAATGAAGGGAATAAGGTATGATATATGCTGTGGACGATACGGCCTTCGCCCAGGGAGCCAGCGTGTCAGGGGTCGCCAGAGTCCCTGCAAAAGTTTCCTGTAATTTTCCCAACTAGTAGGTTTTCTCTTGCTTATTGTCACGTTCAGGCAGTGGAAAAGTGAGTACAACCTGTATTTGTGCATGATGTAAGCACCGTAACAAAAACATGGCTGTCTGTTTAAAACAAGACAAAAGTTGGCATTTGGTTGCAGGCTCCTGAAAGCATAAAATTAAAGGGCTTTTCATAAACTTTTAGCGACTCTGGATTACATTTAAATAGCTGTTCTAAATCTGAAATAACACGACTTCAACCGGTTCTGAACAGATATTATTTTAAACACAGTCTGAGAGTTATGAAATCTTTATTCTGTGATACAGAAAAAGACCTTTTATTATTATTATTTTTTTTGGCATTAAGACTACTTTAAATTGGGACAAATTGCAATAAATAGACCAATTAAACCGGGAGTAAATCATCACTAGTACTAGACTCTTTAAACACACTTTGAATTTATGAAACCTATTTATGAAAAAATAATTTTCCTTGGGAAAAAAAAAAAAAAGATCAAATTTCCTCCTGTTGCTTGCCTGGGGCGGTTTTCATGAAAGAACCGCCCATGATGGGAATTCACACCAGCTCTCACATTTGGTTGATAGAATTACAGCTCTTTGTGTTCAGAATTTAATTTCCCCATATAAACAAAGACACACAAAGCCTCCCCCAATTCCATCTTCCTTTCCAAAATAAACCTACCTTTAATTGGAACTGGGAAAAAAATAAGTTATAGCTCTTTTGATTATATTAACGTACATTTTGAATTTATCACATACATGTGTCTGAGCCTCCTTAAATGGGGCTTTTTAAGCAGCCACGAAGCATGAAATGAATTTTCTTCAGAACCCCCTCCCCTCTTTTTTTTTTTTTTTTTTTTTTGCTTTCTCTCTCTCTCTTTCTCTCTATTTAAAAGATATCTTGTGTGGAGCTGTCCAGGCTCTCCCATCAGCTCATTAAAATGTAATGCTGATGCTGCCTCTATATGGAAGAGTGCCTCTTAACCAAAGTTCATCACCAGGGATCTCTGGTGGTGGCGGTGGGGTGAAGAGAGGTGGTGTGAGGGGAAGGGGTCCCTAGTTTTGGGTGCAGCCACAATAATAATAATAAAAAAAAAAAACTTCACAAATTTTAAAAGCAAAATTTGCTCTGTATTTTGACCTGATGTACTACAAGTATTCCTCTTGTATTATTTTTTACGCATCATCATCATCATCATCATCATCAAATACAACGATATATTATCATGACATTTTGAGCATTTGTTTTACATTTTGAGTCAAGCAACATTTTACAAAAAAATTAAAAAACAATAATAATAAAAAATCACCAGAAGTGCCCTCTTTTTTCTCTCCCTCTCTCTTTCTGTGCAGCCCACCTGCACTTTAGATGCGCTAAAGAAAATTGGCCTGCTTTATAGCGCCACGGGATTCTGGTCACCGCATATTGATCGGTTTTCATCTCGACAGATTCACTCAGTCCTGGATGTACAACTGCTGATTGTCAGAGGGAGGGAGGCTGCAGGAGGGGGGGCGGAGGTTGAACTCAAAGATTGAATTGCACCTCTGAGAAGCTATGTGCTGCTCCCGCAGTTGGCCGCAGAGATAGCCTGATGTGATAAATTATTGTTTTAATTATTATTACTTTTTGTCAGCTCCCTTCATTATCCATCCAACATCAGTTAGATTCAGCTAAGCTTTTTTTCTTTAATATATAATCATCATTATGTTCATTTACAAATTAAAATCCCAACACAGCCTCATTTTTTGATTATCAATCTAATAAAAATTATTTATGTGATTTTTAGAATTTTATTATTTTCTAAAAATAATAATAATAATAATAATAATAATAATAATAATAATAATAATAAAATAAGTCAACATAAATTATTTTTGCTACTAATATTTTTGTTTACTAAAATGTCTAGTAAATAAAACAAAAAAAGATTATTGTTATTATCAAGCGTAAAATGAAGCACCACAGAGCAATACATGGTTATAATAAGGTAACTCTTTGAAGCTGCATAACATTTCTCCTACCTATTAATGGATGAGACGCTGGGAACAGTGTCGTTGTCGCAGATGCCCTCTGCCAGCAGTCTGTCTCTGATCTCCCAGGCAAACATGGTGGGGTTTTGTCTCTTGTAGTCTGCTATTTTTTCCACTACTTTCGGAGTGGCCACTTTGGGTTTGGACCCACCAATGACTCCAGGCTTGATGCTGCCAGTCTCGTAGTATCTGCACGAGCGGAATGAAAAAAAAGAAAAAAAAAAAAAAGGAATCTTAATTTTAAATAAAACCTTCGTTGCATCTTTAAACACACAAAAGTGTAATAAAAAAAAGTAATTATTTCATTGAAAAGTGACTTTTTGGAGTTTAAGTAAGAGTGAAACAAACGAAGCATTGCACGAAACGTGCCAACATGAAAGGAAACAGGTGTGGTGTCAAAATATGACGTGACTTTTAGGGAAGTTTTGCGCCTCTAATTTACCAAAAGTTCCCACCGAATAATAAAATAATATATATATATATATATATATATTTGTTTTTTTTTTAAAAGCACGCTTATTAATATAGATTCAAGTGTGCCTTTCCCCGAGAATCCCCCCCCCCCAGCCCCCTCCTCTCTCTCCTCTCACCTGCCGAGGATCTTGCTGACGCAGCCGTGGCTCACCCGCAGCTGCCTGGAGATGTCGCAGGGCCGGACGCCCTGGTGGGCCAGCTCCACTATCCGCTGCCTCACCACGTCCGGGAGGGGTCTGCCGTTCACGAACACCCCGCCGAGCTGGTTCACACCTCCGTGCCCTACGTGGGATACAACAGCAGCAAAAACACACAGACGTAACATTACATAAGGTCGTTATGAAAAAAAGTAAAATAAAATAAAAGAATGAAAGAATGTGCAGGCAAATGAAACAACAAAAAAAAGGAATCAGAAAATAACTTGCTACGTTTGTATGAATAAAACATGGAGTGAGGGTCGAAAATTGTGATTCAAATTGTGATTTTAAATTGTTTCGTTTAAAAACTTATTTTTCTTAACTTTAATGCCAGAAAGGGTGCTCACATTATCTTGCTTTATGTAATTCATAAAAATCAATTGTTTATTCCCAATAATTATGCACTTACATATATTTTTTTTTCTTTTGAAAAATGGAAAATACAAAACATATTTACAACAGGGAACTTTTTTGAAAGGAAAATGTATAGATATTTTAGAAGATATTTTATATGTTTTTTTCCTTAACGTTCCAGCATTCAAAATAGCCAGGCTAATTATATTGCAAAAAAATAAATAAATAAATACGATTAGATAATGTGTTTATAATAAGATTAAAAAATAAACACAAAATGTAATAATTACTTGCCAAGTTCAGAAATATTTATTTTATGTTAGATACTGACCCTTTCTACACTTCCGCGTATGCTTACGCTGGTTATTTACCATAAAAGTAATAGAAAATACAGATCAATTTCTTGAAACAAAATACTTTATATCTGTTCTTTACTTCCGTCTGCACCAACTGTGATATTTCTGCGGGGCTCAACATTCACGCATGCATGTCGATTATGTTCCCCTACAATTTAACTCTGATTACTCATATTGCACATCATCTTGTAAACAAAGAGGTCATCAATTATGAAAAGCTTCTCCTCATATTAGGATTAAAGCATTCTTTATGCGCATTTAAGTTGGATGTAGTTGCACGGATGATTTGAATAATAGATGTGTAACTAATATGTCCTGACTTATTAGGCCTTGCACGCGCATATGGGCGCGCGGAAAGATTCAGGCTGGTGCACGTGTAAAATAAAGAAAGCACCTGCTGAAAAGCGTGTTCTTTGTTTACTGTGACACATTTCATTTTTTATGTAATATTTTTGGAGGCATTGTCACTGATAATTGTAAAAAAAATAATAATAATGATAAAGTGGAAAATTCTAATTAGTTTCGGAACTGATATTTAATAAGTCACAATTAGTCCGAAATATCTCAGTTTGGCCTTTGTTCTGCGTATTTTTATGCGCTAAGATGCTGGTTGCACTTTAACAACTGCTGCGCTGTGCTACAGTGTGCAGGAATTAAGCGTCTTCCTCTTCGTGTACATATATAAATATATTTTCATCCGTATGCATGCATGCAAAAGCTGCAGCGGCAGGCAAACTCGGGTTGTGCTACTTACGGTGCATTGCCGTGAAGGGGTCTGCTTTGCAGTGAATATCCATTGGATAGCAAAGGAAAGACAGATAATCAACTGAAGTCGCCGTTTCGCCTTCCTATCGAGGGGGGGAATTGTGGAGAAAAAAAATGTGATTCTAATCGATGGAGGGACTTATAATTTGGACCCCCCTCCAGCCCCGATCCGATGGCAACTTCTTCCCCTTAAAGTTCCCTCTCTTCTCTCTCTCTCTCTCTCTCTCTCGCTTTTTTTTTTTTCTTCAGCAGTCCGGTCCGTCAACTGGATGTCTTCTTGCAGGTGCACTGCATGACCGAAGGAGCGCTTCTCAAAGCTGGAGGTAATTCTCACAGCATGCCAGCGACCGAACCGGGTTCCTTTTTCTTTTTCTTTCTTTCTTTTCTTTTTTTTTTCTCGCAGGAATCTCTCCGTACAGGGCCCCCCGATATGTCCTCAGTCCTGGTGGGCTCGATTCACGGGTGAAGAAAGGCTTACACGCCGGATTCAGGCTTTCTTGGCGCAATAGGGTGTGAGGCTGGATTTTTGGAGCTGGGAATGAAGCCTCTTCTCTGTGTCTGTGGTTCTAAAAGCTGCAACCCTCCTCCTCCTCCTCCTCCTCCTCCTTCTTCTCTCCGTCCCCCTCCTCCCCTCTGCAGACCCCCCTTTTTGCTTATATGGATGACTTGTCAGACAAAGGCAATAGATGCCAACACTTTGTGATTCGCCAGCGCAAAAAAAAAAAAAAAAAAATGGGGGTCCAAATGAGGAGGTCTCTAGTTCTCTGACACACCAACAGAAAGGGGAGGGGTAATAAATAAGAGACAAGGTCCGACTTGCAAACGTGTTTATTAGACATTAGAAAGTTACGTTCTTGCTTACAGTAAAATCTGGAAAAAAATATCATCAAAAATAATAATGAGAACTCATTTTTGTGCCTTTGTCCGACAAAGAGCACATTGCATTAATAATAACTGTAATAAAAGCAATTCAGATAAAATATCACTTTACTATTTTAAAACCCCATCATATATATATAGATTTTTTTTTTTTCATTTTTTTATAATTTTTCTTTGGATTTCAACCCGAGCAGGCCCCATAGATTAGCCCCTGATCTTTTTTCTTGATTTAATTGGATATTAAATATATATTACGGTTAAAAATAGATGTGTTGACCTTTATTGCACGCAGCTGATGGTGTGATGATTGTGCTGCTCCAGAGTGGGAGTTACAGAGCATGGTGATGGTCGGAGGTGAAGGTTCCTCTGCACCAATAACATCGCTCCTTCTGTAGATGGCGCTGTATAGTTTCTCAAACCTAAACACAGCTGAACTAAGGGTTCTAAAACAAGTAAAAAAATTTAGGGAGCACTTAAGTGTCATGCAAAGCAGAAAGTTAAAAAGAAATCTTCTGGGAAAGATTTTCCTGAATAAAATAAGCTAGATAGATAAAAAGGTATAGCATTGTACTTATGTTTAGATACATGATGATTTTTGACATAACTGATAACTTTCAGTCATATTTTTAATATGAAATTACGATAAAAGGCAGAATTGATTATTAAAATAAAATAAAAAATCTAGATTATATTATCGTTATTTCAATGTGATCTAGATAAAATCCAAAGACGGTCCTATATATATAACAAATTATTCAAAAATGTTTTTGGAGAGTGTAATAATCAGTAATTAAAGTGATTTTTTTTTAATTGTACATATAAATCAAAATTATCAAGTAACTTATTCAAGCAGATTAATGTATGAATGTAATGTTCATTGATGCCTCAAATTTTTAAATATTTTAGTAAAAATTACACTGAAGATAAATGTTAGAGATACTGCTCTTAGCAACAGTATCCACAGGAGAATATATATTTGAAGATCTGTAATATTTATTATTATTATTATTATTATTATTATTATTATTATTATTATAGCATTTTTGACTATTGTTTAGTGTCAGTCCTTATGCTAAAGTCAAGCGTGCTAGCAAGTTCAGCTGCTGAAGCTGGAGGCAGTTTTAGCCAATGAAGGTCACATCTTAGTGATTTACAGGGAAATGGTTGAAAAGCGTCATGTTGGAATAAAATTTTAAATATGAATTACAATAAAGACTTATGTCTTAATCACAAACCAATTCTTATTTTTGGTTTCTTCACAGTAAAAACTGCTGGGTTAAAAATAACCCAATACGTAACCCAGCGCTGGGTCATATATGGACCGACCCAACGCTGGGTTGTTTTAACCCAACTGGGTTGGGTTGAGGGTTTGACCCAGCACATTGGGTCATGGCAACTAACCAAACGTTGGGTTAAATTGACTTGTTTAAATTGGTTAAATTGACCCAAAATTGGGTTGAAACTCATAACCCAACACAAGGGTTATTATACCACTATAGTTGGGTAAAAAAAAGATTTATTTTAAATTTCACTATATAAAAACAGGATTAAAAGGCATATGAATTTAAAGCTTCTTTTATTTCCACATGATACATATTAGAGCAGATTTCATTTACAAAAGTTACAAAACATAAGTAGTTGAATCACTTCAATTCATTTGGCTACAACTCCAGAAGTATCTGTTACTCCACATTAGAAAACATTTAATGAAAAAAAGTCTGTTTTAAAGCAAACTACAAGTAAACCTTTCAGCCATTAAACAAGGAGCATTTTTAACGACACTTTAGCATTTTTGCCTGTCTCCCTGCATGAGGACATACGGGTTCCATGTTGTCACGTTTTGTAGATGCGCCACCAGGTTTGTCCCAACCTGATGGAGAGAGAAGACAGAAAAAAACAGGCCCTTAGTGATGCACTTATTTAAACAGCAAACAATTTGAGCATGATTCAGAGATGAATGTTGACTTACAGGCTGGATATCAATGAAACCTTCTGAACTTCCAGGTTGATGGATCTGAAACTCTGATCCCAAATGTGTAAAGTGGACAGGGAGGAGAACTGGCACCAGCATCAGGGCTGCATCATCTTGTCAGTCTGGCAAACATAAGCTTGTATTAAAATGTTAAATGTTAACAGTTTATAAACATCTCTTGAGCTTCAATACCTTAAGGGAGAAAATTCATGTTGTTGAGAAGACGGCCACTCCTTTCTCTTCTTGGCCATACAAAAGATCTTCATTGAGAACAAGAGAGAGAGAAGACACAAAAACAGGCCATTAGTGAATTTAAAGGTAAAGGGCTACATTCTCAAAAACTAATTTCTGACTGATTGTAGTTTAACACAAAACCTCACTATTGAATGTGATGCAATTATTTAAACGATTTGAGCATTATTCAGAGATGAATGTTGACTTACAGGCTGGATATCAATGAAGCCTTGTGAACTTCCAGGTTGATGGATCTGAAACTCTTCTCCCAAATTAGTAAGGTGGAGCAGGGAGGAGTACTGGCAGCAGCTCCAGAGCTACATCATCTTCTGTATCAAACATAAGTTAGTGTTAAAATGTTACAGTAACTAAAAAGCATGACAACATTTTAGAGAACATTTCTTCTGAGCTTCAATACCTTGGGGGAGCAGACTCATGTTCTTGGCCATACAGAAGGTCTTCCTTGAGAACAATGAGTTTGGGTTTTGCTCAATTCTCCTGAAGATCCTGGATGTAAAATTACAAAATCTATCAGAAAAGACAAAATCACAAATCAAACTTTAACAATGACTGAATTCAATCTTATAGCTGTCTCCACTGCAAATAACTTGTAATTAGCCAGCAATTTCAAATGTTCAGAGTAATTTTATGTTCCTAAAAATAAATATAGCACTTAATAAAATAAAATGACAATTTAATTTAGAAGTAAAACTAAACTTAAATACGAACTTAGTCCTGAATAACTTTCAGCACCAACTTTAAATAAATGTATTAGGAATTAATTGTAACAATAATAATAAAATGAGCAAACATTAACATTAGATATTGTCTTAGTTTTGTGTTTAATTCGTTGCCTAAAACCAGCGGGAGTTTGAAAGCAATGTGCCGGGAGACGGTCGTTCTCTCTCGGCTTAAAGAGCCTTAATGAGCCGGTCAACTGACGGAGCGGGTGAGACGAGCCGGCGGCTGGAGGGGAGCGATAAGTCCGAACACGTCCGAGCATGTTTGTAATTAAGCTATATGTTAATAAATTGAGCGCATAATTTAGGTTTACACAACTAATTTATCGCCTAATAACTTTGTAAAAGTTATTTTATTTTCAAAAAGCATAATTATACCCACATTATTAATAGCTCTGCTCGCTCTCCTCCGCCATTACTGCTTGTGTTCGAACACGTAGCCTCAGCCCGCTGAGGATGCGCGCGCATATTGCAAAAAATCAGGGGACAAACCGTCAACTACCTTTTCTTTTAAAACTAAATCGATTTTTAAACATTTTAACAAGTTACGAACAAATATGATTGAGGTTATATTAAACAACTGAACTGAATTTACTTGACAAATTGTGCCCTTCTCCATCTTTTTTTTCAACAGCCGTGTTGTAGCAACACCGAAGCTCTGTCAGAGCAAGCTACCGTAATAAACATTTTAAATAACCATAAAAATAAATAAACATGTTTGAAATAAATTCAATTTATTTATAAAATCCTATTAACGTTGAAACTTTATCTTCTTTTTACTTACCATGTCTTAATTCAAAGTAGAGGAGAAGTCCGATATGCAACGTTCACAGTCTTGTTGAAAATGGAGGCTTTGAAGAGGGGCGTGGCTTCTTCCCAGTTTCATCTTTAACCCAACCGTTTGGGTAAATCTACCCAACTCCTGCCCCAAAAGAAGTGTTCAAGATGTAGACTTTCGGTAAATTTCTGACCCAACTCATGAGTTATGAATTTTGACCCAATATTTGGTCAAACTAACCCAACCTATGACCCAACAGCTTCAACCCAGAAACTGGGTTATGAAAATAACCCAGCATTTTTTACTGTGTTTCTAAGATTGGGGGCCTGGGGTGTGGTAAATAATGTTGGAGAGTGTGGCTAATTTAGTTGAGCAAGTACATTTCGGAAAGTTTGGTGGAACTGAACAAATTTATGGGTTTTACATTCTGAACTATATTTAAAAGAGTTACTATATAGATTGTTGTTGTTTTTTCTGTAAAGCATTTGTATTCTCAGCAGTTCTTTACTGCATAATCTGTTTATGTTGTGTTACTGAAGATTTTCATTGCATTCCATGAACTCTCTTAATACATAGGAATAGTACAGACATGGAATTTAGCTATAACTTATTTTATCCAATAGTAAGCCAGTAAGTGATTATTTGATTTTGAAGTGGAACAGTTTCAATCAATGCTGATGTTTGTTTAAGATTACTACTACTGATTGCTCTTGTTAACAAACAATTCATGTGTCACCACTCAAATTACCAATCTAGCTTCTCATAAATAAAGCTTACTAACTACCCAAATAACACAGATTTTATTGATTGATTATTGAGTAATTGATACATTTTATCGTCTGTAGTTAATAATGGTTAACTGCTTTATTATTGTTGTTGTTTTACTTAATAATAATAATAATAATAATAATAATAATAATAATAATAATAATAATAATAATAATAATAATAATAATAATGATAATAATAATGACATTATGTCACCACACTTTGGGGGTTGAGATGGGGGCCATCTCTTTGGGGCAGGCGGCCTCCTGGTCAGGTTAGGGGATGATTTCTCTTTTTGTTACTGTTTTTGGAGAGGGCTTCTGGTACAATATGTAGCACTATAGGCTGTAATTTCACACCCGGCTGCACATTTCCCTTAAAGCTACACCCCTCCACACACGCACCTACTATAAGACCCCCCTCTCCAGCCCCCCGCCCCCTCAACCCCATCGTCACCCCCTTCTTCAGTTTTACACCCCCACTTTTCTCTCCTCCTGCTCCCAACCATCACCGCCACCCATCTAATGTAAAAAATAAAATAAAATTAAGGAGGGAGAGAAAATAGGGGGTCGAGGGGAATCCCAATTTTGTATTTTTTATTTATTGTTTGACTTTTGTTTGAACAGCACGTGCGGTGTGGCCCGGGTCTCTCTCTCTCTCTCTCTCTCTCTCTCTCTCTCTCTCTCTCTCTCTCTCTCTCTCTCTTTCATTCGCTCTTTATTCTAGGAGGCCACCCTGTTCAGCAATTACAATGCGAGGGTCAAAGAGTTCCTAACCGGGGCAATCAGGATCAAATTAAACAGGACAGGTCAAAGAAACGTTACTGTAACTTTTAGCTTCATTCTTTTTTTTTCTTCTTTTTCTTCTTTTGCGGGGGGTCAGGGGGCAAAATCTGAGATTCAGAAAAAAAATAAACTTGAGGAAAGAAGCAGTACCTCCAATTTTAAACCGAAACACAACCCTGTATTTCTCTCTCTGGCTCACAGCTGCAGCGTTTAAGACGATGCCACCGCATGTCAAGAGTTTGCAAAAATGTTTTCGGAGCCTGGCGTGCACCCATTAGGAGAGGTGTAATGTATTGACAGAGAGCAATTTATCTTTTGCCCCGCTTCTTAATGGCCTGTGCAGAGAGGAGAGGTGGCATGGAGGAGGTGGAAGAGGAAGAGAAGGAGGAGGAGGAGAGGAGAGGAGAGAAGCAGCATCGCTGGTCCAGCATGCAGCTCCGCACATTATGGCGCACACTCGCTCAGGATCAGGAGGATGGAGGCGTCCGAGTGTTGGTAAAAAACTTTGACTCACAGAGTTGTCCTATCAGTTTTATCTCAATGTTTCCCTTTGAACGCAGGCTTGTTCGATGATCGTCTTGCGTTAAGACCGGCGTCACCAATCGACGCGAATTTGGCTGCAGAAGGGAGCTGACTCCTCTGGTTGTAAGTTGTTTTGGTCTTAAAGGAGAGGTTCTATTGGTTGATTTACACAACGAGATTTCTGAGAGATCAACATTTAATTGGATGCATGTTTTAAATAAATAATTCTGAAAGTATCAGCGCTGTCTGGGTTTTTATTTTTTTTACTACAGTGGTTACAAATGTCTGTCATCTCCACCTCCACTAAAAAAAAGACCTCCTTACTGCGGTGGTTTATGTTAGACTTCCTCACCGCATCCATCCTGGCTACTATATACCTTTATGGATCCCGGACTACAAATCTCGCAGGCGTGAGCAGATGGAGCTTCACTCTGAAAGATTGATTTTTGCACTGGCTTTTAATTTTGTTCATAATTAATTGAATCATTGCAACTGATTTCCATCGACTCCCCGGTTTAAACGCAAAATTAAAGAGCCTGATCCCGTTGCTTTTATTTATGCTTACTGTTGTTTTATTCACTGTTCTAATCACGATCCTGTTAACATTTTACATATGAGTGCATATTGCCTGCACTTCCTGGTAACAAGATTTTAAATAATTGTAATTTTATTATAGGCTGGCATATTAAAAAACAACAACATTTAATTGCAATACAAAATGCACAAAATATAATATAATATAATATAATATAATATAATATAATATAATATAATATAATATAATATAATATAATACTATAATAGCAGTCTATTTGACCACTTTGCTTTGTTACATGTCCAACTTTTTTCTGTTGTAACAAGTGAATTTTCCCAAGTTAAGTAAGTTTTTAACTAACTAACTAACTAACTAACTAACTAACTAACTAACTAACTAACTATGAAAATATTTTTTCCTGTGCATTTGCATTTAAAATTGCAACCTAAAGCTATAATATTCTTAGAATAACTACAGTTTTATTCCTTTTTGACTCTCAAAACTTTCAAATCAAGTTTGATTCTAGATATGTGTTCTACATGACAAAAATATGTATTATTATTATTATTATTATTATTATTATTATTATTATTATTATTATTATTATTATTATTATTATTATTATTATTATAATTATTATTATTATATTTTGTCTGCAAACTGACATCTCGCTGTAATGTTAGTACTTTAAAACAAAACAAAAAAATAATAATAAACGCGCATTGCTGCTTTGCTTGAGAGTGCACCCCGCTCAGATCACCCTTGTAATTGCGAATCATCAAAAATTAACCGTATACGTAAAAGTCAATGCGAAAGTTTACGATTGCCATGCAGGGGTGTATATTTCAGATGATAAAACCCACAGAGGATGGACCGTGCTGCTTCTCTCTCTCTCTGTCAGTATAAAATAAATTCGGGTAGAGGAAAAAAAAAAAAAAGCCGCCTCCCAATCACTTTAAATCTACCACCTGCCTTCATGTTCGGCTTAGCTCCAATTAAAACTCCTCTGATAGCTGCAGAGTTTTCAGGTCGGCTGTTCAGCTGATGGTTGCACAACATTCAACACACAAACTCCCAGCGGTTTAGGAGATTTTATGTTTTAAGAATCAGAATGCAAATTAGATCAAGTTGCTCAAAGAACGGGATTTAAAGATTAAAGGTTATTATTATTATTATTATTATTATTATTATTATTATTATTATTATTATTATTATTATGTGTCGTTTATATCTAAATAACTAAAAATGTCGTTGTATGACTGTCTTTGCATCTCTCAGCACGATTTAATCCACTAAATTGTGAGACAAAGCATAGGTTTTTCTTCATTATGCAGATTTGGTAAGTAACTGTTAAATGTGCCCTGCAGGGTCGGATTAAAATAGGACTGTATCTTGTCATTTTAAAAAAAAAAGTGTTGCATTTATCGTACTGGGAACAAGGACTAAATCCCATTTCCTCCCCATCAAAGTTTCCACATGACTAGTTAAATGTGTGCCCCCTCTGGTTGTAACTTAAAGTGTGGATAGTTAGTTAGGGGATTAGGAGTTAAAGAAAACAGGCACTATTTCTGGAAAAGCCCTTCTGTAACACAACAAAGAAGGTTGTTTATAATAACTGCTTTCCAAAGCATTTAAATTAGATTTTTAGCAACCAAAAATCTACCCCAAAAATGCATGCAAATTGGTTCCTCACGTTTGTAGGTTCAGTTTGAGCAGCTTGTTTTATCTCTTCTTTTATTTCAAAGTTCTGCCCGGCAGAGAATCATCTTTGCTGTTTGCAACAAGCAGCAGATCTGCACAGAAGCCTGTCTCTGAGTGGATGAAGGAACAGCACTATGAGCCATCCCTCCCCACAAGGCCCTGTGTTCATCACTGTGGGAGAAGCAGGATCCTCCAGTGGATCAGTCTTCTGCCGCGCGCGTGTGTGACTGTGTGTGCAGCAGAGATCAGCCTGAGGCGGCTCGGCGGAGCCCTGCCAGCTGCTTCTGCCCCAACCAGACAGCCAACAGCTTCCAATCACATGTCAGCAATATGGGAAACAGAGCTTCTGTCCAGTGGGCCGCTGACATGTGTTAGCCTTTGGCATGTGCATGCATAATGTAGCAGTCATGCACCCCATAGCTGCAGGCTTTGAGCAAAAAGAAAATGTATGTTTCTATGAGCCAAGTCGGTTTCTCTAACTTCCAGAGGCTCGTCCAGAAAGTTTTCAGGGAGGCGGCCACATGGGGGACAACTGATAATCCTGAGGTAGCACAAAGAAACTGCAACACCATGACAGACTGTCAGGATTGTCTTTATCATGGCAGTACCTAGAGGTTCATCTCAATAAATAAAATTTTAAAAAAGTTATCAAAAAGCTAATCTCTTCTCGTCAGTTAATTGAAAACATGAAACTCCATATACATCTTTATCATGGCAGTACCTAGAGGTTCATCTTAATAAATAAAATTTTTTTAAAAAGTTATCAAAAAGCTAATCTCTTCTCGTCAGTTAATTGAAAAACATGAAACTCCATATACATGTATTAATACATGTTTATGGATGTTCATTATGCTGTTTTAAGGCAAAGTTTAGTGGAAGGAAAAAGTGTGGAAGAAAAAAGTGCACAAGCAGCAGGGATAACTGCAATATACAGACTACTGGTGTCCAACCTGTTTATTGAACTTCAGGTTTTCATTAGATGTAAACCACAATAGTCAAAATCAACTGATATAAACAACGCAAGAAGCTATATAAAAATGTATGACACGTGACATTCACATTTTAATTAAATAAATTTTTCAACTGACTTGCACTTCATTGAAGAACCTGCAGCCGAGTGGGTTCTGGAGCCAGTGATAAATACACTGTAAAAGGACAACAATTACAAATAATCATCAATAAATAAATAAATAAATAAAGCTACAACTCTTTCTGTCAATAATTACATAATCTGGTATGGACATGTGACTGCCTTGATGAGTTGGACTGTGGAAGGGAGCCAGTAAATTTATGGAGGTAGCAAATGTCCCCCTGATCTCCCCTTGGTGGCACCACTACTAATTCCCCCCTTTTGTCATTTTGTTTTTGTTCCTCTTCCCTCTGTCTTTGCCCTTGCTTTCTTTAGTGTGATGATTTCATGATAATATGAGGAATGATGGCTGCACTGTGTGATTGGCTGATTAGTTTGTGTGTGTGCGTGCGTAGAGGGTGGGGGTCTGTGTACACACACATCTTCCTCTCCACAGAAATCTACGGATGAGCAACTCCCACATAAGCTCCTGATCACTTCTGTAAATGCTTCCTGTCACCTTCAGTGGTGTAATGATCATGAAAATTGTGACCTTGATCTATGGAAAGCCATAATGTGACTGAATGGCCTCCTCCCATGCACTTTCTCAACCCGGAGCCGCGCTAAAAGGACGACTCTGAGGAAGATTGTTAGGCGGCAATAAAAAGCCGTGGTTTGGCTTGTAATGGCACGGGCTATACCCTCCTCTTCACAGCCGTTTGACTAAATCTTCAGTGACGGAGGCCTCTGTGAATGGAGATGAGAGCCGGGGCTGATGCTCGTCCTGCATGCGCGGAGGAAATTTTATTGTCTGGAGGTCCAACATGATCAGGCGCACAACTGTGTTTATAAGATAGGAGGCTGAACAGTGCTCCGATGTTATGCGCAGTATTTGTGATTGAGAGGTAGAATTTAAAAATCCCTCTTCAGTCCAAGTGTTATTGCGTATATTATCACTGAACAGGGAGAGGCTGTGACTACGACCATTGCAGTAGATGTTTCTGGGCCTGTTTGCATAACATCTAATGAGTCACAGTTACTCTTTTGTGTGGCAAAAGAGTCACTTTTGTTACATTTATTTTCAGTTTTGATTTGGCCCAAGAGATGATCGTAAGTTATACATGAAAATCAAATTTTTCTCAGATGGATGGATGAATGGATGAATGGATGGATGGATGGATGGATGGGTAGAGGAAGGCCAAGAGACATAAATATTTTTTCATGCAAGATTTGCATCAAACTCCATTCTTTTCCAAACTGCGTAGGCTCCCTGAATTAGTAATAAATAAAACATCTTTGGCATGATGCTGCTCGGATTCTCATTTAGTCTGGCAAATCTGCTTTGCGCAACATTGTTTATGATCACACCCTTGCCAGCTTTTCATATTTAAACGAGCAAAGGTTTAATTACCAAATGATGACAGTGTCATATGGTGCCATGATGGCACGGGGTGTCTAATGAATGCAGAGGAGCAAGGGATGTGCATGCGACACTGAGTGACAGTGGGATGCACAGATCAAAACAGGGGAAAAAATATAGAGGGAGGAGGGTGGGGGGGACCGTAAAACATCTGTAATTTGCACTGCACTAATGTTCAATGGTTGCTCATGGATTAAGAATTTTAAACTATTGTCTGCCAGATGGAAGAGAAGACAGAGGGAGGGAAAAGAGGAGGCGGAGGAGTGTGCTCCTGAGCAGCGAATTTACATCTGTATATCAACCCCAGATTCAGCAATCAGACAGGAAAAACCAACTGCCTCTGAAAACACTCTCAGGGCGTCGCATCTATTACCTATTTTCCAGCAGTGCAAACATTAGAGAGCGTTTGTTTTTGTTTTTTTTTGCCATCCGTTTTTTTCTCAGAGGTGTATTTAAATTTGCCAAGACAGCTTGCAGACTGCGGGGAGTTTTCCTGCACAACTCCGCTCTATCCGTCTCTATATAATCATGAGACAGCTCAGAGCGTCGGACCCGCGGTCTGCTCGCACATCAGAGTTAATTTCACCAGGATGTTGATGTGCTCTGAAATATTGCTCTGAAGTAGTATCAGTTAGTGGGCCTGCCAGAACATGTACATGCTTAACCAGGCATGAAACCTTGCTGAATTACACTGTATTTATACTTCTATCAGATCGGTGCTTTTGTCATTGAAATTCAGTCCAGTTGCCTGTCTTTTTTTATGGCTGGCACTATTAATGCATGGGGTAATGCTGTTGCAGAGTACAAAAGAACTACTCACAAATTTCATTCAACGTGTGGCCAGCTCTGTTTTCAGAGTTTATGTCGAGATTTTTTTAAATATATATATTAAGCACAAATATTTTTCAAAAATACTCATATTCATTGAATATTTGTCATTTTATAATGTTGCAGCCTCAAACGTCACTCTGTTTTGTGCAGGATGTATGCAATAAACCCACAAGCCATAGCATAGTTGTCAAATTAAAGAAAAATATTCAGTTTTTGTTTTTTTACCTATATTCTGAACAGTGTGGCATATGCATTTGTTTTCAATATCGCAGAACGAAATCCCCTGAAAACGACACTCCCCAGAAGTCAGCTACAAAGAAAATGCAGTCCGTGTGTGTGTGTAGTGTAATCTCTTTATAAATACAGTTGTAGTGTGAAAGGCCTAAGAGGTTTGCTAGAGAACAAAATATAAGAAACAGAAAGAAAATAGGAAAACTGAGAACATTGTGAAACTTGGCCGACAAACTAAACCAAAAGGCCATCCTGAAATTCCGGGTACACTATTAACAACAAAGTCATAATTAACAACAGCACCAAGTTCCTTCTCCCTGCTGCTAATCAAAGCTAAAAAAAAAAAAAAAACTTGTTTCTCAACATCCCTTGTCAAAGTAACATTTTAAGTTTAAAATGAGTCCCTTGGATGGTTTATTCAATGATAGATCAAGTAATCCACTAGACCAGGCTGCAGTGTGTGCCCATCCTTTCATTAGTAATTAAGTGCTATTGTCATGCTGTAACGTAATGAGTTTACCCTGACCATTAATCCTGTGACACTGAGGGCTCCTCCCTCTGAATGAAACACCAGGACACAACACTTTAATGCTTTAAACTGAAATACGTTCTTGGGTTTTAAAAAAAAAAAAAAAAAAAAAAAAAAAAAAAAATATATATATATATATATATATATATATATATATATATATATATATATATATATATATGTGCACGCATACTGTTTTAAACTCCAAGTTCATCACATCTTCATTTAGTCACGTTGACGTTCGCTTGTTGTTTTTATTGTCTTTTTGAAGAAAGAGCAGCCTCCTTGTTTCAGAGTGAGCTGGATGTACGCAGAGGCGAACACATGTCGCAGCAGTTGTTGCAAGCGATTCATCCAGGCCCTCTGACTGTACAGGTCTCTCATGGCCTCCTCCCCAGGACTGCAGAAACATCTGTCACAGCGGCTGCCATTTTCCTCTGTGGTCAGAGCGTCAGATGAAGGTGCTGCCTGCTCACCTCATGACATGGTACACATGGGTACCTCCAACAACAGCGCTCATTAACAGGCAAATGGAGCAGGAGCCCCAGCAAATTGAGCAGTGGTTTTTTTTTTTTGCCAGCATTGGGCCTGCCAGATTGTTCAAATAGCCAAAGTGACATCATCAAGTGCCAGCCCCCTTTGCCCCTACCCCCACTGCAAAGAAATTAACATCCCTAATCATGTGCCAGGCTAAACATTATTCTTCATGATTCAGATCAGCCATGCTTGCCTTCCACTTGCAAAGTATCGCTCTCCTCTCTGGGCCAAAAGCAGCCAGCCTTGGACTGATTGCTCAGCCTTTTGTGCCCTTCATTTGGAAGAGCCGTGAATACATTTGAAAATCATCAACCATGAGCGTCTCTGATGCAGAGCTGGGCATTTGAGCAGTGCAGATATAAAATGTGAATCTGGGAAACAAAAGGAGGCGTCTTGTTGTGCGACTGGAGTGCTGGGCTGGACATTCGGGGGACAGTACTTGTCTGGTTTGAGTCTTACCTAAAGAACAGGGGGTCTTTGTGCACATTACATGCGGGTTGCCCCAAGGTTCCATCTTTGGGCCTTCCTTATTTCATGTCTGTATGCTTCTGCTAGCTCACAGTATAACACGGTAATAAGACTTGTTACCACAAATACACAAATGATGCACATCTCTAATTACAATGTCACCGGGTGAATATAAATCCATTAAAAGGTTAAGCAAAGCCTTAAACCAAGTAAATGCAATAACGTGCAATAACTTTGTCCAGCTGCGTAGAAAAAGAAAAACTAAAGTTTTTGGACCAACTATTTTTGGACCAAAAGACAAACGATTAAGGACTCAGGACGAAGCTTCACTACTATTTAGGCTTGAAATCTGGTGTTCTGGTTCAGGTCTAATCCGAATTAATCAAAAACAAAACAAAAAACAAAAAGAAACCAGAGTTCCTTCAAATCAAAGCTAAAATCCCAGTTTGTTTCAAATTGCCTTAAATTAATAACTGGAACATAGAGTAATTTAATGCTCATTCAAGTATTTTATGATGATGATTTTTGATAACATTTGAGAAAACGTAATGTTTGTTGTTTTAGGTTTTCATCATGTGATGCACATTGAATTGCCTGAATTGCTATGAGTTACGCAGTTAAACTTGCATTGCCTTTTCTGCAATAAGGCTCAAATTGGTTTGTATTTTTTAACTGGATTATGATCATATGACTGAATTATACTGGAATGATTTGAATTGATGTGAATTGAACTGATTTAGAGTCTACAACTATATGTGAACACAACCTGTCTGTCCTGTAAAGTGGCTTGTGATGTCACATGTTATCCGGTGCTGTATTAATAAATAAAGTGACCTGAATTAAACTGATTTTTTATTTTTTTATTTTTTTTATTTGTACTGATTTGATTAAACCGAAAAGAATCATAATGAATTGTATTGAACTCAATGGAATTGAAAGGAGAAATTGACACAGTTCATTTATTTTCTATGAAATACACATTTTATGCACATTGTATTAAACAAATAAATTACAATGATAAGTGCTGTTCAACCAAACTGACACTTTTATTAAAACATTGACTTGATGCCCTTGAGTTCATGTTTTATTACACCCATCACAGCCTGTTTGAAGGAATTTGCCTTTTTAATTATTATTTGTTCATCTGATTGCTTATGAATTGGGGCAAATGGAGGAGACTAAGGAGTACTTTCTAAAGAAAGAAAACAAATAATTAATATCAACAGTAAAATCTCAAATGGTAAAGAGTTAGATCTTTGAGCTCAATTCTAATTCTCAGAATAAAACACTGTGATTTTACAAATTAGGCTCATTATAAGAAAATAAGACAAAGCATGATTTTCATCCTTTAGTCATGGACTGACATGTCAACTAGCTGGAGATAAACATTCGAAACAATATAACAGGAACAAAACTAAGCATGAAAAGAGAGGAAGCTTGGCATATTTAATCAGTTACCACGCATTAGAACGTTTGTTTATAGAAATAAAGTGCTACAAGAGCTTTGATGTTAATTAATTTAAAGTCTACCCCCTTAGCCCCTTACATTGTGCTGATGGCTGCTGCTGGGGTACTTTCATGGCAGGTAAACTTATGTCTCATTGGATTTCCATCAATGCCTCTGAGGTGTATATGAAACAAACGGTTGCGACACAGATTAGCGAGACTGTTAACATGATTGCTGATTAATAAAACCAATTAGAACTCACAGCAAAGCAACAAAGACGAGCAGATCAGCCTGATAACGACGATAAGAGAAGGACGATGTAATCGCAACATGCTCTGAGACGCCTCAGCTTCCCCTTATCGCGTTTTCTGTGTCCAGCCGACAAATGTCCGAGCCGCTTTGCTGAGGAAAAAGCCGACGCCGAGTTATCTTTCCTCCAGGCGTATTTTTAGATTTTGCAGAGCAGTGAAAAGGAGTAAGAAGTGCTTATCCATGTGTCCTCTTGACTTTTTTTTGTGTGTGTGTGTGTGTGCGTGCGTGTGTGTGTGTTGCCACTTCATCAGTGCTGCACACACAGTATAACTGAAGTCTCAGGAGGCCGCTCTCTGGACAATGATGTATTTAAGCCTCTACAGAGGTCAGATGGACTCTGTCCAGAACATCACCTGCAATCAATAGTGTTGGTAAACCAGGCACAACTGAGCAGACATGGAGGGTCCTCATCTAAACACACTGTGAGGGAAAGGAACGGGCCATTGCACCGCTAAAACTGGGAGAAGAATGGCTCAGCGTGCTGCTCCTTAAGCCCGGGCCACTCAGGAAGTTCCTAGTAATGCTGGAAATCAGACCACCATTCATAACAGATGGTGTAACTCTATTAAGCAGCAGAAATGTTTACTCTGCTTCCAATAAAAATCACTGTAAACATATTTACATTACTTATTCTAGAAGGTTTGTTTGTTTGTTTGTTTGTTTGTTTGTTTGTTTGTTTGTTTGTTTGTTTTTAAGCATGCTGTGGCTAATCTAATAAAAATAAAGTGTGGGTTGTAATCTAGTAAAAATGCTCAACATATTATAAAAAGATAACAGATACAGTTTCAAACATGTGAGGAACTAGTCATGCATTCACACAAATACTATTTTCACAGTTAATTACCGTTTATTGAATGTCTATTAAAACCTTCTTCTCAGTACATTCTGATAAAATTAATATGAAGTCACCACAAATATGACCTTTCACACGTATCTTTGTGTTTATTCAAATATCCTTAGATCACCTTTTTAATGGCCAAACAACTTATTACTCATGAATCTTCAAAATGTTCTAATGTTATTATAACCCTGAAGAGTTTTGATTGAAAGACATATTCTTAGAATGCCTGTTTGCCTCGTATTTAAAGGGTTCCACACTATATTTCTGATTCAGGAAGCATTTTAAAATAATCTATGACTTGTTAACTTTAAATGATAAATTATGTTTCAACCGCAGAATTTTCACTGCAGTTACTATATATATATATATATATATATATATATATATATATATTTTTTTTTTTTTTTCTATTGGCTAACCCTAAGCTTAGATTTGGCTGATCAGGCTGGTGATTTGTCCTGCCCTGGCTTAAAGAAATAGGGCAAAAATAAAAAGGGAAGTCTTGGGTGAAACAAGCCAAGAATATATTTAATCCAAAACTGATCAGCTGAGATGAGAAATGCAGGTCAAGAGAGACTTTCTGGTTTGCAAAGATGACGACAAGGCAGTTCTGATCAGAGAGCTGACTGTTACAGTTGAAACTTTGAAATACTCTGTTATTTTTCTTTTCACCATCAAAGTCCTTTCTTTAGTCTTCAGAGAGAAACCAAGAAAACATTTAAACAAAAGCTAAACTGCAAGCCATCTTGGACATTATATTTATGCTCAGTTCTGATTCTGAAATTTCCTCTAAGAAGTCATACGACACTGTAGAATTTGTGTCAGAATCTTTTGCTTCATGTCGTTTGTGTTTCCCTGACTAATTTGAATGGTCATGTAATGTAACGTAATTGATTGATGGCAAATGTTTAAATTTTGAGAAATTCCCAGTTTTTTTTTTTTTCTTTTTTGTAGACTAGATTACTCACCAAGGAACGATTTTATTCTTGAGACTGAATGAGATTTTCTTCTCTGAACCTCTTACCCTGTTTTATTTCATGTTATTTTAGCATTTGTTTTATTTTATTTTTTAAACTTTGTGCCTTAAAAACCATTAATGTCATAATTATTACATTTACACCTTATTGATAGATAAAAAAAACAAAAAAAAAAACATGTAATTCTGGCTAGTTAGGGTTATTGCACACACTTTTAAGTTCCTTTTATTTTTTTAATACATTTTTATTATGTGTTTATAATAGAATAATTAAGCGTTCAACAACATTATGGTTTGTTTTTCTTTTCATCATGAAGGACCAAATATCCATCAATGTTGGCAAAAAGCAAAACAAATGAAATAATCTGATTTTGAATTTTTCTGTGAATAGCAAACTATTAAACATGTCAGAGACATTTCAGTATTACATCAGCAATTAAAAAGATAAAAATAAATAAATGAAAACAACATATTGCTAATGGCATATTTAATTGGTCCTATTTTTTTTTTTTTTAGGATTATTTAGTTTAAAATTAGAAAGATGCCTTACTCTATTGGGCTGGGAATGGAATCAGCCTTTTTTTTTGTTGCTTGTCAATGAAGAATCATATTTATTACCCATTTTATTAACGGCACCAAAACAAAGAACACCACAATTTTTTTTTTGATGCAGTTTTCTCAAATCCGATAAAAATCAGGTAAAGGTTATAAATCTATGCATAAACACAGTTACATTTGTAGTTATTTAATTTTCAGTTGGACTCAAATCTATGACTCATGTAAAGAACCCTATGGACATACATTTTAGTTGAAAAGTAAATGAAACTGTATGAGCAGCTCAAATCTAAAAAAAAATAAATAAATTAAAAAAAATAAAACTGGTCTAAGACATGAAAAGCCTGATTGGCAAATTTCCGTTAGTTCTTTTTAATGTAGCATTTCTTGCGCGTTTATATATATATATTTTTTGGTACAGTTTCTATTTCTGACCCCATCTTATCATCTTTTGGTGAAAACAGATCTGCCAGCAGGCTAAACCTTTTATCGTCAGAATGCTGGACTCAGTCATGTGTCTGTGAACTTGAGTACACCCCCCTCACCCTCAAAATAAAAAAAAGAAGGCACAATGAATTCAGAGCCACCGGGTGTCAACTGCAAGTGGGTTTTGAAGAATTGGCGTAGTCATTTAGGCAGCACCTCACATCCTTCACAAACAAATGAAGTCTCCAGCGCTTCAAAGTGAGATTGATCTCCTTTTGAAAGTCGGCACAGAACACTGGGATTCTGAATATTGAGAAAGGTGCCTCTCTCCATGGAAACCTAGAAAAAGCCCACTCCCCTCTCCTTTCTCCATCCCATCCTCCACTGAAGTGATGTAGAAACCAGTACGCGATGGAGTTATTTTTTTTATTATTATTTCAAACTTCATCAGTATTCACTCATTCATCGTGAGTCCTGGCAGCAAATTCTCAACTGTATTACCGGATGGATGTCCCCCCGCCACCCCTCTTTTGTCACTTTGAGGAGTGTCTCGGATGGAATTTAAATTAAAACAGAACAATTCTCAATTTTTATGGACCTCAGTCACAGCCATATATATCACTTAATGGTGGAAAACTTTTCAATTTTACTCAAGTAGGTCTTTGGCACTATTCAGCCATTAAATAGGTCAGGGATGGATGTGCATAGTTTACTCTCTCAGTTCTATAAAACAGATGAAAAATCCCACCCTATGTTGATAAAATGCTTTATTTGAAAATGTGCAATCAATAGGCAAAAAGGGAATGAATTTCCTTGTTTTACAAAAATCCCAACTGGAAGGAATTTTTTTTTTTTTTTTAAATCTTAGGCGTGATGAAAAATAAATCAGGTGTTAATAAAGAGGTTTAACAGCCAGTGAACCCAGTAACTGCGTGTATCGGAGCTGGTCAGCCATGTTTGCGCTGACCCATGTGAGCATGGGTCACAACGTCTGCAAAAGCCTGTGACGGAGAAGCAGCAACATCTCTTTATGGCGCACAGTCGATACGTGCTGTAATTTGGTTATGGTGTGATTAGAATGACAAAATGTCCTGCATGGAATCAGACCACAGGACTTCCAAAGTATTACGAAACTTAAAAAATAAATAAATAAACAAATAAAAATCTTTTAAGAAATTGTCTCAAAATGCATGGCTTTGCCATCAAAGGGACATTGCTTTCTGATAATTACTCCTTTGTGTAATGTAAACCTCTAAAAGCAGATTAAGTGTTCTTTTAATAAGCTTGAAACCTGAATTAATTACAAATCTGTTCCAAAACAGGTTTTTTTGCTATAAAAATGTTAATTACCAGGAGGACCTCCCTTTTGGCATTGCGTATTCCCAGCTGACGACAGGGCGCTCGTCCACCGTCGCCACTTAATGACGGTAATATTAAACGCTCGCCGAATGTTGTCATGCTTTTGTCTTCATTCATATCAAAATGAAGTTCTTTGAGGCCCACATTTATCAATCACGGTGGGGCTCCAGCTGTTCACGAGTCTTTGGCCTGACTTCAACAGCCAGGCTTACAAATTGTCTCTGAATAGTGGCGAGCGAGACCCCTTCCACCCCTCCTTTTGTCGCTGCCTCCTGACAAATGCTCCTAGGCTGCCTCTCACCAGACACACACACACACACACCCTTTTCTACCTTCTGCTCGCTGCTATCAGATGGCCTCCTTTGCATTCTCACACGCCTCACTGTGGGCGTCTTTATCCGTGAGGCTGCTGGAAGCCTGAAACATCCGAAAGGGACACATCAAACTCAGTGTTCTTCTCTGGGTCCCCCCTGCTGTGCGTTTTCTCTCTTTTTGGTCTGTTCAAAATCTTCATGCTGGTCAAGGCATTATGGTTCAGTACTTTGAAAAAGTCCCACTATTGCTTAAACTTTTTAATATTTTTGAAACGTTGCAGCCATAAATTGTACTGTATTTTTGTTTTTTTTTATTGTGATTTTAGGTGTTAGAGAAATAAATCATTCCATCACTGTGAAGAGAAATGAAAAGAGTAAATTGTTTCCTTTTCTTTAAACAAAAAATAAAATCTGAAATGTGTGTTTATACACAGTTTGAGCATTGAACATTTCACATAGCACTGTGCAACCCATTCTTCCAAAACTGAAATGGGTTTTGCACAGCAAACCCAAAGTAAAACAAACACTGCACATAATCCTGAACGCACCCAGTAACACAAGGTGGAGGCAGCATCATGCTGTGGTGTAGGAGTTCCTTAGGAGCACAGTGAAACTGTTCAGAGATGATGGGATGACAAAGCTAAACATTGATTATTCCTGGACAAAAATCTGTTGAAGGCTGGAAAAATGACAGAGCTAATAGAGACATGATCCACTTGCATCTGGAATTGTCAAGAAAACTGGTTCTACAAAGTAAAGTCACCAAACGTTGAAGAGGATGAATGATTTTACATTTACAACAGAGTGCTCCTTTGTGCTGATCAAATAAAATCCAGCTGAAAACACTGAACTTTGTGGTGGTAACATGATCAAAAGGACAACATTTTCAAGGATTTGTCGTTCTTCTGGAACACCCTGTTGATGGTGTGAAAAAGGAACGCTTCCTTAATTAGAAAATATTTATTGAGGTATGAGCTGATGAAATAAATCTCTTTTTATAGTGCACCTTAGCAAATATGAAATATGAACAAGTGTGAAAAAGAGAGAAAAGGATGTTCTCTGACTTCATTCTACATCAAAGCCTGGGTCTTTCAGTGACTGGCAGTCAGCACTCCACTTTGGTTTTGAATCATCTGTCACATACCAAACTCCCGCTGAAAAAACCATCTGAGACTGACAAGCCACAAGTCCCTCCAACTGCTGCTTAGTGACAGCAGTCAGCTTCAGACTTCAGTGATTTAGCCCTGAAGGACAGGCAGAGGCACAGATTTCACTTCACCAACAAACTTCACTTCAGTTATTACCCACTTTAGAGGTCTTTACTTTTGTCAACCCTTTATTAAAAGTCTTGAATCAACGTATTACAATGCCAGGAACAGAGATTTGTTCTAATGTTTCTACTTTTAAATGTTGCTAATTTCTTTCTGATTATGAAATCTCCACAACAAATACTAAATAGATGTTGCTGTGATATCCTAGATGTGAAGGGGGAAAAAAAACAGACTGTGAAAAGTTCTTCAAAGACCAAACTCCTACTGAAAAGGTCCAAAGGTGAAGTTGTGTTTGACCTAACCTTGCTTTTGCAAAAACTTGAATATGAAAATTAAACTAACGACTTAATTTCTGATGACATAAATTACCCAGGCCCTCTAACACTGAGGGTCTGGGTCAGATTTTGTTTTAAGAGTGGGTTTTATTTAGTATTATAATAGGCAATCCACATCATTCACCATGTAAATCTTTGAAGGAAGTGTTTATAAAGACCTTAAAAAGTATCAGGATCAGAATGAGCTTTATTGCCCACAATTTTGTGCATGAAAAGTTTCATGAGCTTTGGTCTTGTGTTTCTCTTTATTTTAGGATTCATCAGTCTTTTCATATTCAGTCCAATTCTTAAGTGTAAGATTCCTTGTAGTTCATTCTATTTTTTTGATATGCTTAGTTGGAAGTTACATTTGCTCGACCTTAGTTCCTGATTTTTTGTTGTTTTTTTTCTTAGCATTTGGTTAATAATCTATTATATTTTACTTCCTGTTTACAGAGATTTATGCCGCTGCTGTTTACTTCTGTGTTTCCAGAACTACCTCGTAGCTTTCCCTCTGTGTCACGGCTGCATACAGTCAAGGCCTGTCTCCTACTTGGTTTTCTCATACAGGCTAGTTCTGTGTTATTTTTGATTCCCCATTGAACCTGAGTTTTTTTATTTTTTATTTTATTAATTCATTTTCAATGCAACTATTTTTTGGTACGCTTTGCACTTAGTTGAGTATTGTTTTATGTGCTGTAAACTGCTCTCACAAAGGTTCACGTTCAGCTTTCTCTCTTCAGTCTTCACTCACTTGGCCCTGACCTCGAGATTTAAGTTCAGCAAACTGATTCATCTTCATTCATGTTTTTTTTTTTTTTTGACCAATCCCGAAAAATCATGATGGAAAAGAAATGCAGCATCCCAAAAGAAAAATGGCATCTCCCTTCAGATAAAAAATGGAAATGTCATCCGGGGATGAATGAAATGTTCAGGTTGTCTTCTGTATCTATTTCAGAAGAAATAATTAAGACAGATGGGCAGATGAATTAACTGTCCTCCAAGGTCAAACAGCGATTGCCTTATTACTCTATTATTTCATTGTGCTGGAACTATACCATTGATACCATTTCATGATATTTTGTACTTCCACACCAGAGGAGCGAGTGGGAGAGAGGTACAAATTGATTGTTTGGCAACCAGATCAGTCATAGTCATGTTCGGCAGATGGATTAATGGCTTTGATGCAGTTTGAAGCAGAGACACTGCCTACATAAAGACAGGAGAGATTGGTTTGGGCCCTGGGGAGCTGAATGGATGTGTGGCTTGCATGTAAGGTTGCTTGGTTGTGTTGCAGAGGGAGACAGGGTAAGAAATGTTAGCAGTGACTTTGTTACATTCTTACAATTGTACTTTTTGCCATTACATGTCATTGATTACCAGGCTCATGCTTTTCTAGTATCTGTCAACCAACATTCTTGTTGCCACATTCAAAATGTCAATTCATAACACATTTCTGTGTTCTATAAAGTGTGCAGTGATTGCCATAGTTTTAAAGGTACTGAAATCTTATTGTAACCTCACAGTACAGCAATCAAAGGATTCACATCCCTTTAACTTTTCTAAATTTATTGTGATACAACCACCATCTTGTGGCTGCAACCCCTAAACTGGAGAAGAGCCTGCAAACATATCCTAGGAGTTTGAATCCCAGCATGAAGTTTAAGTGTTACAAGGATTGATTCAGCAGCAAGAATGCAGGTTTTATTTAATATCACTGAATGCAGATTTCATGCTGAGGCCTACTGGAATCTCTTTCTTTTGGCTAAATAAGAATTTTTGCAAATGTCTTTTATTGTGAAATGAACCAGATGTGAATGCTTTTCCAGTTAACTCAGACATGATTTCAGGTGATCCCCTCAAATAATTTCTAAATGTGGTGAAATTAATCAGCTCCAGTCTAATTGAGGTCAGTGTCTTGATACTGCATCAGCGGGAAAAGAAGTCCCACAATGATTCGTTGTGGTACGAGTACTAATATGAAATTATTTTTATAGCTTTAAATCTCATTAATATTTTAGGAAAACATGTAGGGGGTGAGAGGCAGCATAATCTTATTGAAGTGACATTCTCATTTGACTACTTATATGGTTAGATGTGTATGGTGATAATTTACCTGAGGCTATAAGATGGTATCAAATTAATGAAGAGTGAATATTAATCTCATACTTTTTCCTTCATTGAGCTGTTTTACTTATTTTCAGTAAAATAATTTTTTTTTTAAATAAAATTGTCAGTGTACATGCATCTAATGGCTTATGAAATTGCCCGGGTCTATTATGAGAACTGAAAGTTTTTTTAGTGGGAAAGTGGAGTGCAGCATGTGGCCCTTCAGTTTGTGTTTTCATAGTCACAGGAGAATAATAACTAAACAAGAATGTTGTTACTCTGTAATGGGAGTGAGACAAAATGGTTTCTCTCACCATTATCAACTCCATTTCTTCCTTCCATTCTATCTGATGATCAATTAGATCTTAATGGATAGCCTGCTGTGTTGTGAGATGATGACCAACATGTTTTTGTATTGAACTAAGTAAATGACAGAACCACACAGAACTGAACGTCCCCTCCAAATTATTCTCTGTATGTTTCAGTTGTTGATTACATCATTTTAAATGCATCGTGATCGGATTTACATTTGGATTTCCAAAGTAATTTTGTCATTAACTTTTATAGCCTAAGAAGAAGTTATTATTTTTTGCAACTATTACACAAATATGCTCCAGTTCTTAACAAGTTCCTTTAAGAGTTTAGATTTTATGATTACCGGCCATAGGTGAACCAAAATTGCACATCATTTTCACATGCAAAGAAAACAAACGGAGGTCAAAATCAGCAAAATAGTGTTCTGTGTATTTGAATTCAAGTTTATGACAAACATCACATGTAAAATTTCATGACCATTTAAGGGTAGTTATTGTGGATTCGTAATGGGATTGGTATGACCAAAGTTTCCCAACACTAGTGATGGAAGCCTTATGTCCTATACTCCATGTTTAGGGGTGGCAGAGGAAGTGTGATGGTTATATTTAATCAAGTTTTTGGGAAGCCAGCCTGTTCTCTCGCCTGACAAATAAGAGGTATGTTCATATTTATTTACTGTTGGACACAAAACCTGCACAAAGGATGTTAAACAGATAAGTACTTATTACTTATAAGCCACTATTTTTTCCCCACAAGACTCAAATGTATTTACACACAGAGAAAAAATACTACTTATGCAATAATAATCAATTCTTTATCTTAAAAAGGGACATAGCTTATGTTTTATTCCTTTATCGTCAGTTCGAAACAAAATAATCCAGTCCAGGTTTTTGTCCTTGCCAGTTCAATCCATCCAAAAAAAAAAGTAACAAAAACAAAAACTCCACTCCGCACTTTACAGGCAATCCACAACAGAGTTTCAAACAACAATGCTCTGCTAGCTAACACACAACTTTACAACTTGTACAAGCAGCTGCAGAGATAGACAGGTTTTTATGACTCGCGGTTTGGAAAGACACTTGGTCCAAAGAGAAGCGCTTCTGTTGTGAGCCAGGCAAGTTGTCAGACGATTCAGGACAAGCTGCCACTGACCGCCTGTCAGACGACGCTCCCTTTGCCGCGCTTCCTTTCAAAGGGGCGTTGTAACCGGAAAACACTGGGCTTGGCTCGCCACTGTGTCGGAGAATGCATGCTCCAAAAGGAAATGGGGCGTGGAGGTGAGTGCAATGTATGCGAAATATTTAATATATTGGGTTGATGCATGTGGTTACTGAAGCCTAGATGCAATAGATGAGTTTGCTGTACTTCAAATTGTTGAAGAAGATCTTGCTGGTTATGATAAAGAGGTGTCAGGATCACAGGACAACACAGATCCTTCTAACAATGGAAAGACCAGTTACCGTATTTTCCGCACTATAAGGACTATAAGGCGGACCTTCAATGAATGGCCTATTTTAAAACTTTTTTATATATAAGGCGCACCGCATTATAAGGCGCATAGAGTAGACGCTACAGTAGAGGCTGGAGTTACGTTATGTACCCACTAGATGGAGCTGCACTAAAGGGAATGTCAACAAAACAGTATGACTCCAGCTGGCGAGGAGAGCCTTCCGCGACTGGCCGGACGATGGTCACCGTTCACCGTTCCTGCCCAGCATGTTCGTGGAGAACGTGGTGCTAAATGACCTGCAGACGACCTGATTCTAGACGATTGGTAGGTAGATTGGTCAGTCAAACTTTATTAATAGGTTACAAACCAGCATTCTGACAACTATCCCAGCATTCACAGCACGCTTCTTCTTCTACGGGAGAAAATGAAGTCAGCGGCTGCTTACTGTAGTTGCTAGGCCTGTTGTGGCTCAATATTGGTATATATATATATGGTGCACCATCGGCTTTTGAGGAAATTGAAGGTTTTTAGGTGTGCCTTATAGTGCGGAAAGTACGGTAACTCAAAAGTCATATTTTATGGTTGTTGGAGGAAGCTGGAGTACCCAAACAGAATTCATAGAGGCACAAGGAGAACATGCATATTCCTTGTAAACAGTTGGGATTTGAACCCAAGATGGCAAAAGTGCTACCACCTGCTCCACCGTGCTGACTGTTGACACCCGTCTGAGGGTTGTTTAGACCTTTTACAAGGTGGTGCTCCCTGTCACAAACCAAAATATTCAGGAGTAGCTGGAGGAGCAGAACAACCATTTTGAGGTTTTGACTCGAGCATGTGTGAGATGTTTCAGACAAGCAACAACTCATATATTTAATGGCTATGTGGGATAACACATTATCAAAGATTTTATTTTAGACTTTATCGCCTTTGGATCATGTATAATCTGTGCAGATTGTGGTTCTGACAGCGTGGTAATTAACCAGTTTAATCTTTGCAAATTGCAGACCAGAAAGAAACATAATGCTAAAAGAGACAGTTGATTCAACTTTGGCTCAGACCTTGATTAAAAAGGCAGATTATAAAATAGGATTTATTTCTTTATTACTTTGCAAGCATTAATTTTTTTTAGCTCGGAAAATTTTAAATCTACTGTTTTTCTCATTATTTTTTAATTGCCTAAATTAATATCTTTTTTTTCTATCACTCCCTCAAACAGTTAGCATATTTTTTTTAGAAAGCTTTTTACATGAAAAGTAAGTACATAGCTCGCATTTTGAAACCAAAATGGACACATAATTAGTTGTTAACATCTGTCTTCATAATAGAGTGCAACAATATAACACAGTGTTTCAGTTCCCCTTTCATTTGAGCACAAATGGCAATCCCCTATTTTAAATGACAGCGCCATTAGTAGGATAAATTTTCCATGTGAAAGCGGTGAAAATCTCCGATATTCACGTGGTAAGACTACACAGTCCTGCTCCTTTCACAGTCACAAGTCCTGCAATACAAAACCCTGATCAACATCCAAGGCTGCCTCTTGTCAGCCGAGGAATATATAAAGATAAATGATATTATGTTAAATTCCACTTAATGACAAATTTTTAATTTTCTGAACATGGTCATTTTCTGGCTAGTGAGTCAAGTGTAAGGAGCTAATTACGTGAGGATCTGAGCAAAAATAACTCCTCATTTTCAGGGATAATGGAAGAGAAATGTTGTAGATTAATGGCACTATTTATCTTTTTTAAATTTCGATCTTTCTCTGGTGATGGCTGTGCTCCCCTAGGAAAACATTCATAAAATGAAATTGAAGTCGTAACTTAATAGGTTATTAAAATTTTTGAGTGCATATCACTTCTCTTTGCGTAGCGGTGTAAATTTAAATTGAAGTTATGTGGCATTCAGAGTCACTACTTGATATTTTTTTCCCTCCTTCTTTAATGGTTTCACAAAGGAGAAGGAACATGCGTCTTTGTCAGGAGGTATTTGCTATTCTAATTTCATGGCAGGCCAGATTATCAAGAAAGGAACGGCACATTGTTGGCTGCTGACAACTCCTCAGCCTTCAGCCATGTGTTTCCATTAGGAGCCCTGGGTTATCCAGGGGTTTGTTCCTCCTATTATTTTTCATTTCAGTCTTTTATCTTGATTTAAAGTGAGGCTTGCTGAATATTCTCCCCTGCCATTTCATTCCCCTTTTAGGAAGTAAGAAATGCTGTACCGTATGAGGTTTCACAGGAGGGACCTGTGCTCTCAGGGGAGGCGATACAGATCGGTTCAAGGTGGAATAACTATCTTTAGCCAAGCAGTGTGTTTGGGAATGCGGAGAGGAGGAGGGGCGGCAGAGTACCTGGAAGGAACAGGGACACCTGCAGCAGAGGGTTTCTTTCAAGGTCATAGGGCAAACCCTCCCTGAGCCTCTCAGCCAAGTTTACAATGCGTTTTTACTGACGGTGCTGTTTTTGCAACAGGGCTGCACACGTTACTATAAAATGTGTTTCACTTACTGGCCAACAACAATGGAACATTCAGAAATGTTTATTGCAACATCTTTCTTTATGTGGTAAAGAAATAAATGAGTAATATGGTGGTATGCTACGTTTCTTGTAACTTTATCAAACAAGCACCTATAGATACTGAAGTATTAAGACTTTCTCAGTTACCAGATTTGAGTAAAATAGGCAAGGGACCAGAGATTAATATCCATTTAATATGATGGAGTTTTACTCCAGAAATAAAGCTCATTACAGAAACATGAAACAAACAATAAAATCTATTTTCATTTTTGATTCTTTTTGGCAGAAATGAGAGGATCTGTGGTCAGGTATTTGGAACTGTTAAAAAATGACCTCCACCTTGACAAGACCACAACTCCATCTGAACAAAGTGACCCCACAGCATGATGGCCCCTCCACCATGTTTGTGGGCCTAGTGTTCTTTTGGTGAGGCGTCAGACCATGGCACAGTCCCTTACAAGGCTTTGGGAGGTTTTAGCTCCGTTTCTGATATATGAAGGACACAAAAGATTCTTGTTTCATGCAAAACACAACCAATCCTTGTTAGAAATCCCTTCAGCTCCTTTTGTGTTACTGTCAGCCTCTTTGCATCCCCACTGACCGCCAAATCTTTTGAAAAACCCAGTTGTTATATACTATGTCTTCACTGTGACATAGTGTATATGTGGCATTGCGGAACTTTGTAACTGTTCTCTGAACTGGTACCTCTATGCAATGAGATTCTTTACAATTTCTCTTCTGAGACAGAGTGTAGATCTCTGAGGAGTCAACCTGCTCAACAAACACCAATGAGATTAGAAGCAGATATCGAACTCTTTCAAGAAACAGAAATGAACACCATATTCAAAATTCCCACAGTAATATAGTTGGGTACGCCGACTTCGTCACACAGTTCAAAAACTTGACTGCAAGGTTATCGGTCTTTCTAAATGTCCTTAGGTGTGAGTGTGTGCATGGTTGCTTGTCCTCTGTGTCTCTGTGTTGCCATGGGATGAACTGGCAACCTGTCTAGGTTGAACACCCTCCACTGGTGGGAATAAGCACCAGTGGAGGGTCCCCGTATGGGCCAGTAGGTAGACAATGAATTCATGGATATTTTAATCATTCTAACACATGGTGTTTGGTTAAAACCATTAAGCTTCAAACCCAATCTGAGTCTTATATTATAGAAATCATGTAGAAGTTTCTTTCTGTGGAGAGAAACTGGTCCATTTTAATACATTGTTTTGATTATCCCTTCAACCATTTTGGTATCAATTAAATTTGATGTAATGCATGAACATGTAATTCCTAATTTTGAAGGTTTTTTAATATTAATGTATTTGGGATGTTGTGTGTACAATTTCAAAATAGACTTTATATTTTAGTGCTTCCAGGCAAAATGGAGCACTGGACGCTTCAGAAACTTTAGCTAGACCCCAGCCTCTGCCTCTTAGCCACCTTCTCAAGAAGAGTTCATTTATTTACATTCTGAGAAATTTAGAGAAGTTTCCACTTAAATTAAAATGGATACGATTTTGTTCCTCCAATTCAAAAATGGACGCCGTGCAAATTTATCATTTTGCCAGGGAGATAGCACCGTAGCTTCCTATAAAAAAATGCTTCCTGTTTTTTTTTTTTTCCTTCTTTTGCCTTCTCTCTTTTTGTGGTTTCTATTTAGAAATTCTGCAAGCTCAAAACCTCTCACATAGGAATGCTCATGCAATCCTGACCTGTTTAAGCTGTATAACGTTGATAGGTTGTCAGGCCCCCAGCGAAAAGGCCCAGAATAAAGCGAGCTATCCTTTAAATTGCCAGGGTGATATTTGCAGATAATAAAAGAGATAAATCAGACAATGTGGCTGAATATTTCATTTGTTATCCATATTCCTTATGGGCAAAAAATGCTACAGAAATGTAAAAACAGCAATTCCACTTTACCCCCTCTGGAATTGTAACACTTGAGATGCTGTTTTCATGTCTGAAGACAAAGTGCGTGCTCTCCTTCAGCCTGCAACAGATAAATCTAATAGGCAGCCAGAATTACTGGTTGTAATGTTGTGTAGTCTTAACCCAGTCTGCTCTCTCACTAGTTTTATTTCTGTCAATCTCTCAAACTAATGGATCCTTGGCAGAAATAGCTGGAAAATGCTTTCTATTTATAGATTTATAGAATGCAGCGCAAGGGCAAAAAGAAGGTATAGTAATAGCACTGTTGTCTAAAGTGCACACGATGACGATATGTGTACATTTTCATTATTAGGTTTCTGTGAAATTAGTGTGCTTTTGTTTTTTTTCTTTAAATCGTAAGCAGCAATAACACTCCAGCAAACTGTATTCTGCTCCCTTTGCATTCACATTCCAAAATAAAACCTAGGGGAAGCAGTTGCATTCATAAATCACTTTGTTCGCCATTAGTCAGCCTGTGTGTGATTTGGTTATCGAAGACCAAGGATAACATCAGATAGGGATAAAGAAATGGAGAGGCTTAAAGCAGGGCGAGGGTTTGAGCAATATTCTAAGTTTTGATCATTTTATGAGTGCATTCCAATTCATCGTCTGCGAATGGACAGAGTATAACCTTGGTTGTGTCCAAATTCAGGGGCTGCATCCTTTGAAGGACCTGGTCTACCCTGATGATGTGGCCTGGGACCTTCGTTGACTGCGAAGACCAGAGTGAGTAAGTTCTGAACTTGTGTTATTAATGAATATCTTTTTGTGACTGCTCTGCCTCACTTCTTTTGTGTCTTGCAAGAAATCAAGGCAGACAGTAGCAAGCCTGCCAAAACCTGACCATGCACCTAAATGGGCGAGGAAACGGAGTAGCAGCCAGAAAGGCCGTGGTAACTCTGGGGGACCAGCAGAGATCTCCAGCTCAGGTGGGACAATCTGCTTGTGACAAACTTAATTGAAGTGTAGATAAAAGAAAATCAAGATTGAAAACAAGCTTTAAGAAGCTAAATTTTGTGTGAAACACGGTGGTGACTGCATCATGCTGTGGGGATGCTTTTCTAAGCAAGGAAAAGGAAGCTGATCAGAGTTGATGTGAGGATGGAAAGAGCTAAATACGGAGATCAGAGATGGAGGCAGAAGTGTACCTTCTAGAAGAACATTTTTATGTTGTAATGGCCCAGTCAATGTCCAGACCTAAACCAAACTTAGATTCTGTCGCCTTGTATTCTATTTTTCTGTGTGTGAAAAAATATGCAGATTTTGCAGCTGTAGTTGCAGCAAACGGTGGTTCTAGAGAATCAACTCTGGGATTTCAGAACCTAAGCACTTATCATTTTCCTTTCACTTCACAATTATGCTTCGCTTCATCTTGATATACAACATTAAATTATTTTTGCAAGACATTGTACATTAATGCATTTCTACTTAAACTGAACTTAATTGAATTGCGTTTGGCACCTAAACTCATCCAGCCCATGCAGCATCATCACATCAATCAGGTGTTTTTCACCCACTGTGCCCCCTGTGACGTCCTGCTGCTTCCGTGATGGGCCTTTTGCAACACTCTGCCCAGAACATATCCCTCGTCATGCAAATCATGCAGATGTACATGATGTTTCAGAAATGACACCTTAGACCTCCCCCAACCCCTGGGTGAGATTTTCCTCTCTGCAAGTGGCGCTGCTTTAATCTTTATTTCTTCGCGTCTGTCCTCCCAGGACCTATAATATACTGTCTCATTTCTTCTTTTTTGCCCATTTTCTGCTAATTCACCACCATCTGCCTTGGCATCTGTTTGAGAGGAGAAACCGGGAGGGAAAAAAAAAAAAATCTGGAGGTCTGTTCTTTTTCTTCTTGCTCTTCTTTCTTCAACTTTTTTGTTTCTGCTGAACCAAAACTTCCACCCTAACTTGTTTTTCTTGGCTGCATAGGCCTCATCAAATCCCTTTTAAGAATAAAGCTACATGTAAACCTCAAACATGCTTCCTCTGTTGTTGTCAGCCCCCCAGCGAAAAGGCCTCAGCCCTCAATGACAAAAAAGAAGAAGGGAGGGTAAGAGGTCATATCCTTTCCATGTCCAACCGCTTAGTCAATAACCACTGTCAACAGGACACGACAAAAGATCAGAAAAGAGCAATTGTAATTTTTGGACAAAGGCGGGGAGCTTTCATAAGGCCGGGCTGAGAAAGGACACCACCTCCCCCGTGCCTCGCCGCCTCTCCTCCCTTCCCTTCTTTGAGCGTTGCTGACAATGGGGAAGCCTGCTGCAGCGCCGGGGAGAGCCGCGGGATCACCTCAGTCAGTCTGCGGATTACAGACATTCTTTGGCAGGACCAGCGTTGCTGTGGAGAGCCTGCCGGCGTCCTCGTGGGCCCTCTGAGGCCGCGGTGCTGCCTCGGTGCTGCCTCGGGGGCCCCCGCCGTCCCCACCTCCCCTTCCCCTTTTTTGTATTGTGTTTGGATGTTTGACAGACACAGAGCCCATAATAATCTCTTTCCCGCAGGGACCTGCACCATTTGTTTGGCAGACCCTACAAACAGTTTCAATCCCCTCTCTCCCTGCCTTGTCTTCGCTGCTGCAGCCCATCGCCGTCATCTAATTAATGCAGGCTCCCTTTTCATCTCCACTTCCTGTTCATTATTTGATCCTTCCCTCCTGCTCTCTTAAGTCCCGGATTTAAAAGTCACTGCCTCCGCTGGTTATCGTACCACATTTGAGTGGCTGGGGATTAAAATGGTGTCCTTTCCTGCAGATTAAGACTTTCTTACATATTCATTGTTTTACCATTATTCCTGCTAATATCCTCAAAACTACAGCTAAACAGGCCATTTTCACTGAGGGAAAGGATTAACTTCTTCATGCTTGTCTGTTATTTGAAGCAGCTTCATGTGATTTAATTTGCAGCAAACTGTGTACTTTTGCATTGGTAGTAAAATTTGCATTTTAATCAGCATATCCCAAGGGACATAGTTATGTTCTGAGACTGTATGCCTGAAATAGAGCACATTGCTTTGACATAATGAATATTCAGAGTGATTACTTAGATAACAAGCTGCTACAACTGTCATATTAACAGAGAACTGTTAAGAAAAGTGATTTCAAATGTTTTAAAATGCCCAATGTCTTAACCCTCCTGTTGTCCTCGGATCAAAATGACCCATCTTTACAATGACCCAAGGACAACAGGAGGGTTAAATGCATTTTATTAAAAGCTTCCCTGCATGTAATATTTCACTTACATGTAATATTTCAACATGTTTATGATATTTATCACACACTAGTGCAGCTGTACTGGAATTGTTGATACCAAACAATGTGGATTTGTTACAATGGCCTAGTCAAAGTTTAAAACTCAGTCCAACTGATAACTTGTGCAAATTTTATAAATCCCGCATTGCAAATGCTGTCAATTGTGGTCAGTGAGATACTGCATTCAGTAGTAAATTTTGGAGTTAGGTTCTGGTAGTTTGTGTACTTCAGTCATAATAAAATTGGCTCTGGTGATTAGTCCAATAGAGTACACAACATTCTGGCTTTGTTGCCCAGTAGATATATATTTATTTCATATTCTAAATTCCTTAAACACCTGGACAACTGGGAAGTTGTAATGTACTTATTAGTCTAATTCTAGTTGTCTACTTTGACACACGGATCAACTTAATTGTTTCCTCTAATTGTGACAAATATAATTTTGTAAAACAAAAACAGTAGGCCTACTTCTTACTGTCAAATAGTGTTTTCCCCGCCTTATAAAGAGTAATGCTAAAGTTTGGGTGTTTATGTCCAGTGAGAGATTGCATTTCTACAATAAATTATGAATTCATTTAAAGCTTATTTTTACATGCATTTACCATTTAAAAGGAGACATTTAAAAGTTTCCATTACAACAAACCCTTCAAATCTTTTAAACTTTATTTTAACGCTTTAGGCACTTTTTTTGTACTCCGTGAACCTATAGGATGTGTGCTCTGTTTAAGGATGGTTGGTACCTTTAATGATGCACACAGAGAAGATCCGCCATATGGAGAGATATACAGTGAGGGTACACAACTGTAGCGATCTATTTATGACCTCTCCCTCTGAGAAAGAGAGATTTGAGGAGCTATAATTGGTTCTCCTCACATGTATTCTCCCCAGTGTGCGCCCCGCGCTCTCCACGGGGAGCGCTTTGATGATAACTTGCTGCATTACACGCTAACTTTTCGACAATGGCTACATGCTCTGTCTTTATTGCCCTGACTCCTAATGGCTATCTTGAAGTGCCGCCTCTGGCAATCCGGTCGCAAATAAATAGAAGCTGACACAGTAATTTACTCAAATCTTCTCTACAGTTTTGCCCCATTCTCCCTCCAGAGATTACCCCTGTAACAACAATTATTTCAAATGTCATTGATTCTTGCCTGCTGGGCACAAAAAAACAACAAAAAAAAAGAACAACAACATATCTTTTTTTGTATGGAAAAATGAAACATGTTTGGGGTGAGCTAGAATATTTAGGGGTCTTGTAAAACACACGACAAATGTAGGTTTGCTTGGTGGAGTTTCTCTTCTCTATCCAATTGAAAATCTGCTGTGTTTTTCACCAAATGACTATTAACCTTCATCTAATAGGGGCAATAGTTCTCATTTAGAGAGAAGACCCAGTGGAGGACGTATAATTTCCTTTCAGTGGAGTCTTGTCAGCTCTCTACACTAAACAAGATGAACACTCGGCTAAGGAAATGCTTATTTCAGTCCAGCCATCCCCCCAAAACACGTAAAATCATATTTCCAACTATTCTGTCAAAATCTCCTTTAACGAAAAGCTGAAAGAAACAGTTGTATTACAAATAAAAATTATTGATCTGTATATTTTTCTGTGTTGAGCATGTGTGGGAAGATGTTTGAGTGGCTGCGGGGTCAGAAAAAGGTTTGTGGCTCATTTTCTTGTTTCATGTTGTCGTGCACGGCACAGCTCACTGGAGGGAATCTGAACATGTCACAGTGTCACGCCGGTGTCTCTGTCTGGTTCTACATGACCCCTTTCACCCGCTGCTCTCCTCTCTGAGGACTCTGCCTGGCCAGAGACACATGGGATACCATAATAAAGATATTTTCTGCACCAACAGGAAATAAAGAAGGTGTTGTTGTGTGACCAACTGGCATTGAACTGTGCCCTTCTTGGGCTCTGAACTGACCCGCTGAACATAAAGTCTGCAAGGTTGGCGATCAAGCAAAACAACAAAATTGTAAATTAAAGTAAACTAAGAACTTCTTCTGTTACGTTAAACATGAAAACACTGCTTTGGTGATCATGAAGATAAGGTTTTGGCAGCAAATCAACCCACAAAATTTTCATGCATGAAAAGCGTGAAAAAACACCCTTGACACAACTAACATTAAAAAATAACTCAAAAATAGTCCAAATAATTTTAATGCACTTTCTTCTTTCTTTTCTTCAGACATGTTTATGTTTGAGGATTGGCAATGGGAAGCCCAAGTTTGACCTGTTTTGCTCATAAGTTTGTCTCGGTATTCAAGATGCTACATAATCTGACTTATTGTGAGGGAACGCAAAACGTATTGTGTTGGAATTCAAAAGCTTTGTGAGGTAACCCAAAAAGTAAATAAATAAATAAATCTCCTGAAGGCACTGTTTTAGTAAACTTTACTTACTCAAAAAGAATAGCAATTTATTTATTAATTTTTCTTATTCAAAAAAATCTTAAGACTGCTTGTGCAAAGAAACCCCAAAAAATATAAATACAAATTCTGCATTTTACAGATAAGCTGACAGAGAAAATATTCACTGTATTTGTTGAAAAAACACAATTGTAATGTTCAGTGTAGTTTTTGGTTAAAACATTAAATCTATCTCCTACCATTAAATATAACTTTACCAACAACTGCATTAGTGCCAAAAAGAAATATGGGTCAAAAGTTGTTTTAGTTAAGTAAAAAAACAAAAAAAGAAACAAAATTCCACATATATATTCATTTGAATTGTCCTTTTTTAAAATGTGTGCTCTTTGAGTGCCTGTGTTGAAAAAATATTGATGATCTTTCTCCAGCTAGGTTCTTGTGGGAGAGCAAACTACTTTATATAATCAGCTGAATGTAGTCATGTAACAACCTCTAAATTGCCATTCTGCTTTATGGTCTTCTTCTATAAAATGCTATCCTCTAATTTGGCTGTGATGAGCTACAAAGCGTGTCCACAAATGCGCCAGATTACCCAATATTCGGTTTTTGGCCCACTTTGCTGATTAGTTAGCCTCTTTCACATAAATACTTACTCACACAGACAGACTCCCAAATGAGAATTGCACCCATGGGACACAATGACTCCATCATACTTTAGCTAGACATAGACTGGGAATTAGTTGACTGGATAATCAATTTGACAGAGTGCCTCAGCAATAAGTGACTGACTTGCACAGAAACAGCATGTTGGGTAACCCATATAAGTCTTAACATTTGTCAAACACATCACATGTAATCTGTAAGGAAAGAGAAGTGAACACTCAGCCCACCCCCCGTAGCAACCCCATTAAGAGAAGAAATTGATCATAATTTATTTTATGTCTTGCATGGCTACTTTTCTAACCATACACTGTTCAATAGTGAAAGTGTTTTTTGGGTAAAAAAAAAAAAAAAGTTAACCCTTTCAGTGGGCCGTGTATTGGTGTCTCATATTGCCAAACACTTTGTAAAAAGAAAATATAAAGGGCATTGTGTCAGCATTTTAACTGCAATGCAGATAAGCACTAAACACCGCTAAAACCAAATGACTTCTGAATAATTATCATCTATAACCTTTTCTCTCAAGGGGGCGATCTAGTGAGCCCAGATGGCCACCAAAATAGGATACAAGTGCCAAATTGACAACATCACTCACACAGGGATTATATATCACCTAAACATCAACTGTAATCTTGCTGAATAGGAAGAAGGTGTCTTAGATGACATGCCATGAAGGAAAAGCTGATTGCTGTAATGAGTATTTCTCTAGAGCTATCTGACTTATTTCTTTGTAACTTTGTCTCATAACACTGAAAATGCAGGTTCAAAATTTAAGTATGGTTTTAGGTTTTAGTGGAAATGAAATTAGACAAATGGATTTGACTGTGAATAGTGTGTATGGTGAATATGGTATCATCTGTATCTTTAAAGGCATTAATATTGTTCCGGTGCCAGTCTTTCTAGACTTAAAGAAAGCCTTTGATACAATTTTCTGCAAAGTCTTTGTCACATGTCAATGATCCTTGCCAAAAATGTTAGATTGGCTGTCGCCCTGTAATGAAGCCACAAACATAGGAACAACACCTGGGATATGAGAATAAAAATGATCACAAGGGAAGTTATAAGAAATTAGACATTTTTACCCCAAAACCTCTCCATGATGCTCATATGAGGATGCTGTGGCAAAAGGTAATGTTCTGATTTGTATTTTTATTTTTCAGCCCCTCTGCAGGGCATGGAACAGCTTCTAAGTATTTAATTATTTATTCAGTCATTGAGCTTATACGGTTAAAACTGCTAAACATGTCTTATAAATCATGTCTTAGGTTGCTAACAAGCGTATTGTTTAGATCCCCTCCTGACTTCAACATCTTGATTCTTTTTACTTGGCAGATTTTCTGTGAAACCTCTCACCCTTCACGTTATTCATTTTCCATTAAATCTGCAAAGTTTGGGCGCATGTAATTAAGAAGTCAGGCAATGCAAATGAAACGTTTCAGTAAGTTCTTTATGACAGTGATTTATACAGCATACATCATCTTCACTTCTTCTGACTCGCTAATTAATCAACTTTATTTATTCAGGAAAAAGCTAACTTTGTAATTAGCAATGGGCTTGATGTGGTGGAGCAAACTCAGCAAGAATTAAGAACTTTGAATTTGATCTGGAAGTCTAAATAAGTCATTAGCATTATGAGTTTGCAAATGTTACATGAAATCAAGGCTGCTAATGCCTTACATGTGCATGATTATGTTAGTAAATTAGTGCACATAGAAATAAAATCTCTGGGAATGCATAATGTGGTGTTTCAGCAAGATCACATTCCATCTAAAAGTTAGCTTGTGTTGACAGTCATTTACTGTGTTAGGAGTGCATAGAGCTAACAGTAAAATACACTAATTTAAACCCCGTTCCCACCAAACAAAAATGTCTTTTGATGAGGCTCAAAACACAGACTGAGTCTTGTTTTTCATGCCAGAATTGAGCTCTGCAGCAGGCAGTGAGTGAGCACATTAATCTAATGCATCAGCAGGCCCACATTTGTTTTAATGCAAAATGAAGAAAAAGAAACGCACTGCATCTCAAGGGAGAAGAAGCTTAAAATTTCAATTTAATGATAATAAATGATAATGTTAATGAGTTGTCCAAACATAACAAATGGAATGAATTACCACCTTAGAACGAGTTTGGTTTCATTAAAATACAATAAAAGGGAAAGATTAGTTTTATGTGGGAAATAACGCTTCCCCTCTGCGTTATTGATGAAAGTAAGGAGGAAACATACAGGTTGGCTTGTGTCTGTGGTCAGTATTGATAAAATATTCCTGCTAGATATTGTAGCCATTATTCTTGTTTGTTCATTTGATGCCAAAGTAGATAATGACTGCTTGTGTACACAAGTTAAGTATTTGTGTTCCACACAGAATCATCAAAACTGTAAATTAGTCTCTGCTTAAGCTTAAAAAGAGAAAAATGTTGGCCTTTCTATCATATTCTTCTGTTGTTCCAGATGATGTTGTTCCCTAAAGAATGTTCTTTCATTTTTAAAAATATGCTACGGTATTGCCTGTGTTCAGAGTTGTCAGGAACTGTGGGATTATCTGCTGAGGCTACTCCCTCTCTGAGACGACCTTGTCTTTGTATCAGTAGTGTTAGCCCTCGGCCTCGGGCAGTCAAACACATACTCAATCACCCCTGTAACCCTCACAGTCAACGGCAAACTGCCATGGCCCACTACTACTATCTCAATTTGTATTTCGTCTCGGCCTGTGATGACTTGACAGAGAAAAATAAGAGGATTTGTCTTTATCTTCAACTCTCCCTTGAGGAAATAAGTCTTCTTTTCGAAAATCAGAGACGTCAAACACCTAAAAATTATATTTTATACTGCAAAAGTTACTATACCCTTCAAAATTATTGGTAAGCATGGTAGAGATGTGAAAAACAATATAATAATAATAATTATATATATATGTACTTTCTGTTTTCCTCATGTTTTTTTTAATGTTTCCTAGCATAGTATTATCCACTCAGTGAATCATAAGCTGCAGATTAGACATCATCTTCAGTTTGATTACCAAACCTATTTACCCTGTGTACAGTTCAGGGAACTTTCTCTCAAAGCTGACTAAAAGAATCAAAGAAAATAGCTAAACAAAGTTGTTTGGGCATATCTGGCAATTTACTTTGTTCACCTCAGTGCTGCCCTTGACACAAGGGCGCCCTGGGCAAAAAGCCCCACTTTTCATATCAGAAGCCTCTAATGAGTACATACATTCAGACGGAACAGACACTCCTGTTAAGAAATAATTGTATTTAATAAAATCGCTCATATCACTCTTATTAGCACGACTGACAATGCCCAGAAGATAGATCCATGAAATTAGTATGTTTAAAAACTTTTATATACATAATAATTGATACTTATAAAGGGTGGATTCTCAGAAATTTGTTGTGTTCATCCGCAATCAATTTTCAAAAGTCTTGTTAAACTTTAGTCAATTTGATGCATTACTGGACATCAAATTTCTAATTTAAGTGGTGTTCTTTTAAGGGTGGCCTTTTAGGACAAAATAATCTTAAAAGAAACGAGACATAGTCACTCCTCCTCTGTTTATTATTTTTTTTTAAACTAGTTTAGTTGTTCAGTATAATTGTCTTTGAATAATTTTACAAATGTAAAGTTTTCAGGTTGGTTCAAGCAGTGTTTATTAGTTAAATATCTACTTTTAATGCATTGATTGTGACACACACATATAGAGAGGGAAACCTGTGCCAGCCAGCCTCAGTAGAAACTACAAGCCTCCAACGGTGATGCACATTAATAGCTGGGACGTGAGCCTGGCCAGAACGTCACACAAGGTGGTAAACACCAAATGGCTATAAATATAAGTGGAGAGCGCTGCCAGTTTTACTCTTGTGGCTGAAATGAGCTCACTGATCGGGGGCTTGAAAAAGAAAGGGGATATCGGTGGCCACTAAATCATTCTGTAATCAGCCCCTCTATGGAGGATCGTCCATGCATGTTCAACGCCCCATTCTGGAAGGCTTTCGGCAGCAGGACACTCCAGCTGACCCCATCTGTACACCATCTCGTACTGCATTATCCCCAACCCATAAGAGTTCCATGTGGCACAAAAGAGTTAATGATTCTCTTTGTTTTGTTACGGGGAACACAACCAAAGCAAATGACAACAACAAATCCATCAAACTTAGCAGCACTGAGCACATCAGCAGTTTTCGCCAGCCCACCCGAGGCCTGAAATGCACATATTGCGCACCGGCCCCCCAAGCAGCAGGCGGCCCTGGGAGTCGCCAGCCCCTCGGTGGCCAGAGAGGACTTGATAAATGAGTGGAGCTAACTTCTCTGTCACCAGTGAGGGAGGAGTACCCACCCCCACTCACCAGCGCCACCGCCACAGTAAGCTACATCCTCCTTTCAGCATTATTCTTTTTATGCCGGCTGTCGATACAGCGTCCTGTGATTGGCATCACGCTTTGCACAGGTTAATTGGAATCCTGAACTGGAAAACAGCAGGGGAAAAGTGCAAATACTGTCACCTAGAGATTCCCCTAACGAAGAGAATGAATATGTGTCAAATCCAATTTGTAGGAAACAAAAGAATCATATGTTATGGAACAGTTTTGGAAAATTATTTATAGGGGATGAAGAGCAAGTTACTTTATTTTAAAATTTGTCTTCAAAAGACCACTATGTATGCAAAAGATTCTGCACATTTTTGAAGCGAATGTTCGTTTGCATGTGTGTGTATGTATGTTCAGTGACCTATTGCATAAACACGACCAGAGCAGGATCTTTATTAGGCATCCCAACGGTGACAGAAACCTCCAATAGATTTAGATCATGGCAGATCAAAGGTGATTTATACAGTGTCTCGTAAAAGTACTGATACTAATTTATTTTTTTTGCGCTGTCACGTGAGAACAGACAAACTTGAATGTGTTTATTGAGATGTGTGAACAGCCAACAAAAAGTAGCGTTTACTTGTGAAATGGAAGGAAAATGATAAATGGTTTAACATATCATCTTTACAAAGGATGTCCACTTGAAATTGTTTCCTTTCCGCCCCACAAATATGCTCCACGTTATCTTGGTCTATCAATGCAATTTCAATCCATTGAAGTCTTTGATTGAAAACTTACAAGACATTGTAACTTCAAGTACAAACACACAGAGTATTTACAGTTTAATGAAAAGGTGACCTCCATTATCAATCTTTTTCAAAAGTTGATTCTTTTGCTGAGGTCAAGATGTTGGACAAATGCGAGACTATCACACCAGGAATGGACAGCCTTCCTCATCAGGCCGGCTGGCGGACAGTGTCAGATGGTTTTATTGATAAGTTAATGAGGCATAAAACACTTCCTAGAAAACTGACCCCACAACACACTCCTCAAATCATTGATTCACACATTATTCAGACTGTAGTGTTTACATTGCAGATGTAGTTCAGATAATTAAACGCTGCATGTGTAAGTTAAATGTATCGTAGTCATTTGTTTTGCGCCTACTCCCAATTAAAGTATGAGCACTTACTGATATGTTACCATAATTTTTCATTTGATATAGAAAAATTCTTGACGAGATGCATAATGCTTGTTTTGTTGCATCGTAATGATTTTTTTTTTGTCTCTTCGTTTTGAAACATGTGCAGAAGAACATCGAGAGTCACCAAGACAGCAGATCAAGAGCAAAATGAAGTATGCAAATGTAATCATATTTATCAGAGAATGCTTATGGCAGAAAGCTATTAATTTCTCTGCTGCGTCTTGACACTTTAACATATGCATCACCTGCTTCTTGTAAATGATTATTTTTGTGTTTTCCATCTCCGTTTGACAGAGCATTATTTTCTTTCCCATTGCGCCTTGTTATTTTTCTAAACTTTCTCTGTCTGAAGAGTGTAATGGCCTTTGATTGAAAATTCATTCAGAAAAGAACTAAGTGAAATACATGTTGTGTATTTAATGGGAAAAATAATTGCACGTCAAGTGAAACAAACCATGACGCATAGTAACCAGGAAGACTGACTGAAAACACAAGTCAGCAAAGAGGTCAGGCTGTTCACTCTCTCATCTGTTGCAAACATCCGCTGCACCAATCCATTTACTCATGCAGACATTCTCCCACCTGACTCATGTATTGATCATTCAGTGTAGTCGGAGAAATAAATGGGACTCGCTAATGTAAACTGATAATATTTATTTTAGCAATTTTTTTCAGAAAAATCATTTTATGCATAAAATGACATCATTCTATGTGAAACTACCTTTTTCTTGCTTTTTGAGGTTTTAGCAGCTTAAACCTTTTCGAGGTATTAAGATTACAGTTCTTAAGTGCTAGACTGTCCAACGTATTAAAATATTTTTGGAATCCGCTTGAAATCATTAATAAGTAAAAACAAAAATTTTGAATGACATTTTAATATATACTAATCTGCTACTTTGTTAAATTCACATCCCTCCATGTTAACTGGAATAATAAAAACGCTTATCGCAGAGATGATATTTCATAGTAACGTCGTGGATGACGGCATCAGTTGTTGCCAAGTATTGTTACTCTACTTCATCCAAAACCTGAGACAATAATTGCCCAAACACGCAATGTCTCAACCTAAAGAAAACAATGCTGAAAAAAAAGTCTATAAAAATATCAAATCAGAAGTAACGTGGCAGAGCTTCTCCATCATGAGTGGTGCTGTTCAGAAGTCCCTTGACTATTGAATAAAGTTAAATAGTTTGCAATTTCCTCTCAGTAAGAATTGTCTGGTAGTTCTGTGTAGGAGAATAACTTGAACCTCATGTCCCTACCAACAATAAGGGGCACACAGCTTAAAAATTTAAGCAAAATGTGGTTCTACATAAAGTATGGGCTCAGATGAGCTGAATTCAAATTCTTTCAGATTCCAGAAATTTAGGAAACCATGTGTCATTTCCCACTTCCTAATAATCGACTTTGCTGTAGTGATTACATCTTAGAAAATCCCAATAACATTCATGAAAGTTTCTGGTTGTGGTGTGAGAGAATGGGGAAAAGGTTCAAGAGGTTTTGCATGGAACTGTGTTTGTCGCGTTAAGTTCCTTGCCTATTTCATCTGACCTGTGGTTGTTGCACTGACTGTATGCTGGTGATCACTGAATCTGCCAACATGCCTCTAACCTTTTGAGCATCACTTATAATTAGCAGGGATAAGACATGCAAAAATACCAGATGGTAACATTATTTGATAGTCTCCCAAAATTACCACCACGCTCCTTTTAATTCTGGTTTGATAGTTTTAATTAAAGTGCCTTGTCAAAACGACAATTTACGCTAAATTGATGCCATGCAAGATGCTATTAATACAATGTTGGTGACATTCCTATTAATTACCTTGACTACTTGATACTACACACATCTTCATTATTGACATAAAGATTAAAATTGCCTTAACAGTGAGATGAATGGATATCTCTTAGTGATGCATTTGTCTTTTATCCAGCTTAATATGAGTATGAGCTCATTTTGATGCAGCTTTAAATCATAAATGATCTACTTTACCTGTCTCAGACTAAATGTTAGACAGAATACAAGGTTTTGAGTAAATTATATGAATCAGGTTTTGAAATATGCACGTTATATTGATGTAGCAGTTATTTATTTTAGATGAAAGTTTATACCCACCTCACACAACTTAGATGTACTTGTGCTGCAGAATGTGCCCATGTCCTACTCAAATAGCACAACAATGACCAAATAACAGTGCTACTTTATCACCTGCTATGTTATGCCGATGTATTCCTCATATCAAATGCTTGGAATGGCTGACAGGGGAAAGGAACAGGCCTTATTGTTTGATTAATCTTTTCAGTTTGATCACTTGAGAATAAGCGTATTCCAGTTTTAGCTTTATTCCAAGATGGTCACGGGATGTTTAAATCTGGCTGGGGGAAAAAAAAGAAGGATGTGACCCATCATCATCTTTGAGTCCTGCAACATTTAGATGCATTTGTGGTACAACACACCTGAATCAAATTTCCTACTCAGCATGTCTTCAACGAATACAGAGTCAAGCTAGCACCCTAAATATTTGAATCAGGTGTGATGGCGCAGATGTATATCTAAAGGCTGCTGGAAATCAGCCACAATGACAAAAGTGTGAGACATTTCACCATAAAAATATAAAGGGAAGAAAAATCATTTTACACTGAAGCACAATATCCTGTATGGATTCTATTACATAATGCACAGAAACTCCGTTTACCATCATTACCTTAAAACACCCTAACAGTAGAATGAGTTACCAAGAAAACCAAGCATGTTATCCCTGTATTGTGTTGGACAGACTTGGTAAGAGTAGGCACAGCTGAACACCTGCACCAAAACCCCTACTGATCAAAATTATATTTGAAAAGATGTTGCTTGGCCTGCGGTTTGTTACATGAGGCCGTGGCTGCAGTAAGTGAACAGTTCAGTCAGGTCTGGCTGGTTCATCTGTTTTTTCCAGTGACAGGGCAGTCATCTTCATTCTCTGTGTCCTTACTTTGGAGCAGGAGGCAATATATAAAGGTCCTGTGCTCACACAAGGTGTCTCCCACACCTCTCCAGTTGTCCTCCTGGACTGAATAATGTCTGGAGCTCAGCTCTTGCCTTGATATGATGAGTTATGTCCTGATTTTAGAAAGGTAGACTGTTTTTTTGTACTGTAGACATTTTATGGAGTGGTTGGCTAAGATTGCGTGGCACAACAATAGCACTTTAACTGACAGATAAGAGTGTTTCCATCATTAGCTTTAGTTTTGCTTTTGTTAATCATAGTTTTTGACATTGACAAAAAAGGTTTTCACTGTAAAAATGGATATGAGGTGAAAAATAAGCTGTATACCTTTAGGCACCATGGGTGAAATGTTTCAAAAGCCATAAAATTTTCAGCGCTTCTCAAATGCTGAGATTTGGAGATTTGTTTTACTCACTGATGGAAAGTGGACTTGGGCCAATTTTGTATCATTTGTCACAGATCCAGTTATTTTTAGTTATCACTGTGATTGTTGATATGGGCAAGTTTAGGTAAGCAGCACTTTCCTTTTAGCCTTTTCCTAATTTATAAATGGCATGTTTACCTCTCTTCCCCATTTTGAAGAGAGCTAAGGAGAATCAGGTCTCCGTCTCATGTCATGGTTATCCTGTGGACAAGAGAAGTCATGCAATAATACCTAAAAAAAAAAATCTTTAAAAAAAAGTTTTCTTTCTTAAGGGTTATTTTAAAAAAACCCTTAAAAAATCTCTTTTATCCAAGAGATTTGGATAAAAGCAATTTTCTCAACATTGGATGGCTTGAATAGATGTACTGATAATAACTATTGAATTTTTCTAAATGTGTGGTGATGCTGGTGGGAAAAAAGTCTGAATTTGTTTTCAGACATCTAAAACATCGCAACAATCCCAATGAATTCATTTTATGTGTCATATATGTCAGGATTTTTAATATTCCCCATGCAGACTGAAGCTGGTTTGGTCATCCTTGTTAATTCTTTTCCTTTTTTATGACTGTTTGTCCACAGGGCTATCCATTGTTTTATGGTGCCCACCACAGTGAGCCCAAAGTCAAACTCAATATGATGAGGTATTAGCCTCCACCGCCATTTCACTCAGACATGTCAAGGTCAGGTCACCGTGGGATTGTCTCCAACCCCCTCAGCAGTCGCAGCAGGCGCACATCTTTGCTTTGTAGGTTGATACACATTACTTGTGTTCACCTCATCACTGCTCAGATGGGCTGTGCACAAATAATACCACCTCTTTTGACCTCCTAAATGATTACAGTTGTAAGAAAACAGCAGTCAAGGCTTGATTTTCATTAAAATGACTACCGACTGCTGATTGGGTTAGCAATTTGTAACAGTTGTAGCAACATTTTTATTTTTTTTTTACTGTTTTACCATGGGATATACCCCAGGTACTGTGCTAATGTCTAATACTTAAGCAGCAAAGTGACTAAAGATCTTTAAATGACTATAAGAAGTTATGACTGCTTGGGAAGAAAATATAAGGAATAAGGAACAACGCTTCGCTGTTTACTTATTATGTTTAAAAATTCACTTTCGAAGTTCAAAATACACTGTTCATTGTGCATGTGCAATCTTTAACATCGTCACCAGTGTTGTTGCTGTTTATCTATTCCTGAGCACATTCCAGATTGTTACATGTTTGCAGCAAAATGAATTGGCAAAAATAATTATAAATATAATGGTGGCAGCATCATGCTGTGGGGACGCTTTTCTTCTGCAGGGACAGGGAAGCTATTCAGACCTGACTGGGAAGTGGATGTAGCTAAAAACAGGGTGAATCTGATGGAAAAATCACACTGTACGTCATACTATGAGTGAAAATTAGTCTGGACTATTTTCATTCATTCGGTGTAGCAGCACCCCTGTTTCTCATCGCTCAGCTTTTTTCTGCAGAGACATATTTTATAGTATCTGCTTTCTCCTGCAAGGCTCCAGCGATGATCCCACCCACCTGCTTGATGAACTTGTTACTTTAGAGCAATGAGACCTCCAGTTGTTTTGCCACTTTGTTTACAGTGAGGGAAAGAGGGGATCCATTTCTCCCAAGGTGAGCAACTCCCTCCAATACCCTGATGTTAAATAAACACACCAAGACCTCTGGCCACCTCACTTCAGCTACTGGAACACCACTGGTGTGTCTGGATGATGGAGGGCTTTTGTTATCTATCGCCCCTGCATTCTGCTGAGAGGCCAAGGAGACGGCCGGTCACACCAGTCTGGTACATATAGACTCGCCCACTCGCGTTCAGTTACATTTCTCACTGCTAAATAAAAATAGAGCAGAGATTTTCAGACACTTGTTTTGCAGAATAACATCTGATTGAAGAGGGAGAGAGAGCGGCTCAGTGTGTGTTTCATCACCTGTGAAGCCAATGAGGGAGAGCGTCTCCGCGTCAACAACTGTAAAGCGTATCCCAGCTTCTGCCGTCTCCGCTGCCACGCTACACTAACCAAGAATGTGTATTTCTGCAGATGATTAAATCAATACCATTTTGACAAGACTTGTTGGAACATGCCTCTTTATTTTACACAATTCCTTCCCTTTCGTCAGGGAGCATTTATCAACCTGCCGGGGCGCTGTCACCTAATGGAGATTGTTCTTTAGTCCACACTTGATAGAAGGGAACGATTATGATGCATGTCGATAGTTTACACAGATATTGACATGGGGAACAAAGAGCGGACCCTTGTGGCTGATGGCGTTTTATACTCGCTTTCTCACGAGGCACCCTCCTCATGTTTCAAATGTGTCCTCCCTCGCCATGCTTCCCCTGATCACTTTCTTTGTTAAAGTGATTGGTTAAGGTTTAGAGCGCCCATATACCTTTAGTTGGACGAAGTGCCTTTCTGTTTACTTGTCATCACAAGCAAGTGGATGTTTTCTCCATCAAACAGAAAAGAGACTTAAGTCTGTAGGACAAAAAGGATCTTCATAGGGAGTTTCTGCCATCAAAGTAATTCCAGCACTAAAATTGGTTTAGTGGTAGAGCTTGTTTAGCACCTGATTTTTCAGTTAGTCGTAAATGTAGATGTCTCTCCATATTTGCAATAAGATTCACGGTGTCTTCACATATCATAGTCTGGTAGATTTGGTTGGATTGGGGACCAAAATTGCAACATTTGTGCAGTTTGCTTTTACACTTCACTGTGGCAAAAGATCCAAACCCTTTGAAAAAAACTGTCCACCCCTTTGCCTGTGGTGGTGCTAAATCAAGAATCATTGGAGAAAGCGACACAAAAAATTATGAATAAGTCACTGAGGGCAATCTTCTTCTTAACAAGATGTAAACACAAAGTGGCGTCAGTTTTTGGTAGTTGTAGGATTTCTCTATTGTCTTTTCCAAAACACCACAAGCCATCTCTCTTGCTAGTGGTAGAGTCACACATTTGCTTTGATATTGATCCAGAATGCACTGCGCTATAATCTGTTTCTTGCTTTCGGAGTGTTCTTCGTTCCTCTTGGAGTTCACATATGCATTCAAACTGTGCCAGAATTCACTTATGGTGCGGTTCACAAACCTACAGACCTCGGTTTGTAGGTGGACCAGAGTTTGGTTTTTTGGTCTGTATCAAAGTTTGATTGCGCATTCACACCTGAATGCGTAATCTGGACTTTCTAGGCAAACAAACTTGAGTTCAATTAAAACGGACTAAGCAGGTCTGTTGTGAGATTCACCCTTAAAGCACTCATGCCACGGCCTGTGTCTTTCTGCATGTAGTTTGCATGTTCTCCATGTGCATCTGGGTACTTTGCTTTTCTTCCACAATCCAAAAACATGACTGTTAGGTTAATTGGTCTCTTTAAATTACCCTTATGTGAGAGTGTTTGTCCTGTGTGTCTGTTTTGGCTTATGATGGACTGTTGACCTGTCCAGGGTCTACCACTTGTACAATAACCAGTGGAGACAGGCACTAGCTCCCCTGTGGCCCTGCATGAACAAGGTGGGAAGGGATAAATAATCCTGCTCTGTGTAGTTAAACTGCAATTTAATGATGTGGCATCAACTTGGCATTGAAATGTTATCAACTTAAGAATTGCTTCTGAACTAAATAGCTGGTTCTAGCAACAGGCCTGATGAAGCACAGAGACGACTTTGGTAGAAAAATCCCTACTTAAGTAGGCTTTGGTTTGGCACTCAAGGAGTTAAGTATAAAATCAGCCCAGGGTGTGACAACAGGCTCTGAATATAATAAGCTTGAAGGAGACACGAATGAGAAAAGGTGGCTTGCATATAAAAGAAAAAAAGAAAAAAAGAGGGAGGAGTGCAGGAAAACAAACGACGGAGCCCCACCTATAAACTCCTCATCTGCATTGGCTGATTGGAATGGCTTTGACTACTCACTCAGCTGTGACTTAACAACCAATCCTGTTTGTAGGTTATTATTTATTCTCCGGAAAGTTTTGTCAAAACTTGAGGCTCCGATTTTCTTTCCAATCCTGATTTCCCTCTTGTGGCTTCCTCTCGCACATGCTCCCCCACATAATTTATGACTGCCTCTGGTCCTGATGACAGATTATTAAAAGTAGAATTAGTTTTTTGCACAGGATTTCTCCACTGGGAATTGGGGAAGGCAGAGCTCTCTGCGGAAGGTCTCTTACGGGGTCTCCATTACTAATAGAAGTTTTTTTCCCCCCTCTGATGGGTGGAGGGGGAGGCGGGTGGGTGGGAGACTAATGATTTGAATTTACTGTGGCAGCTGTCACGTGGTCAGGAAGGCATCAGTCGAACAGACAAGAGGTTAACTTCCTCCCTGTGGAGAGGTTTATTGGATTGTTTAGCAGCAGAAGGATAATGTTTTTGTCATAGATTGCTGTGGCAAAACAGGGGAAAAGGGGAAGGAGGAAGATAAAAGGAGAGAAACGGTCGAGGAATTGATAGAGAAGCAGAAAGATAGCAAAATCTCAAGATCAGAGCACGGTGAGCTGGAAAAAAGACGCTAGATATTCCTAATGTAGGTGGAGAAATGCCATAAGATGCAATGACAGTGCTCCGCTCCTTTTCAGTTCTCACGCATGCATGGGGAAATCAGTCCTCCATTCACAGGCATGCGGAAAACATAAACACACACAGAAAGAGACAAAAAGAGAGATGTTAGTTCCTTTCACCTGATGGCCGTTTGGAGCTTGTACTCCCAGCATGCCTCGGCAGTATGGGTACCAGAGGGGAGTCACAGCGCAGCTGAGAGCCTCGGCTTAATCTTATGCATCATTAAGCACTCAGCGGCAAGCCAGCGCTGTTCATATACATCATCCACGCTTAATAAACATAATGATGACATAAGATGTAATTCTAGATGAATTTTCATTTTATAGGGAAATGGAGAATTCCTGTTGAAAGGAAAGGGGGAGAAAAACTTAAATTATCTGGGAAGTACAAAATAAATTATGTTTTTTTCCTCCCCACTTAGATAAATGTAGGTGTTTGGTGCATCTGAATAGGGGATAGCATGTAAGGCTGTGTGGGTATGTGGTGTTAATGGTGGTGATGGTTGGATGAAAGGTGGGTTTGGAGGAGAAAAAGAATGGGGGTGGCTTTTGTGAAACGTTTGCAATTTTTAATTCCTAATCGCAGCACATGATGGACAGGCTAAGACACCCCAGAGTGGAGCTCATCCATCATGAGAGAAGGAAACTGGGGAGAGAGAGAGAGCGAGAGAGAGAGAAGGGGAGATGTAAAATTTCAAATGGAGTTACCTTACGAGGGTTTCGAGGGGGTGGTGGAGAGCAAGGAAATAGATTCCAGATAAAAAGGGAAGGATGTGGGAGTGAAAGGGCAGTGGGTACCGTGGCGGGGCCTGAGATTGGCTCATGTCTCCCTGCTGGGGACTCCGGGGTGGCTTGGCCTGGAAATGGCTTCCGCTTTCAGAGACTGTACCAGACATTAAATTCTCCAGGGAGGTCGACTCATTGCACTTCTGTTCAGCAGATAACAGACATGCTGTAAAATAGCGGTAACCTGGCACTGGTAAAGTGAATACAAGTGGGATACAGTCCTGTGCAAAAGCATCGTCCCTCATTTCTTTGTGTGTTGATTCCAAGGAGTCAGACCGTATTGTAATCTCTGAAAGTAATTTGTTTTTGGGTTGTTGTTTTTTTTTGTTTTTTTTGCAATGTTTCTTCAGAGTTTCTGAATGCTCTTTGGATTTCAGCCACTTTTACTCATTCAAGAAGTGAAATTCGCATGCTATGCTTATTGTGCTCTTTTTATTGGAAAAAAATCTGTTTAATCAGCTAAAATTAAACAGATTTAATTTTATTTAAGATTTAAGATTCATGAGATCTTAATTGATATTAAGATCTCAGTTTTTATAGACTCTGAGATTCATTAGATAAAATTCATTAGACTTATTAGTTTTGTACAGTGCTGTCCAACCAACAAGTTGTCCAGCACAGAGGATATAAACACAAACCAGAGTTTTTGCACTTTTTATTTCTCTACTCCTTCCCAGTTTTTTAATGATGTATGCAAAACAAAAATAAATTCACAGCTTGGAACCTTTGTGTAAAGCACAGCCCACACATCTCCGATCTATTGTTGTCTCAACACCAGCAGAGGTTTTCACAAACTTTCCTTACGTACTAATAACTCGGGAAGTACTTGGATGGCAACTCAAACATGATTGTGTCTAATCACGTCTGAGAATTAATTAGTCTCCTGGTTGCCTGCCATTTTTGAGCTGTAATATAAGAATTAGACCTCAGCAAGTTTGCAGCCAATGGACCATGCAAGCCAGTATGCCAGTGGGTGAGCCAAGTCACTCAGTGCAGGGATCATTACTATCCCTTCCTGTGCTTCAAATGATTACACTCCTTTCCCTTATCTTTTTTGCATGTTTGCATGTATGTGAAAAATACAAATCATGTCATTTAGTATCTAAAAGTTACAAGTAACTGCTCTGATGTCACTCTTTTCATTAGTTAACTCAAACATATCTAATCTTAAAGAAGCAAACGGTAAAAGCCAGGTAGCAGTGTTAAGTTCAGAAAAAATGGGCTTTTAACTAAAATCCAAGGTGATGAATGAATTGACCACAATGTAGAATAATGGAGCCGTGGAACTAATTAGGCCGAGCTGCGCTGTGCTTAAATGTAAATGGATTGAGCTGCATGAAACGTAGGAACAGCTGAGAGAATGATGAGGTCCCCACCCTGGGCGGTCAGTCAATAACCAGCCGAGCACAATCTATGAGCCTCAGAGTATTTTATTCATTCCTTTATTTATTTTTTCAGAATTCAGGAGTTGTTACATGTTGATCGTACATTTGAGATAAGCTTAAATGGTGTTTGATGTAGAAATTATGCTTATTGGAAACTAAAACACTTTGCATAGGTCTAATTATTCTCATCCCTGATTTTCAGGTTCCTCCAAAACTCTACAGGTTGGTACATAAGGTCCACTTATGCCCCCTCTGTCGGCCAGAACTCGGATCTCGGTCTTAACCATTAGAATGGTGACAAATATATTTAACGTGCTCAGCCAGAATGCAAGCTCTGATCTCCTGCTGTTTCCATTGAGCTGCATTCATACGTTCAATCATTATGGTCATGCTTCGGCCTTGTGGCCAGACACATGATTCCACTCAACTTTGTCTGTTTTAGTTTATCTATTTAGGACAAAAAATACACAAGAGGCAGAAAGCCGGATGAGCTCATGCAACATTTCCACCCAAAAAATAACCAGCTATGAAAAGCTGGTAAGCAAACAACCACATTTTATTAAGTGAATAACTATGGACAGGAACTATTGGAAATAATAATAATGCTAAGTCCAGCACTGCCGGCTATTACCATTTTAGAGTGGCTCAAATGGGTCTTGTCGAATCTCAAGTGGCTTGTTTTGAGTTTTAAAATCATATGTCTGCTTTAAAACACAAATGGATAGATCAATTTATTTAATCTTTATGCTCTGAACATTTGTAGATTTTCTGACTCTGAAATATACAGCGAGAACATAACCTCAAAATTAATGAAATTACACTTTCTGCAACTCAAACAAAACCCCTTAACCGAGATATGTATAAGGGGAATCTGAAAGCTTTAAGGCTCATGAGGTTGTATGTAGACTTTGCCTGCTGTGCCTCTTTGTGCCTTTTATAGCATATATTTGCTCAAAAACTTGATCTTGCATTGCAGGGTTAAAAGAGCTCTACTTATTTCCTGCAACGCAGCTTATGCCTCGGCTCTGTAGGCGCTACACACCCCCAGAACTGATGCATGCGAAAATGCTAATAACCCCATAAACCAGTAAAAGTTGACATTGACTCCTATGACACATTTTTTTCTGCTGAGGTAAGAGACAATTTAGAGTGTTAGTGAGTTAGAAGGCACCATTTACATCCCTAATTAGTTGTAATTTTCTCGACCTACATTAAAGAGATTCAAAGAGGGAGGTGAGATAAGGGGGACATAAGGGAAATAAAAAATAAAAAAAAAAAACGTAGGAAGAAAGAGATGGATGGAGCATGTCTGCTTTCATCAGAATTAGCCAAGACTGCAGTCCTGCTAGGTTACTACTGCTGATGGGAACACACTATCCCCAGTCACCACCACAAGCAGTGGGATGGATGTAAACACTGATTAGGAGGAGGAAATGAGGCCCTCACTTTGTCCTCTGTGTCATGCAGCACTGCAGTGGCTGTCTCTTGTTTGTCTAGTTCTTTCCACCTGAGCACGTTTCAGAGGACACCGTTAGGTACGCTTTATAGCCATTATTTAGATAGAAGCACAATGGGATGCTCTTTTTGCTCTTTGACTGACATGCCCAGCCATTTGCACAGCGACTCAACCCCATGCATTGAGCACCGCTGTGGAAAATTAGGATGTGCGAGTTTGTTTTAAGGAGAGTTTGGACAGTGATAAAACTTTAGGTTATATATAAGTTTTTTTATTATTATTATTACGCAACTCCCCAGATGTCTAGAATTCTTAGTCATTTGTGTTCCTTCTTTTTATAGATAAAAAGGGTCATTATGTAGTTATATGTCTATAGTGATAAATTTCATTTTTTTAATATTACACTAGGATGGAGGATGGAAGCTTACTAACCGAGTATGCAGCTTTATGAGTATAAAACTTTGTACCATTGGTGCCATTGTTATCTTCCTTTATGCAGATATTGGTTTAATGCAGAAAAACAACTGGTTTAAACTAGCCATTCCTTTTCCCCTAATATTTGAAGTCGTTGCTCATTTCCATATAATTTCTAGGTGAGTGTGCTCCCAATAAAGACTGGGCATCCAAATATTCTTCATATTCCATACCGAGAAAATACTTAAAGAAAACTTTGCGGCTCTTCCGCCCAGTTTATAAACCTTAGAAATTTGATGTTGACGACATGAAATTTGTGCAGACTTGCTGTTGGTTTGAAAAAGTTTACTCTGTTGTTTCACCCTCTAATAGAAAACCCGAACAGAAATACATATTGTTGATTTTCTGTTTACTAGTTATACATGAACTATCTATCATACTATTTACCTGTAATGTTACAATACATGCAAATCATTAAACCGGGTAGCCCCTCCGCCCCCACCAACAATGAAATTATGACAAACCATTCAATTTAAACAACAAATCTGCTTCAACTACTCGGTGGCCCTTCATCAGAAAAGGAACAGCACAGAAAGAGAGCTGCACGGAAAACATTTTTCTTTCTTTGCCAGGGAAAAATGAACTGTCAACATTTAATGATAGATATTTGCATTGTGATACAAATCGTGTCCTTGGCCCTAAACATAAGATATAGATCCATTTATAATGAATTCAGATAAAGTGTCCTTTTTGCATTCTCGCTCTAATGGCTTTGCCGAGCTAGTCAGTGACCCTGATGCAATCGACAAAAACCTGCGCTGCTGGATGATCAAGACAGACATCTATCATTCCTCTCACACCTTCTTAGACGTCGCCGACACTTAGGAGCAGATGCATTTTTCCTTTTCCTCTCTCTCTCTTTCTTCCTTTCTTTCCTCTTTTATAGCTAAATGTATGTGTAACTTCTGCAAGCCGGCTGACTTTTTTTCATGGTGTTGTGAGAATGTGTTGAAGAAAGAGAGCAAAAACACATTAGATTTTTTTTTTTTCCATCATTAAGCTGTGTCTGGGAGATGATGTGCTAGCCGTATGTGGTCCAGGGGAAGTATTTATAGCCCTGCTGGAATCTTGCTGTGCTGCGTTGATAGCAGAGATAATGGGAGAGAATGGGACGCAGCGAACTGTTCTAATGACACCAACAAGACAAGAGAACAGCGAGGATAAATAAATGTTAGCCATTTTCTTTCGCATGTCATTTGCATTTTTTCTTGTTAAGGTCACTTATAGACTCAGATGTTAACAATGAGGAGAATGGGGGAAAAAAAGCAAAATATGAAATAACAAAAACAGAACTACTTAGTATGCAAATAATTGATTTTATTTCCTAATAGTGTGACATTCAGTTAAAGATAGTGCCGCTTTTTAATTTTTAGCTGCTTTAATTCCCTCCTAGCTGCTTGAGTGGGTTTCCTTGTGAAATAAAGGGGGAATACAAACAAGATTTCACTCCATTACACAGGAACAAACTGTACAGAAATTGCACTTACTTATGGAAATGACTGTTAAACATGCACAGCATTATGTGCTCTGCCTGGGCTGAAAGTGCAGGAAACGATAAACCACAAGTGTATGAGGGCAGACGGTGGAAACAGTTAAGAGGATCAATTACAGAAGAGTTGGAGGAGTCCTTGTCCCAACAATCGTCGGAAAGGACGACTGATTAAGAAATACATTGACCTTAAAATGGGCCTAATTTAATCATCCACTCTTTGGCATGACTTGAACGCACATATTTAATGACAAAATGACTTTCTGTCAGAAGAGCCCTTGAAAGTTGTGCACAACTGCTCAAAAAAATAAAGGAACATTTCACTTTAATTTTGTGTGTGGCTCCAAATCCAGGCCTCCATTGGTTAATAAATTTGATTTCCATTGATGATTTTTGTGTGATTTTGTTGTCAGCACATTCAACTTTGTACAGAACAAAGTATTCAATGAGAATATTTCCTTCATTCAGATCTAGGATGTGTTATTTGAGTGTTCCCTTTATTTTTTTGAGCAGTGTAGTTCTCTCTTAGCTTCCTCCTCACTGTGTGCTGTACCAAGATAAACTTGATAAACTAAACTTTGATAAGCTAAACTAAACATTAACTTTGAATTAATGCTCTGTCCATTCAGGACAGATGGACAGGTAAACTTGTCCATCTGTCCTTGAATGACTTTATTTCCTGTTTTTCTTATAATTTTTAGACATGATTTAGGTTTGAAACAGATCATTTTTTTCAGATTTATTTGAACAAAGTACCATTCATACTTGTGGTAAACACTTAATTCACAAGCTCGGCTTGTGTGCAGAAAAATAAAGCAGACACTTCATTTCATACTTCCATCCCCCAGCAGCAGAGTGTTGTGCAGAATCTTTGTGAAACAGAGGGTCATTAGAGTTACCTCTGGGCCCCGTTTTGCTGCCTGAAGGTAATGAGAGACAAACAGTGTGGTCAGCACTCGGCATAAGTGCCTGATTTTATGGGCACTGTGTTGCGTCCCGGGTTAACACTGATGCCACCATTTGGAGCTCTGTGTTTTAGCACCAGCCTGCTAATTGAGATGACAAAGGCCATAACAATGACATTGTTGGGGCCAACAGCGCTCTTTAGATCTGCGTCTGGCTCCAGTCAAGGACGTCCAGCGAGGCTGTAAGTGCAACCTTGGAATTTAAGATGCCGTCTAAAGCTCCACGTGCGTCTCGCTATCAATTAGCGCAGCTCAGATGTGTCAGCGCACATTCTGAAACTCCTTTTAAGTGCCAGAACCGTAGACCTTGTCCTGTTTGTTTTTGCTTAAAAGTCACGTAAACCACATCTGTCACTGGTAACGACAACGCATAAATGGTCCCAGAAAATAGACTGGAATGAATGTTGTGCTGTTATTACAAAAAAAAAAAAAAATACAATTGCATCACCTTATTTGTCAATTATGTTTTTCACTACACATTGTAGCATCCTCATAAACTTGCAACATAAAACAAAATCAATTGACACCCTATAAAACATATATAACGTGTTAACAAGAGATATAAAAAGGGCCAGCTGTTGAATTATCTTTCACTATCCTAAAACTGTGTTTATCAATTAAGGCTCAGCCTCACAATTTCACATTGAAAACAGGATGTCGGCTGCTACCAAACTAATAATAGTAATGCATATGGCAAGTGTTTTGATTAACATAATGGAAAAATAGCCCACATGATTTATCTTTTAAGTTGGACGGTTGAGAGCCAGATTGGAGCCTGAGGACTCAATCCACCTCAACATATGCTGCTATTGTAAGTCTCTGAACGTGGAGTATCTCGGGCCTTGTTCCCATGATATTTATTGAAAAACATTTGACTTTATGAGCTGCATGCGTAATGAATGCCTATTGATGCCGCAGCTCGGCAGATGAAGCTATAATTCTGCATATAAGGATCACAAACACACGTGAATCTGTAGTGTGTTGTTTCTAATCTGGATCTACTTTCATTTCTGGTTCTCATTTCTTCGGTTGCTATCACAACAGCTGACAAACATATTTTAGTTTACATATTTTTCTCCTTCTAGCCAGATATTTTCCTAAACTCTGTTGCTGCTTGCCATATTATTCTTTGTTTTTTCTTCTAACCATAATAATGCTTGAACATAAAGCTTTTCAGAATTGTTTTTAAATCTCTTGCGCTTAGTTCAAGGCTTTTGGTTCTTTAAAATAAACTACTCCCAGGCTTTTCTGGACATGTTTCCAAATAGCATTTTAAGATTGAAAACACATTTTAACCTTACATGAACTCTCCTCTAGATAAAGACCTGAACCATCCACATGTTGTATCTCCTTATGCCCCCTATCACATTTTACTTGGTTGTGGTAATACAATCTAGGCTGCACAATATGAAAAAAATCTTCCAGCGGCGATGATATTGGTAGATATTGTGGCGGTTATAATATCAGGTACGACATGTATCCATTTTCTGGCAGCAGCAGCAGTAGTTTGCCCAGCATTTGGTGGGTTGGCTGTTTGCCTCTGTCAGGAGCTGAGTATAAATTCAGGTCACTCTTTCAGGATTTTTTGCTTTGTAAAATCTTTTTAAAGCCACATATTGTTTACAATTATTGACTACTATTGCATTAGTTCATCACATAAAATCCAAATCAAATAAATTGAAGTTCAAATGAAATTTAAACATTTCCATAACATGGAAAAGAAAAAACACTAAAAACAAATTTTACTATAACTTTCTTTATGTATATGTCTTTATACTGTGTATTGGCATTTTTTCCAGTTTGTCAAACAGACCGGGTTCTTTTATATATTCTTCCTCAGCTCGTAATTTGTCTTGAGCTTTTTTTCTTGTCGTGATCTGCCAAGAGACTGGAAATGTGGATTAACTAAAATAAAAATCAAAGTTCAATGTATAAATTCAGTTTTAGAGATTGATAACTGATCCAAAATCTTGATTGGTTTATACCTACTTTTGTATTATGAAAATACAATTTAAATGAGACATAAGATAAGGCTTACTGTTGAAATCATATCCATTGTCCTGTTGACTGGTCTCTTGGTCCACCCCACAGTTTTGTATTCAACTAAGAAAAGATAGTTCCGATGTATCACTTTGCTGTGTTCAATAAAGGGGAGAAAATACTCCAGATATTTTACAAATCAAACCCTCAGTTGCTAGTTAACACTAGTGCATTGGTTTTACCCGAGCCGATCACCTATGAGAGAAAAGTTAAATGTATTCCACTGATTGCTTAGCTGTGAGGAAAAATCTATCTTGGAGCATCCTGCAACTGCAGGGCATTTATTGACATATCAGATGGGACATTGGAGGAGAAATTGGCCTCATTTGTTTCTCATGTCACCTTAACGGCAGATCTCTTTCAAGGGGCGAAGAATTGACAAGCCCCAGGTCTCAGTGAGCAAACAGCAAAACCTAGTTTATTGGTTTCCTCTTGCGAGCTGTCTGCCTAATGCGGCTGGCTAGATGAGCCTCTAAAGTTTAAAAGATTCCCCTGAAAATATTAATCAAGTCTTGTGACGGATTGTCTTTGCATGATAAATTATATGCAAAGGGACGGTTTTCCAACAGCCTAGGGATATAAATTGCAAACATACTTTAGAGTGAGCGTGGATGGATCTATTAGGCATTTGCATCTGCAGCTAAGACATAGCAAGAAGACAGAAGACAAGCTAACGCTCCGTTCCGATAGGAGAGAATGAGAATCAAGTGTCACGCGTCTCTTTTCACTTGGCTATGCACCAACAATAATTGCTGCCAATACATTTACCAATCATTTCCCTCCTTATCAGTGTTAGCATCTTGTTTGGTAGCCTGATTGAAGTTTCTTCATGTCACTTGGAAGTGAACAGGTGTCAAGCTAGCACAGGCACCTCGCAGATGGCAGCATAATTAGCATTGATTCTGGCAGTCTTTCACAGACCAGAGTTTAGATGGGTGTGACGACCAACTAACCTTCCCACCTCTTGATGGGCTACCTCTGGGACAGATCGAAGCTCATTTTACATCCTGGAATGGTAGCACACCATAGGACTCCTTAGTAACACTCCTCATTTCATGCATATAGATTCTTACCAACAGAAACAGTCTGAAAGTGGATGCAATGAAGAGAATAAGAAATGATTGATTTATGTTGATATTTTAATAGATCTGACTAGTTTTTAGTTATGTTTTGTCTTTCCATGCAGAATACATAACATTGATTTTGCATTCCCTCTATTTATTTTTCTACTTTCTAAATAGATGATCATTTTTGATACATTTGGGCTTTCTTCTTCCAAGTGCTGTCTTGGTAAAATATTACTTCAACTCTTTCAGATTAAAACCACAATCTTTACTGCCTTTTCTGCTCCAGACCAATAAAAATAACTCAAAAGCTCTGAAGAAGAGAATAATATGTGGTTGTCAACATTTTGTGCAGAAAAAGTGTGGTGAATGCAAACATACAACATGCTTTCCCCACATATCCACAATTATACACTACTTTGTCAAATTAAATCCTCAATAAACACACTAAATTTTGTGGTTATTGTGCGAAAAAGTTCAAAATGAATGAATAATTTTGCATTTCACACTGTATCTTTACCCACTAAACAATCATATTTAAAGGATGTCTATTTTATCTGATAGGAGAATAAACATCCAATACACTATGTAACAGAATCGACCTAAAGTGATTTTCTTGTCACTTTTCGTGCCTCCTCCTGCTCCATGTTTTTCCGCTGCAGATTGCACGGCAGAACGTGGCCTGCCACTGCACTTCCCGCACTCTGAAATGGATCTCATCTAATCTTATTTCACCGTGTCAAATGGCAGCATGACATGCTGTTTTACTCTGTAACATTCGGTTGCAGTGAACCAGCTGAGTGCGTCTGAAGCGCGGAGTCCCCCACCTCTCCACCCCTTGTTATTATGAACCACTTATAGTGGTGTGTCTGTGGGGTTGTTGTCAGAGTCTGTGGGTCATGCAGACATGTTGGTCACTAATACAGCACAAAGAAAATTGCTTCTGTGGCAGACATGTGTTTGTTTAGTTTTTTCTCTTTTTTTTTCATTCATTCGGGTATTTCAGCGTAGCCAAGTCCATTACAGAGGCATTTTCTGAATTGCTGAACAAATTTACACAAAGACCTTTTAATAACACCCAGTGTGACTTTGATATGAAGTCTGACCAGTCTGACTGCCAGGGTTCTTACCCAGTCTGGAAAAATCTGGACTTGGAGTTTAGTCTTTTTCAGGTCTAGACATGTTTTGAAAAAGTAAATTAAGATCATGAAAATGTACTTTTAATTCAACAGTTTGTTCCTACTCGATTTCACTTTCCTTAAATCTTCCTTGTGTCCTTCCTTCATTCCTTCTGTGTTTTGTTACTCCTCGGTTCCTTCCTTGGTTATTTCTTTCCTTTCATTTATGTCCTACCTAACTTCCTTTCCTCCTTCTGTCCTTCTTTCATTGTGTCTGAAGGAACTTTTTTGTCTCTTTTCTTGTCTTCTAACTTGTGTTCTTCCTTTCCTTCCTTAAGTCTACCTTCTTTCCTTATGTTTTTCTTTTCTTGTCCTTTACCTCCTTTGCTCCCTTTTATCATTCCTTTGTTCTTTGTCCCTTTCTTCCTGTCTCTGGTTTTTCCAGGGTCCATATGTGGAGCCAGTTCACTGTAGAAATATTGTCAGAAATTCACTCTAATGTTTTTGAAAATTAATGTAAAGGTCCAAGAACTCTGGAAAACTGCATGGAATTTTACATAAAACATGAAAATCTGGAATACCATTCCTTTAGAAGGTAAATGAAGGAGAGAAAAAATAGCACGACCAAAGGTCTTCTTATGTAGTTTGATGTTTCCCTGTAAATGCTGTCAGCAGTGACTCTGCGATAACAAGAAACACCCATGCTGTACACCACACTGGTCAGGTGTCAGGATTCATTATATTTGGCTGGAATTTGCATAATGCAGGAGGCATCAAATTAAATTAGCATAATTCCTGTGATTACACTTGTTATTAAATGTGAGTGACATTGATTTACAAAATGGCCTGATATAAGGTTAATGGCAGATGTCACCTCCTTCTTTCTTTATCTTTTCTCAATTATAATAAAGCTCTCTTTTCTCCACTTGGCCATTTATGTGGCTATATTCAAAGCTTAATGCTGTATGCATCCCTGCCTTCACCTCTGTGTTCCAACCACCTTCTCTTAAACCTTGTTTCTGTAATTACATAAGGTAGGAAGCAATTTAAATAGGATGAACAGCCATAACATTGGTGTGCCCTGGCCCATTTAAGCACTTCTAGGATGGCTATTATTGACTGTAATTTGTCAAGAAAGGAGGAATTGACAGGACTAAGAAACAGCGAGAAATAATGTTCAATCAAACCTATTTTACAGTCATAGGAGAAAAAAAAAGCAGCTGACTTAAATGTTTGGTTTTATTCCTGCAGAAAGCATAGGATCATAATACACTACTATCATAATAATACAAACAGCCTGTAGGCTACAAAATACAAGGAAGGCCATACTGTGTGTGTATCCGCACGCTTTCTGACAGAGACAGAAGGGTTTCAATCTCTTTTTCATTTCATCCTGATAGCTCTGCCTTTTATTACCGAGGGACACGAACGTTTCCCGAGGTAAAAAGGAGAGCACATTCCCAAGATAAAGTTGGACGTTTACAGCTATTTCCAGCAGTAATGTATTATTCCGTTAAAGCAATGATCAGGTAGTGTTGGATGAATGGGAGATGTTCAGCACCATTACTGCCTGGCACATCAGTGAGGCATTATTACATTATCGCTGCTCTTTAGTAGGAGATTGGGTGTGTGACCGGGTTCTGAATACACTCATCCCGCTCTCTGTGGCGTAAATTGCAGATTGGCTCATTGACTTCAATGATAAAATGTAAAAATTGCCAGTAAAGAGAACATAGACTCAGGTTACTCCTTAGCTGTTTGTCAACGGCAGATGTGACTCAGTTGGTGCAGAGCATGTTAAAGAGTTCCATCTCCCAGAAGTCAATGTCATTTGTGCCTAAAACTGGTACAGCAATAGCTCATCTTGTCTCGGATGTGTCAGACTACACTGCCTTTGTCTGAGCATAATTGTGCTCCGGTGGTGGACTACAATCCCCAGAAGTTACTCAAAGATTTGCAGAAGTCAAGTCGCGCATAAGAAACAGCATTTATGACAAAATGCAAATGATTAACAATGATTCAGCAACTAGGAAAAGTATTTACACCCCCATTTTTTTTTTTTTTTTTTTTTTAGATCTCATCAGGTTACAACCACAAAATTAAACGTATATTTGAATTTTTGCGATAAAATAGAAAGTGGAATATGATTGTGAAGTAGAAAAAAATGGAAAATCTGAAAATCTGCATTTATATTCAGCTCCTGATATTTAAACTACCTTGCACTTTAATCATTTCAAGTATGTCACTTCTAGCTTTGTATGTGACTTATGCTTTTTTTCCAATTTCTCTATGCAGAAAAGCTGAATCTCAGTCAGATTAGCAAAAAGTCACAATGAGATTTCAAAATGGGACCATCTAAAGCTAAATATAGTAGGTTATTACTACCACTGCCTTGCATCATTTTCAGTCTCTAAAATATTTTCTACCAGAATTGCTAAGTATTTATCTCTAACCACTTTTGCTCTAAGTCCTCAGCATGAAGCTGCCACCACAGTGTTTGTGTGCATGGTGTGCAGTATATTCATTCTTTGTGACACATAGTATTTTGAATATAGGTGTAAAAGTTTAATTTTAGATTCCTCTGACCAGAGCACCTGCTTTCTGATGCTTGTTTTGTTCTCTACAAATCTTGTCACAACTGAAGAGCAGCATTCTGTTGGCTTTCTATCTGCAATTCATGATAAACTTGCCACTCTTCAATGGAGGCCAGGTTTCTTGCGGGATTCGGCAGATATTTATCCTGTCAACACATTCCCACACCTGAGCCGTGGATTGATGCAGCTCCTCCAAAGTTAAGGCTCTCGCCCTCGACTGTTAGATTAGGCTGACAATCATACTTGGTAGGTTGGCGTCTGGGTCATACTCTTTTAATTTTCAAATGATGCATACGATACTGTTAATTAGGTGATGCATGAAGCCAATTAGTTGCAGTGAATTATATTTAGTGACATCAGAGTAAAGTGGACTTCATACAAATCGCCACCACAGATTTCTGTCTGTAACTTTTCTTCACAACTGGGAACGACGTCCTCACACAACATCCCAATACAACTCGTTGAAATTTGTTGTTCCAGTTTTGTTATTGCTTTTGCATGGCACTGTATCGCTTGCGAATTTAATGGTGATGTGTGATAGCTGACAATTAATTATTTAAATGAAGCATCAACCATCCATCCCACGGACCATGTGCTTGGCGTACACCTTGGTTCTGCATCAAAGAAAAAGCTGGAAGCGTTATTATTCTGCTTATTAGACCAGAGCAGGTTATTCTGGAAACAGATACCGCTAATGTTATTTTGCGAGGCATCTCAGAACGACATTAATCCATGATAATTACCTCGAAAGGAAGCAAATAAAGACAAACTAATGGCGAGGTTGATCATCAATTTCGAACGTGCGACTCCAATGCCCCACATTTTCATGCAGGAAGCGTCCAGTTGCCGCACTTCTGCTCGGAATGCCTTTTTAAGTGTATATTATCCTGTCCTTGACTGTGGAAGTGCTAGGAGAAATCATTAAAGCAAATTAGTCTATTAACATCCTAAAGAGCATTTATCTTGTGGATCAATAGGCTCTCATCTTCTTTAGAGGACCCTTTGGTGTCCTAAAGTCATTATGAGCCAGATCATGAGTATAGTCAATTCATTACATGCTGATAGGCCAATAATTATTGACACCATACTGGAGAGTACCAGTAATAATTTAAAGTGCAAATTTTTGTAGCTTATGTTCAAAAACCAAAATATCTTCTTTTATGGCTAAATATATCCATCTGAATTTATTACTGCTTTTGCAAAATCTAGGGGAAAAAAAGCAAACGACTGAGACGTTTAACGCATCCTCCAAGAAAAAGGGGGGGGGATGAAAAAGTCTCTTGGCATTGACGCACTTGTCGCAGATCAAGCAACACTTCACCATATGATCTTCTCTGCTCTGCTGGCTGTGTGTGAAGATGCCATACACTAGACAAGGATTGGATCCGCAGTCTACCGGCACAAGCTCTGTGATGCTCCAATCAACATGCAAGATGTTCAGACATTTATAATTGCATCATTTTGCAGCTTCCTGCATGTGACGTCACAGCTGCTTACTTTGTCATTTGTGCCTGTTGGATTTGTCAGCATCAGAACTTGTCGTATGCTTGTGTTTTTTTGGGGTGTTTTTTATTTATTTATTTATGCGATTTCCTGTTTCAACATCCAGTACCAAATGTGCATTTAAAGGAGCTCAAAGAACAGAATAATAAGATCCTATGTGATCAGGGCAACATACAGAAATCCTCTGAGTAGTCAGTTTTCCGTGATGCTGATTTGATGAACATGAGGAAGTGTCATTATCATCCCCCCAGGCGATTGTGAGCATGTTGACCGAGGGACGCATTGTGCAAAACTCATAAATCTAACCCCCTTCCGTTGTCCCAATAATAGCCCTAAATTGGAATAAAATGACTTTCCCCCTCACTCATCAGTTGTTATGCTAAAAACAGTAACCTCAAAGTGACCGCTGCCACACATAATACGCTGCGCTGTTTGTTGCGTGCTGAAAAGGCAAGCAGGAGCTCCTTCTGCTCCCCATATGGCCCCATTGTCTTGGTAATGCTGTAGAATGCGACCCCCCTCCGGAGCGTGCTCCGGGCCCTGCTGGTCGAGGATAAACTGTTGGTTTCACAGAGGCGGGCAGGAGGCCTGTGGACACAGCAAGTGTGCACGATGTGAGCCTCCCATGTGCGAAGCCAGTCGATTTCCTCCCCTCAGCTAACTTCAAGCCAAGCTCTAGACGAACAATGAAGGAGTTCTCTGCATCGCATTATGATCAGTCAGATTTGTGTGTGTGTGTGTGTGTGTTGCTGTTTCAGGTAGAATATATGAATATATTTCATGCTTGTGTGTTAAAGCCTTTATTTAATTACTCTGTCCCTGTCTCACAAATTTAAACACCCTTTTTGTTTTTTAAAAGAAATTCAGTTTGTCAGTCAATTAAAGCAGTCACAAATTTTCACACTGACAGCTATTTAAACACAAGCTGCAGCAGTGTGTCAGAGACCGCTGCAATTTTAATTAATTAAAAACATCATATTTTTAATTAGGATGTTTAGACACAGAGTGTAAACAAATAATTACAGCCACTTCCGTTGAGAAATAATTGTAAAACATTTTAATTTATTGTTTCATTAGTTGTATTGGCACAGCAATGCGGCACTGCTCGGGCTGTGTGAATATTTCCTCCGTAGTTTCCATTGTCTGGCACCTGGTAGCACCGAGGCTAAACTAATCAGTTAAGAAGTTGCTGAGTTGACACAGACGTGCTGAATAGAGCATTAAAGCACTGACTGGCCTCACCAACCTGAGTCACATTTTAGCAGCTTTTCTAGCTAACCCTCAGACTCTTAGACCTTAAAATCAAGTTTCAATTGGTTTTGTTATATTAAATTGCTGTTAACGGTTTTGATGTTTAGCTTACAACACATCAAGATTGAACCTTTAGTGGTGTAAGAAATAGAAAATTTTACATTTTCAACATTTTCTAGCACATTTATTTTTAATAAGCTCTTTGTCTCCTTGTAACTGCATCGTAACCAAAACAGATTTAAAAATGATCTTGTAAGAGATGTGTAAACTATATTTAGCAATATACTTGATAGATAAATCAAATCTTGACGTTGTCAAAGAAGTAGAGGACTCTGAAATATTTTAATTAGAAATTGTGCAACATTTTAATAAATTGAATTATGTGTCGGATGCTTGTGACAAAACATGAAATCACCTGGCTTGGTCCATTTTTGGTATCATATTTAATTGACTGATCAATCCTTTGTCATGTATTTACTATAATCAACAAGTTCTATTCATATTTATGCCTTTTGCATTATCAATTGTAACATAAATACGTATTAACATTTTTTAAAATTTCTTATCAGATCCTGTCAACTAAATGTTTTCTTTTTTTTCCACCAGGGTCTATTTTTTTTCTGTATCAAAATTGATACAGAAAAAAAACAAAACATAATTATTCGGTTTTTCCAAACCAAAATGATATAAAACAACATGTTGAAAAGAAATACTTTCAACATAAAACACCATATAATATACTTAAACACCTATAAGTATCACAACTAATGCAAACATTTTTACTAGTTTTATTTAAAAATATTTGTAATATTTGGTATTATTGTATCAAACACTGTATTATTATATAAATAAACATGTTTTGTGTAAATTGTATTTCCTGCAGCCCTTTCCAAAGAAGGACCTTGTACTCCATGACTGATCTGCATCTTAGCAGTATTTAGCCGTCATGGACTTAGATCCTTCATCAGAAGGTAGAAGGTATCTATATGATTTGACACTTTAGGTGAACTTCCAGCTGTGTTAAAGAGATGGAGCACTCAGAAAATAGGCATAATAAATACAATTTGCAATAATCTGGTCAATGGAATTAATTAGTGATGTCTCCTTTCGGGTGTAAGTGCTTATTTGTAAATGTATTAATTGTAATTGAATTTGTTTCTTGATACATTTGATACAATTTTCTCTCTCGCTCTCTCTCTCTCTCTCCTCCTTCTCTGTCTTAATAAAGAGTTAGCCATGGCATTAATGAGAGCAGGGGGGCATGGACACGGACCATGACCGCAGCTGCTGGCTGTGGGAATGCAAGGGTCACTCGGTCAATTAATATGAAGGCCTCTCTCATCATAACTTCTTCAATGGCAAATAAACTGTTGGTATATACACAATGATCTGTCGTATCATTTTGTGGAGGACAAGGGACATTTTCAGCTTGGCTGCCTGCACAGCAGAATTTGAGTCGGCCCTGGAAAAGCTGTTTGTTTGACCCTAAGGAGTGAGAATTGACAAAGCAAGCCAGGAGCATTTGTTTCATCTGCTAAGCCATAGATTGAAAATGATTTCCCAATGCCCCGTTTGAGATCCCTGTGAAGGGGGTCATCAATTATTTCCCGATACGTGACACAATATTGTACCTATTTTACTGACCACTGCTTTCTGGTTGGTCAGATAGCATCTCTTTCATCAGCCCATTATTGATGGTAAATGGAAGCAGAGTAAGCAGACCTGTGGATTTATTTCTCTTTTTCTTGCTGCCAGTTTTTCAAGGTGAAGAGTGGGACCATAGTTTTTTTTTTATTTAAAAAAATGCCTTCAAGAAAGGGATGTCCATGTAGTATTAAGAAAACATCCGGTAATTCAACCTTTTTATGCACGGTGCATCACCCAAAAGAAGAAAAGAAACAATTGCAAGACATTCATCTACTATAAAACTCTTTTAGGCATTGCTGTTTAATCTTCATTTTGCTGGTGTGAGTGTGAGTCTGCTGAAAGCACAGTGTTTTTGAGTAAATGGAGTTCTAAATTGCTTTTTTTAAGTACCACGCGCCAGGGTAATGTCTAGAGGTACAGACACAGCACTCCGGTGGCAATGATTTATGGTGTGGGGCAGCCACAAATTGACTTGTATGCAAGAAATGTAAATGGAAGTGGGACATTTGATGGAGAAGCTCATTTCCAGCCTTAAATGTTTTAAATTAACCACACAAACTCACAAGGCAAAATGTTAATGGGTATTTTTTTTTCTCTCCTTATTTTAACCCCCATTCTTCCCCCTCCTTAAGTTAATCTACATTACAGGTCAATTTATTAAACAAACAGCAATACTGCACCAGATTTGCAAGGATCAATGGATTTGACAAAGGAGATTCATTCCAGGACATAAACCTTTGAAATGAAGCAGGGACTGAGGTGACTATTTGAAATGATGCATACTTTGCACAGGACGGCTAAAATGAAGCTACGAAGACGACGTCGCCTCAACCAGACTTTTCAACACAAAATGTGTCTGTTATCTATTTACTGCGCAAGACTCTGTTGCTGGATTACACGATCCAGGAGGGGGGGAGGCAGAGTCTGTGCCCTCCGGCTGGAGAAGAAGTGGCCTAGAGGGAGAAATTGTTTTCTAATAACAAGAGCTCGTGGTCTCCCGAGGGACAATTACAACGTTAGCTCCCTTGTCAGAGTAAAAGCCGCTTTCAAGCTGCTCCTTTCATAATGCTATCATGTTTGCCCCTGAGATATGCCTGTGGTCTTCATGTCTCACTCTCTTTATTTCTCTCTATCACTATTGATTGAGGGGCCATTTATATTCACAGTAGGGGGCCTTAATTATGAGTGTGAGTGAGGCCAGCCAAATAGGACTAAGTGGTAACAGGGGGCCACTGCCACGGGGCTCTCTACCTATTTAACATTCAGTGCCTCACTTCATGATCATTGGCAGTACATTTATAAAATCAATGTTGCTTAGTGGATAATAACAGTTTTGGAAAATGCTTCAATTGAGCTTCTACAGTACGAGGTGGCATTTTGTTGAAGTGTGGTCTAATTAACAGTTGTGTTTTATTCCATTTGGAAAGCTTGGATTGAACGTTCTCTATTGAAAAGCTTAGTTTTCATTCATCTGTAAAAGTGTCCAAGCAGTTCAAAGTATTTACATCATATAAAACATAAAAATATTATAAACACATCACACAGTCAGCAGTAGTATACAATATTATGTTTAAATATATCACTTTGAAAAATCCAGCATTATAATAAATACGTAAAATTAGAGAAATTATTATATTTTACATCATAATCACAGCTGTACTTTATTTACTCATGAGAAACAAGTGTGTAATTTTTAGGGAACATAAAATGTAACCAATATTTGGGATGATAAAGTTAGTGATCTGAACCTCAGCATCGACTCAAGGCATATTCAAACTTAATGAGGTAAAACATTCGATTCATTTTTTTTTTGTACAAATTAACATAGTTGGATAATTTTTAAATACATTTAGTTTTCATTTATGTTCATTTTTATACAGCATAGTTTACTATAAAAAATGTCCATCCATTGCATTTTGTTAAGTAAGCCAATTCCCTCGAGAATCTCAAGGTTGGAGCGCTGCCTCCTTTTTAAATTAAAGTATTCTGTTGGCAAAGTGAGACCATCTAGCCAGTAAATGTTGTGGGTGAGCTTTAAGTCTCTTAAGTTTCACTCAGTTGTGGAAATGAGCTCACGCTGTAAGTGTTGTGGTAGCTTCGGTTTGCCAATTATCCACACAAAATAAGCTCTTCATCTCACCTCTTCAAGCCTTTTTGCTGTACAAATTCCTTCCTAAATGACAACTGGCAGGCAGAACAGCTGAAAGCCAATTACTTGGTGCGTGGATGACATTTACTCTAGTTATTTCATTCAGTAGGCTCCTAAATATGTGGCAGTGGCTTTGATTAAGAAATATCCTTCACTTGTGGTTCCAGTTTGAAATAACAAGACTCCCTCTTTTTCACATTTGACCTTAAGTTAGAGCGGAAACATTTTTGGTTCAAGGCCTCTTTTTGTGTGGCAGCGCTCAGCGGTGTGGCCACCGTGGCTGAAGTGGTGGTCCAGGGGTCACGTGGTGCCTGGCTCATAGGCCCCTGTGTCTGGGGTTGCTGACAGGAGGACATTGTGTTCCTCCTTTCTTTTTTTTCTTTTTTTGGCTTTAACCAGTCAGCCATGGCTTACATGGTTTGTTGTGGCCCCAAGATCAGAAGGAGGAAGTTGAATAATGTCTTCCTATTCTTTAAAGGAAGGGCTACGGTTGGTTGATTATAGAATAGCTTTGACAGACCAGAGGGAACTATGGCTTTTGTCCAATTCCCCACACAAAGAAAGGTAAGTTCAGAAAGAGCTTGGGTTGACTTTTTTAAGCACATTCTAGCTGACCTACTCCTCATCATCCTGCCATAAACTTATTAATACCTTCAGGGACTCCCACCTACACCTACGCAACCTGTCAAAGTACAGCCACTCTCCTAAAATAAGGCATCATTTTAATCCAAGGCCAGCATGAAGGGGATGAATGAATGTGGCGTATGCCGCTTTATATTAATCTAGTGTGAGAGACAAAAATCTTAATACCTCTATGGTGGCATACACCATTTTATCACTGGGTTTTGTTCAGTTTTAAGCATAAAATAATGCTTCTGTATTGGTGGTTTGATGTGATTTCATTGTTTAAAAAAAATCTATTTATTTAGCTCCTCCCTTTGCCCATGTGCAAAGCCGCGTGACAGCAAGCGTGCACACAAAGACCCACAATCCAGACACAGTCGGTGAGAATTAGCATTTCCTTCAATGTAACAAGACCAATATGTTTCCAGAAGTGCTGCCATACTGAAACAAGTCCTTAACAAAACAGAGCCTCGGGGCTCGACGCTGACTCCAGGGACCCCGGCAGCCTCCACGGCCTATTTGTTCAGCAGAATCTGTTATTCTGTCACAGCAGGCCTGTCACTAGTGAAATCATTTAAATGTCCAATCCTGTATTTAAGCAGACTGTTTCACAATGAACAGATGAGCAGCACTCAGAATTTATAGCCAGACGCATCAAAGGATACGGCAGAGCAGTGTGAGACCTGGTGGAGCAGGCCGTCCTGTGGGAGCTGATTTAGTGTGTTTTTTTTTTTTCCTTTTGCGACAATAGCAAACATTTATAATGAACGTCCTGGGTATTCCTCATTGTAATTTCAAATTTAGCACTTAGACTTTACAGTAATTGTGATGGAGGGTAGCTAATGTCACTCATTAGATGGTTTCTGTACATTTACAAAAAAAATATATATATTTCCAGACTTACATTTCAAACATTTCTCAGTAGGTTTTGTTTTTTGTTTTTTTTTCCTACAACTTTCTGAACATTTATTTGGGATATATTGTGTGTTTTAAAAATAATGCATCAGCACAATGGCTTCCAAGGTAAAGGGCATCTTGACCACTTTAGCTCATCTGTTTGAAATCCAAACAATTATTACTTCACTAAATTACACTATGCTAAATACTGATGTTTGAAACATGTTTCTGTTTGTTAAAAAAATAAGTACAAGTTTTGGTATTTGGCACCTAAATAACATACAATTTAAAATCTTCTAAGAGGTTCTGAGATCCAAGTGTCCAGAGTCTGAAGATTCAGGTTTTTATCATTTGAGCAAAAGAATGAAGAGTAAATTCTAGAAACTTCAAAGTTTCTCTTCCTCTTTCCATACTAATCTAGACCTGGAAAATATATATTTATAAATCAATACTTTAGAGATGGTGTATGGACATGCATTTTGCAAAATGAAAAATGAATTCCCTGCTTTTCGATGAACTCAATCGGGTAACACAAAAGATCAGAAAATAAAAGTGCTCCATTCACACAGGAAAAAAAAAATACCTGCAATATTTCAGGTTGTTTGTAATACTTCAAGAGGGACATAGTGGACAAAATGGTTCGGACAACCAAAAGCAGTTTGATGTTGGTGTGTAATGGACCTGTCAGCTCTGATGGATTTTCAGCTCTGCTATGTTGTTTGTCCCACTACTGACAATAGACAGTTAAGGAGATCGCCCATTCCAGTTCGTTGTTGTTCACAACCCAACTTCCTCGTGAGTTCAATTCAGACTGAAATGCATAATTGTGAGAAGCAGGCTGCTCTTTGGAGGGATTTCTCATAAACATAAAAGCTGTTCTGAAAATTATGATCAATGGTGCAACCAGACCCACTTTAATTGCAGATTGTTCTGTGTGAGTAATGGGACCAAAGCAAAAACAGATAATGGGATTCCTTTGAATTTGTAAAGCAAAATAAATGGGGAAAAAACTAGAAGAAATCCAAAACCAATACCCTGATTAGGAAAGCAGATGTAAAGGTGATCACCAAGTGTAAATGCAGTTCTTTCAGATGTAAAACAAAATGTGACTCTCCGGCCCCCTGATGTCTGCAGTTGTTTCCTACCACCATAGATGATTTGTTTATTAGATTTCCAATCAGAATATAATGGCTTTGAAACATTAGCAGCTCTAGGGTAGATGTGGCTGAATGTGTCTCCTAAAGAGTCCCCAGCCGTCTTGATTTCTAAACTCCTTTTCTGAGTGTAAACAGACCAGAAAGAGAATTAAAAGAGACTGTGTCATTGCCTGCCATGCCACTGTGCAATTCCTGAGAGATGAGCATTAAGCAAAAGGCAAAATAGCGGCATGTTTTTCCTGTAACTGTCATAAAGACCCCACCTTCTGCGATTGCTATTAGCCAGGATCACAGGAAATGTCATATTAACAATGAATGTCTAATAGTGAGGGAGATTGTCCTAAGTATGGGCCCAGCAGGAGGGTCTCCTTAACTCTAATTCACACTGAAGTCGGATCACCCTGCTAAGATCTCATCAGCTTTATGGCGCTCATTCTCAGCCACATCCTTTTCCAATGTCCATGTCTCTCCCACTGTGCGAGGCAGGCTGCGGCCATCACACTTAGTCATTACCCCTCTGTTTGATTTCTTAAAACACAAACTGTTGTTGATGAGTTAGTCTGGGTAGGCGGGGCAGGAAGTAACTGTTTTGTGAGATTCTCTTTTTCTGTGCCAATTTTAAAAATGTTTGTAATTCTTTGACTTCACTCTGTAACTTGTTCAATGTCCCCAGTTTGAAAAACAAAAAAGATGCAACACTAAAAAGGGGCGTAGGGGACACAGAGGCTAAAATCAGCAAATACTTGAGACCCCTCCAAAGATAATTAGAACTGTTTATTTTAATAGTTCAAACACCATGTACCTTAATATGAATTAATAGCTTCACAGCCAATCAGCACCAAGGAGAGTGGAGGTCGCTCTTGGATTGGTTGCTTTGCAAATGCCTGTCAATAGCATGTCAAGTAGATTAGACACTTTTTTAATATGTATTTTAGAAAACAATCTGCAATTAATAATTTAGAGTTAGGTTTCACAGAAAAATACTTCAAATGGGTGAATCCACAAATACTGAACTGTGACTATTGACTATTGTGCACTCATTTCCTCTCAGACTTTTAAAACTGAAAAACAGTGCTTTTTTTAGCAAGCCAGTACACTATGTTGTTTTTTCAGTTATTGTTTTTTTTTTGTTTTTACATAAAATATCCACCAGATTTTATGTAATTAGCCATTTCTTCAAACTAGCAAGTTGTGCTAAAGTTGTTGGCACAGATATATTTTTTTCAAGGTAGAAAATATTCATAAAATAAAAGAAATTCAAACACAGATAAACATTTTGAGACCGAAATGACATGTATCACTTTATTCAATGAAATGGAGAATCCAACACAGCCTGATTGTTCAGTCTCACTGCTGAAACACCTGTCTCTGCTTCGTCTCTGGAACGTGCTGTCTAATGTCCATCACCAGTCACGTGCAGCACACACATCCTGCTGGTTTGTTTGAACCATGAAAACAACCACAAAACAGCCGACTGGGTTTTTCAGGAACAGAGCTCCAAACAACATGAATTTTTCAGCTTCATAGTTGTGGTCGTAAGATAGACGGAGCACAACTATGAAGTAACAGCAGCTAGATTAAAATATCCCTCCCTAGTTCTTCTTTTAGCTGTCTGTGGGAGAAGAAGCATGACACCAAGTGAATCCAAGGGCTTGTTTACAACAGAATAAACCATTCATCCGTTATCTGTTTATCTGTCTTCAGTTTCAATAGAGTTACATGGACAAATCAAATGATAGATCTAATCTTATAACAAGCAAAACATACACACTTATATGCACACATTAGTCCAAGCCATGTTAGGGGATTATGATTTAATATTAGTTTTGATCCGTATTTGAAATTCTTATTTGGAAGCAAGAAAGGAAGTGGATCTTCTTTTCCCCTCTTCTTTTTTTTTAGCTTCGTTATTTTTTAGCTTCGCATTTCAGTGACCTGGTAAGAAATAGACAGATTGATTAACAAGATGCAAACAGTTTGTGAACACTGTGAGAATATTCATGACTGGGTGACGTTAGCTGCTGACAATGCTGTGGCATCTGCTTCGGTGTTATAGTGACTAACTGAAAAGTCACGTTTTTTTAGGAGTCTGGATTACAGTTGTGCCTTTCTAGTGGAGAATCTAAAATATTTAGTGGTCAAACTTAAAGGTGATGAATTATGAAGTAAATAATATCACAAAGTGGGACAAAAAACTTTAAGTAAAGTATAAATAGAACAAAAAAAACCTGTTACATTGTTGAAAGTTCATTTTCTTTATAAAAAAAAACAGATGCTTTGCTTTTATGATGCAACATTATTTACTGTGCTGTTCTCAATTAAATAAACTTAAAAAGAACGATTGTATTTTTCGAGCATTTTCTTACCTGGGTTGCCAAAGAGTGTGGATGCAAAGAATAATAGGCACGATACACAAGTAAAGATATTTAGATGTCATACATGACAGAAAATTACGTTTGGTATTGATAGTCTGGCATGAAAAAATGCGACAGTATTTCTTAGTGTCTGTTTAACATCTTATTTTATTAGCAATAAAAAGAAAAACTCTAATGCAATCCAACAGTGTGATTTGTTACTTAATGAGACTTTGAAGAGATGCCAGTGTACAAGCTAAAAGCATTTCAGCTGTAATGTGTGCAGGAGACACTGAAAGGGGTCGAAGACTTCACTTGTTTTACTCGGCTGAATCGGACAGGCTGCTGCAGGCACAGAAGCCTCAGCGTCTTGATAGAAAACTTGATAGAGCAATGGGCCGTGGTGGCACTGAACACAGGCTTACATCGATAAAATTCAGCGTACTGTGTATACAGTACGTATCCAACGAGATGTGTATTCGGTTGAGACCATTAAAATGCTGAGAGAACCCTATAGCATAAATGAAATTGTTGTACATACTCACTGGGCCCTGACCGACAAAATGGAGTGCAAATGTTAAGTACTGCTAGATGTAAAGTACAAACACATTATGGGCAGGTATTAGCTTATAAAACACTACCAAACAGAATGTGAGTAATCCTTGCACACCTTTTTTAAATGCTTGTTTTGCAGGGGGGGGGGGAAAGCAAGAATTTGTCAATTTAATGAAATGCCATTTGAGATTGAGATGAATTAAAAGTTTAAATATTTTGGAACCTTGGTGCTTATTCTGGCTCTCAGAAGTTTACAGAGTTCTGTAACTATGCAGATATTCTGTCAGACTAAGTTCTGTGATGGTGAAAAAATAAGTTCTCCTTTCTCTTTAGTGCTCTATATGTGAAAGACTTGGGTCGAAGCCTCATTTCCATCTGAAGAAAGCAAACCCAGACCATAACATTACCACTAGCTATTGTTTTGTTGATGTGGCCAAAAGACGCCAGTTTTACTTAAGTGATTCCATACTTTCAAAGGTCTAAAATTTAACATGGTTTTGTGGTATTGTTTTCAATGGGCCATGCTGTTTACGTAGAGTGGAAATTTTCGATCCCTTCCCCTTACTATAAGATAGTTTTGATGATCTGTGCCAAGCATGGATTTACGATGCAAATTTCCAAATGTCCATATGCGTCAACTGAGCTTTTAGTTGACACATAATCAAAATCGCTATATTTAATGCCAGGATGTGCACCTAAGAAAACTAGATTACATTAAATATTTAATTGACGTATTGGTCTAAAGGCCCATCAGTGCTCCACATTAAATATACAGTCACATATGGAGATTTTTGTCTGTCTTATGGGTCCATCTCTTACGTATTTTAGTCTATCATCAGGGAGCTTGCAGATGCATATCCAAATGTAACAAACTGCAATACTGGTGGTAACTGGTGGGCCGCAGAATAGCTATGGCCACTGAAAGGAGCAAAGAAGTTGATGATGACAAAAATGGCTGAATTTCTCCACCCACAAGTCATAATATATTTAACATGTCTTCTTCCGGGAATGTACATTATCAAGATTTTCTCGACCTTCACGATGTACGCAATTGTCCTTTGGATCAGGAAGCTTACTCAGAACTGCCCTCTAGTGGCTAGATTGCATAATAACCATGTCAACTTAATAAACAAATTTCATGCATGAGGTTGATGATGGTTTAGAAATGGGCAGAGCCATTTTTGTTAGTGAAGTTAGCATCAGTATGCAGTCAGGTTTTTGGTGTTGGATTCTGATTATTGTGTTACAGATTTGTTTGATTTGCAGTTGAATTGTACAGGATAACAGCTAAAGGAGTAAAAGGTTTTACACCAGGCTCATGATTATAAGCCTGGAAATCTGACACAGATCTCTACACTTTTAAGATCCACTGCATTTTTCAGGTATGAAGAAGTGTAGTGTTGTTCTATGAAGTACTCTCTCCTTCGAGAAGCAAATTATGTTGTTGTTCAATAATGTCAAGTTTTGTTTATGCCTTAACAAATGAATTGTGGTCCATTTACTGGGCCTTTTGATGGCATTAAAATGTAGCCACATGATGTCTCCTAAAAATATACCTCAAAGTTTGGTGTGCTCTTTACTCTGAAGGGGAAATGCTCACTGATTTGTTACCACTCAGCAGTACTTTTCTTCTTAATGAATTTTTAATATCCTTAATGACAGCAGAAGAATGATGTCATTAGGACTGGATGTTTGGAAAACGCTGACTTGAACTCTTTTGGACGACCATTTTTATAGTAATTTAATATAGATTAACGCTCCATAGTAATGAGCACTTTGACTGTGAGGGGGTGCGTCCATTTAAAGAAAGGCCCCAGTGTTCATTTGGCTGTACACACTAAAAAAGGTTTTTTATGATCCCTGTGCCTTTTTTACTGAAGGTTAAACATGTTGTCGGATTAGTCATAAATCACGTCTAACAGTAAACAAGACTATTTATTATGATGTGACATCGATTCTGCCGTCTTTTCTGAAAGCAAGCGAGTCATCACAGGATCCAGTCCTTTATTTAAGTATCTACTTCCATTCATGCTGGGATCATCTCCGGACAGAGCAGTAATGCCATGATGGCGTAGAATTAAGATTGTGTCCTCCTGGTAATTTACCTACTGGACCTTGTGCGCTGGTGAAGTGTGAATCAATTTGTAAAGGATAGTTAAATTTCTATAACAACCTCCCCCTTCTTCACACTTGACTATTTCACATGAGCTATTAAAAATGAAAAGAGAGGGGGGAAAAAAACTACGTAGTGTCTTATGAAGATGATCAAGGGGAAGGCCGCTGACTGGGAATGATAAAACGAGTGGCTGCACTTTCACCCCCTTTTATTTTCGTTTAGCCTACCACTGTACTGTATATGTACAAGTATTAGGGCAACAGATAAAGAAACAAGCCCGGGAAGCTGAGAATGAATAAAACAAAAAGGAGGAAGCACGGCTGGCTGGAACGCTGATATCCCTTGGCAAAATATTTTATCATATTCAGCAAAGGAAGACCCCTTATTTTATTGATTTGAAGGGGAAAAAAAATCCCAGAGGCACTAAAAGGAACAGGCAATGATTAATGTCCCCTTCAGAAAAAGAAATTATATGGAATAAATTAAACTACTGCGGCAGCAAATTGAAAAATAAGGATGTAAATGAGGTTTGAATGCTTAATATCTTATAAAGAAAAATAGTCAATGAGGCCCAAAAAATGATGAGGGATTGCCAAAGAAACATAATGTTAACTCTAATGGCTGAGGGTAGATTTTCTTTACTGTCAGAATTTACCTGTCACCAGTGATTTCCAGGCACATAAATGAAAAATGATCGGTGCACTTTAAAGCAGTTGAAGCTCATTTTCACAGCATAAAGAGAGGAAAGTATCATTCAGGAAATCAGATATATTTTATGCACCCAAGTAAAATCCTACCCCCTCTACATCTCTTAAAATGTCAATAATCACCTTATTGAAACTGTTTGCAGGTGTGTATGGAGAACATTACGCTGATGTAAGGAGCTCGTGGTTTATCACGGACTTCGTCTCCAAGCGCTGTCTAACCTATAAAGCGGTCTTCTTGTTAATGAAATGATCTGCGCTTGATTTATCTCGCCGTACCAAGTTTATTTTTCTTTCACCGCCGTACGAAAAGGTCAATCTGCTGAGAGTCAGCTCCTTTGATATTTGTCACTTGGACTGCTTTAGATCATCCTCATCAACACTCTCTCAATTAGGCCCAATCTGGAATCAGTCATCCTTCCGGTTACCGGATACACCGCTGTACGAGCAGCACAACGCCCGCTAAATGAGAAAAGCCAAAAGCAAGAGACAGAGAGAGGGAGTGAGAGAGAGAGAGAGAGAGAGAGATCCTTGGTACGCTATTTGTCGAAGTCGTTTTGGAGTTGGCCCCCGGTTGTCCCATCCATCAGAGGTGGGGTAAAGATGAGACAGTGAGATGGGGCCTGGGGAGTGGCAGTCGGGTGCTTGCACTGCACCCCATTACTTTAGATGGATAGCAGAGGGGTGCTCCATATTAAACACTGTTCCCTCAGTCGGAACCTTTAATTATAACTCCTCAGTATCACTTACAGCAGCCCAGCGCAGATGTTAAAAACCTTTCGCGCCTTGGTTACCCCACCTTACTTAATCTCAAGGAGGGGTGAAGATACAGATGGCATATCCAGAGTCTGCGGATATGCTTCATCTCTGACAACAGAAGCAATTTTGTTGTTAAGTAGGGTGGGGGGAGATCAGTGTTTGTGTGTGGTAAAAAAAAAAAAAAAAATTCGGCATAATTTGCAGCGAAATCCCTTTGAGTCAGAAGTTGCCAGCTTGCCATAAAGGTTGGTGAGGAGTAAAATGTATCAGAGCTCGTCACTGAGGTGGTGCAGGCATTTGAGCCAGAAGCGAGACTTGTGCTCACTGATAGTGAGGGAGGACTGTAAATCTGTGCAGCTTTGAGCAGCTTTGTTTACATATTACAGTCTTTACTCTTGTCTGAAGGGTACAGCTGCCTTTAGATCACCCTGCCTCTGTGTACGGCTCATAAAACTAAAGAAGAATATAACCCTGCTCTGGTTTGTTGCTTTAACATGATGTTTTGGCATCACTGTTAGACTAGTACTCATGCAACCATCATAAAAACTGTGTTGATTTTCCGCAGGTGCTCAAGTTGCCTGCCTTGTCCAGATATATGTTTCAAAAATATATTCATATTATAAATATACTTCATATTAAAAAAACAGCAGCATTTCAGTCATTTTCACGTTTCTTTGGAGTTTTGTTCGAATTGCCAATTATTTGCCGAATAGTTCACATATCTTAAAGTGTTGGTTGAATTTGACAGCAATATTTTTCTATATCTATTGTGAAGTGCTTTAAGAATTTGTCATATACAGTTTACAGGATAACTAATATTTTATTTATTTTTTTCCGGTGGGTATCTTATGAAATTATTGTCTAGCTTATTATTAATTTTAACGTTCTGACTCTGTGGTGGCCTCATATATGTTCTATGATGCTCCCTGTTGAATCAACAGTTTATCTAGAGATGAGAGGAAGTGGTTAGATAAGTTCATCAGGAAGGTCAGCTCTGCTCTTGGACGCCCCTTTGACCCACCACTCTTCTTTCTTAGTGCAGTTTAAAAACCAAACAATATTTTAGTGAATCATCGTCAACTGAATTACCTAATTTTAGTATTAGGCTAAAGTTGATCTAATTTTCTGATAACCCGTGAGACTGGTTGAGTTACAGACTTTATGTTCATTTAATAAAACTAATATATTCATTTCAAGGACTGCATGTTTGAGATATAGTTAGAGCTGCAGTCCCTGCTTGTGTAAGTGGTGACAGTACAGCACAAACATGTATAGGATAAAAGCAGATTTGCAAAAAGAAAAAGAAAGTATATATTTATATATATTTAATATTTTATTTAACTCTTGATCTCCTGTTAGCTTAGCCCTCTCATTAAACAAGATTCTACAATTGCTTCTTACGGTTGCCTGTATGAAACCTGGAGCTGCAGCACATCCTACCTTTGCACTCAGTTTGCCGTGTTTAAATTACATTGCACCTCCAAGAACCTCTGTATCCACAGTGTACCATTTTAAAAGCTGTTTACTGGGGTGCAATTTACAGCAGTGCCCTTGTGTTAAAAGAAACTACAGAAAGAAACCTTTTGTTTGTCACTCGTATTTCCCGCTGATCATTAAGAGGTCACTGTACAATTCTTGCATCCATAATGTCCTCCCTACTTCATACCAGTATTAATTACATCTGTGTAATCTTGTAAAACATCACTTATTGCTGTCACCTTCAAGTTTGCAATCGCTAAACTTTTCAGTATATTACCGCTCACTTCAAGACACCCAAATGAAAACACTTGTAAAGGTTTTACTTAATTACACATCCATATCTAATTGTATTTACACTACCAGTGTGGAGTTATATTGGATCAGTATCAAGGTCATAAACCTAGCCTGTTAACTTCCAGAGATGCAGCTCATGGCTCTCCTATTTATCCGGTTTATCACCCAGGATCTAATTAATTGACCTCTGTCATGCTCTATTATAGTAACAGGTTGTCTGAGACATTGTCTCTGTGGAGAGAGTGTTTGTTTCAGGAGAAGTGTTTTATATTTAGACATGGAATCTATTCTGCTAAAGATGTAACCCTTCATTATGTGTTGTTTGAACACATGACTTTCTCTCGTTCCTGTATTTAGACATGACTGCCTTAAAGGTGCTACTACACTTTATAAATTAAGCAACGTGTTGTACAATAGTGATATTAAAAAAAATCACAACAAAAATAATCTCATATGGATTTAAAAAAAGCACAAAAAGAGTGAACGATGTGTAAAATAACCATGGGAAGTTAATCAATTGATTCAGTAAAGTGTAATAAAACCATGCAGGATACTTGATGCTTACATCAATTTTGGATGAGCAAAAGACAAACAGATGGACGGATCTTTTTTTATCAAAGCGACACCAGTTCATGTTGACAAAAACACTCTTCAGTGTCAAGGTTGCTACTGAGTGAGGAAGACAAAGTTATCTTTTTTTCCACTATCAGTAAGGTGTTTACAGTAAACTTAGAATGGACAACCCTCAAAAGAGTAGAATGGAATGTATTTAAATAAATATATATATAGTTTCTACAACATATCAAGAAATGTCCATGGTTCATTCAGGCTGCAAAAAAGTGTGTGTGTGTGTGTGTGTGTGTGTGCGTGTGTGTGTGTGTGTGTGTGTGTGTGTGTGTGTGTGTGTGTGTGTGTGTGTGTGTGTGTGTGTGAGAGAGAGACAAACATCTAGACCCAATGAAGTACAGAAAAGGTGCTCTTTTTTTAACCTATTAAGCTTCCATCTTCTTTATGTGATTTCTTTATGTTGGCAGTATTTTAATCATCTAGAAGTTAAGGTAAGCAAATCCTCTACAGGTTTTACTGTGGCACTGAGGTAACAATCTATTCCTATTGCTTTCCAATGATACTAGTAGTTGAAATATGGGAAGTGTGTGTAATTAAAGTAAATTCAGTTCCTAAACTCAGTTTTCCCTTTAAAGTGTTAGCTGTGCTTAAACAGAGGATTTCTTTGTGCAAAAGTACATTTGAAGGAAAATAAATCACGAAATGCTAGAGAAATTAAAACTGCAGATTTATTCCTACAGTTCATGCTAACGTTGTATCTTACGAATCTACCGTCGGAATCGAATACACGAGGTACATGATGAAAACATCCATGCGGATATTGACTGATGTACTCTTGTTTTGACTCTGGTTTTATTATCTGGTATCTCGTAAACTGCAGAGGAGGTGACTCCACGCCGCAGCACAGGAATAGAAAACTTAACAGGCCTATGCATTAAACATATTGTAGAATACAGTGTAACATTCATCACTGTCAGAAGGAGAGTTTGTATAAATTTAAATGCACTGAAGCGTTCAGAGCATTTTTTTCTCTCCCTTCCCTTTGTCTATGGGTGGAAGTATATTTATATCACTATCAAGCTGCCTTATGTTTTGTATCACTGCAGGATTTAAAATGAAGATCTCAGCTGCACTCTGTTGTGGTTCTGTTTTTATTGTGGGTCAGATCAGGATTATTTTGAATAAGCTTTACCATTAGGGCTTCTGTATTTTTGCGTTAATGTGACCTGAAGTTAACTGAATGAAAAGAAAAGGAATTGCACTGAGATTTGTTGGAATAGCTTGTTCAAAGATGTAGTCTAGTTTAAAACCAATCATGGCCCCATGTGGAAAATGCATTGGGAACAAAGACATGGCTCTGTAAGTGCCTGACAGTATTAACATTAAAATAAATTGCCTAACCTTTCCAACATCCACTGACAAAAACAGGAAAAATGAAAGATAATGGGTTATTATTCACTGAGGGATCCTATACATAATAATGATCTCATCAATAATGTTACAGTGGCACTCACATACCAGGCTACTGTGACTTTATAAAAGAAAACACTGAATGGAATCACTTATTTTAACAATAGTTGGTCCAGTAAAGAACAACCAGGTTGATAAAATAAGGGGGGAAATAATACCTCTTAAACTTGTCTACCTTTTTTCACATAACAACTACAAATGTAAATCTATTGGATGGGAATTTGTTAGATGGACTAACACAGAAAAGTGCATAATTGTGAAATGCAGATGTATTTTAAATGCTTTTCCAAGTCTTTTGACAAATAAAAGTCTGAATCATATTGCATGAATGAAAGAAAACTCAGCGAAAATGAATCAGAAGTCACCATAATTTGTAATTATTGGTCTTTATTAAAAATTAAGATATTTTGGTAAGTTGTTAAAAGAAAACCTGAAGGCCACAATTTCAATATGTGTGGGGAAAACATCAAGCATGTGGAAGGTGCGTTTTTGGTCAGATGAAACAAAAATGTAACTTATTTCCTTACATTCAAAAGGATATGAATGATGGAAAAATAATGGACACGCCGTCCACACAAAGAAATATGATGGTGGCAGTAGCATGCTGTGGGTAAACGACTCCTCAGCATGGAAAACCAAAATGCAAGGATACTCTGGGAGTCAAACAGGAATAGATTACACCTAATTAATAAAAAAGTTAGTCAAGACGGCCGCTCGCAAATCAAGGTGACTGAACAAAGAAGAACGATCATTTATCTTGAACTTTAAAAAAATAAGCATTACTTCATGTGAGTCTAGGAAAAATTACCAAATATTTTCAAGTTGAGTTGATTGGATGTAAAACAAACAAAACTCAAACGGTAAACACTCCTTTTGCAAGGCACTGTCAGCTGAAATAAGAGAAATAGAAAACAGAATAATATAATGTGGCAATTTTTTTTAGCTGTTTCCTATTTACAAGCCTTTTGTCATGAATCAATTTGCCAAAAAAAGCACAACCAGAAATGCACAATTGAGGCACATCGGCACTAGCTTAAAGTACAAGGCAGTAAGTAGGCAATAGACTTACAAAGTATTGCTGCAAACACCTGACAAATGCAATAAACAGCATTATCCTTCAGAGGCAATGCTGGCGGTGGTGGCGGCTGTGCTCCACAGCTCTGGGCCTACCTCCTCGCGGTGGACGCCAGGGACAACAGAATCATTTTGGAGAGTTGGAGGTAGTGGAGTGGAAGTGAGAGCTGTGGGAGAGTGGGGGTTGATTCTCATGGTCGGGTCGGGGGGGAGGGGTGTGGGGAGGGCAGTTGCTGGTAGACCGAGACTGGCACTGACATGTGGTGGGGTGTGTGCGTGAGGCAATGTACAGAACAAATGAGGGCACTATCACCTGTCATATATCACATTTTCTTCTTTCTAAATAAGACAAAGACTGTGCAAGTTGGGCAAGCAGAAAGCTCTTAGGATTCATAAACATCTGGAGAATGCTGCACCTCCACTGCACTGTGACCTACGCTGCAATAAATCTGTAATGAGGGGATTTTGTTAAGGCAAGGTGATCAAGCAAATGAAATATTGGACGTTTAGTAGTGAGGAGAGGTGAGCTTTATAGCCTCTGCTCTCAGAAAGCCCTCACCTTTAAGGCGTCGGGCAATTTGCTATTCTTATTGCATGTTCTGTCTAAGAGAGCATTGAACATTTTATATCTTGCTGGTGTTGTCTGAAGGCTTGGAGATGGTAAAAATGCAAATAGGATTTGTTTTTAGGTGCACGACTTGGACTTAAATGCTAATAAATTAATGCTTTACATTCAACAAAATCAGTGTTAACACTTGTGGCTTCCATCCATCCATTGTCTTCCATGTGAATCCAGAAGGGAAACCCAGAACTTCCTCTCTCCAGCTCATTCCAGGGAATGTCCAGGCATTTCAAGGCCAGGGGCAGCGCAGACGGTTTGCTCTCCTTGGGGCATCCTGGGAAAATTTTCAAAGGGAGGCATCCAGAAGTCATGCTAATCAGATGACTGGAAAGCCACGTTTTTCACTGCGGAGGAGCAGGGACCCTGTTCTGAGATTACTTTCAAATAATAAAGCTCCATCCTATATCTGAAAATAAACTTACATCGATTTTCACTGTTCAGTTGTGTGAAGATACAATTCTACTGGGAGAATCAGACCAGAGGGTTGCTGCCAGGATGACAGGCAGTGCTGTTTCTTATGGCACAAGACATTAACTACAAAGCATTAAATGTTTGGATAGTCCCAACTTTACACCATTCAGATAATCAGAAGAAACTCCTTATGTCTTGAAGTACAGGGCGTCAGTAGGAGCTTGCTCTGACTGAATCTATTGTCGTACTACTGTTGGTTACACGTCACATCCAGGATGTTTTTGCTTTGATACAGCTATTTTTTTTTTCTGAATGTTTAAAAAAAGCAACACCGTTTCTTTTTCTTTTTTTATGTTTCAACCTTGAGCCCTTGAACATTTCAGATTGATAACTTTGTATCTGAGCAAATATTTAAAGCTCACGCGGCTGCTAGGTAAGAAAAAGCATTCCCGTTCAGAGACTCTGTAGAGCTTTTAAAAATGCTGGAACCAGCCATGTGGTGAACCCTGCAATTTTTTATTATTATTTTTTTTTTAATATCACTTCGTTCCTTAGCGCAGCAGCTTTTCTCCTCCAGGCAGTCTCTCAGTCAGTGAGCCTCAGTTGGCATCCCAGTGCTCTGTGCTCCTGAGTCTATATAGTGATGATCTAGCAATGATAACTGGATCAATACCTCCAGCCATGTGGACAGACGGTTGAGAGCTGCATCACTACTCTCACAGGCGAACACCTTGCGACCACCTAACCCTCTCAGCCAGCACCGACCCCACATCCCACCCCCCCTGCTTGCTGAGCCTCATAAGCTACCTTTAAGCTTCAAAAGTCCTCCGACTCTTTATCACGCTCTTTGTCCTATAATTTGATTGAAAAAAGTGCCACGTTATGCCTCGCTCTGGTCGTAAATGAGAAATATGCACATTTTATGAACTGTAAATTAGTGCCTCTTCATGGTTGGTTATTTTAGTATCAAAATATATTAAATACGTAGATAGAAAGGTTGTAGATAATTTCATACAGTCAGCAGTATAGTTTCATTTATTTAAAACAATCCTTCGTATGAGTGCAGAATAATTAGATAGAGAATAAAAGATAGATAAAGTAAGAATGTAATCCTAATCATCCAGCTTTTTCTGCAGGTTATAAAACATAAGCCAGCGGCATAGGTAAACTCAATGAGATGTTACTTGTAAAGGAATGAAATTGGCTGATACAAAGACATGTCGGTAATAACAATGTCCTTTCTTCAGTGACAAAGACAAAGTGCCTGCGTTTGGAGCGTACAAGCGAGGGAGACAAGTGATGGCTGAAGGTAGACTTTGGGAGAGCATTTGAATTTCATGTCCAAGAAGAGGCAGCCCATCATTAAAAAACCCTAATTTCTGTGTCAGGTAGAGTTACAGCTAATCGATCATCTTGTCACACCGATTTATTTCTTTTTCTGCCCATTCAAAGACAAATCTACTTCTTTCCAATTAAACTTGTTGCTGAAAAAGAAAAATGTCTCGAGCTATTAAAGGTACATTTTGCTGTTTTTTTTTTTTTTTTTTTTTTCCCCCACTGAGGGTAATTTCTTAGCATCTGAAAAAAGAGGAGTCGCAGGGAGACGCTGGCTTTCTGGCAATTCCTAAAGAACTTACAAAAAGCTGATTTTGGATGTCTGTGAATGTACTTACGGGTCACAGAATGGTTGTACAGTGTTTATAAATGAAAAAGAAAACTGAAACAGAAATAGAAAATAAAACATAAAAACCTCGCACAAGTATAAAGGGCATAATATACATTTAAGATACTGGTAGTGGTGTGATGTGATGGGTCTGATTGATGGCTGAAGTCCTCTTGGGGTCTTATTTTAGTGAGGGCTCCCCTACCCTGATAGATTCACTGAGTGTGACATCTGTGAACGACGGCTTTCTTCCTGATGGTGTGTGCCACCAACGCATCGGGACATGTCTGCATAAAAGCCATTTATTGTTACATTTCTAAATGTTAAGGCTTGTCAGCTTCAATTTCTTGAATGAACCCCTGCTCACCTGGTGGACAAAAGACTCGGGCAGTTCTACAGACTCCTAGATTCTTTAAATACCATCGCTGACACTTTCCGCACCTCTCCCTTTCACATAAAAGAAGGAGCTCTTTCATCTCTGGATCTACGATTCATTTCGACTAAATGTAACTTATTTCTGAATGTACCCAATAAAACTGGTTTACATATATTTTCTCAGAGTTGACAATAATCATTTTTTGAGAAGAATATGAAATGCAGCTTCTTAAATTGTAAGCATATATATATAATGGTGATACTAGTAGATAGTAGAGTAAATAATCCACATTTTCTTTTCACTGTTTCACAATGAACTGAAGTCTCTTCATGACTTTTAGCATTCATACTGGACAAATTTTGATAGCATGAATCTTAAAACAAATATATTCAATGTATTGTATACAAGCACTCCTTTGCTATTGCAATATTGCACCCACTGATACTGCGAGGATAATCAGTATTTGATATATTGGGCCTCTTTATCAGATACGGATTGTTCAAGAAACTCAAATAACTCACAATGAGTCTGACTTAATTCATAATTCATTAGAGATGAGTCCAAGTCAGTACCAAAGATGTCGTTTGTGAAACTTCCAAAGTTCTGGTATTTGATTTAAAATGCTTGAACTTTTTCATAAATGCACACATTGCAATGCAGTTTATTGGTGGTGTGCATTTGCATTCAGCAAGTCTATTTTAATATTTTGTAGAACCATTTTTGCAAAAAAATTACAGCTGTTGGTACTTTGGAATATGTCTCTACCAGTTTTGCAGATTTTGCACAGGTGAGTTTGTAACCTTAATTTAAAGGAACTCTGTGTTTTTGTTAATTTGCAGTTTTCTGGAGGTCTTTTCCAGATTAGTGGAGCATAGAAACCGAATGTTGCTTCTCCATGTTTAGTTCTGGTTTAGAAATATCTGTCTCACACTCAGACATCTTAACAAAGCCATATAACCAGAAAACTAAAGGATGAGGCACCTGACAATTAGAAACAGGAATTGGCAAAGAAACTGAACAGAAGAATTAACTAAAACGAAGTACAGAAAATGGAATTTCAAACATATGAACATAAACTAATCACAAAGCCTTTAATAAAAGAAGATTAAGTAAAAACACTCGAACACAGTGAAAAGCTCATAAGTTAAGACACTTCCAGACATCATAAGCTTACAAAGAGCAAAGAAAAAATGTCGGTGTTCCTTAAAAAAATGAAAATTCTAAGTTTCTTTTAAAGTTCCACTTTGGTTTAACTTGTCTTAAATGCTGCTTTGTGGGGCATCCACACCATTCAGTGTCAGAGCCAAGGCTGCATTCATCCTTACCTAACAGCATTTATTTGGACAGAGGTGCAATGGCAGCAGAAAAAGAGTGAAGGAGATAGGGGCTTGATTAGCAACAGCCTTCCCAGCATGCTCTGCTATGACAAATGACTGACTTCGAACAATATCTAAGGCGATCAGGATAAAGCACCAGCCATTTCAAGGCTCAGCAAAATTCTAATTCTAATTAGACTTTGCACCACACACCAAATAAAAATTGTTCCCAGGACATTTCGGCCTATCAACTGTTTCTCCGATCACTGAGACAAAACGAATAAAGAAAATGATTAAAGTGATAACAAAGGCATAAAATTTAAATTATCGAGGCACCCACATCTGGGATCTGTTTGTCACCGCGCTGCCATTTGCACCCTCTCAATCAGCACTCTATTCTTTCTGCTTGAGAGGCGCTGCAAAGCAGAGAGAAGCAAGGAAAAGGGGCAGAGGAACAGGGAGAAACTGTTACATTACTAGGTAGAAAGCTATAACACAAATAGGCCTTCAGCTTTAGCGTTATTAATGACTCTTCAAAATTCTAAGACTTTTCCAATCTCTCACAGAAGCGCATGAAGGAGTCTGTAGATGAAGCTGACCTTCAAAATGTTCTTTGGTCTTTAGTTAAGAAATTCACTCGCCATTATGGCATCATTAAGGAAACAAGGATAAAATTACTCCATGGTTAATGGCCTATAGGATCCCCCACCAAAATTTGTTTCAGATCTAATAAAACTGTGCTTAACACACTCGAATGAATTATGAGGACTGTTATGCAGGGTATTAAAATGTGGAAAATAGATTTTCTAGAGCTTGGAGGACTGGACTTTTCAAATCAGATAGTAGAATGGGATTTTCTGGGCAATAAATTCCAGCATGTCTCAATTTAATTTCTTTCAGTTTTTAAATACAAAGGTATGATTTATCGCATTGGTTTGATCTACTTTAGAATACTCTGTTCCTCAGCACAGAAAGCTTAGAAGCTACAAGATGAGTGTACTTCTAAAACACAGCAGAGCATTTCTTTCTGCATTTTGCACATACACTCACTGGCCACTTTATTAGGAACACATGTTTAATTTCTTGTTGGTATGGATGGTAGCACATTGATGCATTTAGGCATTTACACCATGAAGCTGATCTCACTCCTGCTGGCCAAGAACAGGAAACTGAGGCTTCAGTAACCACAGGCTTACCAGAAATGGAAATTAACTGTTTGCACAAAGGCTTAGCCAATGAATATCTGCCATAGGGTAAGAATTCGGGGTTAAAAACACAAAGGCGTGGATCCATCCTGTTCTGAATTACAGTTAAGAAGATGGTGTTATTTTCCTGGGCCATTTAAGACCATTTAAGAACTTTGTCAATCTGAGTATTATTAGCCAAACCTTTATGACCACCGTGTACCATTTATCCATCCTTCTTCTTTTCTATAAGCGTGTCAGAGAGGTAATTCTAGGAAAAATCCCACAACAAAAATCCCAAGTGATGGTCTCCAGATCATTCTGGGGATCCCATAATATCCCCAGCACAGATATGATACCTAGCAATCAATCAATCAGATCAATCAAATTTTATTTGTATAGCACATTTCAGCAGCAAGGCATTTCAAAGTGCTTTACATAATTAAAATAAAAGCAGCATGTGACATTGAATAAACAGTGAGAAAGAGAAAGACATTTTGAAAAAGATTAAAAAAGATAAAAACATTAAAACCCGCACCCCTTTTGGGACTTCAGTTAAATGTCGTCTAACTGGGGCTCTAACCCTATTTTAGCCATAAGCAATTCTAAACAGGTGGGTTTTAAGTTGAGATTTAAAGGCACCCAGTGTTTCAGCTGTTTTACAGTTTTCTGGAAGTTTGTTCCAAATTTGTGGTGCATATAAACTGAATGCTGCTTCTCCTCGTTTGGTTCTGGTTCTGGGGATGCAGAGCAGACCAGAACCAGAAGATCTGAGGGGTCTAGACGGTTGGTACAGCAATAACAGATCTTTAAGGTATTGTGGTGCTAAACCGTTCAGTGATTTATAAACTAACAGTATTTTAAAGTCTATTCTTTGAGCTACAGGGAGCCAGTGTAGGGACTTTAAAACTGGTGTTATTTGCTCTATCTTCCTGGTTTTAGTGAGAACGTTTAAGTAAATCAGTAAGTTTTGATTCTGCCCTAGAGTCTCCTTCTAGCAGGACGTACCCAGAAGATCTCATGAGGAAACTCCTCAATGCTAAAGTGCAGTGACACCATGCCAACCCTCTCCCAAGGGACTGAGATTCACTCTTTCTCTACGAGGGAACCCTGCCACCTACAATGAAAACTCATTTCACCCACTTGCATGTTGGATCTCTTTCTTTCTGTCATAATCCATGTCCCACAGCTGTAGGTGAAGGTTGGACCATAGCTCTCCAGTAAGCCAAGAGGATTGCCTTTTGGTTCTGCTCTTTCTTCATGACAACAGACATAAACAGTGCCTCCGTTACAGAAGATGATACCCCAATCCATCGATCCATCTATGATTCCATCCCACCCTCACTCATCTACAAGACATGACATTTTAACTCCTGCATTTGATACACCTAACCAAGAGGGAGCAGTCTATGTTTTTTTTTTTTGTTTGTTTTTTTTGGTTAAGAACCATGGATATAAAAATGACGAGGCTTCTACAGTCACAAGATCTCAATGCTGGAGGGCAGTTTTGGGATGAGAGGGAACAGAAAATTTAAAATATGGATCTGAGATCCATGGCACTTCCTGCTCCCCAATGAAACTGATCAGGTCTGTAGCAACTGTGTGATGCTATAATGTTAATATAGACCAGCATCTCAGAGGAATGTCTCCACAACTTTGTTAAATGTATGCTACAAAGAAGAACGGCAGTTCTGAAGGCAGTTGGGGGGTCCAAATTGTTACTAGCAAAGGTGTACCTAGTAAAGTGAGTGTAAAATGATATTTAAAGGCTAGATAAGTGGGGCCTATACAATTGAAGGTGTTAAATTCTTCATTAGATTGAAGTCTGCATTTGCTTAGCATTCTCATGAGCACAAGGGTGTTTGAAATGGTTATTAGCATACTGCATCAGAGTAGTGGAAGCAAGCAGAAAGCTGTTAAGGAGAAAAATAATGCTGCAGGCTATTGAGGCTCCCCATTATCTCATACAGAACCATGGAGCAACCCTAAAGAACTGTCTCATTTCCACCATTTATTACCTGCTATTGTACACCAGACTCCAGTGCCATTGTGAAATGCAGACTTATTATAAAGAGAGGGAAAAGTTAGCCCAAGATGGTGGCACAGAGAGGTGGTTTGTGTGGTAATGGCATTTGCTCTCTTTAAACTTTAATCTTTCCTATTAATTCTCTGCAACTGGAGAATGTACGAGAGTTAATGTTCCATGAACGTGTTTCTCACTCCGCAATCTCTTCAAGCTAATTACCTTCAGGTGCTAAATGGTGGGAAATTGCCATCCATTTGGATGAGAAAAATTTCACCTCCTGCTCCCTAGTGAAACATTTTTTTCGGCAGCACATTAAGAACAAAAAAGGGGGAGGGTGAGAAGAGGCAGTTCTCCACTAAGGTAAACAGTAGTCATAAAACCTCTTCATGTTTTTTTTTTTTCTTTTCCCAATCTCCAGTCTGAAACAGGAAACTATAGTATAGCTTTCTCCCACCACAATGCTTACCAGCAGAGGTCATTCGGAGGTCAACAGGTGCTCCTCTTGACAAAGGGAACAGAGAACAGATGTTTGATTGGCATGAATCATCTAAACTGCCCATTAGAAACTTATGATGTGAAAGGATATGACTCCTGGTAGGAGGACACTTTTTGATTTGATGGCCAAACAGAAAGGAGATCTTAAAGTCGCATGAACGTTGTCATTAGAACAGGAAGTTTTTCCAACAAAGATGGGGTGTTGTTATTTGGAAGTTTGTTGTTTATGTGCAATTTAGACATATTCCTGTTCCAGCACCTGATTCAGATAATTGATTTATCTCCTCAGTGTTGTCGCCAGCTTCAACAGGCAGCCTACTATTGATCTATTAATACATATTAAATTGTGTTCGTTCACAGAAACATCTAACACATGCAACACACCAATCCTCAAGGTGAGGAATTACCAACTTCTGATTAGTAACTCCAAAAATTCTAAATTTTTTAAATTAAATGCCATTCATGAAACGTTTTTCTCTTTTTTTTTATTGCAGTTGGAAATTTAGACATTTATTGTCATGTATTTATGATTTTTTTTTTTTTTTTTACAAACCGAAATCTATGTATTAAAAAAAACCTGACAGATGGAAACATCTGAATGGGTTTTGCACAAAGAGCTGTTTGTATTAAACATTTTTAAAACCTGTCCTTTTTTTGAATAGGTCATCATTGAAAATCACTAGCTGAATGCGCTATTTTGTGCTAAAAAAAAAACTGACTAACTTTATGATGTTTGTGCGTTACGAAAAAAAAACAAAAAAAAACAGCATTACTCACATTCCCAAAATATCAGTAAAGTTGTTATAAAACTTGCGTGAGCCAACATTCAAGCACAAAATTAAATCAGGTCGAAACAGTGTGCTCATGCCTATTTTTGGAGGCCTTCCACACAAGATGTGTCCTGCCACATTCTGCCTCCCGTGAACCACACACGAAATCCTTACGGTACAGTTCAGCGAGTTCTCAGAAAGAGTCAGGAAGATGCATCATACGAGGGGAGTAAAAAGGCCAGCTGGGATGGGTGGGCCACATTGTGATCACTCACCTTCATCCCTGATTTGTAGTCATTATCCCTACCAGCGTTTGAAGATCAAAAACAAGGACAGGGAGAGTGATGGGGGACAGAGAGAGGCAGCCCTGCTCAGAGAATAGGGGGGGGATGACTGACGGAGGGTGGGTCAAAGAGACGGCTAGATGTGCGTTCAGATGTCTGTCCCAGCCACTGCCGTTTGCCCCTGTTTGCTGGATGTAGTGGTGTAAATGGCGGCGGAGCTGGGAGTGGGTGGGGCTGGGAGGAGGGTGGATGAGGGTGATAGCACCTAAAAGCCAACCAAGCTGCAAAAGCAATGAATATTAAATTCCCGCCTAAATAGCCCGGTCTATGTGAAGCATTACTGTATTATACTTTTAAATTTGTCACTGATGGGACTGACCTGAGTTGGGACAACAATGCACATGAATGCAGACTTCACTCCACGTGTAAATTGATAATTGTAGATTTTTTTTTTTTTTTTTTTTTTTTTTTGTAAATTTGGCTTTTGCTGATTTAAAAAAAAAAAAATCTGTATTGCTTTATTTGTGTTTCCAAACGAGGTACGGAGGTAAAAATAGGAATATATTACAATTACAGGGAAGCGTAATATTGCGCTTACACATGCGTGTCTGAGACAGAATGTAAAAGTTGAAGGACTCCCATCGGGCTATCGCATACATTAGCCCAACTCGTACTGTGCTAAAATCTATCCCCAACTGTTTGAGTGAGAAAACAAAGATTTTCTCCTCCTTTTTTAGATTTAATTATCTTTTGTTGTTCTTTTTATCTACCTTCCAGGATTGTCCTCGGTAGGGGGTTAAAAGAATGGGAAGTGGAAACGACAAGGGGGGGTTTCTGTTTGAGAGTGCTGCTTTTGTAGGGCCAGTTTGTCCTCCGTTTGATCTGACTTCCTCACAATGACACAGCGGGAAATTAAATATGAAACCGAAATTAAACCTCCGCCTAATGAACAACGGGAAAACAAAGTTGGCCTCATTCCAGCTCAAGTGAAAGTCTTTAACTTCTCAGAGCTTCATGTGTTTGGTTCAGCTCAGTCTGAGGTAATTTTGGCTTCATTTGGACTGAAAATGTTGGGGAAGTGTTTCATGCTTTCTGATCATTTTAAGGGATTTGACTGGGAAATATACCCGGAGACATGAAAAGTTTGGGAAATGTCTTTTTGTCTTTTTTTTTTTGTTGTTGTTGTCGGAGAAAATACAATAAATTCCTGAAGTTTAATTACTCACTGTGTCGTATCAGAGGTGCACAGTGGCAGGCCGCCACCTTTTTTCTCCTCTGAGAGAAACGACACATGTTGTTGAGTTGATGTCGGTAAATAATTTAGTATCAATCTTTGATTTATGTTCAGTGATTCATGTGAAAGACATCCTGACAGTACAGAAACAAAACAGTGTTGCCGCTTGATTGATTTGTTTTTCTCTAATTTGTTTTCACTTCTTTCAGCCTAAAATTTTCCCCTAAAAACATTTCACTTTTCTCAATTTTTTTTTTCACCAAACATTTGTATAAATACGTATGAATCCCTTGGAAAATCTTTATGGCATTTGGCATATTTTTTCCTTAAATAAAAATAAAACCTGCATGAAAGTTGGAAGATAAAGACATCTTATTAAGTGCTATGACAATTACTATAATATTAGAATTTTTTTGTCTTTGTAAAATCAAAGAAACACTTTTTTTTCCATCTAATTTTAGCTTTCAGAACATCAAACTTTTTCTACAGAGAATACGAACACAATGTCCTGAACAAAAAGTTCCACATTTATGGGAAATTTGCAACTTGGAGAGGAAAAGAGAGAAAAATAGACGCTGTGGATGACCTAAAGTACCACGTAGAAGCATCTAAACCTCACTGTCAGGCGTTTTAGAGCCGCTGTTCTTCATGTAGTTCTTTCCATCCATCATCCCATTAACTACAAGTGGCTTCACTGTGTCTGCTGATAAAATGCATTTCTACAGCATGGTGCTGCCACCACCATACATCACTGTGGTGGTCAGAAGAGTTTTGGTTTCTTCTGACAAGAGCAAAATCTTGAGGAAATTGGGGATAAAAATCTAATTTGATAATAAAATTAGGTATATGTACCTCCATCTTCAATCTCAAGCTGTCGTATTCTACCTGTAAGCAAATCCAGAAATTGTCTTACTTCTGACAGGTGGAAATGAGGAGAACTAATTTCACACTGAAAGAAAACTGAATGCAACAAAAAACAGCGTGGAAGGATGCCTTTGGCAGGTGTAACAGCTCCCCTGCCAAACTGTCACCATTTAGGCCCCGATAACGCAGGTAATTGCATTTCCAGAAGAGCAGGAGCAGATGAAACATGCTGTGGACAGATACTGCTGGCACGCTGGCCCCTTCTGTTGGAAAATTTCATTTTTCCACAAGGAAGCCATGAATGCTAAGGCTGAATCCAAATCCGTTTTTCCGCAGTTTATCAGCGTGTGGCCCACCAAGTGGGGAGATGGAGGTAATTCATTCAGCTGAGACTCACCACCCTAATCCAATTTCCAGCCTCCCCCAGCAAGAGATAATTACAAGTATTAAAGCTGTTAGGACGGGGTTGGGGGGGGACAGGCCTTCTCTCTGAAACTCTGCTGCAGGCCCTGGAAGTATCGACGGAGCGGGGGGATTTCTGCTGGGAGACCTCAAGCTAAGGTATTGTTCAAAACTAAGAAAGTGTGTTAACTAATGAGGCAAAGGGAAATCTAAAGGTTTAAAAGAACACCCATAGCAACATGTCATAACAAACCCCAGGACTTCTTTTTCTTCTCTTTTTTTTTCTCGTGCTTCATTTAAGCTTGCACAAACAGTTGGTCATTTCATGTGTACAACCTGCATGTGTTCCTGCAAAATCATCTAATATTTCCTTGAATGAGCCATCTCCTTGAGCTCCACTTGAAATATAGGACTATTCAGATGCACTGATTTTTATTTTGGAAAGCTTTAACCTGCCGATTCCCGTTTATTGATTCCAGTCTCTCCTTAAAAACTATAGCATGTAAAGATATAAAAACAGCATTTAAAAATATATTTTTATAGATTAACAAGAACCATAGGTTTAGCTAATGGTTTAGCTAATGCATATCTGTAAAAGGAGTCACTGCAAAAAATGATTTAACTATGTCTTTAGCATCTTATGTTGGTGATTAGCAAGGTTAGTGTCTATAACTTCAAATGTGATGTCTGTATATTTCTAGAGTATGGAGAACCTTAGCTTAACTATGAGATTTCCAAAAAGCCAACATTTCCCAATCCTGTTGGTTCCATGACAGTTAGAGGCTTAACACTCAAAATGATAAAACCGAGCACCTTTCATCTTCTGTAATCAGCCTTCCTGTTGTCTGCTGGAAGTCTCTCTCTTCCTCCTGCGGTAACAAACTCCACACCAAAGAGTGGTGTTATTCAGCAAACTGTCAGTACTTTGTTGCATTCACTAACCAGAAAGGAAATCGGATTTTTGAATTTCCGACCAGTAAGTCGGTCAGGGCTGAACATTCCATTCCGTTTAGGCTCAGTCCGTCTCTACGGGGGGAGACGTCTCTAGAAAATCATTTCAGAATGTCCAAAGAATCTTGGTTGAAAATGGGGGCTTCTGAACCTGCCTTACTCCGTAAAAAGAAAATAGAAAATTTCTCCTTTTCAGGATTTCAACCTGCCACGCAAACCCAACAATCAGCTCTACCTTTTAGCGTCTTTGAAGTCGCAGTGGACAAGAGAGTTTGAAGCAACAACAGAGGGTTTGTTTTTCTTTTTCTCCCACTGCTTAAACTTTGACTCTTCAAGAAGCGGAAGCTTGCATAAAGCTCTAATTAACGGAAGCTGGAGACGCTCCCTCGCTTTCCCATTCAGCGCTCCACAAAAGACAAACCCCTGAAGCAGAACCAGGAATGGAATATTGAAGGAATGAATGGAAATGCCTCCCAAATAAGGGACCCGATATCACCCTGTCTGGTCTTAGCCACAACTTCTTTATTGTGTATGTTTTCTGAAGACGGTCCCGCCACAAGATTCCTATTCTCTGTTAATTAGTGAGGATCAAAGACTGAAGGGCAGAGAAGTATGTTGTGTTGGGGAAAAAAATGTAAATGACCTGAAACAAATCTATGGAAATATGTTTTACAACTCTCAAAGATGAGCCACGCTCCGACTGAAGCGGTGTCTTCTGAAGGCTACACAAGAGGGATGAAAAGATGACTTTTTTTTTATTATTTCTGAGCCTTTGTTTATTTCATCAAAGGGCAAGAGAAAAAATAATAATTTGTTATGGATTTGGCAGTACGGAGAACAAGATGACAAAGTCCAGAAAATTTGTAAAGCATGGTTTAAAGAATACAATATTCTTTAATATTCCACAACAAACACACTTCGGAGAGAGATACTTGGAATACCAAAGAAGAGACGAGGTTTTACTCATGTCATTGCTTTCACGGACAGCACTAATGATATAATTTTTGGAACAACTGCTGGAAACTTTAAGCTGACAGTGTCTTCTCTCATGCTCAGTATTTTAGACATACTTAAGATTTCTATCCATATTTATGGCTGATATTAGTGTTCCATTTGTTTCTCCATTACAACTGATAAGTATTAGGGTTTCAAAACTCAACAGGAATTTTCCTGCTTGAAATCCTGATAAACTTGGTTTTCACATGGAATAAGCTTCAAATGTTTAGCTCCAGGCTGCACAGTGGCGCAGTTGGTAGAGCTGTTGCCTTGCAGCAAGAAGGCTCTGGGTTTGATTCCCGGCCCCGGTCTTTTTGCATGTTCTCCCTGTGCATGTGTGGGTTTTCTCCGGGTACCCTTTAGCAAAGGTAGTATTTGCCATAAAAACTGTCAGTGTCAAGTAAATATCTTTGGAAAAATTCACGCAGATGAATGCCAAATGCATGTAATTAAAAAAAAAAATGGAACAGTTTAAAAATGGTAAAAGTGATAAATGCTATTTAAGTCTCATGTTTTTTTTTTTGTTATGATTACAAGACTACAACAGCCTAACATACTGAATATGATTTAAAAAAATGTTTTTTTTAAAAGCACCCAATAAACACTTTGAATTGTTTGATAATTATTTCTTGTTCAAGGATTAATTCACTTCTTTTTTTTTTTTTTTTTTGCCAACCTCACTTTCATTGGAAACCATTTTTTCTGACAAGTATTTTAAAATGTAGATATAGTTTAAGGCAACTAATGTACTTTAGTAGAAAAATGTATCCAAGAAAATGGCAATTTGAGAAATTATATGAAAAAATTAAGGATTAAAAGCATATGCAATTCATATTCATTATCATTATGAAGGAAGTAAATAATAATGACCCAAGATTCACTGTTTATAGTTAAACTAACTGTAATGTATTGGTAATAATTATCCAGTACCTTCTGTATTTTTTTGACAACAAAAACTTGATAACATTACAGCTAATTTTTAGACTTGCTGAAAGAAGTAAATTAATTCAAAATTAAAGAGAAAATTTCTGCCAGAGTTTTACCAGACAGTAGAGGAAACATGTTGTTTTAGAACATTAAGCAGTTACACTGCCTTAAATAACCATATTTGCATATTTGTTTAGCTTCCAATTACCAAAAATGATAGTGAACATCTGAAAATAATGAGAATAAGGCAATCTTCTGAAGTCTACCCTTTTCAGTCTCTCTCATTTAGAGCTTAAACAGATGCTGCAGTGGTTCTAAATCAACAGATAATGACATCTATCATCATACAGACACAAAAAGCAATGCACAATAAAATCCTCACTTAAAGCAATTGCACACAACATATATTCATTATACAGAAAATGAATATCGGGCATATTCTTGTGATAAACTATGATATTGAATGCCTGAAACCTCTCTTAAGGAGTTTTACTTTAACATATTTATTATAGAATGTTAAGTGATATTGTTTACATTCGCTCACATTTAAAGTCAAAGGAAATAAAGATGTTGGAATGACATGTTGATGCTGTGAAAATGGTGTCATCCCTGCTTATCCCAGTGAACATCTCTCTTTGTTTATAAGCTTTATCCTGAAAAAATTCAAACTTTGTTGCAGGGGCAAGAAAAAAGAGAAAAAAAAACCTCCTCAGACTCTGGTGTAAAGTTTTTAATATGTCACAGGCATGCTGCTGCTTGGAAATGCAGTGTGTTTTGCTCAGCCCCCCCACCTCAATAATCTATTCTGTTCAGCCAGGCGCATACATTGACAAATGTTTCCAGCATTAGGTATTTACCTAGTGGAATGTAATGGATGTAAAGAGTTTGAAAATGCCTGGCGCACTAACGGCACGGGCAGTGGCAAGACTATCTAGACTGAGGAGAAAATACACTATTCAAAACAGAATCAATGGTTCTGAAGGATGCATGTGTGTGTGTGTGTGTGTGTGGGGGTGTGTGTGTGTGTGTGTGTGTGTGTGTGTGTGTGTATTTATTTATATATGTATGTGTGCCTGTGTGTATTGATGTGTGAGTGTGTGGCTCTGTCTGGATGGGTGTGTTTGTGTTCCAAATCGCTGGCTGTAAACTTGCAATAAGTCACTCTAGACACAATAATAGTTTCTGCGCCATTCATGCAATGGAAATGTAAATATGTTCCCTTATGCAAAGACAATTTAGAGGCATTAATTGCCAGCGTGTTTCTGTCTGACAAATGAAACACAGAGTTGAGCTGTGAGGACTTAAAGAATAACCAGGAACCTGCAGGATTGTTTTCTTTTTAATAAATATATCAATGGGAAAGCTCTTACTTCAACAGTCATGGTGAAACAAAAACTTTTCGGATGGGTCTTCTAATATTTTGAGAAGTAACGTTGATGAATCCAATGTTTATTATTTTTGTCCCCAAAAACTTAGTTTTTAATTAGATAAATCACCACTTGAATATTGGAAACTGATGAGCTACATCAGTCAGGTTTAAGATCCAATCATAGCACAGAAACAGCACTATCTCACCCTACGCAGGTGTTGGCATAAGGAAATGAAATGCATTTTGTTTGACACAAAGTCCTGTCATGTCTTTGAAATATGTATGTCATTTTTAATGTACTCTTCTTCAGAACAGTGTCTGTAAATTAGGATCAAGGGTTTTTCCTCTAAACATTTAAGGATCAACTGACCATCTGGCCTTAAAGTGGTCAGAAAAGGTTTGTCACACTATTCATGAAGTGCAACAAGCTGCCAGTTTCACTTTCAAGCATTCAGCATTCTCAGGCGAGTTAAGCTGACACAGCATTTTCGCAGTGTTCCATGTGATGCAATGGATCATTTTATGCATTTTTTGGAACTGTTAGCATCAGTGCTGTAGCACTAGCACACATGTATGATATGAATGGCTTGCATGAGGTTTGGAATAGTAGAGTAGAATAAAAGCAGATGGGGGGTGGGAGGGATGCCGCTGCAGCAGCAAAGTCACAGACAATATATAAATACAGAATTAAGAATAACATTTCACAGTAATGCAAAATTACAACTAAAGCACTGTGCAGTTATTAAAGATGGTGTACTTAAATCCATTAAGAAAAAAAAAATTACAATAAGTGACAAATCTGTTCAAACAACATAGTGGTGCAAATAAAAACAGAAATGTTATTTGAAATGAGAAAAACTGTGTAAATGCTGGCAGGGACGTAAACGCTTATTGATTTTGTTAGGAATAGTGATGGTCTAACAGCTGCTGGGAGGAAGGATTTTTTTTTTTCCAAAATAATGCCAAAGATAAGTAGCAGTCTGGATTATTTTGAGACAAAATTGTGAATATGTCAGTGTTACATACATAATAAGGCAATGCTGGACACTTTATGATCCCATTGAGACAAAAGTCAGATATAAGCGAAAGTGTGGCCAGTGTTTTATTATTTATAGGTTGATTTCTGGGTCCCACATTGCCACATGTTTATAAGCTGCCACTGGGTGGTGTCATCAAGTCTTTGGATTCCATTAAATTCATTTTCATAATTGCTTTCTTTCGTGTCTCATCATTGACCATTGACCAAATACCAGTTGGTTGCGTTTCACTATTGGATTTCAGGTATTATTCACAGATGGCAGAAATTTTTGCTTCATGTTAGTCAAGACCAAACTGAAATTTTGCTCTTTACTCCCAAAGAGACAAACTCCCACAACTGGTTTGGATAATGGCCGTGAGATCTAATTTAACTTGTGTGTTATATTTAATCAAAATCAAAAAAAAAATTTTTACATAGCATAACATAAAAAAAATAGCTTAATTCAACTGTAGAATATTTCCAGAGTGAATGTTCTCCAGTAAATCTAAAGGTCATCCGTGGCTTTAAAAAAACGCATCAGATTAATTGCTGCAGTGCTCTGCTTGATCATTCTGAGAAGAACACAGTTTCTTTACAGTTGCTATAAAAGTTAGCTGCAAGAACGCTGACGAGGCCCAGAAAGCAAGTCCACATTAGATCGACTTAAAACTTTCTGCACACCTGTGCATTTTAGAAACCAGTTCAAGGTGCTTTTTTATTGTTTTTTTTTTTTTTAACAATTAACACTTTTAACTCAACCTGTTATCCTGACATCCTTACTTTACAAGCACTTGGGACCCATCAGGTCTTCTGAGGAGGGTCTTTTATTGGTACCTAAACTAAAACCTAAAGCTCATGGTGAGGTTTCATTAAATTATTATGGCCTTACCTTTAGAACATCTTCTCTGAAGACCGGGGCGGCTGATGGGTTTTTAAAAGAAAAGTAAAAGCACACAGTATCGACCTGACTCATACTTTTATTTTACTTATCCTGTCTTATTTTCATCCATATTTTTTACTTTACTTCTTTGTCTGTCCATTTTGTTCTATAGCATTTTTATTTTGATCTTAATGTGCTGGATCTATATTTTTTTTTTACACAATTATAGATTTTATCTTTAAAAATAAGTTTTTTTTTGTTGTTTATATTGACCACTGGTGTTTCCTCACACCTGCGGTAGCCTTTTTTTTTGGTTTTTTCATTTATAATAAACACATTTTGGTTGTTACATCTTTGTGTTTTGCTAAATCAGTTCACATTCTTTTTTAATGTATTTCTTTTTTCTTTCCCACATTTTGTGCTGCACCATGTGTTACTTTTGGCTGTGTTAAAAGTGATCCATGCAAATAATTTCACTGAAAAATTGGAAAGAACTTGACCCTTTAACACTTCTGTTGTTTCAAACTGTATAAACGATCTGATCTTTTTAAGGATCTAAGTATATTCGAATTTAAAACAACACTACCCAACTCATGTGCCACTTTGTAAGGATTTATTAATGAAAGTTGGAGCCAAAATTAAAGTTTGCTTCAAAAATCTGCAGATTTTTATAGATATTTTCTTGCATTGTCTATACACACGTTTTTCTTTATGTTTCTGTAACAGTAAATCTCTCTACAGAAAGCGTCTTTCTCATGCTGTTTTATTACTCCATGGGAAATATGTGTCATAATTGTTTTTTGTTGATTTAACTTTTATTTAATTTCTAAAAGCTCAGCTAAGATGATCTTCATAAAAATAAAAAAAATAAAAAACTATATTGAATTAGTTTCCTTCGTTTGTAGAGAATATGAACCTAAATTATTGTCTCCAGCTTAAAAAAAATAAATACATTTTGAGAGTCCTGACTTGTTTTTAACTGAAAGATCAGAGCTTTGTCTGGGAGGGGAACTTGTTTTTGGGGGGGACAGTTTTAAGGGGGACGATCCCTGGTTCAGCTTGAATTCTCCGCTTCTCATCTGTTAACTGATCCCTTTTCTCTCTTCTTTCCTCTCTCTCTCTCTCTCTTTGTGTCTTTGAAACCACTTCTTCAACCCTACAGAAGTCTGCACAAGCTGCCTAATTCATTAAACGCATCTCACATCCTGTCAGACACACACAGGAAGGAACGACACTCAAACAAAATAAGAGGTAAGTTATTTTTCAAGTGTTGCGAGGATTACGGACAAACTGCTTGGTTAGTTGCAAGTTTTGTTTTTTTTGTTTTTTTTTTTTCTTGTTCTTTTTTAATTCTGATACAATTTAGTCAGGAAAGTAGAGGCAACTCTTCCACTTCAAACATATCGTATATCTTTTAGAAACAGGATTTATAATGCGGCCTACAAGACGAGGACTGCTATGATGTGAAGTCAATATATGGGAGGCACTCCCCATAAAGGCCTTGGCCTTCTTTCCGTGTGTGATTTATTGTGGCAGTAGCTCAGCTCAGTCACATGAAGCCTTTGTAGGTCTTCTAATCACTGTTTGTACTGTTTGAAGAAGAAACATGTTTAGCTTCTTTCCTGTCATGCTTTAATTTCTCCTTGTGCATTCTTACAAGTGCTGTGCACTTGACTTACTTGCAGAATGAAGATGTATTTACTGTCTTTTGGATGACAGGGAGCAGCAACAGCTTAAAAGCAGTCAAACGTTTTTAAAGATGTTTGACGATCAGAAATCGTCGCCTTTTTCTGACGCTCGTTCCTCACAGTTTAACTTTTGTTTATTCTCATTTTCTGCAACGCTCTGCAGTAACGAGAAATGAGCTAGCAGAGTTGCTTTAGACCAATCAAATTTGACCATAAATTAGGTTTTTGTTTTATTCTTGGTGTCAAAGATGAGCAGCTTTGGCCAAAATATGTCTGCATAATGTCAGCTCTCAGTGTTTTTCTCCACACAAATTACATGCAAGTTAATGATTAGGCCTTGAGTCTATATCAGACACTCTGGATGGGAAAGTTTTCTTTTTAGGGAGGCACACCTTGGTCATTAAAACGTGCTGACAGCGATGGGAGAACAAGTTCCCCTCTTTGATCCGATGACAGATCTGAGCTCGGCCTTACGTCATCCTCCTCCTCTTCTCGTCTCGCTGCTCTCTTCACACTGAAGTTCAGCCAGAATGTGTCTCGAAATCTGGCAGACACGCTCAGAATAAGTTTAAAAAGGTATTTGAGAGTGAGGAGTGAATCTTTTTGCTGAGTTGTTTAAACCTTTAGGAAGCGGCCAAAGCCTGCTTGTCCCAGGAACAAGCAGACTAAATCAGGACGGGTTGCAGGCCAGGAAGCGACTCTTAAAAGCACCTGAATTTACGCAAAGGATTTCTGTTAAAAAAAAAAAAAAAACATTTCAGTTTTGTTTGTTTTGCACACAACAGATTTCAGCATGAGCATTTCACACTACAGAAATCTCTGTTTTTGATTTAGACCTTTCAACCTAATGCAAACTGAGTTTACAGAAACTTAAACCTGGATGTTAGAGTGCTGGATATTTGGATAGATTATATAGATTATTATATAAAAAAAAATGGCTCACTTTACACAAGCCTATTCTCGCATACTAGTGTTGACCCACACTTGGAAACGACGACAATTTGATAGGACAAAATTAAATGCATCGATGTCACTCTGTGTTTGTAATTATTTGTTGTCATGCAGTTGTTTAGATTCAGGAAGTCAAGCTTTGTTCTCTGCTTTCCAAATGAAAGCAGAGAACAAAATCCTTTATTTTGCTTTTTGTCATTTTTAAACGGAAATGTGTGCTTGTTACAAAATTATTGACTAGATTTTGTGACAGACTTTTGTTCTGCATATTTGTAGTTCACAAACTTCTTAAAACAAACACACCACCTCATTTCTGAAAGACAAATTAAAAAATGACTTTTGTGAAGCAAAATAAAAAAAATAAAAACATTGTTATCCAGTGGAATGAGTTGATTGGTAAAATAACACAGTTTAATCATGAGTTCCATTTTTCCTCAAAAGTAAAATTTTTTGCGATAAAGGTTGTAAAATACAAAAAAAAGATCATAAGATGCAAACATTTTGAATGGGAAAGTCTGGTTATTTTCAACAAGTCTAACCTCGCAAGATAACATAACTACAGCCACAGGAAAAGAGAAAAAAAAGAATACATATATTATTTTTCTTGATTGTTTCACAGACATTTGGCAATTTAACTGTATTTAGTGAGCATGTTAGTACGCTTTTTAAATGACATGATGCAAAGCAATACATTGGTAAATGGTTGAACTATTAATCATAGATGCTATCCAGTTTCCTGAGCATATCAACTATTTTTCTTTATTGATCTTCTGCTAATATTTAAATGGACATTTCTCCAAAATCCTCTCCCTCGCTACACAGTTTTGAGACGATGAAGGACAGACGTGCATCTTTTTAATAATTCATTTTTTTTCCTCTTCTTTATTAACTCTACATCACAGGTAATCCCTTTGTGATTTCAGAGCAAATAACTGATACCAAAACTTTTTCTGCCTTCCACTGAAGACAGCCTACCACCAAACCTGGATCTAAACAAACATTTTTCTGTCAGCTCTGGCTTTTCTGTGCACATTTGAACTCTGTTCGAGCTCCTCTGAAGTCTGTGCCTGTTTGTTTGTTAGAGAAACTTTACTGTGTCACCGGGAAAGATTTACCAGCAGCCTGAAACGCTCCCTGACTTGAGTCTTGCAGTAAAGTGACAGTGGTGTAAGTCAGCGGTAAGCAGCTCCAGCTGTAAAAACTAAGGTCCTCTGCTGCCCCCCAGGGGCTCTGAGAGAAGAAGCTGAAGAGAGAGTCCATTAAATGATTTTTACCAGACTTCAACAAAGACTCAAGAAACATATCTCTAAAAAGTAGGTTCAGAAATGAAGCAAATCAGGCACAGAAATAAAAATCGGAAAGCAAAACTCAATTACTCCATTCTACCAACACTTGGGGGGGGGGGGGGAGAGTTGAGGTTTTTCTGTTTCAGTTCTTGAGATCAATACAACTGCATGGCATTAACTGTTAAAGCTTAACTGCGTTCCTCAAAGTGCGGCTCAGTTAGTATTCACACATGCAAACGAAAAGGAACGGCGAAATGTAAAATTGGGACACTTCAAACATCCGTTTCCCTTTGTGTTACGGAGGATATTCACTTTGCAGCAAGCGATATGTGCTGTCATCGACTGCTGCAATAATATTTGTGTTCCCCCCCCTCTCAAACAGACACACTGTCACAGCAGCACTTGTCTACATTTTGTAGTTGCTTGAGGAAAATAATTGCCTTATCTGCAACTGTCAAAATGATGAATGCCCCGGAGAGCACCGGGAATTGACTGATGGAATTGGAGAGGGGGGGGGGGATCTAATCCCTGAATCCGAACACTTTGTATAATACATTAACCCTTCTGGTAGAAGAGGATGCGCAGGAAAAGCAGATTTGTATAGACTCTGAGGAATAAATCCGGCGGAGGCTGAAGGATCAATAGGTGTCTGGAGTTCTGGCCTCATTTGAATCCAGTGAAAGGATGGGTCCTGAAAACATCACGTCTATTTAGATGAATGCAAGGCTCGTAAACAAACGGCTGCAATAACAAAAAAAAGAGTTACTATTCTGACTTGTAAATATATCAAGTCATTCATGATCAGCAACATGTACAGAAAAAATGAATTATTTATGTATGTAAAATAAAAAAAATCATCAATAACTATAGAAATCATGGTTTTGTTGCATTATCTGTTGAAAGTTGGTAGTTATTATACTTTAATGGTTAGTTTCAATTTACAACATAAAACCATACTGAATCACCAGATCTGAACAAAAAAAAATTATTTTCAACATTACTTAATTTAAACAATGTTTTAAAAGCATACATATCCCTCAAGAAAACAAACTTTATCTTTTGATAACTTCTTCAGAATTCCTTGTATTTTTATTTTTTTTTATTTTTTTTTTTTTTGACATTTTGTTACAAGCAGGATGGCACAAAGACCCGGCTTGTTCCCAAACGTGGCAATATGTTGATGATCAGCTGATAATCATGTTTATTTTGTTCTTCCCTCTCGGTTATTTGAGAAAACAGAAGGAGAAAGACACGCACACACACTGCACTGTTGTTATGAGTAGTTTTTACACGATTTGTTAAACTTTTAAGAACCAGACAAACAGGTAAAATCCATTTTCTTTACTCCATTTTGTGGATGTAGAAGAACACCTGGAAGTAAGCACTATCTATTTCCAGTGAAAATGAATAGGAATTCATCAACATTTTAATTAGACTTTAAAATGATTTAAAAAAAAAAAAACATTTAATTTAAACTTTATTTTTTTAAGCATTTAATTTCCCATTTGAGTCTGTAATCTTTGTCTGAAATTAATTTAACTGATTTGAAAGTTTCCTGATGTACAGAAGGAAAATCCCGGGACACTTGGAAATGAAAAGAGAGAGAGAGAAAAAAGAATAAAAATATATTATTATTGTTATTATTTAAATTGGATTTGCAGATCTGCAGAATAGCAGGAAGCCTGCTCTCTTACTCTACAGGCTCCCAAGCAGGAGAGTGGAAATTTCCTCCAGATTTAAAGGGATATTCCTCCTAATTAAAATAGATATTAACTTTTCATAACCTAATGGTCCTAAGTGAAGCTTCCTGCAGAAACGAAGAGCCGGCACCTACCAGGGAGCGAGCGAGCTCTCCCTCTTTTTTGTCACACTTGGCTGGTATGCATTATCCCCAATATTAGGAGGGAACATACCAGTAACAGGTTAATGACCTCACACTTTCCACACCATTTCATTTAGCGGAGCGTGGTCAGGAAAAAGTTGAATGCTCCGCAATCCGGTTCCCTGAATTATGAATTAGCTAAAGGGGTTGGGCGATTAAAGATTCAACATTCTTTTGGTTTGACCAATGGATGTTTGCAGTACCTGTCACCCATTACGGTGGGCATAAATATTGGAAGAGCAGAACAAATAATCTGGAGAATACCAATCAAAATGTTGGCAATCCCGAGAGAAATATTGCTATAGCATGAAGAAAATCAGGAGCATATCCTTCACCTTTGCACATTAATAAATGAATAACAGTAAGAGAGCTTGGAATCATGCAGATATGTTATGAAATTGAGGAGTTGCTTTTTAAAAGTACTGTTTGAGCTTTATATGTAACACTCTTTCTTTAAATATGACCTTGAATTTGTCCAGAATTATTTCATATTTTGTGAAATTCATAAAATAAGAAGAACCGCTTCTTATTTGTGAGCTTTATTTCTTCAAGCTGATTTCACAAAACAAATGCTGAGGCATCAAAGTCCAATTTGTGGGATCAATTTGACCCATTTGAGGTTCTTTCCTCTGAAAATCTGCTGTTGTCATATCAGATACTCGTCGAAAATAACTGAGAGCGTCATCTCCAGGGCAATTTTTTTCATGAAGTCCAAAGATGTTTTTCTGAATACGCTACTTGAGGCAAAATGTAGAACATTGAATTATTGTTGAAATAAATGACTACCATTTAAACAGTCATACAGCAAAATAATAGCTTAAAATACCAATAAATATTTCATAATAAAACTGTGATGGAAATGTGTATATCGACTCATATTTTGTGTATCAGTTGTTTTTGTTAATTAATGTTTTGCTTGTGTTTATTAACCTTCACGTCAACTGGAATATTTCATAGTCTGCATTATGTATTGGGAAAAAAAAAACAATTTAGACTTGAAAATATATATTTTTAAATATCCCACAGATCTCACTTGAAAAGAGGATCAATTCTACCTTCCCTGTCAGCTGTTAGCAGGCCATATTTTTTTCAGAATAAGCTGCGTAATTCAAACAAAACTGCCATTTGTTTTAACTATAATTTACCCAAAAATGCATAAATATGAATAGACATTTTTCTACGTGCATGCATATTGTGTCATTTAAATGTGAGCAAACTGCCCCCGGAGCCGGAGCTCATTTCAGGTTTAAAAAATTGAAGGATGAGCAAACTGAGGTGTGCATACATGCAGCACACTCATACGGTTTGATGAATTTGCTCCTCAGTTTCTCTCATCCATCCAAAGCAAAAAAAATCACCAAATTGCAGGCAGGAGAAATTCTGATCTAAGTTGGAAGAATCTTCAATTATGGTCTGTTGGTTCAGCCGTAGGCCACCAGGGAGAGCTGTGCTTGTTTCTTTTAGAGAAACAAACCTTCCCGGCAGCTTCAGTCATTTAGTCCTGCAAGAAATGACAGTAATGATCATCCCACGTTCAGTATTGAATTCTTTCACATTTTCTGTTTGTTTTATTTTTACTCCTCCTAAGCATTAAAGAATCTCAGATGACTGAACACAGAGCAAATTTAATTTCCCATACGTGTTTTCATTTTTTTTTTTACCTGGAAAAGGATTTCTCTTTGAAATCCTTGGCTCTCAGTCCCTTGGGGTCTGTTGCTTCTGCTGACCATTAACGGGGGATTAGTGCTGCTGGGGAAGTAATTCCTCACACTTCTATGCTATAGACAACCAGGAAAAGAAAAATCATAAAATAAAACCACACAGATGGTACTGAGTGTGACTTTTTTTTTTTAAATCAGTTGTTGGTTGGGATAGCTGAGATATTTGTGCAAACTTAGCAACATCTGAAAATGCAGGAGGGAATTAAAGTTTAGGAAATGGTCCATGCCTGCCACTCAGTTTCAAAAAAACTACAATTAAAACAGAGTAAAGGGTGAGTCTCATAATTTCTCATATGTCTGTCAACACAAATGTACTACAAAGAGCGCAAGGCTGTAAATTAACCTCAAAACTTGCCCAAAAGGAGATCATTATGATGTCATGTGGAGACCCTGAAAGAAGTTAAGAACGTACATGGACAGATAATGTCAGTGGGAGTGGTGGCAATATGAATCACTTTGCTTCTTGTGGGGAAAACTAAGCGGGGGCCAAATGCCAAATTGCTCTGCTGGGAGTTAAAGGATATTTTCATATTTGTCAAATGGGACTTAAAAGATCAAAGTGCTTTAAAAAGTTCCAAAAGAAAGTCACAATTTATGTATAAATGCCACAAAAAGCAGCAGCTTTTTTTTTTTTTTTTTACTGGTTTCCCTTGGTGGTCTATCTGGTAAACTGTTAGCATGTTTTCCAGTCCCGCAGTGCAGTGTTGTATACTTGGGGTTTGTTCTGCCATAGAGTTGCTTTCTGTATTTTTGTTCCTAAATCACTGATTTGGTTAAGCCAGGGGTAGCTAAAGTGGAGGGTTGGAGGTGGATTTTATTTAAAGTTTGCACGTAAACCCAGAGTTTTGACTCATTTTTTTTGTGAGCCACAGATGTGCTCTGACGCTCGCAGTGGGAGTTTACAGTTTGGTTTGAAAGGAGCCAAAATACAAACATATGAATTATCTCCTTTATGAGATGGCTGTGCTCTCACAGGTTCCTCCAAGTCCACTGTCTTTAAAGTCACCAACTTGGCAGAGCTACGTTATGTAAGGCCGCTTTGAAAATGGGGAATTTGTGAGAATCGCCAGTGAGGAACAGACGTGAAAAGTGGAGGACCGGTCGGCGGTGTTTGTTTTGTTTTAGCGCATCGGTTTGTGCCAGTCTCACAAGTGCTTTGCTGACATTTGGGAGCAAATTAAAATTACAGGTAAAAAAATATTTGTACAAAAATACATAAAAAGAAAAAAAGTTGGTAGGTTTATGAATACAATACAATTTTTTACTGTAAGTCCGCATTGCCTACAATGACACATATAGATTTTAATGTTTTCCATTTTCTGCCACGAAGCAATTAAATATAAATGGTAAAAGGATTCGCTTTATGTAGCGTTCTTCTACTCATAGTGACCATCCGTAGCGCATAAATGTGCACATATTTACACATTGAAATGCTGATTGATAGGAAACTGTAGGCAACCCCACACACAAACATTTCAAATTATGGTTTTAACAGAAGGAAAATTATGATTTGCTGAAGTTAATTTAAAAAACACATTATGAAGTATATTCCTGCTAATGTAAAAATTTACAGTCAAACACTGTAGATACATATTTTTGAGAACTTACAAACCAAACCACGCTTTAAATAATATGAATGAAATTTGGTCTTAAGATAAACATATTTTATAAGAGAAGCCTATGTTTAGTTCCACATTATGCAAGTTACTTTGTACTGTAAATTGTTACTACTGAACTCCACAAATGTGGCTTTACAAATGTACAAATCCTGATAAAAGAAAATAAAATAATCATGGGTCAATATGAAATAGACTCAGTTTGGTGTTGAAAATAGACATCAGCTATATTGGTTTTGTCTTATGACATCATCTTACTTTTAGCCTGAGATTAACTACATGAGTCAGACTGAGCGCATCGAGATTTATTAGTCATTTGCTCAATTGCTCCTTTTCCCATTTTACATACAGACATTTAACTTTTGATGGTAGAATTAAAACATTACATAACTGTAATGATCAGAACTGAGGACCCGAAATTTCAGTCAGACACAAAGTACAAAATAATAAGTTCTTTATTGAAGTTCGGGGTAAGGGACAGGCAGCCACCAGCAAAGGAACAGGGACCTCTGAGGACAGAGAGGAAGGTTAGAGGGTTGTATTCTTGGGGGAGAGGCCAAAGCTGAACAGAAAAGAACCACTAACCTTCTTAGCGTTTGTGGAGGATGAGTGGTCCAGGTAGCTCAAAGGCTGGCAACCAGTGGCAGCTCCAGGGAGGGACGGGGCTAGGAGCAGGCAGGACAGAGTAAAACTAGTCTGAGGGTCAGGCAGAGAGCGGTGGTCAGGGTACAGAAAAAGGGTCCAGCACGTTCAGGCAACTTCTAGCAGACAAAATCCAAAGGGCGAGGCAGGAGACAGAGGTCAGAGGACAGAAACAGGGTCGTGTCCAGAAAACAGAAGCCAGTGGAGAATCCGACGTGGGCTAGGCAAGGCAGGCAAATCCGAGGGGCAGAAAAGTGTTCAGAACGGGGTCAGGTCAGGAAGAAATGCTGGATATCTACTCACTCTAAGGCTTTCAAAAATCTGGCACCGTCTGCCTGCCTGAGAGCTGAATATAACTGCTGTGCACAGGTGGGAAACATGAGCCTGATTGCACTCAGCATGCAGGTGAACCAGATGAGCTTGATGAGAGGTGGGAACTGCGGGGACAAACATAGCAGGCAGACGGGCCAGAAACATGACAGTACCCCCCTCCTAAGGTCCGGCTCCTGACGGACCCTTCGGCTGATCAGGATGGAGGCGGTGAAAGTCCCTCAGGAGAGTCTTGTCAATGACAAAACGACCAGGAATCCAGGTCCGCTCCTCCGGTCCATAGCCCTCCCAATCGACCAGGTAATGGACGCCACGTCCCCTTCTCTTGGACCGGAGGATGCGCCGTACGGTGTAGATTGGGTCCCCATCCAGGAACCGAGTGGGCGGGAGGGGTCTGGAGGCAGGCTCAAGACGAGGTGAGGTGTAGGGCTTGACCCGAGACACATGGAATGTTGGGTGAATCCTCATTGAACGGGGCAGCTGTAGGCGGACCGCCACAGGATTCACAACCTTGGAGATGGGGAAGGGACCAATGAAACGAGGTGCCAATTTCTGACTCTCCACCCGTAGGGGGAGATCCTTGGAAGACAACCAGACTTTCTGGCCAACACGGTAGGTGGGTGCTGGGACTCTGTGGCGATTAGCAGATCTGGATTGCACCTCCGACATCTTGGTCATGGCCCTCCGAGCTCTCCTCCAGATCCGTTGGCACCTCATGGCTGCAGCGTGAGCGGAGGGGACCTTAGCCTCCCTCTCTTGAATAGTGAACACCGGTGGCTGGAACCCATGAACAATGTAGAAGGGCGAAAGCCCAGTGGAGCTAGAGGGGAGAGCATTCAAGGCATGCTCCACCCATGGTAGGTTGTGTGCCCACCTGGTAGGATCAGTGTCACAAAGGATACGAAGCTTGGTCTCAATCTCCTGGTTAGCCCTCTCAGTCTGCCCATCAGTTTGGGGGTGGAACCCAGATGATAAACTGACGGATATCCCAAGCATGGTGCAGAACTCCTTCCAGAACCGAGAGACGAATTGGGGACCTCTGTCCGAGACTATGTCAGTGGGGAGCCCGTGGAGGCGGAAAACCTCCCGTGCCATGATCTCCCCCATCTCCTTAGCAGAGGGGAGTCTCTTGAGGGGGGCCAGGTGGACCATCTTAGAGAATCTGTCAATGATAGTTAACAAGACAACAAAACCATCGGAACTGGGCAAACCTGTGACGAAGTCCATGGCAATGTGCGACCAAGGGCGTGATGGGATGGGAAGGGGCCGTAGCAACCCAGAGGGTGGGCGACGAGAGGACTTTGCTTGACAGCACTGATGACAGGCTGTAACAAACTCCTTAACATCCTTGGTCATTGAGCCCCACCAGAATTGGGACTGAACAATTTGTAAGGTCTTGCTAATGCCTGGATGACAGAACAGACGGGATTTATGGCAGAACCGGAGTACCTTGGGGACCAGATGTTCTGGGACAAACAGCCTGTCAGGGGGGCACGAGGCTGGGGCCCGGAGATCTCGGGTGGCATCCCTGACCTCCTCCTCCAGTTCCAACATGGTCACAGTCAGTCTCACCGAGTCTGGGAGAATAAACTCCTCTGCACCAGCAGCCCCCACCTCAGAGGATTCATGAATCCTTGATAAGGCATCCGGTTTTATGTTCTTGGTTCCAGGTCTGTAAGAGAGCGCAAAATTAAACCGTCCAAAAAACAGAGCCCACCTTGCTTGTCTGGGGTTGAGTCGTTTTGCTGCCTTCAAGTACTCCAGGTTCTTGTGGTCTGTCCATACTAGAAATGGCTCCTTGGCCCCCTCCAGCCAATGCCTCCATTCCTCTAGGGCCAGCTTAACAGCCAAAAGCTCCCTGTCCCCCACATCATAGTTCCGTTCAGCACTGGATAGAGTCCTGGAAAAGAAGGCACACGGATGAATACGACCATCAGTGGTTCTCTGACTGAGGACAGCACCTACCCCAGTGCTAGAAGCGTCAACCTCTACAATGAACTGTCTTGCAGGGTCAGGGGACCGGAGAACTGGAGCGGAGGTGAACAGAGACTTGAGTCTAGAGAAAGCCTCCTCTGCCTGCTTGCTCCAGGAGAACCGGACCTTGGATGAGGTGATGGCATGAAGAGGAGATGCTACTTGGCTATAACTACGGATGAAACGACGGTAAAAGTTTGCAAATCCAAGAAATCTCTGTAGCTGTTTGCGGTCTGTGGGTGTGGGCCATTCAGAGACTGCTGAAATCTTAGCGGGATCCATGATCACCTTGTTAGGGGAGATTATGTAGCCAAGAAAAGAGGTGGTGGTGGTATGGAACTCGCATTTCTCTGCCTTAACAAAAAGATGATTCTGGAGGAGGCGGAGAAGAACCTGCCGAACATGGTACTTGTGGGAATCCAGGTCCTGAGAGTAGATGAGAATGTCATCAAGGTAAACAAATACAAAGTGCCCAACCATGTCCCTCAAGACATCATTGACCAGAGCCTGGAAGACTGCTGGTGCATTGGTTAACCCAAAGGGCATAACCAGGTATTCATAATGACCAGTGGGGGTGTTGAACGCGGTCTTCCACTCGTCCCCTTCCCTGATGCGAACAAGATGGTATGCGTTGCGCAAGTCTAATTTAGTGAAAAACTTGGCTCCTTGGATCTGGTCAAAGGCAGTATTCATGAGGGGAAGGGGATACCGATTCTTAACAGTAATGTCATTAAGACCCCTGTAATCTATACAGGGCCTTAAAGACCCATCCTTCTTGCCTACGAAAAAAAATCCAGCACCAGCAGGAGACGAGGATGGGCGAATGATTCCCGCCTTGAGAGAATCATCAACATATTTCCTCATTGCTTGGTTCTCGGGGGCAGACAGTGGATATAAACGCCCCTTGGGGGGTGACGTACCTGGAAGAAGGTCAATGGCACAATCGTAGGGCCTATGAGGGGGAAGGGCTGTTGCTCGGGACTTATTGAACACCTCCTTCAGATCATGATACTCAGGTGGCACCTTGGACAGATCTGGGTAAGTCTCCTCAATGGCGTTGTCTGGAAAGGAAGGGATGCAAGCAGAGAGCAAACAGGTGGCAGAGCAGGACCTTGACCAGCCCAATATCTCCTTGGCCTGCCAGTCAATATGAGGATTATGCTTGTTAAGCCATGAGGCCCCCAAAACAATGGGCAACTGTGGTGAGTCGATAATCACAAAAGTGATCTCCTCCTGATGATTGCCACCGAGCGTCAGACTGACCTTTTCCGTGATGAGGTGGGACCGGCTAATGTGATGTCCATCCAAAGCTAGAACGTTATGGACCGATGAAGTGTGGAGGAGTTTGATGTTGAGGCCCCTGGCAAAAGATTCATCCATGAACTCTGTATCAGCTCCGGAGTCAATGAAAACTGATACCTGGTGGGGAATGGAGGAGACCAAAAGGTTAGCAGAGAAAGAACACGGTGAGGAGATGGACAACAAGCTATGGCTCAGTAGAACTCCCCTAACCTCTACTGAGCCTGCCCTTTTAATGGACACTTGGCCGCCATATGACCCTTGCCTCCACAGTAAAAACATAAATTAAACTGCCTTCTACGAGACCGTTCCTCCAGGGAGATCCTTGTTCTCCCCAACTGCATCGGCTCAGGATCTGGTGCCACCACTGGGGGGGAAGAGCAGCTTGTGGCTTTGGACCAAGGGTCTGAGTGGCCAAATGGGGCCGATGAGGCCTCCTTGTGATGTCTCTCCCTTCTCCTTTCAGTGAGACGCAGATCTATCCTAGTCGCCAAATCTTCAAGATCCTTGAGGGACTTAGGATAATCTCGGGTGGCCAACTCATCCTTGATATTTTCATTAAGGCCTTGCATGAACACATCCATTAATGCCTCCTGATTCCACCTACTGTCTGCAGATAACAGGTGAAAATCAATAATATAAGCAGCTACACTCCTACCACCCTGTTTTACGGATAGTAGCCCCCTAGCTGCCTCTCTCTCAGGTAAGATGGGATCAAAAACCCTGATCAGTTCCTTAGAGAACGCAGAATAGGTCAAACAAGAATCCGATTCATTCTGCCATTCTGCTGTGCCCCACTGTTTGGCCTTACCGGACAGAAGTGAGATCACAAATGCCACCTTAGAACGTTCAGTAGGGAAAGAGGAGGGCTGCAACTCAAAGTGGATCTCACACTGAGTGAGGAAAGCACGGCACTGGTCTGGGTCCCCTTTGAACAGCTCGGGAGGGGTCAGACGAGGCTCCTTGACCACAGCAGGCTGAACTGCAGGGGCTGGTTGGTTAGGTGTCTGTGATTGTGCCTGGTCAGGGGGAGAAGACATGTTACGAAGCGTGGTAATGATCTCATTCATGCCAGTATTAAGTCGACTGATCGCACTTTCAACATTGCTGCGCCACTCTTGTGCTGACGAAGGGTCCATTTTTGGCCAGATTTTTCTGTAAAGATCAGAACTGAGGACCCGAAATTTCAGTCAGACACAAAGTACAAAATAATAAGTTCTTTATTGAAGTTCGGGGTAAGGGACAGGCAGCCACCAGCAAAGGAACAGGGACCTCTGAGGACAGAGAGGAAGGTTAGAGGGTTGTATTCTTGGGGGAGAGGCCAAAGCTGAACAGAAAAGAACCACTAACCTTAGCGTTTGTGGAGGATGAGTGGTCCAGGTAGCTCAAAGGCTGGCAACCAGTGGCAGCTCCAGGGAGGGACGGGGCTAGGAGCAGGCAGGACAGAGTAAAACTAGTCTGAGGGTCAGGCAGAGAGCGGTGGTCAGGGTACAGAAAAAGGGTCCAGCACGTTCAGGCAACTTCTAGCAGACAAAATCCAAAGGGCGAGGCAGGAGACAGAGGTCAGAGGACAGAAACAGGGTCGTGTCCAGAAAACAGAAGCCAGTGGAGAATCCGACGTGGGCTAGGCAAGGCAGGCAAATCCGAGGGGCAGAAAAGTGTTCAGAACGGGGTCAGGTCAGGAAGAAATGCTGGATATCTACTCACTCTAAGGCTTTCAAAAATCTGGCACCGTCTGCCTGCCTGAGAGCTGAATATAACTGCTGTGCACAGGTGGGAAACATGAGCCTGATTGCACTCAGCATGCAGGTGAACCAGATGAGCTTGATGAGAGGTGGGAACTGCGGGGACAAACATAGCAGGCAGACGGGCCAGAAACATGACAATAACAAACCTGCCATGATGTCACATTGCTTCCTGCAGAATCTTTTTTATTCATTTTTATTTTAATAAACCAGTCAAAAACGCATATCAGCTGTACCAAATCCCCAAATATGGTGCTCATTTCAGGGAAAATGTACTAAAATGATCAGATATAATTGTTGTATTTTGAATGATGCTGGTAGGCTCTGAAACCAACAATCGGGGGTGGTGAATTAACCTTTCCATCTGTCTTCACTTTACCAATCCAGTCTATCTGAAATCCGAATTCTTAAAGAAATGCTAACCTACTAAATCACTGACACTCTTCTTTCTCTGATGCAGCACATTGTCTCTCTATTCTATCTTAATATAATACAACAGCTAATGAAAACAGTTAGGTTTAGCATTTGATTTGACTGAGTCTTACTCCATTTCAGATCGTTTTACTGTAACTCTGGCCGTATGTTTGATGATCTGCTGGAAGCTGAATGTTTGCTCTGGTTTTACATCCTTTGTTGCCTCTAAGAGGTTTTCCTCCAGAATTGTCCTGTATTCAAAACCATCCATTTCAGCAACTCTTTCAAGCTGAAGAAAAGCATCCCCACAGCATGGTGCTGTCACTACCATGTTTTTTGTTTTGTTTTTTATGTACAGGTGATGTTTTCAGGTTAATGTAGCATTTTCTCCATACATGGTATTTCCCAAGTTCAATTTTCATCTTATAAGTAGATGCCTTTCTTCCACCTGTTGAGTGTCCCTTACATGATTTATGGCAAACTGCAAATCTCACTTTGTGTGGTTCTCTTTCAACCTCGAAGGCCAGATTTTGGAGTGCATGACTAATAGATGTCCTGTTGACAGATTTTTTTCACCTGAGCTGTGGATTGCTGCATCTCCTCCTGAGGTACCTTTGCTATCTTGACAGGTTCTGCATTCAATGATGTCTCTGCTTAACCATTACCAATATTATATCCCTCAGAGGTGGACTGTTTTTTACTAATCACGGCACTTTTGAAGGCAGTGAGTCTGGATTTTATTAAGGGGTATTAGAATTAATAAGGCTGCATATAAAGTTGTGTCAAGCAAATTCTTATTTTTACAAAACATAAAAATCGTTTTTCTTCCTCTTCACAATTATGCAAAATGCGGTACTGATCTGTCACACAAAAAAAACCAAATGCTATGAATCTTTCCTCAAGGCTTATGAAAAGGTTCACCCAACCATGGTTTAAATTGTTTTGTTTCCTCTTAAAACTGCTAAAATTCTATTCAAAAGAGTAACTTTCACACATCCCTAATCTGTTAAAAGAGAAATACTTCTGCTGTCAAGATTTTACTCTCCTTTCTCTCGGAAATGATGCACACCAACCACATCCTACCACAAATACTTGCCACGCTGCCGTCAACCGTGCAAAGAGAAACAACCGTTGCCATAGTATCTGTAAAAAAAATCCAATGTTTTCATTAAGCCAAATATACAATATTCAAACTTTTTTTTTTCATTACACAGAAGTTATTGAATTTTCTCGTTCCATATTTCCATAGTTTTCTTTAATCCTGTTCTGATGATGTGACAAGGAATGAATGCTTAAACCAAGTAAAACTATTGTTTCTCATTCCCTTTTGAAGACCTGAGAAATAAGTTGTGATTGTTATGCTGTTAATATATTTTATATATGAGAAAACTGATCTTGTTTGCTGTTTGCACCGCATATTTGTCTTCAGATGTGTTGAGTGTTTTTGCTGTGATCTACTCTGTCTAGCTAGTTTTCAAGTTTGCCGTAACATGGTGGGGGGAGCTCTAAAGTGAGTGAGCTCATTTTGCTTCCTGTTATCTTATGTCTTGCACACAATGTTTCTATTGAAAGTTAAGTGGCAATATTTTACCGCTGTGGAGTGTCAGTCTGCTGTATTAAAATGCAGATACAGAAATGGCTCACAGAGACCCTCTCAGTGGTTTAAAGCTCAATTTGTACCCTAAAGTGACACCTTTGAACAACACTTTGCTTGTAAAAAAAAAAAAAAACAACAAAAAAAACAAGAAAAACCACTGACTTTGTGATCTGGCCAAGCAAAAATGTTAAAACCCACATCAACTCCAGCAGTTCCCTTCTGCCCCACAACATAAAAATGCAAGAAGTATGAAATCCCAACTCTTTATTCAGCAGTCAAGCATTTTTTTTCTGATAACAGTTAAAAAGTGGTACACTTGCAAAATAAGCAGCATATTTTTTTTCTATTACACTGTTTATGGGATGCATGCACTTATTATTTTTGGAATATGGGCTATTTTCTAAAGACAACCTCAAGACCCCATGCTTACTTATTTGTGACCCAAGTAGAACTATTGATCTACACAATGCCTTGGAAGCATTTATACCTTTTGAACTTTTCTACATTTTGCCACTGAAATTAGTTATGCCACTCTGAAACACCGATTACGCACAGTGTTTTGTACAACTCCACCTTGTTTCCAGAATTAAACCCTTTTCCTCTGTGTTAGTTGCAGCTGGCTTGTAGTGTCACTACAAGCCAGCTTGAATTACTCATAGAAAAGACAGAGGAGGTTCTTAGGATGCTGACAAAGAAGCCGGGTTTTGTTGAGTTCTTTCTTCAGGCTGGACCTCAATCTTTTGATAAGAATCTTGCAATGAAAGAAGGTAAATGTTAGCCCAACTGAAAGATTGGCCTCTTTTCCCAACATTTTCTTTCTCAACAGGGAATTTCAACCACACTTTATCTGAGTCCACAAACTGCAGAAGACCACAGCCCTGTGTGCTGAAAATAGAGCCGCTTTGTGTCCGAGGAATGGCACGTCCAAAGAGGTATAAAAATGTTTCAGTCTAACTGCTGGAATCAGAAGGAGTGACCACTGTGAAGAATGAGGACTTGACTATCCTGGCAGTTTCACTCAAGGTATATTTAGTGGTGGTAGAGATAAACACAACAAAAGACAAAGAGGAAAGAAAACAAAGAAGTTTTTTATTTTACATACCTATTTTTAGTTTGTCAGGATGGATTTTTTATTATTTTTTTAATGGTGTTGAGTTTAAAAACTGTTTGTTTATTATGAAGGCAGAGGTTTAGACTCATGTATGTTAAGGTCTTCCATCTCTGACTACAATCAGATAGCTTTGTTTTCAGTCAGATATTTATTGACACATTTATATGATTAAGATAGACAGTTAGCTACTGAGATCTGAGACAGAGTCCATGATTCAGGTGAATCTTTGTCGCCTGAACCATGGTGACAAAGATTCCCTAGCAGCTTGAATACTGGGAGCTTGATAACAGCAACATCTGATTAATTACAAACAGGATGCAGCTGTGAGGAAAGAGCAGAAGGCAGGCTGAGGAAGAGGGAGACGGCACAAAGGAGCAACGAGGAGCAAACACTAACAGGGGAGCTGGGAAAATGTACATCGAACTGTAGCAAAGAACAACTAACATAACACAAAGAATGAACATCAGATCTAACCTAAATAGTAAACAACTACAAAGACAAGATTAATCAAAAGAACAGAAGCTAAAGCTGATCACAGGTGAGAAAAGTAAAAAAAATGCAAACGCAGGCAAACTAAAACTACCCAAAACCCCCCAGGATATGACAACGCGAGGTGGCAAGATAGACTTGAATGCTCAAGTTGAGTGGCTGATGGCTCAAAGGTTCGGTCACTTCATATTTATACTCTATTGAAACAGGAAGCGATCGGTGACTGATTAAGCAGACAGTTTTATCAATGCAAAAATCAAAAATCTACATTTGTTTTTTGTCAGTTATATCCCTTGAATACAAACTGCTCAGAGATGTAAACAAAACATTGCTACCAGCTGATCCAGCATGCAACCCATGAAACAATAATGATATAACAGAAATGTTATGTGTGTAAAAGAATCAGTTTAACAATAAAACAATATTTTTGATGGGTTTTTTTGGTGGAATTGGCTGTATAGTGATATAGAATATGGAGATTTGTCCAGAATGACTGATATCAACATTCATTAGTCACTCTGGTTTGTCCTACAAACATTTTTCACCATCTTTACTGATGTCACTGGTCTCTGGCAGTCGCACTGCAGAGTCACAAGGTTATTTCTCACGTGTCATCAAGGAAAACGCCTGTCATTAAGCCGTTAAGGCTGGAGATTAATCTATAATTGATAATCTTATGGGAAATAAGGAAGTTCTGTGCTGATGCATGATGTTTCTCATTAGCCACTCCTTAAACTCCTGCTCCTTCAGAGGCCCAGACTGTAATGCATGTTTTACTGTGACAAGTGTTGGCAGAGGAAAGACTCTTACACTGTGTTTGGAGCAAAGCCAGTGGAGTGGGACAAATGGAGAGACCCATTCAGTAGCCCTAAATTTATTTCTGAAGGGCTTTTCACTCTTGCTCAGTGGTTCTGACACAAAAGGAGGTATTCATGAAAGAAAAGACTGAAGTTTTGTGGGGGGAAGGGGGGAAGGTGAAGGGGCTTCCCCGAGAACTTTGCTTCAAAATGCAGAAAGGCTCTACTGTGTTTGTTGCTCAATATCTAAATCTGTATCTGAATCTAAACTATGAAGAATATATTCAGGTTGTGTTGGTTCTTACTGAGTTTAAATGCAGTGCCCTGTAATGTATGCCTCCATATTAAAGCAGGATCGAGTTCATCCCCTGGGAAATTTTCCAAAAGATGTGGAAACAAAAGGAGCTACAAGAATACAAAAAGCCATCTTGTTGTCTTTGCACACCCTACTGACCTAACCCCGGTGATTTACTTTGCCAACCCCCTCTACCCCATCGACAATGCCATTTTCTGACCAGCTTTATCAAGATGGAAAATACTTTTTTTTTTTTTTACCTTGATTGTTGGTCTAAATTTAGAGTCAAATCTTTCAGCATATGTTTTCTCAGCATGTACTTTCTCGACTTGGCAGCTTTTTGTATACATGCTGAGGTCAAGAAATGATAAGCCTGTTCTGGGGAAAGCTTGTGAAAACAGTTTTAAAAGTTATGCAAATAAGTCAAATACTTTATCATATTTGGACAGTAAATCCCCAAAGTTTATGTATATTGAGGAACACCTTGAAGGACATACTGTACCTCAAAGGGGAGAAAAAAGTCTTTTTATGTCAGACTTTGTCCAGCGAGGAATGGGAAATCAGAGAAAATGTAGTCTGAGTGCAGTAGCATGACCTCCTAACAGAAATATACCCTACCCAGGAATTTGAAATCAGTCTGTTGCACACCCTGACATCTGTTTTGATTCTGACTGGTGTTGTCACTCTAATGTGCATGAACCTCAGTACTTAAATTTCTCCTTTGATGCTTTGTTCTTTGATATTACACAACCTTGCAATGGTTGAAAACAAACAGGGAAATTAAATTCCCAAATTAAACATAGCTGGCAAAAAAAGTAGTCCTATTAAACTCTAGAGGTCCACCTGTCACCAGTTTTCTCAGAAAAGCATTTTATTTAGACCTTAGAAGCCGCTTAAAGCAAATGTCCCACATTGTTTTTAGATGGGAGCCAAAATATTACAGTTGGTTGGTAGTTGCATTCAGACGTCCTCATTCATTTAGCTCAGATACAGAGAAGAAAATATCAATCTGCACTCATTTTTCGTGGTTAAAACTTTACACCTGTTCTAAGTTTTCCGTGGACATCAGCACATCCTTTATAACAAAAAATGGACGCAGACTTTCATACCTGTCACCCAACTGTGCAGCTACTGATTCCACTGAACGTGGCTTTCATCACCGTGGCTTGAAATGGGTTGTGCCTTCAGCACTCAGCCTGGATTTGTTCCTTCTCTGGAAGATAAAATTCTAATAGTTTCCTAACAGTTTCCTAATTTTAGGACAAAAAGTTGGTTTATACTTTCATGACTCTCACATACTTTTCCTGCAAAACAAGTCTGGTGGAAACTAAGAGTGCCCGTCTCGTACTTTTCTGTGTTACCACCACGCATCCATTCGACACATTCTTCTTTTTTCCATTCAGAAAACAACCCAATTAACAGTCACACTCTGCTGTTTTAAATGCAATGTCATCATTCATACGTTGCAAAAATAATGTTTCTGGAGAGGCGTGCACGGCTCCTTTTTAAGTCAAAGGACATTTTAATATGCTCCAAAAACATATATTTTCTTTCAAACTCCAAAATGTGGTGATATTTAGCCCTTTGAAAGGATTTACTGTCCAGAGGTCATCATCAAACAAAGCCTCGCCACATAAAGCCTTATTGCAATACAAATGCACAGTACTGAAATATAACTACAAACTGGATTTTACTGAGTTTACTTAGAGTCACATTTTTACCCAAGATGTGGCATTTCCAAAATATGTTTAATGAGAATATTTCTGACCAGCAAATCAGAAAGAGAACATTCTCTTAGCTTATTTTTTGCATTTCTTGCTACCACAGTTGGTTGCAATTATTGTCATTTTGTGTCATTTTTACATTTTAGTGGCTATAATGGTCAGACAGTTCGAGCCTCTGCCCACACCTTCCTACATTTTGTTGAGTTTAAACGCCAAGAAAATAGGCATCCATTTCCGTTTTGTCCTAAGTCACTAAGCTGTGGTTAACCACAATGAAGTCCACCAAAAAAAGAGCAGCTTCAGATGATGCCATGTGGCATATTACTTTGACATTTTAAATTGCTATTTAACAGATGAGCAGTTAAAAAAAACTGCCCATAAGTTAATTTCAAAGCTTGCTTAATTGGGATTTTGAAAGTTTTCTGTTGCCCAGAATAAGGAAACAACAGCAAACTTCTCTCTGGATGATGAGAAAGCATATAGATAGAGATGAAAAATGTGTTGAAATGTTTTTGCTCTTAGGTTTTGCTCATGTAATGCCTTGCAAAGGTATTCATATCCCTTCATTTGTTAACCTATTTTAAAAATATATACATAAATAGAAAAGTGTAGCATACATTTGCCCCCTACAACCTCCTGGATTAAATCCAGTGTAACCAGCTGCATTCAGAAGCTGCCTTAATAGTGAAATCCACTAGTGTGTAATTTAAACTGAGCTGTTCTTTGAAGGCCTCAAAGTTTTCATTAGCGAATGAACAAATATCGTCATGTTGACAGAAAAAACACAACATGCAGGTTAGGGGGAAATTTGTTGAAAGGTTTTAATCTCAACGCAGCGTTAGGTTATAAATCAACATCCAAACATTTTCAACCCATCATCTGAATAGGGGAAGAAAATTATAGAACTTAAAAACCTGTCAAAACACAACTGTTCCCAGGCAGGGAAGGCATTTATCTTGAAGCAGCCAATGGCGACTCTGAGAGCTCCACAGACGCACAGGTTAGGTGTTAGTGTCTCCCACATGTTGGTGGATGCATCATTGTGAGAAAATGCATGAACCTCGAAGCTGGTCAGAGGCTATTAGAAGATAGATGGAGTTAAATACAGAGTAATCTTGGATTCTGTATAAAAATAACAAATGGAGGTTCACATTCCAACATGACAACAATACAAAGCATGAACTCAGAGCAACAATGGGATAGATAAAATAATCTAAATCTGTGGCAAGAGTTGAAAAAAGCTGTTGACAGTTGCTTGCCATCCAATCGAAGTGAGCTTGAACTATTTTGCAAATGAGAACAGGTCAAAGTTTCCGTCTCTAGACGTGCAAAGCTTGTAGAGACGTCTACAAAGCTGTCGTTAGAGCGAAAGCTATTGATGCAAAGAGAATGAACAAAAAGGCAAGTGCACGTTTTCGATTTTCATGTGTATTATTTTTGTTTTTTATTTTGATGGTATATCACATAAGATTCCAATAAACTGTACGAAAGTTTGTGGGTGTGGCAATGCAATACATGAAAACGTTTAATGGACGTGAATGCAACGTCACGGGATTTCTTGCCGAGTCAGTGTGCAAAGGACTGCTGAAGTGTGACATGGTGATGATTTATTATAAAAAGGCAAAAACTTGATTAGGCGTGGCACAACCATGGGATTAAACAGAACAAAACAAAACAGAGAATCCAGCCAGGAACTTAAATAGCTGGAGAAACAGGCAACTGATATCTGAGATGGGGTTCCACGTGTGGATTTGTTGGGTTTAATTGGAGAGACACAGGAGCAGAACTGAGACAAAATAGGAATCTAAAGGTGAAACCGGCCTGAGAGGAATCTAAGAAAATGAATGCAAATTTGGAAAAAGAAATGAAACATAGCAAAACCTCCCAGACAGCGGAGAAACGAACAAAGAGTAAAAACAAAACCAAGACACACTAACTTTGAAAGAACATAACAGGAGTAAGGTCAGGGGGGAAAAAATAAAAACAATCCAGGCTCAAGAATAAACTATGAAACTAGGCATAAACAAACTTGACGAGCAAGGAATGAAGGGAACATGTAATAAAACTGGCTGAAATAAAACAGAAAGACAATAACATAACCTAAGGAATATCCTAGAGAAACTATTCAGCAGGAACACAAGAACAAGCTGTGAAAACAGACCTAACATGAACTCTGAAACCTAAATAACCCATCGTAAGCGCCACAAGCCAAACACCCAAGAATCGTGACAGGCACTGCATAGAAGAAAATTGAGAAGTTCATCTTTTTATGTCTGGTACATCAGCTGTTCGTAGCCTCCTAAAACACAAGGTTGTGTTTATTTGTCTTGTAGAGAGCATGACGGCAAAAAAAGAATTGTGTCATTCAGATAACTAAATCAAATAATTGGCCAACTGTCTGAACAGAGGTTATGTTTGGCTAAAATACTCCCGTGGAAGAGTTACATAAAACAAAACACCACTTTTAGGTGACTGAACTGCTCAGTTTTTCTCTGCTTATCTCAGTTTATTGCTGAGTCTGGAGTGTAAATTTCTCTTCCCGCGTCTCGCGCAGTCACTCATTATCGCATGCAACAACTTGAGCTTTATGAATTGCATTCCTCAGTATGTGATCATTTGCCGTGTATTTAGATTTATCTCCTCTCTTCAGCCATCATTATCTTTAGCAGCGGCGCAAGTTTTATGTGCATCTCTGAGACGCGTTGGAATCACCTCAGTTTTCTCTGTTTGTCACAGATTGGGCTGCTTTGCATATTTCAAACTGCTCACGGTTGATGTGGCAGAGAGCCGTATAAAAAGGCAGGAGGGTGTGGTTTACCTAAATGCCCTCATTTGATGGCTGAGGAGGGGGGCTGAGAAGGCTTTAATTCAGCGGAAAGTGGTTATTCTATATTTGCTCCAACCAAGCAGCGACTCCACCCTCAACACATCCCACATTAAGTCACAGCAGTGGAGTTTATGAATGCTGAGCCTCTTCTCGCAACAATTTCTTTCTTGATTCTGAAGACCCGGGATCACTTTTTTTTTTTTCTCCTCAAAAATAGCACAACCACTGAGACCAAGACAGTGATTTGTAATTCTGAGTGAAATTGCTGTCAAGCTATAAAGCTCGGCAGCGAATGAATGGATAGACGTTAAATCAAATAAATCATTTTTGGTGTAAAAGGAGAAAAAACTGGATCGGAGTTAGAGAAAGACTGCATAAATGCTGCAGTTGTGTATGCGGGTGGGGTCAGGTGGACTGAAATGGCTTAGACCACACTATATGTAAGGATGGGGTAATTACTGGGTTGGGAGATTTAAATAGCCGGGCCTACAGTGGTAAACACACTGGCAGTGAGGGCAGCTGCCGCTGCAGCTATTCCACTAGTTTGGTGCTGAAAGCTCAAACATTTGTAAAGCTTTTGTAAAGGATTAAAAGGGAGAATGATTTAAATCCATTGTTTTAGCTGAGGTAAACGTACTGATTTGATTGTAGCTTGATTCTTGTAGTTTGCTCTTGAATCTTTTGATTAAAAACGTACTCAACCGACTCCCGTTTGCAGTGAATGAGCCTCAAAGCATCCACTGGAGGAGGCGTCACACGGTGAGGAATTCCTCCGACTTTGGCGGGCGTCCACAAGGGGACATATTACAAGTCCAAACATGCATAAATGCGTACAGATGATGGCAGCGTTTAGTGGTTTCTCTGTGGCTAATGCCAAGACAAACAGACTAAAAACAGAAAATTATTGGCTCAATTTGTAAAGTAAAACAACAGAGAACACATCCACACCTAGACTGGCAGCAGATTTTAAAGCAACACATGGAACAAAAACTAAAAAAAGACAGGAGGGAGGGGAGTTTTCACAGTTCACATCTTTCCTCACAGCTCATTTATTGTAATAATTTGGTGCAATAAACAGGCCTTTCACTGGCTTTTTTGTTTTACTTTTGCTATTTCGGTTATAATTTTACCTTTGCCACCCACCATCACAGCACAGACATTTTTAGTGCCAAACCTTATGGTAATTTGTTTGGATAAAAAAATTATCCAAACAATTTGTGTTTGGATAATTTTTTTGACCAGATGATGATCATCAAAAAATTAATTATTTCTGCATTTCAATAACAAAAAGTAAAACTAATATTTATGAATTCCTTACACACAGATCAATTTATTCCAAGCATTTATTTCTGCTATTTTTGATGATTGTAGTTTATATCAGAATCCAAATGCCTTTATTGTTATCAGATAGGAGCGCAACAAAATTTTATTTCAATAAAAACCCATCCAGAGAAAGACGACAAACAAACAAGTTTTCACATGACAACCCAAGATTCAGATTCCCAGAAATGCATCAAATTAATAATAATACAGAAATGTTGTGACCAATTCAATCATAGGGAAAAGTCCTAACTTGAGAGCTGTTTGCCAGAGAGTCAATGACGTCCTCCAAATGGAGGCCATTGCTAAAGAGCCTGCAATTCAGGTTGAGTGAAAGGAAAAATGAGTAGTAGAAAAAGGTGCACCTTCAACTGCACCCTCAAAAAATTGTGAAGTGAAGTTCTTTGAAGAATTTAAGGGAATTTCATGAGGTGTAAATTGCAGCTGAAGTCGGAGCTTTAAGAACAACCACAGACGGCTGTATTCAGGATAACTCTGTCCTTGTTTTAACCCATTCCTGATGTCCAGTGTGAAAGCATGCCAGGCTTTCTCCACACTGATGGAGTAATTTATGTAAAAGATTCCCTGATCAAGTATTCAGTACCTATTCTGTGCAGTGTGGAGATCTAATTTACAGTTGGCTGACTTTGCATTAAAAACCCCTTTTTGTTAGTTTCATGTAATTATGAAAATATCTGAAAAACAGAATGTAAGCTTTCCCCCATAATCATAAAAAATACACAATCAATGCTAAAAATATATGAATGTTTTTTAAACTTTTCTGATGATTTTCTTATTCAGTGACATACAGCAGCTTGCTGAAAAGATGAGGCTTTATGAACATATCGTTTAATAATCCATCTCAGTCAAATCGTCACCACTTGTTAGTTTATCACAGTCTGAAAATAATTTAAAAACATTGTTTAGTGGTTCACACCATCCAGCTGGTAGTTCTGTTTTACAACCAACAATCATGAATTAATTTAGTGCTATAAAACAGATTAAGACTTTAGTTGATAAAGCAGGGCTTCTGTGGTAATGTGTGCTTTTCTCAGTCAATCGTCCATCAATTACTGATGCAACAAGCTGAAATCTCAGCTTTTCTCACTAAATACTACTATGTGTTGGCAGGAGCTGCAAGTCTGGGAGACAATCTCCAGTTTGAAACACATCCAGTTTACTGTGGTCAGGACTGGAGACTGTTTCCGGATCTGTTTGCAGTTTTTTTTTTTTTTTTTTTGTTCGTTATGGTTTTTTCTTTGTTTTCCTTCTCTCTTTTTTCCCCCCATTTACAAGAAATAACCATTTGCATTTAATTTAAAAGTCGATTTATTGCAAAAGACAAAAGGCAAGCATCAGCACATAAATAGAGATCAGGGTATTGTGCCCTCTTATCAACACCTGCCAAAAGAGCTGTGTCAACAGAGACCTGTCGAGAAACCTTGCACAATCCTGCAAACCAGCTGCAGTTGGAATGTTAGCTTACAGTAGAGTAGCGACATCTGCTTCAGGTGATCTTTAGCAAACATTTTGAACAGCATATGGCAAAATATTGTCACCTTTCTAAACTTACGGCTTAAGTAATTTTTAATTTAATTAATTAATTAATTTCTTCTTTTTTTTTGCCAAAAGTGAGTCTTTCCCTAAATCATCTTTTAGCAATAAAAAGGGGGAGATTTTTTGTTTTTGCCAAAATTACATTTGGCAAAAAATAAAAATAAAAAAAGACATGAGCCATTATTTTAGGGAGGTGACAAAATGTTTCCTCAACAAAGTCAAAATACAGATTTGTAAAATAGTAACTTCTGCAAAGGTGCAAAATTAGCAGATTCAGACAGAATAGACAGAGAAACAAATAGACACATTTTCATGAGAGATTACTTCCCAAAGTCAAAAGATAAACTATTGCATGGCAAGACAATGCAATACAACACAATTTCATTTTTGTGTGTCTTTGGTGCAATCATAATTCTTGTTCCTGCAGAAAAAAAAAAAAACTTCACAAAAAACAATGAGTGGAGGTCCCTGGAAGTTTTTTAGTTAAACTGCTCATTGTTGTTCACAAAGCCACAGCTATAAAATTTTGGTCTTTCAGAACAAAAAACAGACAATGGGGTTGCAGTAGTTGTGAGTGCAAAAAGAGCTAAACTGTATTTTATTGAGGTTTAAAGTTCGGATAAATAATGACCTCAAACTATGTTAAATTGTACAAAAGGTATGAAAACAGATCATCTGTTTTACGAGGACTGATCACAATAAATATAATCAATGCAAACAGGTTTTAAAGGAATATTTCAAAAAATTTTGAAGTGAGGTTCTGCAAAGTTATTAGATAAAAACAAAATAAAAAATATAAAAATTAAGTATAAAAATAAATCTAGAACAAAGTTCCCTTACTTGTAATGATGTCATATTGCCATAAATTATATGCAGCATCAATAAACAGAAAATTATATGAACTACATGAGCATTGGAAAGCTAATTGCTAACCAGGGTTACTAATTTTTATGATCTGATGCTTTTATATTAACCATCAACCATCTACACTTTACAACTTTAAAAGCAGTCTCCTGACCGTGAATAATGTCAAGGAAAAGTGCGAACAGAACCTCAATGTAGGCGGAAATGAAACCAGAAGCACAAACAACTGCCAACGTTTGCAATGAGAGGAGGGAACGGAGACGAACATCTGCAGGTCAGAGTGCTTATTGGTACAATAATGGGACGACTGGTGACATATGCTGTGGAAAAAGCTGAGAGAGAAATCTGAGAGATAATACAACAGAGGGACACTTGAAAGAAGCTAACATGCAAAAAAAAAAAAAAAAAAAACAGAAAACTGGACAAATGCAGGACATAACCAAAAATGAAAATAATTTAATTTACCAAGTTAGAATTTGGCACAAAAAAAAGGAAACCTTAGAAACAGAGATAATGAAAATAGGAAGAGAAACAGCACAAATGAGTCAGAGTAGGTTTTTTTTTAAAAAAAGGAACTAAGGTTGACAAAAAGAAATGCAGTAACAAGACAATAATTCCAGCCTTATACATTATATAAAAGACTTAGAATAAACACAAATCTCTGAAGCACAATGACCACAGATGGGATGGTTAACCCATTCACATATCTAAACATTTTCAGTTTTTATATTGTTAAAATGATCTAAAATGTGATCTGTCTGAATGACTCTACCCCATCCCTCTTCCTGCAAACTTACTAATATGACATTAGTCTACTACAGGTAAGGAAACTATCACTGATAATAACTCCATTGAACCTCACTTCAAGAAAATAAAGTAAAAAAAATAATAACTGTCCTTTTTCCTCTATTTGTTCTGCTATTGTGATATTTTTTTTATTTTAAACCCTAAAGACTTTATCTTCAATAAGACTTATAGATTTGTCTGTTAGCATCTTTTCACTGCTCACAAATTTGTACCCAAACAGCTTCAGTGTTGGCCCACAAGCTCTCTGCACAACCTGGGCTATCTTGAATGGCAGACTGAACCTCCATTTCTCTACTTGTTCAGAGGATTTCTTCTGGGTAGAATAAACCCCGCTGGTCTCCTTAGAAACCTGGGTGTTCTTCAGGATCCAGGCTTTCACTTGTGGAGTGAGAGGAATTCCAGAAAATCGGAACATCTCTGTTGCCTTCCTCATGGGAAAACGAGCAATGTCCTCATATCGCACCAACATGTACCGACCACGCAGCCACGGGGGTTGCCTGAGGCCGACTTCCGCAGACATCCGGATATTGTCGCAGTTGCCTTTGAGCTTCTTCACCTCATCCTCATTGAGGGGCCCGTCCCCACCCAGGGCCCACTCCTTCCAGCTCTTATACTTGGCAGCAAACGCAACCATTCGCGAGGCCAGCACAGCCCGGGGATCCCGAACCAGCTGGATGAATCTGATGTCAAGACGCGGATCCTCAGTAAGTGGACGGAGATTTTCAAGCTGCCGAACCCTTACAGACTTGATGACCTTGTGATCCTTCTTCAGGCAGGACTCTGATGCCATGGTCAGGTTCAGGGGCCCACAGCGTCTCGTCTTGCAGCGGTACCGCTCAAAAACACCTTTGACAACAGGGCTGCAGACGGACTCCTCACACAGAAAGCTGCTGGACTCCCGGCGAAAGAGGTTAGTGGTTATGTGGTTCACAGGGAGCGGGTCGATGAAGCTTTCCAGCAGGGAGAAGTCGCACAGAAAAAGCTGCTGGAGAACGTCACGGTACGCCTTGGCCGATGCAGTGGCGTTGGTACCTCCAGTGTCCAACGTCAACATCTTCTCCACATGCCACAGAGGCTCGAATAGGTAAAACATGTTGTCACCTTGCTGGTTGAAAAACTCGCCTACAAACGAGGATCCAGTCCTGGTGGTGGCCAACAGGAGAACATGTTTCCTTCCTTTTCTTGGTACCTCCTGGTGTTCGCTGTAGTTCTCTAGGCGCCGCTTCATCACCTTGAAGTCTTTGCTGAGTGCGGGGAAGGAGACATTGTGCTTCAGTGCTAAGTGGGAGAAAGCACCAGGCTGTAGAGGAGTTTGGGGGGTCTGCTTCAGGTTGAGCTTATCTGACACCCTAAAAACATGAAAAAGCATAGTTTTAAAATTTAAAGACAGTTTGCAGTGGAGTTGCAGTGATGGAGTTTTAAAGATCTAATTTGCTATAACCTTTGCTGAGGCGTACCTGTTGGCATTTCATATTTACCATTAATCAATTTTTAAGGTAATTTCATAAAGCTTTCTCATTCTCTCTTACTGATTATCTCTTCCTTATAGTGGATATTAACTATTGGAGTCATAAACCTGACTCTAATAATTAATGTCTGCTACAAGGAGGTCTCTCAAAGTTATTTTTGTTTGATCAGAGGCCCTAATCTCTAATATCTCATGAAAGTCAACTGGCCCATATGTTGATCATGGGGCTAAACTTTTATTCTCCAGAAATATCATGATATCATCAATTGTTTCCTGGAATTAAAGTAGACATGAGATTTTAGCATTTCTATAAACATTTGCCTTTGTAATTATGAAAGCTTTCAAGCACAATGACACAAAATATTTAGTTTGCAGACATGAAATGGAAGTAGGATGGGACGAGATGCGAGCACAAATTGGCAAAGAGACAAAACGAGAACATTGGACTCACCTCGAGATGATCCTGTTTTCCTTCTCAATGACAACAAGTGCCACAAAGAAGACAATGGGTATTGTGTATTTGATTCTCATTCTCGGACGCGGCTGTGTCTAGATGTTTTTTTGCTTTTTTTTTACACTCTGCTTCCAAATGGGTTCTGCCAGTCTTTCAGGTCATCAGCCACCTTCTTAAGGAGCCTTCCAGTTATTTGTGTTCCCAAATGTAGCCAATGTCCCATCCTGTAAAATGAAATCAACATCAATCTCTCAGCATCACATGCTGCACATTTGAAGACAGGCAGTTGTGAAAAACGCCTCTGTGTTTTAGATATGTTTATTTAGTAGGGGGAAGTTGATGCTATCGCGTGGACACAAAAATGCAGTGTGATGCTGAGTCACAAGAACCGTTACACAAAGCCTTTTTACGTTCCAAAGACTCTTGCTTCCCTAATTTTTATAAGTGTGCACAGCCATGTATCTCTCCTTTGCAAAAGAAGAGAGTTTTAGGCATTTACTAAAACACATATATTTCATATAATAAGGTAAAAAGTAAAAAAAAAAAAAAAAAAAACATTGTTAGTCTCAGATATAAGCCAGTCTTTGTTATGAGGAAGTCCTTGTTATCTTTAAGTGCACCAGTGCATTTTAGAAACATGCCCACCCACCATGCCAGACTGAGGGCTGGGGCACATAGAGACACTGTATTTATGAGTCTGTCATGCCTAGAAGTTCTTTTAAAAAACTGAGCAGACAAACAACCGAGTGCAGAGTAAAATATGAGTGACAGGCTGCAATCAAGCACAATCTTTCCAATTAAACTGTTATCCCACTTCTACGAAGCTGCGTGCCAAAAAAACTCATGGGTTGTCGGGTCTTTAAGTGATACTGTCTACCACCCGCAGACGTAGGCAGCAGAGCAGCCTGAAGTCCAAAGCTACAGCTTCTCGTTTTTGATAACACTGGGAGAATACATTGTGAACAGTGGTCCTCATTGAATGACATTGAGCAACTAAGCTGTGTAGACTGCACAGGTCCAGATGCTGAGAACTAAAACTGTGCTGTGCTGAAACTGAAAGCGGAGGCCTGGTTGTCACAGCACCATAAACTGTAGAGCTCTACACCTGGAGGCCGCTGGAGACTTTTATAAGTCGTTAGACTGGAGGTGCTTGGTAGTTAAATGAAGAAAAGGGCGGATTTAATAGCAGCTATTTGCTAACATACTGCTCATTTTTGAAAGAATGATACTGGTTTACCTCAAAGATAATTGCAGCGCGTCTTAGATCCCTGACTAATCTTAAGAGTTTAGTGTAATCCTGACAAACAGGGTGTCGCGGCCTTCTAGTTTCCAAAAAACAATACTCCAACAAAGGCCGTGGGTGTTGACAGGTGGTTTCTGATTAGAACGCACTTCCAACTTAATTTGTTTGAAAAAATATATTCTTTATTTCTTGTAAAAATAGCGACAAAATAATTACCAAAAAATGTCCTACAACTTAGTCAAAAATGAAGGTAAAAGTGGTCAAAAAATCATTTACAAAACCTCCCATTCACACACCAAACATTTGCCAAAACCATCCATCCACCCCGGACCCGGTGTGTTTTAATTACTTAAATTAATGGGAGGGTCTAACCAATTAACATAATCAATTCAAATATACAAATTATCTACAGATTGTGGATCTAAACTTAACTTAAATAAATTCTAAACTTCCCAAAGTGAAAGACTAAATTAGTAGAAATTATAAGTTTCAAACATTACATAAATGGCCACCACATCCCGGCCCCTAATTCATGTACAAGAATTATAATATCTGCATACGAGGCCATTACCAAATACAAGATCAATATTAACATTAGCAGATTTTTAGCTCTTCAATGTTTCTGTATCAATGACAAAATTCACTTAAACATCAATTTATGCAGTAGTCCACAATGTTTTTTTTTTTTTTTTTTTTTTTTTTATCCATTTGTTTTAGAAAAAATGAAAAAGCAAAACAGTCAATGTGTTCCATGACTTCCAAGTTAGTCTTGTCCATGTGCATGGTCTGTGTATGTATAAAAAGGTGTATGTAGCAGAATGTGATGTTCAGCATGTCAGTAAATGAGCATCAGTGTAAATGTAGAGCCAGAGGTTCCAGAACTTAGCTCAGTTGGAGACAAACATTTATTGTTGTCTCTATACAGCCTCCAGCAGGAGACATATCTTGTTGATAGGCTTCTCCAGCTCATTTGTTCTTGTCTTGACTCGAACACGTCGAACTAATCCACTTGCATCTGCCATGGTTTCTGTGATGCGTCCAATAGGCCAAGAATTTCTCGGTGCAGCCTCGTCGACAACAAGCACCACATCATCAATGGCAAAGTTTCTGTGAGTCTTGTTCCATTTCCGTCGCTCTTGCAACAAAGGAAGATATTCTTTCACCCACCGTTTCCAGAACAGGTCCACAATGTACTGGGCTTGCCTCCAACGTCTCCGAATGTACAGGTCCTCTTTCTTGAATAAGGAGGGTTGAAAGACCACTTTATGCCATCTTGTGCTAAGCATTTTTGGATTTTGCTTTGTTCTAGCTCCAACACGGCTTGCTTTAACTCACGATTTGAGCTGACAAAGTTGGTTCCGTTGTCCGACCTCATTTCCTTTACTTGTCCTCTGCGGCAGATGAATCTCCTGATGGCGTTTATGCAGGAATCTGTCAAGAGAATGTGCCACCTCCAGGTGAACTGCACGACATGTTAGACATGTGAAGAGAACTCCATATCTTTTAACAATAGTTCTCCCTCTCTTCACTGCTATTGGTCCAAAGTAATCAACACCAACATAAGTAAATGGTGGAAGATCAGTTAAGAGTCTGTCAGTAGGAAGATCTGACATTTTTTGCTCACCTGGCTTTCGTCGTTGTCTTTGACACATCATACAGTCTCTGATTATCTTTCTAGCTGCTGAATTAGCATGAGGGATCCAGTACTGTCGTCGAAGAGTAGAAAGCATGTGATTTCTTCCTCTGTGTCCAACCTTTTCATGGATATGTTGAAGAATGAGCTTTGAAACATGGCTTTCTTTAGGCAATATTGCAGGATGTTTTGTTTCTTCTGGTAATGCTGCTTTGCTCAGTCTGCCACCCACTCTCAACACACCATCGGTAACAACAGGATCAAGCTTGTACAGATGACTTGACTTCTTCACTGCACCAGAGCTCAGGGCAGCCATTTCATCACCAAAATGTTTTCTTTGCACAAAGCTCACTATGGCTTCCTCGGCCTTGAAGAGATCATCAGTTGTAAGCTGAACATCCATTTTGTTGTCCTGATCATTATACATTTTATTTCCACAGTGTCTAGTTAGCAACTTCTTTGTTTGCATCTTTTCTTTTAGTTTCAGGATCCATGCTACACTTCTTTTTAGTTTTGTCCAACTGGAAAAGTACATTAGCAGCTTAGTAGTGGGACACACCTTTTCCAACAAAGCTACGCATGTCAGGATCTGATCTTTAACCTCTGGATCAGGTTCCAAATGGACAGGTCTTTCTTTGATCACTGTTGGCCATTGAATCTCAGGTTTTACGAGAAATTCTGGTCCACTGATCCAGGTGGAAGACTTTAAAAAAGGGCTAATCTTCATGCCTCGAGAGGCTGCATCAGCAGGATTTAACTTTGAGCTAATGTATCTCCATTGAGTAACCTTTGTAAGATCACGAATGATGGACACTCTATTAGCTACATATGTTTTAAACCGTGTTGTTGTGTTTGCAATGTACTGCAGGACGGTTGTGCTGTCACACCAGAAAACTGAGTCGCTCAGGTTGAGTTCAAGTTGAACTGACAGCATTTTGTCCAGACGCACAGCTAAAACTGCAGCAGCAAGTTCAAGTCGTGGTATGGTGACTTGTTTTAATGGTGCTACCCTTGCTTTGCCAATAACAAAGGAAACACACACTTCCTGTTTGTCATTAGATACCCTAAGATAAGACACAGCACCAAACCCAGTTTCACTGGCATCACAAAAATGATGCAGCTGTGCACTTTTTATCTCTCCAAATTCTTTGGGTGTGATGCATCGTCTGACACTAAAGTTGTCAAGAAGAACTAAATCTTCGACCCATTCTTTCCAAATTTGTGCCTTTTCTGGTGGAATTTTCTCATCCCAGCCAAACTTCAGTTTACATAAATGTTGAAGAATCTGTTTAGCAGGGAGAATAACTGGAGCTAAGAAACCCAAAGGGTCGTAAATAGAGCTGACAATGGACAGAATACCACGCCTTGTTAGTGGCTGGTGTTTGTTTACAATGCTAAAGGTGAAAACATCCTGTTCAACATCCCATTGCACCCCCAGGGTTCTTTCAGTGGGAAGCTGGTCCCGGCTAAGATCTAGCATCTTTACACCTGTTGCTCTATTTTCCTCCAGGATCTGAGAGAGGACAGAGCGCTCACTACACACCCATTTATTGAGCTTAAATCCCCCCTTGGCACACACCTCAGTGAGCTGTTGATAAAGAGAAATGGCCTGCTCAACAGTCTGGACAGACCTGAGACAGTCATCTACATAAAAACTGTGTCTGATTGTATTAATAATCTCTTCTGGGTACAGATGTTCGTTGTCATCAGCAGTCTTTAAAAGTGCATATGTGGCACAACTAGGGGAAGAGACTGCACCAAAAATATGGACCAACATTCTATGCTCAACAAGCTCTTTTGTGATGTCACCGTTGGGCCACCAGAGAAAACGTAGGTAATTTACATGTTCTTCAGCAACTCTGACTTGGTGGAACATCCCTTTAATGTCTGTCATAAGTGCTATTGGACCTTGCCGAAAACGAATGAGCACACCTAATAAGGTGCTAGTCAAATCTGGTCCCTGCAACAGCTCTTTGTTCAGTGATGTTCCAGCAAACGTTGCCGCACAATCATAGACAACCCGCAGTGTTTTCTTGCGGGGGTGGTAGACCCCATGATGAGGTACATACCACACCTTTCCTTCCTCATGTTCCACTTGATCTTGTGGAATGATTTCTGAATGTTCTTCCACACTGATGTTATGCATAAATTCTTTGTACTCTTCGAAAAATTGCTTATCCTTCTGAAATCGTTTTAACAGACATTGCGCCCTCTGCTGGGCCACCTGTTTGTTGTTGGGCATTTTTACTTCAGGATTACGAAAGGGTAACTTCAGGTAATAGTGACCGTCTTTAAGCACCGCTGACTTTGACATAATGTCCATGAACTGTTTGTCTTCTACAGACATTTCAGCATGCTCATTGAACTGGTGCTCTACAAAATCCTGGTTATACTGACTGACCAGCATTTCTTCCAAACTACTTATAGACACACGGTTCACCTGGATAGAACCAGCAACATGTCCATTTTCTTCACTACCCTGACTGAGCGGACCATTAACAACCCAACCAAGACGTGTTAGCACAGCATAAGGCCCACTACCTTCACTGTTAACTATTTTCCAAGGTTCCAATGCTTTAGGAGCGTTTACACCAATGAGCAGCCCAATGCCAGCATCTATTGGTGTCAACTCAACACCTTTTAGATAAGACCATTTTCTTAAGTCTTCCTTTTTAGGGATATTTTCTTTAGTGACAGGAATGGATTGTTGAGTATATACATCAGGCAACTTCAAGTACTCATTTTCTTTTAAAGCAGCTACTTCCAAACCAGATAGTCTATAGCTACTTACAGGCTTTTCCTGACCCATGGTTTTTAGTATGATTTCCACTCTCTTTCCAGACGCATTTAACTGCATCATCAAAGCCTCTGTACAAAATGTTGCAGAGCTGCCTGGATCTAGAAAGGCATAAGTCTCTACGATCTTTGTCCCCTTTTCCAACTTTACTTTTACTGGGACAACTGACAGAGCACATTCATTAGACCCGGCCCCAGTGTAGCTACCAACATTCAAAGATACAAGAGCACTTGAGACTGGTGACTCTTCATTCTCAGTCTTAACTGTTTGATGCTGCTGCTCTGCTGGTGCAATATGCAGAACCGTAGGGTGACTTTTATTACAGGTGAGGCATGTTAAACGCTGTGGACAGTTTTTACTCATATGCCCCTTCTGTAAGCAGCCAAAGCATATACCTTTACTTTTAATGAATGTCACCTTTTCTTTGTTGGTTTTCCTCTTAAAGGAGTCACACTTTTCCATGCAATGACTTCCATGACAGAACAAGCATAGAGTTGTAGTCATCTTTACATTTTTATGACTAAACTGGACCTGTTTGTCATTGCTTTGTTTAGAAATTACAGCAACAGAAGTGGCAAAACTGCTGCTTTTGGTTTTAAAAGGAACCTTTGATGGTTTTAAAGCCATCTTTTCTTTTGCATTTTGACTTTCTCCAAAAACAGGATCTAATGCAGCTTTTGTTTGTTTTTCCAAAAAATCAAGAAGATCTTTAAACTTTGCTCTACGATCGTATTTTTCTGCTATGTCAACCACAATAAGTCGCCATTTGTCACGAAGTCTAAAAGGCAACTTTGAAACAAGAATTCTCATATTGGTAGAGTTTTCAAGCTCATCAATAAACCCAGCTTCATCCATTGTGTTGAAACAACTTCTTAGAAATAATGTATAAGCTCTTAAAGTAGTGGCATCATCAGACTTTAAAACTGACCAATTCAGAGCTTTGTCTATAAATGCAGATGTTATTTTTGCTCTGTTACCAAAGTTCCACTCAAGCTGTTTTTTGGCTTCTACATAAGCAGTTTCTGGACTCATGTGCATACAACTTCTCACTAAAGTTTTTGGCTGACCTGAGGTAAACTGTTCCAAGTAATAAAGCCTGTCCTGCATGTTGTCTGTCTTAGTTTCTATTCCTTGCTCAAAAGCCTTAAGAAAGGATCTAAAATGCAAAGGATCGCCACTAAAAACAGGGATTTCTACAGATGGCAGGAATGACAGTCTTTGCTGTTTTACAAGCATCTCAGTGATTTCATTCTGCTTCTTCATGATCTCTGTTAAAGCACTACTATGAACATCAACCTGAGACATTTGTCTTGGGCTTTCCCCTTCCGGTTTCACTAATGTTTCATTAATAGATGTCTCGTGGGGCATTGGCAAAGGTGCAAGAGTTGCCGATCGCTTCTGTGTTCTTGGAGCCTTTTGAGCTGTAGCAGCGGGTATGAACTCAGTAGATGCTGTGGAACCTGATGTTTCCTGGCTTGCGACGTCAGCGCTGGAACTTTTCTGTTCTTGCGCAGAGTTGTAGATTTTCATCTTTGCATCCGCCTTCACCAGCTTGGTTCTCAAAGCCAATGCTTCTTTTCTTGCTTTTAACTGGAGTTCTTCCAGCTCGAGCGCATGTTTTTCTTGCAGCGCATCCGCCTCCGCTTTCAGAGCTGCTCTTTCCACCTCGGCTTCCATCAGCGCCATTGAAGCCGCACGGGAACTCGAACTCCGAGCACTAGAGGCTTTACTCATTATACTGGGCGCCGTGCTGGCCGTCTTGCTGGCTGGTTTAGCTGCGGACCCAGATAGCCTTTCAAAGTTTTTGCTGATCGTTTGTTGCGCAGTCTGTGAGACGCTGTCATCCGGCTCAACGTCACGGTCATGAGATGCCGCCTTTGATTCAACATCAAACGCTGAACATACTTCGCTCTTCTGTGCATCAGGATCGCCATTCATCCAAACTTCGATCTCATCCAAGAACTCTTTAAAACTGATCAACTTTGGTTCATACCAATCGCCGTGATCGGTTTCCTTTTCATCATCGTTCAGAAGTCTTTGAACTGAAGATTGCAAGTCCATAAATTCTGCTAAATAATTATTAAAAGTTTTCATATGCTCATCTATGGAGGGTTTTGATTCTCCAGCATCAATTAAAGCATGAATGTCATTTCTTTTTCTTGTCAGAACGCCGAGTTTGGCTCTGCGCCTTTTAATTAAATTAAAGAGTTCCTTTTCCTTTTGAAATCCTTCATCTTGTTCATCCATTTTCAACACAAATTTCGTTTCTCTAAATCCAAAAGATAATTGTCCAAAACAAACTTTTCAATTTGCACCTCAGCGTCTCTACTTTCTTCAACAAAGTATCGCATTTACTCACGAACTTTGTGCGTCTTCTCCAAGTCCATTCCATGAAGTTTCAGTCGCCCAAGTGCGATCATCCAATCTTCCAAGCTTTTCCAAGTCTTTTCTAATATCCAAACGTTCCAAAGATGGTCCAAAAAAATGATTTTTTGACTTAAATGTCGCGGCCTTCTAGTTTCCAAAAAACAATACTCCAACAAAGGCCGTGGGTGTTGACAGGTGGTTTCTGATTAGAACGCACTTCCAACTTAATTTGTTTGAAAAAATATATTCTTTATTTCTTGTAAAAATAGCGACAAAATAATTACCAAAAAATGTCCTACAACTTAGTCAAAAATGAAGGTAAAAGTGGTCAAAAAATCATTTACAAAACCTCCCATTCACACACCAAACATTTGCCAAAACCATCCATCCACCCCGGACCCGGTGTGTTTTAATTACTTAAATTAATGGGAGGGTCTAACCAATTAACATAATCAATTCAAATATACAAATTATCTACAGATTGTGGATCTAAACTTAACTTAAATAAATTCTAAACTTCCCAAAGTGAAAGACTAAATTAGTAGAAATTATAAGTTTCAAACATTACATAAATGGCCACCACACAGGGACATGAAGCCATACTGAGGCAGCTTATCTGAACATACAGTTTTGTTTTGCTTTAGTTTTTGTTTTTTTCCAATGTAAAAAAATTGTCAAAATTTGCAGCCTTTAAAAACACAAAAAAGTTTTCTTTCAGGATAATCCTTTATGCAGCTCTGCCATCTTCCCAGTCTCAGTGAAAGAAAAGACGCCCCAAAGCATAACACTGCCTTGACCATTTTTCACTGTGTGTGTGCTCAGTGTGACATGCAGTGTATGTTCTATTGAGTTATTTTTATTTCGTCCACAAAATGATATCTCTTTATCTGTACCATGATTTGTCATTTTTACCTTTGTATTTCTATGGATTTTTTTTTTATTATTAATTCTCAAAAAACATATAACTTATAATTATAATAAATCAGAATGCCCCAAAAGAGGTGAAAAAGCTATATGCACTTGAACGCAACTATATTTCTCTTGAAGATCATGCAGTTTAAGGATTCTTCAGTAAAAGAAAATGATCTATAACTATTGCCCATTTTAATTTTGAAAGACATTTGGCTGTTTTTCAATAGGTCTTCCAGGCATGTTGCTGTTTATTTGTCTCAATATTTTGTTCAAATTTGAATTATTCGGGGGCCACTAAAGATTTATAATAAGGCATTCAGCCCTGAAAAATGGCAACGGTGATGCAGATGCTTGCCTACCTTCCTTGCTTTCGTGTATCAACTACAACACAAACAGTTAACGAAACAGCCTGAACACGGAGGCAAATTTGAGACGCACCAGCAAACTGCTGCTGCTAATAAACAATGCAACTTGAAACCACCTCCTACATTTTCACGTAAGCGTTTCCAGTCTCTTTTCTGAATTGCGTTGAACTCTGAGTGCCTTCAGGTTCTTGTATTAGCAGAAGCAGCGTTTCACTTCTCACATCCCGCTGCGACCTCTGCCCCGGCCAGTTGCGAGCACAGAAGCAGGTCCAAATGACTGCAGTCTAAACACAGGGGATGGTTGGACGGTGCCTGTGAAATTCTCCGAGTGGGAACAGGAAGTTTTGCAGCTCCAGTAGAGACAGAGAGAAAGCACTGTTGACGTGGAACAGTATGTAATGAAAAAAGGTGAGCCGTGCAATGAGACGCGCTTTCATCGGAAGGAAAAGTCTGCGCCGTCTTGCACCACTCTGCCGCATGCCACGACCACAAAGGGGTCTTTACACGGGAGTGACTCTGAACCCTGCTTTTGGGGTGAGGCAGCAGAACACAAACTGCTTGGTCATTTACACGTCACACCATCAGTGGCTTAGATCTCGGATGTCGTAACTCGTGCGCAATCGGCCTCGACTGAGAAACGACAGTCTGCAGGAGCAAAGTTGCATTACACCTGAGAGAATTTCCAGTTTTATCTCGGCCACTCGTGTGCTAAATGGCAGCACCTGAGCTAAGTAACAGACCAAAAAGACCCAAAGGAGACAGTTATTGACAAACCCTACAAGCTTTTTTGACAGCTTTCTGCAGAGCTAAATGTGCATTTTTATCCACATAATATAATTTCAGGAAGAAAAAGATATTTCACATCCACAATTCATCAAGTAAATAAGTAGTCAGATGTTTTGTCATTTATATAGTAAATTAGATGTACACCAATTATCTCAGCTTATTGCATCTGCTGTGTAAAAGGGGGGGACACTTGAGCTGACATTCGTGAATATTCACAAGCCACTGAGGCATATGACACGTTTGATCATCTGCTCATAACAAAATCGCTTGTGCACCATTTATCATCTTGTTACAAAATGCCTTTAATAGCTGCCTCTTATTTAATGTAAATCTTATGTGGAGACAAATTAAGCAGCAGTCACCCAAGCCTGTTTTGCATGTGACTGTACTACAACTATGGAATTTGGCTTTGCATGCAAATAGGGCCTATTTACAAAGAATGTAAAAAAAAAAATAAAAAAATCTTTAGCATGTTTTTCATGATTGTTTCTGATTGGTGATTTGGAAGTCAAATACAGAAAAGTCTGAATTTTTCTCTTCTCCACCAAATGCATGAAAACTGACATATAGTTTCATGCGCTATTGTTTTATTTTGTTTAAGATAAGATAAGACTAAAGGACATATGAGTTGAAGGATAAATAGGGATGATCTTTTATTTACACTTTCTTCTCACATGTTAAATTCTGAAACAACATTGAAAAATGAGTCGCTTATTGGGAAAAAATATACTTCTAATGTTTTTTCTATATATTTTGAAATAACGCTTCTCTTACTTGAGTAAGATTTCTGAATATTCTACGTTGCTCTGTTTGCTTCAGTGAATGAAGAATAAACATGTTTTGACTAAACACTAAACTGTCTACTGAGTCTGCTGTACCAGGTGAATATATAGTGAACAGTGAATGGGAGCAATAGATTTACTCTCCAATACACATTAGCTTCATTATGTATTGCTTTTGAAATATTTATGTTAAATAAATTTGATGTGGGGGAGTATTATCTCCTGAAATAATTTCTTATTGTGTTTTCATGCATCGTTTTACATTTTAGCCTTTAAAACATCAGGATTTCACATGGGTTTATGTTGTTGTTTGGATGCACATGTTTTGTCAGTTTCACTGTTTTCTATACAAACAATTTGTGTTCCAATTTCAGTATTGGAACACAAATTGTCATCACTCACAACTCCACTTTCTGGTGGCGGAAAGTCGTAGTAGCTTAATTTAATAACAGATTTTATTATTATTATTATTATTTTATTATTATTATTATTATTGATGAGAGAACATGTTATTCATGTTTATGTGTAAGCTAATGTTAGAGATGTGGTACAGCTAGCTGATATAGAAAATTAGAAAAGTTACAGCTTAAAACTGCTATTAGAAAAAGGTTATTATTTTTTTGCCACATTTAAGTATCTTGATGAATATTGAGTATATTCCATAGCTTTTGGTATTAACAATGTTTAAATTTTTGTGCTCAGTAGCCACCAATATAAACCACCAGTTCTCTGTATATGCACAGGGCATATTTTATGTAATCCTTCCCCACATAAATAAAACTGGAGAGCCAAGCTGTTAAATAAAACCGATAACAGGTAAAGGCATTGGCAAAACTAAAACGATTGGCACAATATTTGCATATGGCTTTCAAAAGATTGGACATCAGACTGGATAAAGGGAATGTGAAAACACTCTTGTTCTTGTTTCATGTCCACAGATTCTCAGTTAGGGATAGCTGTTTGAAATTGACTAAGATATATTCAAACTTTTCTGTCGCTGATTTGGTTGAGTGTGTGGGGTCGCTGTCTTGCTGGAAGGATTTCCCTGTCTTTGCAGATTTTATTTTGGGATTGCTCTATAGCTCAACCATCTTTCCACAAACTCAGAGCAGCTTCCCTGTCCATTAAAAAAAAAATACAGGTCATCTCTATGGAGAGCATGGCAAATAGTATTACAACATCTTCTTCCACCTGCTCTGTGGATCTCTGTAGCTTCTAGACCTATTGGCAGCTTCTCCGAATAAAGATGTCGTGCATAACTTGCGTAAGCTTAATAAAGGGTTCGTGTGTCAGTAGGTTTTCGTTTTTGCCTAATTTTATTTCTAGAGCCAAGTGTTAAAAGTGTTTCATCCAGTGGCAAACAAAGTTGAATACAAATGCCACCCACAGTTTCATGAGTGTATTAAACCGTGTGGTTTTTGATGAGAAAAAGTTGCAGAAACTGCGCAGCAAACTTAAAGCACTTGCATGCACTGATTTATAGAAGCATAAACAACATTACTATTTAGAAAACTAAAGTCTACAGGAGAAACAAGCTCAAGATAAATAAATCTGAGTGAATCCTCCCCCTAAGTCATGAGGACAAATTAAACTATGTCGCCTTAATAAAAGTCGCATGAGCAAAGTCACAAGTGTCTTATTTGGAGTAACTTTACTGTTTGAGATATATTGTAAACTTTGAACTTGTTCCTGTTCTTCAGCAGGTTGCTGTCAGTAAAGTCAAACTCAAACTTGTTAAGAACCAACCATTATGATGAGCTATGATGTCGGAAGGCGTCCCGCTTTCATTCCACTTGTTCAGCCTCTTCTCAAAGTGCGGCTCGGCAGGGAAACTGATTCCATTGCTTTCAAAATGCGCTTTTAATTCTGCGACAGAAAACGATCCATTCGAAACGAAGAAGAGTTTGGTGGAGTTCCGCTAAGCAAATCACGGGAGTTCAATAAAACCATGTTGATCAGGATGGTGGGGAGAGCATCCTCTGAAAGTGAATGAGAACTCCAGCAGTTGCAACTCACTGATTCGCACTGAATCAACTTTGGCTACAGAGGAGCGGAGCTTCAAGCAGGAGGCGCGCCACCAACGATCCCATACATTGAACTCACAAATTGATTACTCGTCAAATAAACTTTACACGCACATTCTTATCAGTATCTAGAGAAAAAAAAGTGTAGGTTTGTGGCTTATAACGTGTTTAACATGTAGTTTTGGAATTAAAAATTCAGGGTTTAGCGGTTATCTTTTTGTCTCAGCTAAAGAAGAATGGCTCCATCTAGTGGAGAAATGTTTACCCTGCATTATATTGCTTTATTAGTTGCCTATTGAGAGCTTTATGGGGTATATGACAACACAGCAATTGTTGTTCTAATGTTCTTCTATCTGCTGAGCCTTTTGTGACATTTGTAAATTATGAAGATACAGTGAATACAATTTACCGCCACTTGAAGTAGTTTACCCTTTTCTACTATGTCAATTATTTATATTATTTTTTCATGTTGGTCTTAAAAAATACCCGAATCTGCACATAATCTGTTGACAGAATTTTTAAGTAAATCAGATGTTCTGATCAGTAGCTGATCAGTTTTTGATACTTTTTACTCATTCTTGAGTAATTTCTTTAATGACTACTTTTTTTATTTTTACTTGAGTAAAAATTTGCTGTAGCAGTGTTACAGCTACTTGAGTAAAATTTCTTACTAACCACTGAGTACTTCATATAAATTATATTACCAAACAGGACTACATGATGCAACAATCTGATTTCCGTTCCTTTGGATTATATAAACTATTTTACATTTACATTTTACATCATATATATATATATATATATATATATATATATATATATATATATATATATATATATATATATATATATATATATATATATATATATATATATATATATATATATATATATATATATATATATATATATATATATATATATATGTAAATATATATATAGACTGGGTGCTTTTAAAGCGTTTTAGTGTGATTACATGCTTCTTTATATCATAATCCTACGATTAAAATGCTTAACAATTCGGAACTACAATTGATATTCCGTCGCTCGGTGATGACGTAGAATCCAGAATCTTCCGGAAGGTCTATCAGCTCGTTGCAAAATAGTTACGTCAGAGACTCGCGCATTTCTAACGAGGAAGGTGAAACTCGGACGTTTTTCTGTTTCTCTCGGTAAGAAGCCTTCAGTTTATGTTTAAGAATTTTTGTCTTTGCAAAATATCTTCCTCTGTTTGCTAAGTGACTTATTTAGTTTCATCATTGCAAGTCAGGTTAATCTCAGAAATGTTTCAGGCATCCTCTACGCAGTTAAACATTGCTACGTAACGTTAGCTACCTCACTGAATTAAATTACTGGTTCTGCATTTCTTGTTTCGTTTTTTTATTTAACGGGCAATACCCTTATATAGGTATGTTGCTGTGACAGTTATATCAATTTAGGGTTCGAGAAAACGTTTCCCTTCCTTGGACTCTTTCTAAGTAACTTACTATTCTAATGTTTTGTGTTTTCAAGTGCTTAAATATACCACAAATCAACTGATTAGATACGTTAGCTTTTGTCTTTGGCCCTGCAAAATGTACCAAGCTTTTAAATTCTCATTTTGTTAACAATTTATCATCGGAAAGCAGCTTTTCGTGTCTTTATTTTTAAAAATGGTTGTAACATAAAACATTTTGATAAATAATAATAACTTACTGCAAGGCCTTAAATATGTTTTGTTGTTGTTGTTGTGAGTTATATTTTAAAGCAAATGGTTCTTAAACACAACAAGCAGGCCTTTGTTGGGGATTGACACCAAACATGTCATGATTGCATCTTATATGTAGAGCACTTTTCATCTGGTTATCTGTAACATAAAGTGTTGTACAAAGGTAGAAATGTAATTATTATTTTTTATTATATTTAAGCAATTATAGGAAAAAAAAACATCCTAAATATAGAAACTATAAGTTTCCAAAAAAAAATGCAAAACATAAATAGTAAGCAATAGTCATTTAAAATTTAAATTTTATGTAAGACATTGCAAAATAGATGAAAAAGCTAGATAAGAATAAAAGCTTTATTAATATTGCTAAATTAATCAAATACATATAAAGTATAAATAAATATTTATGACACTTGTGTACATGTCTGTGTGTGTGTGTGTGTGTGTGTGTGTGTGTGTGTGTGTGTGTGTGTGTGTGTGTGTGTGTGTGTGTGTTTGTTTCAGGTCACTACAGAGTAGAAGGAAATTGCAGACATGTTGGTGGCGAGGCTGACATGCCTGAGGAGTCTCCCGCTAGTCGGGCTCCGTCCTGTGCTGTCACAGGGCTCCTCGGCCCTGAGAGCGCCCACCCTGAAGGCCTGCCCACCCCTCCTCAGGCCGCAGCAGGTACCGTATAGGTTCTGAACTCTTGGTTAGCAAACATCCATAATCTCTCTAATGTTCCTCTATGTTCAGTTTTATCGATTTGAAGGAAGCATAAGGTGGCACAACACTGTTCCCAGTTGACTTTGTGATTTTTTGTGCATCTTACGTAGGGTTGCACGGTGTATTGAAAATATAGCATCATTGCAATATTGGTGTTTAATATTCATCATTAATTGACCAATTTAAATATACTCAATAGCCTAATGCGTAGTAAACATTCTCAGTCTGTCGTCATGGTGAGCTTTCTCAAAATATTAAAGGATTTGAAAGCCCTATAAACTTCACACATAAGCTTTATTACCTTTATAGGTACAGCAAGTACAGTAAGTTAGATCTAAGTGATTAAATCTTTGGATATTCTTTGACTTCTTTTGACACTCAATATGTTTGAGTGCAGTTTATTGACTATGACACATTGATTATGTGTACTGGTTAAAATTGGGTTAATAGATTTCATAGATGATAAAATGGAATGTTTTGCTGTTGACTTGTATTGATTTACATGTGAGCTGAAAATTGATCCTGAAACTTCAGTTAGAAAACAGCATTTACAAGTTTTTGTCAAATTTCTTCCTCCATCCAAAGGGTTATGCCTCAAAGGCCAGATTTGGATTCCGCCGAGCAAAAACCAGCAGGGAGCAGCTGAAGGAAGCAGCTTTTGAACCAGCAACCGACACAGCCATCAAAAGTGATTGCTTTACACAAATATACATAAGTATTACTAATCAACACGATATTGTGGCTTTGACAAACTATACATGAAATCGTCTTTTGTGTTGTTTGCCAGTTGACAGCATGGGAAGAATGGTTCTTGCCGGAGGTGCAGTGGTGGGCCTGGGAGCACTTTGCTATTACGGTCTTGGCATGTCCAATGAAATCGGCGCCATTGAGAAATCAATGTGAGTGACGAGGATGCTTACGAGTAGACGCTGCACTTTATTGCATCGCACATTTTCAGTTCTGTTCAGTACTTTCTAAGGCTCGTTTTCCACTTCGTCTAGGATCTGGCCTCAGCATGTGAAGGACAGAATCCACTCCACCTACATGTACTTTGCAGGCAGCATTGGGCTGACGGCCCTGTCGGCTGTAGCTGTTAGCAGGAACCCGGCGCTGATGGGTCTGATGATGAGGGGGTCCTGGATGGTGAGTTTTGTAGCTGCGCTTTGAAGCCTTTTTGTTTGGATATTAAATTAATTTGGGTATCAGTTGTTATTTCTTGTTGAATGCAATGCCTGTTCTTTATTTACCAGGCAATCGGTGCAACTTTTGCAGCAATGATTGGAGCGGGGATGCTGGTTCGATCCATCTCCTATGAGCACAGCCCGATGCCCAAGCATCTGGCTTGGATGCTGCATGCAGGTTTGCTTGCAGACAAAACATGTTTTTTTTAAAGTTGTGACTAAAAGTTTTAGAAATGACAGAATGACTTTCACAAACTTCATTGCTTTGGTGTTATTAGACACCTACCCATAAATACAAACAAGAGGCCACAGGACTCAAGGTAGCTCTAACCTTTTTAAATCTGGACAGTTGTTTTTCCACACATCCCAGGGAGCCTATAGGCATTTAAGGGAATACCTGCAGTCCAATCCTGGTGCTTCCCACACAATTTAAGTCTGTTTTGATGTTTTATTTGAACAGGAGTAGTCTGATTTTCAAATTCCCTCAGAATGAGTTAAAATATTAGCTGCCTTGTCTTTAAAATGTTGGTGGTATGCAATTTTTGTGGCAGACTTAAAACAAGGTGCAAATATTCTTTTTTTTTTTTGTGACAAAGTATATTTTCTTTCGCGATAAACAACTTTGCATTTATTTCTATTTCATTTTAACATTCTTCCTAGCAACCTATGCTCAATAAAAATTGCCATCGATGGGGGGGAAAAAAGCAGTAAAGTTGGTGAAAAACAAGATTTTTCACATGCGTTGTAATTTCTGGTATGCAGTTACTTTATTTAAGCACCAGAGGGCAGTAAAGGAAAGGGAAAATCAATAAATGTGATTTTTTTTAAACTTTTGAAGTTTAGTTTGTTGTAGGTATAAGCTGGTAAAATAATAGTTCTAATAGCTCTAATCACTTTGAATAAAAGTACTATGGTTTCATTGTACTACTTTATTTGAAAAAAAAAAACAGGAAGTAAAAACTTAACATATTATTTGTTGCAGTTACCTTATATTTTTTATTCTTACCATGTTTCTAAGTAGAATTATAGCATATAATGCTAGCCAGTATTTAAGCTGAATATTATCACTTTGTCCTGTTCTGCACAAATGAAAACCACTTTTTGTTAAAAGCGTATAACAAACCACTCTTAGCTGGTTAATTAGTCAGACTCTGCTGAGGTAGACACATCCAAGTTACCTTTTTTTTTATGAGAATTTGTTTTGTTTCTGCTGTTTGTAATGTTTATTTGGTTGCTGTATTTGTTGAAAAGGTGTGATGGGTGCTGTCATCGCTCCGCTAACTCTGCTGGGTGGGCCTCTGATGATGAGGGCTGCCTGGTACACTGCAGGCATCGTGGGAGGTCTGTCCACTGTGGCTATGTGCGCTCCAAGTGAGAAGTTCCTCAACATGGGAGGTCCGCTTGCTGTCGGCTTTGGAGTGGTTTTCGCCTCCTCTCTTGGTTAGTACAGTTAAAATGTCTCACTCAGTAATAATGAGTAGAATGGTAACTACAAGTTGGCTGAAGGCTATTCATTATGCAATACATAAAGTGATGTAGTGATTAGTCTTGTTAGCCTTTTTTTTTAAATTCTAGTAGCTTTAATGATCCTTCTTATAATACTGAAAAACAAACACATTAACATTTAGCAGTGATGTGCCCAAAGAAAAAAAAAAGTGATATCTAATTAAAAATACAGTTTCAAATGAAATGTTGCTATACATATTAAAACAGTTCCTGCAGCTTCACACTGCCACTCCTACCATGAGTGACTGTAGGGATGGTGTTTTGAGGATTATGTCCAATGTTAGTTTTCCACCACACAGCACTTTGATTGTTCAAGAATGTTAAATTTTGGTTTGATCTAACAAGAGCTCCTGCTTCCATCACATGAGTCGTGACAAAATCAAAACATTCTTTCATAAAAGTCTCATTTCTGGGGTTACCCTTGCACCTGATTCTCCTGCTTGTTCAAAGCAAAGCGACCCTTACGGGTGTTTTTTTTTTTTTTTCTTTTTAATTTTCAGGGTCGATGTTTCTGCCACCCACCTCAGCGATTGGAGCAGGCCTGTATTCTGTCGCTGTCTACGGAGGCCTCGTTCTCTTCAGCATGTTCCTCCTCTACGACACACAGAAGGTCATTAAGAGAGCGGAGACACACCCACTGTATGCCGCACAGAAATATGACCCCATAAATGCGTGAGTAATTTCTGTTTTGTTTTTTTGTTTTGTTTTTGTTTTGTTTAATTTTTCTGCAATTTCAGTTTGTAATGTGTTGTATGTGCATCTCATGAGTGGATTAACCCCACAGGTGTATGGGGATCTACATGGACACGCTCAACATTTTCATGAGGCTGGTGATGATTCTGGCCAGCGGCGGTGGCGGCAAACGGAAGTAGACATCCACTGGAGTTCTACTTTTTTTTTTTTTTTTTTTTTTTTTTCCTCCACAGAACTAAACAAAGTTTCAAGTCAGCATACAAGTGTTATCCTTTAAATACAAATCTTATGTGGCTGGTAGATGATAACAAAGGCTCTGGAAAAATGTTGAAGAAGGGGATGAGATTCTGAGCTGCATGTTGATACTACAAATCAAGAAGACAAATTTATGTGTTTTGATTACACCCTGAGATGGAGCTCTTAATTGAATGTTGAAGGATTGTTTATTCTGTGAGTGCAGGGATCTGGTAAACCACTCAGTCTAACATAGAGGAGCTGTTTTTGTATTATACTTTGTTTTCTATTTATTTTTGCTGACAGACTTAAGCAGAAGTATTGCATGTCGACCAAAGCTGTTCCACATTAGAACAACGGCGTATGCTTCTGATTAAGCATTCACTGTTATGTCACTTCAGTTTCATGGTGAATACGTGACATTAGTTCATATGTTTATAAATAACACAAAACTACTTCAACACCAATTAAAACAGTTTAAAGTAGCTCTTCTGTGAGATGTTTCTGTCTGATTCTTTTCTTTCTGGGGTGATTTTATTTCATATTTATAATTTATAAGTTAACATTTTGCATATCCAGGGCACATTACCCTTGTTCTCTTGCCTTATTCTACCAGATTCTACTTGATCTAATTAAATAGTAATAGAATGATAAAAATGTATTATTATAATTAACATTTCAGTCATGTGAACACTTGCATTTCTTTTCTGCTAAAGCGACATTTCAATCTCAATGAGTTATTTAATCGAGATCACACAATGAAATTGGTCACATTTTAACAGTTTGCTTTACTGTAAAGTAAACTGCTTCATCGTTAAGACATCATAGTCACCAATTGTGAGCAACCAATAAACATTACATTTTATCAAATGCTATCATCAAAGTCATGAATACACATCAAATGTTGATCAATTTTCCATTTCCTACTAATTAAAGTAATACAAATAAATGAGAACATATCAATTTATACACAATTTACCTGCAAAATTCTGAAAGTTAAAAGGGTTTTTGTACTTTATATTTTAAAAACACAGTTGACTTTCTTCTTGCAGTCATTCTAAAAATCCCTGTTTGGAAAGAGATGCATTTACAGTAACGTGTTCACGTTCTTAAAAGTGTTGTAGGACATTTTTAAAGTCTGAAGCCACTGATGACATCCAGCAACCTGCTAACTTCCGGTTTCCAAACAATAAATCTCTGATCTCCTGCGGCTTCCTTCTTTAACCTCCTGCTGAGTAATCTGACAGATAAATACTTGCTGGTTTTACCGTTTTGTCATCCACGCTCTTCGCTTGTTTGTGCCAGACTGATGGACCATCAGGGGTCCACCCTGTAGCCCGTTTCCCCCATAAACAAGTCGGTGTGAAGCAGGCTTAGCCTAGTAATCCTCTTGTCCACCATCTGGCTGCTCCTCTAAAATTAAACCATCAAACCAGGGCACTTGCAGCAGATGCTAACATCTGTAAATATACAGGTGTTGGGAAGAGGCGCGGGCACGTGGAGCGAGCAGCTGCCAAGCTCTTTGCTTTAAACCTGCTCAGATCATGTGAACGATTTGGTACAAATACCAGGCAGGAAAACGACCCTAATGGGAGGGATGAAGAGGGGCGTGATGGATGAGATTGGAGCAGGCTTTTGGTGTGAGGTGATGTGACATCAACTGGGATGGAAGCGTCCATCTGCCAGTCAATTTTTAAATTGATGAATAATGTTTGGTGTGGTTCCAAGGTTGTTGTTTTTTTTGTTTTTTTTTACAGCTTAGAGGCTTCAGGATTATTGTGTGTCTATTTGAAGTAAAGCAAGTTTAAAAAACAGAGCAAAGCCAAGACATTTTCTTGTTTACATATTTAGATAAGTCGCTAAAGTACACTGATAATTCCCCACAGCACTGACAAAGTGATTTATTACACACATATTTGTTCATTTGTGCAAACAAATTTTATTTTGAAAAACAGAACAAAGGTGTTGAATGTCGTACAAGCAGTGGACTGATGAACTTTAACGGGAACATTTAGGCAGACTTGATTCTTGAAGGTTCTGAGAAGGAGGAATGATTCGTCTTACTAAGTTACTTTTTCACATCTTACGTTCTTGTTGACTTGCGCGAAACTGAACTCTTTAATGTGCGTTCCTCTTTGAAACACCAGGCCTTAAATGATCTTGTATTTGATCAAGAAAAATCTAAATGTTAAATACTTTTGGATCAAGAGTTTAATGGTTTCTTGCATGAAACAAAGATTTAACAAAACTGTGTAACATGTAATAATCTCCTGCGATGGTGCATGCATGGACTCTCAAAGAAAATGGGTATTTTTTTTTCTGATATATTTCCTATTATCCTCACCGTGTTTCTCCACCTCTTCTGCTTTCTCTACTTACTGACTAATATTCAGCTGGAGACTATTTTTATAGCTGTGAATGCAGGAGGTACACACTCTGCACCTCAGCATGAGTCAGTGCAGTTCACACACTTCTCTGAGACGTCACACAACTGTTCACTCGCTCGACACCTTCTTTCAGACAAGGTGCAAAAGCTCTCTCTGTCTCTCTCTCTCTCTCTCTCTTTGTCTGTCTCTCTCTCTCTCTCCTTTCCGGCCAAGGTGAAAAACAGTGTTCAAAAATAAAAAGTGTGACGTTTAACAACTGTCATCAACCATGCATAATGAAAAGCATCATTTTCAGCATGCAACAATTTTTTTTTTTCTTAGTATGTCTTAAGATTATGACTGAGCAATTCCACTTTTTTTTCATTGTTAATTGAACAAATGGAAATTGGGTCATTTACACAAATGCATTTGACTTATTGTCTATAAAACACAAGTGCCATTCAAGATAAAAAATAACAAAAAAAAATCAGACAGCAAAATGCAACACCGTCTTAACTGTGTAAAGAAACATGGATTTTCACAGTCTTATTTGTCACACTTTCAGCTTCTTCTACTTTTAACTTTTGCTGTAGATGTGGAAATGTACAGTCACTACTTTAGAGATGTCATTACTTATAAAGTTATGAAATAAAATTAACTTGAATGAATATATATGTTTGTTTTTTAGTCCTGTTTTTATCAGACGGCCCTGTGGTTAGTTTTTCTGTTGTTATTGGAGTCCTTCATTCATGAGAGTGGTATGGTGTGGCAAGACAAAAAGCATAAATGTGACATGTTTAACCTCAGTAAACACACAGGTCACTTGAGTTTCTTGGCTCTGGCTCGCAACACGTGAAACCCAGTGCACCTGATGATGCGACTCCCTGTCGCAAAACTGAACAGCACCCTAGAAACTGAGTTAGCAGTAATCACTGATGCAGGCAGCCCATGTACAGATTGTCACGTGTGTGCAGAAGTGTAATTTTCACACCGCAACGTGTGAAACCCCAACTCCCAGCTCTGCATCTGTTGCCTCCCCGGGTAGGTTGGAGCACAAGCAGCGAGGCAGAAGATGCCTGTAAAGAGAAGGGATGCGTCACTGGATTAGTGCCTGAGAATCTGCCCCAGCCTCTCCTCTCTGAGCCTGCTGAGACATCTCCAGAAGGGCACGACACTCACCGCTCGCTTTCCCTCCACCAAGCCTTCCACATGAGCCAGCCAAGCCTTAGCTCCGCGCCAGGATGAAGAAATACAAGAAAACGCATGCGTTCATGTTCCTCCTGCTACTTCACTACAGTTTGGGTGAGACTGTTGTTTTTCTTTTGCTTGCGTGTGTGCGTGTGTGTGTGTGTGTGTGTGTGTGGTTAAGACTTCTTGTCTTGCTCTTATCTGCTTAATCCTCTAGCACAAAGAGGGCATGTCCATCTTACAGTAAACTGTTCAGGCTGCTTGTGTGTTATTTACTTCACCGTATTTTGATATATACATTTGAATTTCAACAATTAAACTTGAATTTGTGCATGGATAAATTATTTCTTATGTTGATTCTGGTAAAATGCTCTTTGATTCTGTTGCACTATGATTCTGGCACATAGGCTCTCCAATAAAACTTTATATATATGGATATATATTCAGCTCTGGGAAAAATGAAGAGCTCACTATGAAGAGCACCCCAATGAAAACCTGATGGTTATTCCACCAAGTATTGATTTCTGAACTTTCCCTGAGTTAAAACATTAGTATTGTTGTTTCTAAATGAACATGAACGTGTTTTCTCTGCATTATTTGAGATCTGAAAGCACTGCATGTTTTTGGTTGTTGTGACCATTTCTCATTTTGTGCAAATGAATACAAAATATTTGCTTGGAATTTCAGAGACATGTTGTCAGTAGTTCATAGAATAAAAGAACTATGTCCATTTTAATCAAATATACACCTATAAAAAGTAAAATCAGAGAAACTGATCATTTCGTCGTGTCTTAATTTTTTTTCCAGAGCTGTATATTTATACAGAGAGCATAACACACACAGGATATGACTCCATTATTCCCACTCTTGTCTAGGATTTCTGCTGTTTTTAGCGAATGACTGCAGCTGTTCTTAGTCCGTACACACATAGCAGTTATTCATATAGAATACTCATCGATGTTTTGAACATAATCTTGAATAACATCTATATGATTTGTGTTATTTATCTTACTTGTGGAGTGCATGGAATGCCTTTCTTTGCTTATTTTTTCCTTCTCAGACGATTTTATTCATCTCATTTATCTGTCTTGTCATGCAGGGCAATCAGACTATGCTCCATATTTCTATGACAACGGTCCTAGCAGCATAAGTGGGAACATGGCCTTGTTCAGCATCTCTGAGGATACACCTGTTGGTACGTCCACTGTGTTTTTGAATGTTTCCACCTTTTTATGTTAAGATCTGAATAATTTGTGACACATTTTATAATGACGTGTGGCAGAGAAAAACAATTCATTGCACATTGTTTGGTTGTTAAGCCTGAAATTTCTCGAATATGTACCGACGCTGCGGCTTATCACAGTTATAATGCCTTTAGGATTGTGACGCATGTCGAAGCATCGCAGGAAGAAAACAACACAGTGCCTTGCAAAAGTATTCATACCCCCAATACAAAGTAATGCATAATTATGGAGCTGAGGAAGCTAAGCCACAATTTTCAATCCTGCAAATAAAAATGCAAAAAAATGCATCTGGCAAGCGCTTGTATTGAAATCTTTGGCCTACATACAAGATGTACATGCATCCCTGCCATGAAACATGGCAGTGGTAGCATCAAGCTGTGGGAATTTATTCCTTCTGCAGGGACAGGGCTAATTGGAACAGAAAGCAGCTAAATAAAAATTATTCATCCAGTAGCTGATCTGACTTAACTACTCATAAACTAACTATGAACTTCAAGTCATGCTTTTCCTGCATGTAGCCTTAAATTTGCACCCGCGTTTGGTGGTTGACAGGAACACAGATATACATCCTGAACGGGACAGATCCAGAGGGGGATCCTGTACGATACGGCCTCACATTTGAAAAAGGCTCCACTGAATATTTCAGGGTGGAGCCTAAGTCAGGAAACGTGACTCTAATTCAGGAGCTGGACAGAGAGGTGAGCCTGCTGATGAACACGTTAGATTTTAAAGCAAGCTGGAATCTTTCACCTGAACTTCACAGTAATCCTCTTCTTTCTCCAGAAACAAGATGAAATCTCAGTGATTGTCAGCATAACAGATGGACGCAACAAAGTAAGTTTGCTGTGTAGATTTTGTTGGCTCGATTATTATTGTTGCTGAACAACTTACATGTCGTGCATTAATTAGAAGAGGTACATGTGTTCTTATATTATGCACAATATTGGCGACTTAAAATAGAAAACAGAGAGTTTTATTTATGTAACGTGTTGTTTCCTCTTAAATCTAATTGGAGAACATAATTTTTAAACTAATTTTCTGAATGCTTTTATTTATTTATGCTCACTCCTTCATATTTTTGTGTAATTCTGATGCAAAGTGAGTGACTGTCAGCAACTTAATTTCCCTCCAGTATAGTTGTAGTTTGGATTGTGACTATTTGGCCTAATAGTTTAACCCTGCAAGGTTAAATTATGTTTTTCTTGCTTTCTGAAGTTTATCCCTCTATAACTTTGGCTGTTTATGTAAATTGAAACCAATCTGATTAGAAAATAATACATAACTGAATCCTATCTGCAACGACTGAAGTTTGAAAACATAAAAGTATTTTTCTTTTAATGATTTTCAGACTTACAATAAGAGATAAAGTTCTTTTTAGTCACAGACAAGCATTTGTTATTTTTATTGCCCACAGGTTGTTGAGACTGTGAGAGTGTTTGTGACAGACGCCAACGATGAGCCGCCAGAATTTCAAAGTCTGCCTTTTATCACTGATGTTCCAGAGGTAACGTGCTAAATTAATACACAGTTTGTACTGTTGTGTCTGAAACCTGACAATAAAGTTGAGTCTCTTTACCAGGACACTGCTCCGGGAAGCAGCATCTACAGAGTCCATGCTATAGACAAGGACTTGGGTTCAGGAGGCAGCGTTTCATATTATCTACAGGTAAATTTTCAGAATGCTGTTTGTTCAATTGTATTTATGTTTTTACTTTGGTTCTATATGTAACTCCCTCGTCTTGATCAAGCACATGGCAATAGTGGGAAGACACCACTCTGTTTTAACGGAGAGAACCGCTTGAAAAACCTGCCTCTGCATGAGCAGCCGATTGAATTGACCAGTTGTGTGTTGGGAGGCTAAGAGACACAAATAATACAGAATCACTAAGCCAGAAATGTTTTGTATGAGTAGGAAAAACAAATAGTAGCAACACTTGCTCTTGTCAGGAGCTTCATTAGAAAAGAGGAATAACTGCATATAGGAGAACTGACCCAGAAGTACATTTATGGATGGAAAGACAAAAAGTACACAAACTAAATGGAAGGCTTGACTCTGTCCTGAAACACAGCTACACACAGAGGAACTGAGCCAGGAGTACTTTCTATAGCGAAAACAGTGATTGCTGTTTGTAAAGTACAAACAAATGTTTCCCAAAGGATTTCAAGCCTTTTTATTTTAAAAGCATTGAATCTATTATCTTCACTCCCATATCAATTAGAAAAAGCTCTCATATTTAAACTGCAGCAGGAAGTAACCCAAGAAGACAACCTCGTCACACCTCTCTCAGCACCTCATCTTAGGAATCCAGCTGAATTTAATGTTGATCGACGACAACTGAGCTCTTCGTGGCTTTCGACCTCCAAATTCTCAAACAGTTAAAGTTGTCCTGACATCTCTGTTTCCAAAACCTTGTTTGGAGTACATTATAACGTTTTTGTTTTTATGTTTTTATTTTACATTTTAGTTTTATGTTTGTTATTGTTTTGTTGTTGTTGTTGTTTTTTTACTTAGTTTAACAGCACGCATCGTCTTTTCGCATACGGTGACGCTAGCAGCTGGTCCAACATTCAGGGTTAGGAAGAGGGGTCAAGCTGTCATCATGTTAGCTGTGCTGCCATGTGGATCGGAGGAACCGAGCGATGGGACAGCGACAAAGAGAAAGATTAATCTGATACCAAAGAGAGCAGTCTGGAAATAGCGTTACTTTAGTGGATTAAATTTCAATTACATTTCAGCAAAGCACTGAGAGCTTAATGGGAGCTCAGATATGGTGTAGGCCCAAATACCGGCAGTGCTGTGTTTGCTATAATTCATGTGTTAAATGTCAAATCAAACTGTCCATGGCTGAAACTGCTGGGAGCAAATGATGCGTCAGCCTTAGCTTGACTGCTTCTCGTTGTTTCTGTCCCAGTAACGGTTTGATTTCTTAAATCTTTAGAGTTCCCCATTTGCCAAGTTCACTATAGATGGACACAGCGGGATCCTCAGAGTGAAGCCTGGCGAGACTTTGGACTACGAGACCACACCAACACATTTTGTCACCGTGGTCGCAAAGGTGAGCAGCTGTTTTCACTGAACCAGCAGTCATTAGAAAGTCATTAGTAATAGAAACATTGCACATTTAAGTCATGTCTTTTTTGAAGTGCATTATACTGCAATACCTAAGCAAAGTCTTGATGACTAAATCAGTGTTAAAGCTGCTAAGCTTTAATTAGCTGCTTTGGAAAGTGATGAGAGTTGTTCCTGCCAACAATTCTGTCACTTTCAAGAATACTGTGACAGCTTCTATAGACGTCTATTTTTATTCCTGATGTGAGGTTTTTGTGTATATGACAGGTCATGAATACTCGATGTGTTATAAAGGTCTGATTGATAAACATTAATAAAAAAAAATAAAATACAGCAGGATAATATTTATACCCATATATATTTATGAGTTTTTACCCATTCGAAATGATTCTGATGAAACCACTAGGTGAAATAAGTTAGTTTAGATCAGGGGTGTCGAACTCAATTTCACAGAGGGCCACTTCAGCATATTGGCCCCTCCTCAACGGGCCACATTGACAGTACAAATCAGGAGTGCACCCCTGTTAAAACACCTCAGACAAAAGGTTGACTTCCCTCATTCAGTTCTGTAGAGGCTCATAATGAGTCAATGGTCCAGGTGTGTTAGAGAAGGAATGCATCTAAAGCTGCAGATGGTAGCTCTGGAAAACTAGACTTGGGCACCTCTAGCATAAATGTATAAAATACAATGTTAAAAATAAATTAAACACCTCATATTGTTAAATAACTGATTTTATGTATTGAAGTTTTAAATATTACATTTGAGTTTCCATGGATGTAAAAATTACTACTCAGTTTAAAAATTACAATATTTAAATCAGTGTTTAAAGGTAAGCAAACAAATAATAAAAACAAGTCACATGGGCAGACATTATAGACTTTATGCAAAGATTTAGTCTCAGAGGCAACTGAAATCAATTAATTTAAAACATTCTTTCTGAATATCATCTCATGGTCTCTGAACTAAATGCGTCTTTCTGACCTGGAGCTGACAGCGTGTTGAAGAGTTATGGACCGGACGCTTTGGAGCGTCTGGTTAGGAAGCACATTACAAACCTTTGGTTGAAATGTAGTTTGTAGTGAATTCATGCTCAAAATCTATTTTAAGTCAATCATTGGCCTATAAAATGCTGGGGGGCTACATGTGGCCAGCGGGCCTTGAGTTTGACACATGTGCATTACGCCTTAGAACTGCCAATTGGTAATTGAAGTAGAGTAGCTTCGATTTCAAAGAAGCCTACATTGAAGTCGATTGGAAAATGAACCATCACAAAAGAGGAAGGCTCTTGTCTCACTGCACCCCAAGAGATGCATAACCTACAAAAACTGTTTCTGTCTGGTTTTGAACCAGAGACCTTTTGCATGTAAAGCCAACATGATAACCACTACACTACAGGAACTGAACTTCTGTGCTCTGTTTCAGTTTGAGGTTCTAAAGTTGATGATGTGAGATGCAATGCATGAAAATTTCAACTGAGGTTTGCACTCAGATGCCTGGATTCTGAGTACAGACCATGACACCACAGAGCCCTTGTTGACCTTTAGTAAACACCTGTGATGAAGAGAACATGCAAACTCTGTTTCTGTCTGGTTTCGAACCAGAGACCTTTTGCATGTAAAGCAAACATGATAACCACTACACTACAGAAACTTATGCTCTTTGGAGTGTTCCTGGTAGATGATCCACATTTTTTTAGAGACTAATGTCAACGATGGGCATGGAACAATGTCAAATACTTACAGATCCTCTCAGAGAGCACAAACTGTCAGACTTATACCTGTGCCTAATTTGACATTGCAGTCTATAAACTAAGCCTGGGATCAAAAAATGTATTAAAGATGTCATTAGCAGAGACAAATGGTTCTACAGAGAATTGGTTAAATGGCTAAAAAATAAAATCAATACTTACAAATAAAAAATGGTTCAAAAATAAAATCAAGACATTAAATAAAAAAAAATCTCTGAAATACAATCACTTGAAAATTAAAAATGGTTCAAAAATAATATCAACACTTCAAAATACAAAATCTCTGGAAAATAAAATATTATGTATGTTGTTTTGAAAAACATTGGAATATAAGCACTTTTATCAAATCTCCATTGTGGTAAGATCATGTAAGTTCTTCTTAAATCCATGGAAACTCAACAGTTTGTAAGGTAGGTGAGTTAGCTCAGCAGGTTAGAGCACCATGCTGGTAATGCTGAGGTCATCAGTTCAAACCCCACGAGGGGCAACTCATGTGTAAGGTCTTTCAGACAATCAACACTTCAAAATAAATAAGGGTTCAAAAATAAAATCAACACTTAAATAATTAAGGTTTCAAAAATAACATCAATACTTTACAATTAAAAAAAATGGTTCAAAAATAAAATCAACACTTCCAAAATTAAAAAATGTTCAAAAATAAAATCAACACTTTACAATTAAAAATGGTTCAAAAATAACATCAACACTTTACAATTAAAAAATGGTTCAAAAATAAAATTAACATTTTACAATAAAAAAAATGGTTCAAAAATAAAATTAACATTTTACAATAAAAAAATGGTTCAAAAATAAAATCAACAGTTCAAAATGTATAATGGTAACTGTTTCTGTCTGTTCAGTCCATAAACTAAGCCTGGGATCAAAAAATGTATTGAAGATGTCATTAGCAGAGACAGAGGCTTGGCTAAAAAATAAAATCAATACTTACAAGTAAAAAATGGTTAGGAAGCGCATTACAAACCTTTGGTTGAAATGGCGTGTTAAATTCAAGTCTCCATTACAGACCAGAGGAAACTAAAGAGAATGCAACGTTGTGTTAATCCATTTGAGGAGCCGGTAGTTTATCTGGAGGAAATAAATTATGCAAAAGTTAATTAGACTGTAACATGCGCAGAGCGCTGCTCAAGCACTGCGGACGAGGCTCCGCTGCTGCGTAGAATTAGAAACCGCTGGAAGTAACTCATCCAGCGGATTTAACACATGGAGCCTTCTGGGTTCACGTTACCCAGGAGAGCGGCGGTCTGGAGGAGCTGCAGACGTAACATCTGTCCGTTTCGGAGAAGCGAAGCCACGCTAAATAAATAAATAAATAAATAAATAAATAAATAAATAAATAAATAAATAATCCTGGTAAAAGCGCACACCGGATCGCACAGGGTAAAACACTCACAGAGTTCAGTTGATCTGTTTGGATCAGGTAGATCCAACTGACTGATGAATTAGCGCAGATTTTTCTGCAGATGGGAACCAGGAGGAAGTGCGTTCAGACCCCAGCAGGTGAAGTGATGCTAATTTAAGTGAAGTCGCTTAATTTAATCTATTAAAAGTTATTGGGGCGGTTTTAGTCACTACGAGAAAAATGTAGATGCATTTATCTGCTTAATTTGTGATGGGATATGGATTCACGGTGAATATTAACTAAACCGCATAAAATGCGACTAAATAGCCGATGTTAATATGATTGTAATTTCACGGATAAAAATAGTACAGGACCGATTTTGTTTTATGTTGTCGGTCAAGATAACATCTAGCGCGACCTGCCGCCCTGACACCAACTCACACATCTTCATTCACAGTCTTACTTGTAAATCGATTTTTCTTTTCTTGGACGTTTTGATGTTAGCTTGTTGATGTCTCAGTTTTATTCGCTGGGAAAATCAATAAGCAGCTTGAGGTGACTCTGCTGCTCTCTAGTGGCGAGAAGCCGTAATGTTAGCTGGTAACAATCGGAATGCATTGTGGGAGATGTAGTTTGTAGTCAATTCGTGCTCAAAACCTATTGTAAGTCAATGTCGGCCTATAAAATGCTGCGGGGGCCACATAAAATGACATGGCGGGCCACATGTGGCCCGCGGGCCTTGAGTTTGACATGTGGTTTAGAAGCATGAAAGTCATTTTGTGTTTCTTATAACCTACTGAAGGAATATTTTAAAAGCTTTTTTTGACATTTTTTGCACTGTGTCTTGCCAAAAAAGTTTTTTTTTAGTACCTCCTGTCGTAACTTTATAGTCATGACAGCAGTCAGTAACTTGTCAGCAGTAGTGCCAGTTCTCTCTGAATGACCTCACTTTGAAAATGATGTCCACTGAGAGTTAAGCCTTTTTTTGTGTATTTTTGTTTTGTATTAAACAGAATAATTTGAGTGCAGCGAAGTGCCTTTGTTTTCACAGGATGGAGGTGGGAAGTACAAAGGGAAGCACCAGGTGCTGACCTCCACGGCTACTGTAACAATCAATGTCCTTGATGCCCAAGACATGCCCCCATCCTTTGTGGGAACCCCATACTTTGGGTACATCTACGAAGTCTCGGTTCCTGTAAGACCTTTGCCCTCCACATGCAACATAAATTTTACAATATTGTTTCTTTCTTCACCCATTACATTTTTTTTGTCATTTCAGGGGTCTGAAATATACACAGTGTCTGCTAAAGACGGGGATCAAGGCAATCCCAACCCTATCCATTATTCCATTGTGAATGGTAAGGATGAAAATCCACAAAAAATATCTCCTGTTGAGCTTCTTGTTGTTAATAATACCACGTTACTTGATCTGACATGTTTTCATCCCCGTTTTCCAGGAAGTGATGGTGTTTTTGAGATAAACAGCACCAGTGGATGCATTTCTCTAACAACTCCTCCATCTCTGCTGAAAAATGAACTCTATGAAATAAAAGTGAAGGTGACTTCCTTTTTTTCTATTCCTCTCACAATCACTTTTTTCGGGTGTAGCCACCTTTCAGCCTTGCAAAAGTAACCAGAAGTGAACAAAAATGAAATAAACTAAATTTCACTTTTTCCTCATTTTGTAAATCACAGACTTGATTTTATGTGATTAAAAGACGTAGAAGTAAAATAACAGATGGGTACAATTTTCTTCTGACGAAAAATCTGAAAAGTGTGGTGTCAATGTCTCCTTACACCTTAAATTTCTTTTCACATTTTCCAACATGCAACAACAGACTTCAATATGTTTTTACCGGATTTCAGTCTGAGTGACCAACACAAAGTAGTCCACAGTTGCCAAGTGGAGCCACATGGTTTTCAACATTTTGAAAAAAAAAAAGAATATATAAATCAGAAAACATCTGAATCCAGCACCATTTACTCTGATACGCCTAAAGAAAATCTATCCATCTATGTGATTGAAATTGAGTTTCATTTTCCTTCCAGTCCACAAATACAAAATTATATTACCTTTTGCTTTCCTCTCACACAAAATCTCAAAAAAGGCATAAGGGACTTTAATTGAAATATGACAAAAATACGAAAACATTTTGCAACACACTGTAAATATAGTGAATCTCTCACACATGTTGATCTCCAGGCATCTGAGGTCGGATCCAACAACCAGCTGTTGGACTACGACGTCACCACAGTGACTGTGCGGGTGGTGGATCTTAATAACCATCCTCCCACGTTTTATGGAGAAAATGGACCCCAGAGCAAGTTTGAGGTCACCATGTATGAGCATCCTCCTGCTGGAGAGATCCTCAGAGGCTTCAAGATCACAGTGAACGACTCTGACCAGGTGAGTTCACCCCCAACATTTCATCAACTGAGCTATATTCCTAAATATAGATGTTTTTTTTTTCCATCTTTCAGCATTACGTAAATATCTATCCAACATTTCAAGTACATCTGATTACGCAACAAAAGATATTCAGGAAATCTGTCAACCGTTATGTTTATTCTCTCCATCTGGCGTCATAATTACCCTTTTATATGGGTGTTATTTCTAAAACATCTATATTCACTAGACATTTCTGACCGTTTCAGGGGGCAAACGCTAAGTTTAAACTGAGACTGGTGGGACCCAGTAGAGTTCTACGAGTTGTTCCCCAGACGGTCCTGAATGAAGCGCAGGTGACCATCATTGTGGAGGACGCATCTGGTATAGACTTTGAAAAGGGACCAACCCTATCTTTTAAGGTAAACTCTGGTCAGTGTGCAATTGAATTTTAGTAGGAGTGTCATAGAAACTGTACTTGTGCTGACAAAGACTATGTTTTATGTTTTAAACTAGTTTCGATGAGTTATATAATGCTTTGTGCGTGCAAAAGAATAACAAAGCAAAAACTATTTTGGACCAGGTTAATTCTGGTTTAAAGAAGCCTTACCTTTTTGAAAAGCCTTTTTTGTAGTCCAGACTTTCCTAATGTTTTTAAGACACTGCCATGAAACACTTTTCCATAATATTTTTGTTATTATGGAAGCATGACAGAAAAAGTTTAACTAGATAGAAGATTCAGTGACCAAAAGATGCCACTGTGCTTCAGTTTTTAACATTTTTCTTCACTTCCTGTCACATCCTTCTGAATGTTTTTAATTCTAATAAAACGTGCAGGGGTCAAAGGCTGAAAGAAATGGGCGAATTATGAGTCACGATTCCCCAAAGAATCATGTTTCAGTGTGAGATTATGTAAACTGGGTTGAATGTGACTCTTATTTTAATAGTTTTTCAAGCAACAAATTCATCTCCAAATATTTTTTTTAAATCAGTAGCAAGTCTCACATCAAACATTTTAGAAGCAATTCAAAACAAAAATTTAGTCCTCTTTTTATATATATATTCCTCCGTTACCAAATGTTTCATGAGAAATGTGTAAAACCCCCAGGATATAAAGTGTATACGACTCAGAGCTAATTTAAATTCTCTCCTCTTGTAAACAATTGAACCGTAAAATAAACTGACCCGTCGCTCTGTCCGTTTCTCTCCCCAGCTGCTGGCGGTAGAGATTGACACTCCTGAGCGTTTCAGTGCGACAGCCGACATAGTGATCAACCTGCTGGACTCAAATGACAACGTCCCCGTTTTCACGTCCGAGTACTACATCGCCAGAGTGCCTGAGAACTCCCCCGGCGGCTCCAGTGTCCTGTCTGTCACAGTGAGTCCATTGTTGGTTAAGCTCTGCTCTGGTCACACTTATGCACACAAACTTGCATACATTTTTGCGTAATAAATATACAAAATTTATTATTATCGAAATAAATTTTTGATATTCTGCATAATGTGGAAAATAGTTTTTTACCCTTACTTAAATTTTTCACATCATCAAAAAATACTTAACCTTTTCATGCATGAATTATGATCCTTTGTGTCAGGATTTTGTTTCCAAATTTTTTCTTAAGGCATACAAAATAGGCAGGGAGAAAAATCTTTATTTTTTTTTATTTTTTTTATTTTTTTTTTAGGTGATCAATTGTAATTTTCTCCACATACAAAATTGTTATTTGAAAAATGCATCAGTGGTATTGTTCTTTAGGGGTTATCTGATGTCACTTTTTTTTTTTTTTTACCTGTTAGAGTCGTCTACAGTCGAAGGAGGGACCGGGTCGCCTGGCATAGTTTTTTTTGTCTGTCGGCCATATTGGATTTAACAAAAAATTATTTCTTGCATTTGCAGCTGATGGCCAGTAGTTGATAGTGTATTTTATGATGTATTAGTCTCCACTTCAGTGGTCTGTGTGCATTTATAACATAAAAATCCACAAAAAGCACAAGAAAATGACTTTTAGATAGCTGTCCACTGTAGTGACCACTATGCATGAAGGGGTTAAAATTACTTAACATCAGTGTTTAATATCCAGCAATAAGAAAGGCAATAAATTCTGCAGAAGCATGTTTGACCAGCAGTTTGTGACCATGATCCAAAACATACCACCTCTGAATGGCTAAAAGCTGGACATTGACATTGAGATAGTGGGCACTTAAAAGCACCTGGTGGTTCACCTGAACAATAAATTGGACTTTACAGGAAGGGTCAGAGCAAACTCTACCTGCTGAGGAAACAGAAGTCTTCTGGAGAGCAGAAGCTCCTGAACACCCCCTTTTAACTCTGGCGGCTCCGACCGTCTCCTGCGGTGTAGTTTGTTGAAGCAGCAGCTTATCCACGGTTGAGAGTAAACAGTTTGATAAGCTCATCAGGAAGGCCAGCTCTGTCCTAGGATGTCCCCTTCCCCGAGTGCAGTTAGTGGAAAACACAAGAACTGTGGCTAAATTAGCATCACTGTTGGACAGTGTCTCCCGCTCCATGCATAAAACTGTTGCTTAAATGGATATTTATTTCAGTGACAGACTGCTGCATTCTAGTTACACAAAGGGGGAGCATTACCGCAGATCCTTCTCCCAAGCAGTTCTAAGATTTTATAACCAGAACTCATTGAGTATTTGCATCCCAGCTGTTTTTTATACTTTGTTTCTTTTTGTCAAGATGATATATGCATCTTTGTCAATTTATTTTTCAGTCATCACCAGGTTGGCTTGGGTAACTTTTCCCTTTAATAAATGAAAACATAATTTACTGTTGTTGTTTTTATTATTGTTATTTACTCATGTTGTCATTGTCTGATAATATAATTTGTTTGATGATCTGAAACATTTAAGTGCGAAAAGGTAAAATCAGAACAAATACCTTTTCACAGCACTGCACATTCGTTTACTTCCTAACTGTGTTCAGCAGTTAAAAAAAAAAAATTAAGAAACAAAGTAAAAACCTAGAACAAAATGTCTGTTTTATAAGTGAAAGTCATATGAAATGTTTAAAAAGACCACGATGAATTCCAAATCACAGCATATATCATGACATGGTGATCAAATGTGACAATATAACATGCACATTACTGGATAAACAACTTTTACAAAGCATAACAGATTAACACGCTGTACTATTTTGTTTTTCTTCCAGGCGAATGATCCAGACTCTGGTTCCTGGGGTGAAGTCAAATACACGATTTATGGATCAGGATCAGATTTGTAAGTTAAAACCTTTCACTCCTGCCAGTTTATTATTACATCACCGATCAGATATAAAATTTCCTCACTTCCACAAAAGATTAAAGTAAGGAGATTTTGGTAAGCTCGACAACAGCAATACTGAATGTTTGAATTCAACGTTTTGTCAAAGACTAAACCGGGGAAGCCTCTCTTTACTGTACTGTTCAAACAGCTTACTCCAAAATGGCTGCAAGATGCTAATCTTCTAATTGGATCGGAGGGTTAAAAATAGCCATCCTGGCCCCATCTCACGTAGGCAGAGCCAATTAACATGCGATGTGACAGCTGGAGCTACAGAAAACGGTAGCTTTGAAAAGCCAGGCAACGCGCAGCACAGCAAAAGTGAGAATTTATGCTGGTCTGCAGACATCAACATTAATTGTGCGAAAGTTATCAGTTTCAAAGCAACTCGTGAATTTTCACTGAGAAGAAAATGTAGAAAAGTCAACCAGATAAAATGGCAGAGAGCTCAACTAAATAAAATAAAAAATCAAATTTACATTTGTTAAAATTAAATATTTATGTGATTTTGTATTATTATTTTAAGCACAGTTTGTATTCAAGGAAAATAATTTTGGTTAAAAACAAAAAATCCTGATGAGGGGGCAGCAACTAGAATAAAGCCAAGACTCATACAGTTTCACATCTTTTTCATTCTCTTTTTATGAAAATCAATAAAACGAGTACAGAGTAATTAACGGTTTTAAATCTGTCAGTGACAGACTATCACCTGGTTTATGTTATCATACATACTGTAAAACCAAATGGTACACTCTTTTCATGGGGCGATATCAATATAACCATAAAAACATTGGAAACTTAAAATTTAAAGCCAAAGTCAGAGATTTTTCAACACCAATGATTTTAGAAGTTATCTAATTACTAAATACAGTCCACATCTGCGTTATTTATTAGTAGATATACTGTATAAGCTTGAAAAAAAACATGGTGGTGGCTGTTTGTCAAAATGTTAAAGATACCTTGCAAGGTGTTCCAAGTTCTATCCAGTGGTTTAAGATGGTGACACACAATAAAACACCTCTGACGATGACTCATGCAGTAGCTGATCTTGTCTTGTCTGCAGATTTGCCATCCACCCATCAACAGGCCTTATCATCACACAACCCTGGACCAGTCTGGACGCAGAGATGAGGTCAAAATACAACTTCTACGTTAAGGCGGAAGATTCAGAAGGCAAGTACAGCATCGCTGAAGTCTTTGTCAGCGTCCTTGACATGAACGACCATCCTCCCGAGTTTGATGAGGAATTTCAAGAGAAGACCATGATCATTGGGACACCTGTCAAAGTTCAGGTACGTTTTTTTCAAATCATTATATACAAACGTAAACTCTATGAGTCGGTTGTGGAAGAAAGCTGAATTTACTTACTTCTATGTTCATTTGTCTAAATATTTTTTTGCAATAGTGCCCTAAAATGTTCCGGTATTTCAAGGGTTCCAAGGCGTGGACTAAACTGAACTGAGACTCTGTGGGAAGACCTTAAAACTAACATGTTCACCGCAACTCTTCCTTCATGCAGGCCATGGACGAGGACGCAGAGTCTCCTAACAACGTCATCGAGTACTCCATCATGACAGCCGATCCCGACAACGCGTTTGACATCAATGCAAACACAGGGGAGATCCAGCTGAAGCCTTTCATCAAGACTATGGAGATTGTGCACAATATCACCAAACAAAAGGATTGCAAGTGGTCTCTGGTGGTCCAGGCCAGGGACCGGGGATCCCCATCCTTTAGCACCACAGCTGTGGTCAACATCGATATCACAGAGGCGGTAAGGCTTTTGTTCTAACTCACAGCATCCTTCCTCTTCCTCATTTTGCATGCCTGAGCTGTAGCTGGAGGCAGTTTAGCATGAAGCAGAGAGCATCCTTACCATGCTAATGCTACTTTGTTTTATCTTCATCTCCACAAGCTCCATCCTTTTTGCAACCTGAGTTTTTCTTTTTGTCTTGCTTGTTTGTGTAAAATATAAAAATGATATATTTGTTAAAGTTCATAGCCATTAAACACAAATTTGTGTTTTCCTAACCCACCATGTTTTCACAGTACATTCACTTTGTCGCCGTTCATCATGTTCTTGGCTCTTGTTTCTGTGTTGTGGTCGTGCTTTTTCCAGATCAAAGGTCGAATGGTTTCATACTTCATGGGCCTTAGCAAGCGTCCGCTGACGGTTTTTGGAATTTGTTCCAGCATTATCACATCGCTCATTTTACTGACCATCTGCATTTCCACAATCCTGTACTGTAACGCAGTGAAAAAGTCCAGAATCAACCCCGAGAGTAACTATATCAAAGTGATCCGCAGAATGAAGTGAGACTCAGCCGGTACTTCGAAGCCCAGCTCCAAGCATTGGTTAGCTGGTTGTTGTCTGTGAAAGAGTACTGTAACAATTTGAAAATGCTTTTCTTTTTTTTTTACGTGTTTTTATATTTGGTATATTTATAACAAAAAACTGAAAAATATATTATTACAAAATATATATTTAAAAAAAAACTATGATCTCAATAGAGCATGACTTGACTAAGTGATTTTTAAAATAAATTTATTTTAAAGGTGTGCACCCCTGGTAAAGATGAAGTCTCAAAACAATATCACCTTTTACCACAGTTGTATAATTTCATACTGCAAATTTCACAAAAAATCAAATTTACAATTTAAGATAATTTAATCAGTTGAGAGAGAGAAAAAAATCATGTTAAAATCTTTAAATTTGTTTTGACAGAATTATTGAGGCCTCAACAGACTTTTTCTTTTCCTGGGTTGCATATATGGTGTGGCCTCGTTCTTTTGAGGACCCATATAACTGGGTCATCATTGGGTTTTTCCAAATGGATCATGATCCAAAACGTGCAAAATCAAAACAGAAACTGTATATTTTAGGGCTGTCACAGTCTTCCAAGTGTAACTGTGCTCAATTTAAATGTTGCGTTTTTGTAAAATTTTCAGTGGGAGATTATGCAGCTTCAAGAATAATTAAATTTTTCATTACGTTTGTTATACATCTTTACCAGGAGTGCCAACAAGTGCTCTGTGTCTAATTTCTGACATAAGCACCACATTTCTGGTCAAAAGAAATTGTTCTTGCAACTCCCAAACAGTCAGAGAAAATCCCCATTGCAGCGCACTGCCAGACGTATTCCCAACATCTAGTAACAATAGTTTTAGGTTTTGTGTCAGCAGTTGTATTTATTAGAGCAGAATGAAAATGAGAGCGAGTGGGAAACTGTTTGCTTGACTGGTAGACATGTTGCCTGGGCCTCCTCTGTCAGTGCTTTGCAGCATTCATCCTTCATGCTTGCCCTGTAAGAATGCTTTACCAAACCTTTGATTCAGGTTCAACTTGATTGTATTTGTGCTCTTTTACAGACTCCTCTCAAGGGGCCTATGGCAGCATTTTTAATGAAAAGTAGGGACAATCCTCTGAGAGCTTTAGGCATTGTCACTTTTATCATTCTCGTACTGGTAGGAGTGACTGTGATGATCTCCACGGTCATGTACATGCGCAACTCAAAGTCAAACAGAATCATGCCAGTCCGACGCATCATTAAGAAGCGACCCAGGGACCAGCAGACGTGGAAATTCAAGATTCCTGTCATCAAGCTGTCCAGCCCAGCAGAGAAGTTTCTGATCAGTGACCCAGAAAGCAACCCACCGCAGGAAACCAGCAGCCCCAGGCTGAAGCCTTCACCTCCTATTGCTCCTTGTCTGCCCCCTCCGCCTCCCTCTAGCTCTCGGGCTATTGAGCGGCCCCGGGCGGTCCCAACCATATCTGGTGCACTGGCCTACAAAGGTTCAAAGAAGGCAAAGCCTGGCCGCCGCAAAGAGGGAAACATCAGTTCTGCGTTGGTGTCTGAACTTAAAATGAAGCTGGAGCAGAAGATTAATGAGAATAACCAAGGGTATTATTAAACAGAACTGCAAATACATCTGGTTTAAGGGTCGCTCAGTCCATTTGTCAATGGCTCTGTGCTCTTATCTTACATGCAGCCATCATGATGATTGGTAGAAGGATCTAACTTTGGATTTTTTTTTTTCTTGTCATATGTTTAAGTCTTAACAGACATCAAAGAAGTAGGCTGCACTTCATTCTCCACTGTATTAGACTTAGAGAAGTGTGGAGAGTCAGTGGTGCAGTCGCAGATAATTCACCACACTGACATCTTGAGGAGGATTATGTGATCTTAACAGTAAGAAGCACTACTGTAAATTGTCCTGGGAGAGGATTACTAAGATTTAGTGTCTGTACATCAGTTGCATAACATCCCGAAAAGTGTAATGCTCACAAATGTGCAGTGTTTTCAGGACAAAAAAAAAAACGTTTTACCCCGTAAATTCCCATTACTGAAAGGTGTGTTTTCGCTCAGTGGAGCATGCAGCTATAACCACATGGCAACGTTTTACAATGAAGTGCTGAAGGACCTGTGTGTTGATATTTTTACTGTGTTACATCAGCCGCTTCAAAAGCCGAGAAGTTGCTCCTTTGTATGAAGACAATGTGCCACTGTAGTAACATGAGCCTGCCTAAGTAATTCTAGGAAAGAAAATGCTTTTATATAAATGAACATGCATCCGTTTTAAGTGTACAGCACTGTATTATTTTTAACTATATGACTACAAGAAATCTAACTCTATTAGTGGGGAATTGTTGATGAGAGCTAGTCATGCTTGAAATTTCCAAGCTGATGTCGCATTGCTGAGAGATTTTTATTTAAATAAATGTTTATCTGGAGCGTCTTTGTCAAACATGTAGAAGCTGTGCATGGATACTTTCCATCTCATTCTCAAATGCCTTTCAATGTAGGCAAAGGAAATATCATTGCTGTAACCATAACTTGTATCTGAGTAGTTCTTAACTTATACTTATTTCAAATAAGTTGAGATAAACTATATACAATAAATATGAATTTAACTTGCCTGGTCCGTTGAAAAAATTTATATTGTCTTTGTACTGTCTTGATTTTAAATAAATATTTGAACATATTTTGATCCATGTTGTGTTCTTGTGTAGAGGCTGGCTGACTGCTCTGTGATATTAAGTTATATTAATGTTCATAAAATGAAAGACTGTAAATGATTGAAACCTATTTAAAAAGCAGAATACTGAGCCTGAAGTTTTACTTTAAAGAGGTGTTATAATATCCCCAAAAATCTTAAATGAAAAAAGTGGACACTATCATTACCGCATCAAGTTTGATCACATGTGATTGAATCTTAAATGGACATTAGGTGCACCTGAGAGGAATCTGCCATTTTGTTAAGCCTCTGGCACCTCCAGGTGGATCTTCCCATCATCTACTTCTTCCCCTCTGGATCACCTTCTTGGCCAGCAGGGTATAAATCCTTTAATACCTTATGGTCACTATAGGTGTGATAAAAAAAAATAGTAATTCAATTTTAGGCTTTAGGGGTTCTTCATTCTTTTCTTCTATCAAGCAAGTGAAACAATAATTTAAGACCACATTCTGTAGGTGAATGGTCAAATCTGATGTGTGTGTGTGTGTGTGTGTGTGTGGGGGTGGGTGGGTGTGTGTGTGGGGGTGTGTGTGTGCGTTTGTTTGCAATACCTTGCGGGGACGATTTTCCTGACATATCCTACGTTGTGGGGACCAATTGCTCCTTGTGGGGATCGGAGCCTGATCCCCACAAGGGGAAACCCTGTTTATGGGTCAGGGGTCAGAGTTAGGGCTAAGGTATGAATTGAGTTTTGGTTAGGGTTAGGGTTAGGGTTAGGTATGTGATGGTTAGGGTTAGGAAAAGGGTAAAGGTAAGGTTTAGGCTTTAGAAATGAATGGAAGTCAATGGAAAGTCCCCACAAAGATAGCAAAACAAACGTGTGTGTGTGTGGGTGTGGGTGTGTGCGCGCGTGTGTGCGTGTGCATGTACCAGGTTTTTATATCCTTACAGGAACCTATAAGGATATAATGTGGGGTTATGGGGACCATTGCTGCTTGTGGGGAGATTTTCTTGGTCCCCATGAGGGAAATTGTTATTTTTGGGTAAGTGGTTAGGTCTGTGATGGGTAGATTTAGGGTAAAGGTTAAGGTAAGGGATATGATGGTTAGGATTATGGTAAGGGTTAGGCTGTAGAAATTAAGGGAAGTCAATGTGAAGTCCCCACAAGTGATGAAAACATGACTGTGTGTGTGCGTGTGTGTGTATTGTTCAGCTGAGATTTATTTATTTACTCTTTTTACTTAACATTCTATAATGTTTTTACAGATTTCAACCAGAGATGTATAATACAAAACACTCCCCAACATTTCCAGTAATATAGACTCTTTGTCACTGCAGACTCCTATTTTTATAACATTTAATTTTTGCTGGAGTCTCAGAATCCTAAAAGGGAAAATGAAAGAATTAAAACCTTCATACACCAGCCCTCTTGCTTGCTCACTCTCATCATCCCCTGGATTCTTAGATTATTTTGTTTATTTTATCTGTCAACTATACATTTCAATTGTTCTTTTTCCGGCTTGGAATGATGAACAACCCACCTTCAAGACATAAATTCATAAGTATTTCAAAATGTTTCTAGATGCTCCTTATTTTAGATTAAAAGCCAGATATTTTGTCTTAATTAAATTCGGTGCACTCAAGAGATGCTGTTAAATAGAAATATCATATCTTCCTGACTGGGATTCGGATGGAAATTCATTTAATCTGCTTACTGGCGTATGTATAAATTCATGAAAATACTGCTTACATAACAAATCCTCTGAGTGATTGTGCTGAACAATCCAAGTATGTCTCAGCATTTGTTTTTTCTTTAATCCAGATCAAAAATCCTGCATACCATTTATAAGACTTCACATTTAGAGATCTGCAAAATGAAACAATAAAAGATACGATTTTTATTCATAACAAAATGCAACACACTGTGCCCATAAAATGACACAGTCGATATAATAAAATTTATCCAAAAACCTGTGACAAAGGAATAACAAAGTATTCATTATGACTTACAGTGCAGTATGAAAAACAGGAAAGAGTACTCAAAATACTTCATTTTGTACATGTATATATAAATACAGGACATACAGGGTATCAGCAAAGGAAGAAAGGCATGTTTAATCTCTGGGCAACAGTTTGGGATTTTCTTTTACATTTGATATAGGAACTTTTAAGTTTTCTAAACTTTTCAAAATTTATGTAATCATTAAACAAAGTAATTACATTTAAAATTATTTTGAGCTGAATGTTAAAACAATTTAGGCCTGATACAAAGACTAAAGCTGTAAGAAGGCACAGACTGGAGCTAAAGGTAAATTTTTTTCTTAACGGGAAACTTAGTTCCTCCACATTGATTCTAGTATAGATGAGCAGCACTTCCCCCTCTGCACCTGTCTTCAGATTTCCGCCTCTTTGTTGGTTTTTCCTCTGGGTCCCTATACAGAGCTTCATCGCTGGCTGCCTGCAGGCTGTCAAAGGTGTTCTGCCTCTCTGATCCCTCTGCATCCTCAGCATGCCTCCTCCTCTTCTTCCACAGATCCACACAGCGGTCCACGCAGCTGAACCTGGCCTCCGTGGTGCATGCGTACATGCCTGCCGGCACTGCCAGCACCATGGCACACACAATGACAATGATGTGGATGAGTCTCTCCCTCTGCTCCAGCTGACTAATGTCGCTACCTGTCACGAAGACGATGCACTGGCCCTCTCTGGGGGGATGGTTTTTCAGGGTGACGCACACCTCATATTTGGTGACAGGAAGCAGGTCGCTGACCGAGTAACTATTTATGCCAGGGCCAATGAAGATCATCTCTTTCTTGGGTGAATCGTATTTACCAAAGTGGACAGTGAACCAGGTTTCTGCTGGATTGTCCATCACGGCATGCCACTCCAAGGTGATACCATAGACAGTCTGCTTGGCGATGCGGATGTCAATGTGGGGACTGTCATTAGATGACAGCATGGGTACAGGTGGAGGAAGAGGAGCTGAAGAAATGGGGGAATCAATGTTGAGTGAGATACCGACAGAGGAGTTGCCAATGAAGTTGTTCGCCATGCAAGTGTAGAGTCCGCGGTCCGCCAGGTGCACGGACGGGATCACCAGCTGGGATGTGATGGTCTCCTCATCTATCTGAGTCTGGGTAGCTACAAGGATACAAGAAAAAGACATCAATCTACTACACTAGAATTAACAAAAATCAACATATTCCCTTTGAAATCAAAGAGCTGTTTCACACCCCAGCTCTTTGATTTCAATTAAATGAACCTCCGTTGTATTTTGATTTTTTTTTTACAATTCTAATCTGCTTTCTTTAGGATATAACACCAAAGGATATAAAACCAAACGTACATAACATAAGATGAGTTCACATTTCTTTTAATTTTGTAATAATTGAAACTTAAGACTTACAAGCAAATCCTCTGATGATCTTGAGAGGATACATCCACTGAATGTTTGAAAGTGGCCTGGCTTTGACTTGGCACGTCAGCGTTGCATTTGCTCCCAGGGACAAACTAACGTTAGACTCTGCCGCCGAGGCCAGCGGCTTCATGCAGGTTTTCAGCTGGACCTCATGGAAATATTTGTCCACTTTGGTGCGTGGGCCAGAGCACTTCAAGTAAGAGTTCATCAGGATGACAGGAGGGCTCACCTTACGGATGAATTCAACAAAACCTTTAAGGCGGCAGTCACACGACCAGGGGTTGTCATGTAGCGCTAAGACCACGTTGGAGACCAGACCTTCTTTCCCCCATGCTTTCTCTGCTATTTGGTAAAGAGGCCAATTTGTGAACACTTCCTTTGATGTGATGCTAAGCTGATTGAAGGATAAATCTAAGTAGGTCAGTGCAGGCAAGTATCTCAAAGCGTGCTCCGGCAACACATCTAACTGATTGTTCTTCAGGTCCAAAATTTTGAGCCTTGGTGTGCTCTGAAATGCAGTCCAAGGTACCGAAGTCAGCTTGTTGCCTTGTAGCCTTAGCTCGGTCAGGTTGGAGAGGCCCTCCAGGCTCTTGATGGTCATCAGTGTGATCTCATTGAAATTTAGCCAGAGGAACTCTAAGGCATGAACTTGAGAGAAGGAACCTTGGGGTAACTCAGTCAGGTGGCAGTTTTCAATCCGAATTTTAGTAAAATCATCAGGGATGTTCTCTGGGATGTGCACCATGGGGGTTTCCATGCACAGCAAAGACCTAGAATAATACATGGGAAAGTGTTTACAAGACCATCTATTTCTGAAGTTCATAAAGTAGATGCAGTGTTTTCTCAAATTAGTCAACATTTTCAGTTTTTGAGATCTTTTTCTTCCATAGAATATTTTAAGAGACATGTAACATCCTCAAAACTAGCCCATAGCTTTGATACATCAGATACTAGATGTTTCTATAGTCTAAGTGATTGCCTACCTTCCCAAGTTATCATTACTGCAGGAGCAACCCAGCAGACATGCAGAGAATCCAGGGGTGATGATGTCAAATACAAAGAACATCCCAAACATGGCACAAAATACTTCCATGTTGCTGGATGAGCATGTGAAGCAGGCCGGTCGGAGCAGAACATGCCTATCGGCTACGTGGAAGAAAGCCTATTACCTTAATCTCCCTTGACGCAATGCTTAAGACACCAAGTGACATGTGAGACGAACGAAATGAGTATTTATAGCAGTGGTCCACTTCGTCTCAAAAACATTGTCAGATCTGTTGAAGTAATTTTAAACATCTCCTTCACTCCTTCAATTGTATTTTGATCATATTGGGATTTTTCTTTCAGGTGTGTCCTCAAAATGCTTCTCTTCGGTCTAATTTAATTTATTTGAACCCAACCAAAGCAGCAGCTCTAAATAGGAGGCCCATCTGTACTCAGTGGGCCGGAGCCTGTCAGGCTTAACGGCGCTGAGAGGGAGGGCCGCGGTGAGACAGAGACAGATGTCTGGAAAGGACTGTAATCTGACCTCAATAATCTGAACACTGGCCGCCTTTCAGGTTGCTCGAGTCATCATTTGAAAGAAGAGGTAAAGGTAGACAAATAATAGCAAAGTAGATTCCATGTTTTATATTTCTCTGTCAACTTTTGAGCAACTTAAATTAAGTAGGTTATTCTCTTGACAAGTAACAAATATAGTGCCTTAGCCTTTAGGTACTATGACATTTACAAATTCAATTTTTGGACTTCAAGTGATGCTATAATATGGCATTAGCATTTTATTTTTTTAGCTGGCGTGACTCCTAATAATGTTTTTCGGTTTTGTCACTCTGGCTGTTCTGTAAGGTTAAACTTATATGTAAAAATCACAATAAATATTCTACATCAATTTTGAAAGTGAAATTTAACGTTTGATCCATTGGTATGATTGGATTAATAGTTATAATGCTGTGAGTTAACGTCAATATATGGAGAGATATCAAGAAAAAAGCTTATAAGCACAATTGAATATAAAAAAATATTTATTTTCAGTTGTTATATGCATATCATTGAGATTACAAATGTTTACATATTATAAAATGCACTGTTGTTTAAGTTTCTGAGCCAACAACCAATCTGGCACATTATGCTGTATGCATACACATTATGCTGTATGCTGACATGCAAAACAGGCTAAACAAACGGTTGGTGCTCTAAACTTTTCCTTTTATATTTCAGACTTAACACAAAGCAGAAGTTACTCTTAGGGTGAAAAAAATATAACTGACTGGGTTTATAAGAGTTGAGGACATCAAGAGAATTTTCTTGGAAAAAACATCACTTTAAATAGTGCATCACAAATAAAAAAGTTTTTTTTTAAATAAATACAGAATATTAAAGCCAGTCTTTGTTTTTACTTTCCTTTTCCCTTTTCAGTCAAAGAAATTACTGATTTAGTTCCTGTCAAGGCTGTAAATTAATCTCTTTTGACCATTAATGACAGAGACCACTCCACCAAAAAAATGTCCATTTTGAGTCTTTGACCAGTCCAGTCCTTTTTTCGATAAACATTCCCCGAAAACAAAGTGCATCTTCTTGACACTGTCTGCTCCGTTTTAACAGAAGTATTCATTAGGCGGCCCCTCAGTCCTCGCTATAGCTTCTGAATCAACACTTGACCTCGCTGACAGGAGCCTGTTGGATTCGTCAGGGTTTAGCCTGGTCAGATATTCCCCCTCCATCCCTTTAGCCTTGCCTCCAGGACCAAGAGTCTCAAATGTTACGTAGGAGTCTTGTATGTCTTTTGTCTGCCGCCCCAGCATTTTTTGGCAACGCTTTTTTATTGCCCCACAGCACACAATCAGAGTCAGGGGGACTGCAATCACACATGCAACAGTTATCACCACCACATTAATGAGTTTCTGTGTGCCACTGGCACTGGCAGCCTCATCCGTTGAGAAGATTACACACTGTTCCTTTTTCGGAATCAAACCTTTGACGCAAACGCATGCTATGTACTTTGTCTTTGGTACAAGGCCTTCAATGGTGATACGGTTCTTTCCGGCACCCACATTAATACGACGCATGTCTCTCTCACCAAAAACGGCATATAGGACACTGAATTTGGTGGTATTTATGGCTGTGGGGGCACGCCAGTTCAAAGAGACGGTGTGATCCGTGTCCCCAATCACTTTCACCGATCGCACTACCCTCTTTTCGGGAACTTGCTGTAGGGACGAGGCATTTGCCACCAAGTTGCCTAAACCTTGACTCACCTCCCCTGACTTTAGAGGGTAAGAATCTTTGGACTGTCCTTGAGAGTTTCCATCAGAAACACTGTAGCTCTCAATTTCATATCTCCCAGTCACTCCTTTGCCATTAAGAGGTTCAATGATGGGTTGAGCTGCAGTACTGGTGGGTGGTGGAACATATCTCGCAATGAGTTTTTCCTGGTAAGCTGCTCTTCCCATGCTCCCAGGTTTCTTTCTGCTGCCTCTCTTAGAAACGCCACCAACTGCTTCCTCCGACCGAATGGAATCAGTGATCACTAAGGAGATGATGGCATCCGCAGTGCCCACAAAGTTGGTGGCTTTGCACACATACTTCCCAGAATCCCTATAGGAGACTGCGGGGACGCTCAGAATTGACCAAATGATGCCTTCCTTTGAAATCTCTTGCTGAACTGAAAAATCCAACAAATACACAAATAGAGTTAATTATGACACACAAGGGAAGAATTTTAATCTCTCTGATATTAAGTGTTGGACAAAAGTAACTGCTCTGAACTCACCTGTGCCATTCATTTTCTTGCCATCAGCACGGCTCCAGGACAGGTCCGGAATGGGGACGCCAACAGTGCCACACCGCAGTAGGACATTGTTGCCCAGTGAGCTCCGAACACGAGCCACAGCTGTGTGCACCCTGGGGGCCTGGCACCTCTGAAGCTCTGCTTCAGTAAAGAAAACCCCAGATAGGCTCTCAGGATCAGCGCACCTCAGCCGAGTGTCAATAAGTGCCACGGATGATGAGGGGGACTTCTGAAACTGGATCAGGTCGTAGAGTCGGCAATCACACAGCCATGGGTTATCATGAAGACCTGCAGAACCAGCAATGAGCAAATGCTATAAGCTTTGACAACATCAAGTTCAGAATTAGTCAAACAGCCTGACACTACAGAGAAGAACTATAGACTAATCCCTAACTCAAAGAGGGCAGCTCTAAAAAGAAAACTTTCCAGTATCCTAAACGGTCAGAGCTTGATCCTCACCCAGAATTAGCTTAGATGACTCCGAGTCTTGGGGAGGCTTCACGCTCAGCCACATTGTGAGAGCTTCTGCTGGAAGGGTTGTGAGGCTGTTGCTGGATAAATCCAGATAAGTGACGTTTTTAATGTAAATGGTGGCCGAGGCCGGGATAGAGGAGATCTTGTTGTTGTGTAAGTCGAGGAGCCTCAGGATGGGCATGTCACTCAAAGCTTCCCAGGGAAAGGAAGTGAGAGAGTTTCCGTCCAGCCTGAGCTCATCCAGATTGTAGAGGCCTCGAAAACTGTCTGCATTAAGCGAGTTCAGGGAATTGAAAGACATCCAGAGAAACTCCAGGCTGTTGAGGTAGTGAAAGTTATTGCTGGCGATGCGTGTGATTGCCGTCTTCTCTATGCGTAGCTTTGATGTGTCGGATGGGAAGTTTGGAGGAATCACAGTAATCTCTGGGTCATTGCAAAGCACACTCCTGTAAAATAAAAAAAAGTAGAATTGTGATTACTTTAAGCCTGAAAATAAATCCAAAAATAATTATGAAATTTGAACTTGGGAAACTTATAGGTAAATATTTGCAGAAAAACTAGATATCTATAAGCTTCTGTTTAAAAAAAAAACAAAAAACAATTATTCTGAGGGAAAAGGTGGTAACCTATTGTTCAGTTATAAGCAAAGAAGATTAAAGAACAGCGCAGGGCAATCGCTTATTACAGAGTGACTGAATTGTAGAAAGCAGCAGGAAAAGCAGTTGGCATGCAATACAAATGTAACAGCTCCCAATGCAAACTAAATTAAAATAACTTACCTTGCCTTTGATCCGTCACTTAACTTGTGAAAGAAGCAGCTGCATTGTGCAGGACATGATGTGCTTAAAACAGGGGAAAAAACTAAAGCCAAGCAAAAAGCAGCAACAAAGTGCCGGCTCATGTTTCCCCCCTATCTGCAAGCAACTAAAGCTCTACGAGACTAAACTACGATTAATTAAAGAGCAGCAATTAAGGTCTAACGGAACGTCGGGTACATGGTGGTGGTTCGAGGCTCACGGCTCCAACTGCTCCGCCTGCTCTGAATCCACAGATAAAAAAGGGATAGGCAGGGATTAGAAGAGGACTTGGGTTATTTTCATTCACACGATTAGGCTATTCTTTCCCTGAAGCTGATAGGCTGCATGCTTTTCACTTTCAGAACTGCTTTCCAGACTGTTTATTGGCTGCTAGAAGAAAAAAAACAAAAAAAAAAAAAAACGGGACATTGAATGTGCCTTCACAAGACTCAAACAGAAATGAAAATAACCAGATTTAGCACTTTTGAGTATTTTGTGCAATACATTTGTGTGGGAAACTTTAACAGCGATGTCAGTATTAGTATTTTTGAGTTCTTACTTGTAATTATTATTGTTTTCACATAAAAGTAAAAGGATACAAAGTCAAAATTACACTGGTTCCCCACTAGATGGCAGTTGAGAGTAAAAAGAGGTACAATGTGTTTTGTTTTGTTTTATTCTGTCTTGTTTACATATCAGTACTCAGATCTCATGAAGAAACCATGTTGTTGAAGTGCATCCTTGTCGATTTATCCATGCTTTTTGACTACAGTAAGTTCCCATAAGAAGGCAAAATGTACTTTATACAAACAGTTAGTTTAAAGTGAGTTTTAAACTTTGCATTGCTCACATTCATCATATGCTTAAATTAAAATGTGTAAATTCAAATTCAAATCATCAAGAGCACATAATAGTATATTCATGCTTATGATGAATGTGTGTATTCTTCCTTGCTGGGCGGGAATAAATGTGTATTTTGTATCCAGCCTGTAAAGTGTGTCTGCTTGTGACACACTTTCTGAATGAGTCACAGTCCCTGAGGGGTTTTTGCAGGTCCAGGAGTTTATTGACATGGGGGCTCCGACGGGATTTTAAATCCTTTAATCCAGTCATCTCTCCGTCTCTTTATCATTTTGTCTTTGTTCTGTTTCTTTATACAGAGGCTCTCCTACATAAGAAAAACATACATTTCTGCACCTGTCTCCATCGTAGCACCTCATCATTCCGAAAATGACAAATTCCATGCAATTTTCATCCTCCCACTTTGTCCTTCCCTTTGTTCTAGATTCTAGTCAAAAACTTGCTTATGAAACGGATCAACTTAAAGCATCGCATTATTGGGTAATTCAAAGAAAATGACACATCGTTTTTAAATTTTTAAAAAATGAATATTTGAAAAGCTTCCTGGGCATTTATATTCCATCCTAGTTCTTCAATGTGTTGTTCACTTATGATCTCTAACAAATTTCCGAGGCCCTCACAGAACAGTTTTAAATGTGCCGAGATTAAAATGCACACAGGTGGACTCTGGGTGGTAATTAGGTCACTTCTGAAAGCACTGAATTTTATTTACAGTTATCAGAGTAAATGGGGGGAACACAAAGCAATTCCAAGTTTTTTTTAGATTTGCATACACTAAAAATATACAGATTGCCTCCTCTTCACAGTTATACCTTACTTTGTGTTGACCTGTCACATTAAATCAGATTGGAGTTTGTGGTTGTCATGTGGTAAATAGTGACGTTTAAAGAACGTGAATAGTTTTGCAATGCACTGTAAAACAAAACTACTTTCATTTTAGCGATTTACCTCTGTTGCAACAGTTGAACCTTTGTTTCATTGCAAAGCTAAAAGATTATCTTGCAGTTATTAACTATTTGCCAAGAGACTAATGTTCAAATGTGACAAAAGTGCAAATACACCACTGGTAGGTATTTGGGTCAGGCAGGGCAATAAGTTTAGCTCATATAGTTTATTTTTTTTGTAGAAATATTTAAACTAAATAATGTTTCTTTGTGGATTTTTTTATTTATTTATTTTTTTTGCAACTCACAGACATTTCCATTTTGGACTACATTCTTTCAAATATCAAAATGGTTAAGAAATTCATTGCCCTCTGATTTTATTCAACTTTTCATCAAAAGGTTTTAACTTGGCTCATTTTACAGAAGTCCACTACAATCATTCTCTGTAAGGCTGGCTCAGACCAGCTCCGCTTTCATCACCCTTAGCTGTAGTAGCTTAAAAGATTGTGTTATTGAATCTTGCGTGTTGTGAAATTTGTCACAGAGTTGCTTTATGTTCCAGCATGACCTCACACTACAGCTTTAGGTATCGAGCCTCTTGTTTGGGTTAGCGATAGCGCGGAGATAACTTTCTGCATCGAATGCTCCACGTGAAATCTCAGCTTGTTTCTGCCGTCGGAACGGCAGATGCAGACAAGCTCTCCTCTGTCTGGGACCCGGAGTTGTACACAATATGGGAGGATTCAGAAAAATTGGATTTTATAAGCCCATTGGGACACATTGTTGCTGCATGGTTAATGAGTTTGTGGTAATCTGGGCACAGATTAGTGGAGCCATCAGACTCAGTCCAAATGTTGCATTTTAAAAGGTTGAGGTTGCTTTGGGTGAGTGTCACAATTTTCTGCTGTCCTGATTTTTTAGGGGCTATTTTGGTCAACAGATAAGCATTTAAATAAATGAGTTCCTGATGTTTTCAGTGACCTTTCACATTAAATGCAGCATGTGAAGTAAACAGGATCCATATTAGTAAAAGGTCAACATGTGAAGTGTTCTGCTTTTTACAACCCTGAAAGTTGCATCAGGTGGTAGCCACAAACATTCAAACATTAAAAAAGCTATTCAGATTTTTTAAATAATAAACTAACACAAATTAGCATTTGAGGCGAATTCAAGTCAAAAAGTTGATCATGTATTCCCTTACAAAGTTCTGGAGGAGAACCAGTTACAGGCTGCAAAACAATTAAGACTGAGTATAGGGTTACGCTTTAGCAAAACCAGACTGATTTACTATTGGACTTTGATTTAACCATGTAGAACATAACTGCCTAGTCAAAGTACAGATCCAAATCCAGAATGTCTGTGTCAAGATTAAAACACTGATTTTCACAATAAATTGAGTTAGGTGTTTTGCTAAGAAGAATGAGCAAAGCATCTTCTCTAAAGCTTGTAGAGACAGATCTCAAAAGAGTTGCAGATGTAATTATAGTGAAAGATGAGCACTAACATGTAAAGCTGGTATAATTATGTGCACACATTTCGGATTTTGAGTTTGAAAGATTTTAAAACCATCTTGTTTTTCTTCTCATTCAAAACAATGGACAACTTTGTTTTTGATACAACATAAAAAATAAGAAACGTTTCACATTCGTGAATACTTTTGCAAGGCATATTACACTTTTCCTACACATTGCCAACATTACAACTTGCAATTAAATAAATATGTCAGAGTATCTAAAAAAATATAGGGTACAAGCTTCTGTCAAATTTTAATTAATCGAGTTTGATGGATTAAAGTGCCACGCCCAAATCAAAATCGATGTTATCGCACACAAACATCTGTTTATTTACGTCATTAAATGCTTATCGCACACAAACACCTGTTAAATCTGCGTCATCAAATGCTTATCGTATAAAATGACCGTTAAATCTGCGTCATCAAATGCTTATCGTATAAAAACATATGTTTTGATTTAAATTAAGTTCTTATCAATAATAAAACAGGCATCATTCTGGAACCTTCTCATTCTGGAACATTCTCTGTTGCATCACAATAAATTAATTTCTTATCAATGTAAAGCAGGCAGCATTCTGGAACATTCTCTCTCTTGCATCATATATGTTCTTATCAATAATAAAACAGGCAGCATTCTGGAACATTCTCATTCTGGAACATTCTCTCTTGCATCACAATAAATTAAGTTCTTATCAATGTAAAGCAGGCAGCATTCTGGAACATTCTCTCTCTTGCATCATATATGTTCTTATCAATAATAAAACAGGAAGCATTCTGGAACATTCTCATTCTGGAACATTCTCTCTTGCATCACAATAAATCAAGTTGATATCAATGTAAAGCAGGCAGCATTCTGGAACCTTCTCTTTTATATCAAATGGTTAATAAGGGGTCAGGCCCTCTTTGTGACTTTTGACCCAGTTATACCAATGCAGCTCCTCCTCACACAGATAGACTCCACCCCCAACTGCTTTTATCTTCCTGCTCCTTGCAGATTCCCCAGCCCACTTTTATGAATCAGCCAATAGAGATAAAGGGGTGGGATTTCTGTTTTTCTGCTTTAAATCATTTTTCGGAGGCCCTGTCATTCTACTTGTTGCATTTGTTAGAGTAAGATCCACTTTGCTCTCACAGAAAAACAAACAAACAAAATGGTTCGCATTAAAAGAGAAAAGCCTCCAAAGAGAAGACATCAGGAAACCAATCGACTACCATGTGGCTCATCTGCAGATGGACAAACCATCAGGAGACCCTGCTTCATCACTGATGCTTCATCCTCTACACTCCTGGATAGAAATCTGATCCTACCTCCATCAGCATTCGAATCCTCAATTCAGCACGAGATTCCCACCTTCCAGGACTCCAAGCATCCTCCTACGCCTGATTCCTCTGGATCACCCCCTGCGTCTTCTGAAACTCCTTCATCCGGCGTGGGGGAAAAACGACACCGCACAGTGTTACCCAGTGGGACATCGCTCCTTTGTGAGACACCAGTCTCTGTTTATGAGAACCCAGACCGCACATTGGGTGCGCCACGCAAGGCTACCTTTTTTCTGTGCCGAGTGCAGAATCCATCATGTCATGTCCTGCAACAGGAGTGGTCATTGAAACCTTATGGAATGTCTGGAAAATGGGGATACCTTTTTCGTTATGAAACAGGAGAACTCTCTGTGTATCAGCTCGAGGAAGAAAAAGAACAACTAACAGCCTCATCAGTGACATGCAATCTGACCTACAACGACTGGGCAGTGTTAAGGTTGGCAGTTCCTCGCAAGAGAAAATCAACCCCACAACCAGAGGATGATAAAGAAAGGCAAGAAGAAGAAGGAGGAGAAGAAGGTGAGGAAGGAGAAATTAAAGTTTCCCCTCCACCTTTCAAGCAAGCTAAACTGCATCCCTTTCCCTCTGATCCTGAACTTGCTAAAGGTAAGATTATCTTTAGCGCTGTCTGGGAAAGCAAAACTACTCCATCTGGGCGCTGGTTTTTACGCGCCAGCATCCGTGAGATGAACTCGGACACTACCTGTGACCTGTTTGTGCTGGAAACTTTCAATTCAGACACAGGAATATTCAGGACCATGCTGGCTGTCCCGTTTCAGGTATGGTCAGATAAAATCTGGCAAGTTGGAGATCTGATCTCCAACTTGTTTCGAAGCTCCCGCACTTGGATGGATATTTTAACTGTCAAGAAAAGATTGAGATTTTTAGCTCCGCCTCCAGAGCCAACCTCCTCTGAGGACCCGCCCCCTCACCACTCTATATAATGAGAGGATTTCAGAGGGGGAGGCCTGCCACAGACCGTCTTCTGCTCATCAGGGGAGCTGGACTTCAGATCTTCATTACCATGAAAGAAAGAAAAAAAAAAAAAGGCAACCAGCGGACTTTGGATGCATACTGGGACCCTATCAAAAAGGTCTCACAAGGAGTCTTCAACATGGAACCCTATCACCCACCCTCTCCAGTCTTCTACTCATCCTCTTCCTCATCCTCATCTCCGGCTATTTCTCCATCCCAGTTTTTAGAAGAGCAAACTCAAACTGAAAACTGGATGGTAGGTGGAACTCTTGAGACCATCCCTGAGGAGCCAGAGGAACAGCAAGAGTACAATTCTCAATCTTCAAAAAGTATTGACCCTACTCCACCCACTCCTCCTCCATCTCCCCCTCCTCCTACATCTCCGGAGCAAGGTAATGTTCAAGATGGTGAAGCAAGAACTGATGGATGGATTGCTACTAAGTTGATTGGAACTGTGAGAACCGCTGTGCTTCATCTATTACACCTCACTGCTGCAAAGCTCCTACAAGAAAAGTGCCATGGATGCCGAACCGGACACCCTAGCCAGAGACAGCATGAATGTCTGGAGCCTGTTCAGGAGCGATTCTACCAGGACAACTACCACAACATTATCCCTCTACTATTTGTACCTCAGTTCATTCCAGCAATTCAACTTTTTCTGACCAAACACAAAATTCAAGCAAGTGACCTGACAGTCAAGATAGTTGCAGAGACAATTTTACACGAACTAATGTGTGATGATCACTTTCATGCTGCAATTTCTGACATGTATGAGAACATGAGCTCTGATCTGCTCAAACAGCTGTGGTGGGTTTCAGAATGCTTCAGTCCAGTGAAGAAGAAGAAGTGATCCGCAATGTTTGTCTTTTTCATTTTTATAAAAGTGTGACAAGTTTAGCTAATATATATTTTTTACAAAAACTATCACAATTTTTTTGAAACTATTCTGCTTGCAATGTTTTTTTTATTGGAGTGAAATCTTTAAAATAAAAAATAATAAAAAAAAGATATAAATAAAGACAAAAAATCTGAAATTCTTAAATTCTCTGTGTTGTTTTTTGATTCTCTCATTACTCAACAAGTGCTCAGAAGAGTGTCAAGGGAATGGCTGAAGAGTTGCTAATGAAAAAGGTCTATTTTGACCCATCTAATCCCGGTAGCTTTGGAGGTGTTCAAAGATTGAAACAGAATCTTGAAAATGAAACTGGGGAAAAAGTAAATGTTGACAAAATAAAAGACTTTCTTTCAGAGCAAGATGCATACACCTTACACAAACCTGCCAGGCTGCATTTTCAGAGAAACCGTGTGTTTGCATCTGCACCTTTAAAACAATTTCAAGCAGACCTTTGTGACATGCAATCCCTGGCTGAGTATAATGATGGGTACAATTATCTGCTGACTGTCATTGATATATTTTCAAAAAAAGCTTATGCTCGAGTTTTAAAAAGAAAAACAGCTGGAGAAGTGGTGAAAGCTTTTGAGTCTGTATTTAGAGAGAGCCAAATACCAAAGAAGATTCAGACAGATCTGGGGCGAGAATTTTTTAACAAGAGCTTCAAAGCCTTAATGAAAAAACATGGAGTTGTTCACTTTGCTACAGCCAGTGACCTCAAGGCCTCCATTGTGGAAAGATTCAATCGTACCCTCAAGAGTAGAATGTGGAGATATTTTACCGCAAATAATACACGCAGATATGTTGATGTTTTACAAGATCTGGTTACGAGTTACAATCACAGCTTTCATTCCAGCATAAAAATGAAACCTGTGGAGGTCACTGCAGAGAATTCCCTTCAAGTCCTGCGAAATCTCTATGGTACTAAACCCCAAAGAAAAAACAACAAAAACAAAAAAAAAAAAACACAAGCCAAGTTCAAACCTGGAGATTTAGTCAGACTTTCAAAAGTCAGAGGGGTTTTTCAGAAAGGTTATGAACAGACCTTTACGGATGAGGTGTTTAAAGTCACAGATGTTATCCCACGCATTCCTACTGTTTATAAAATTCAAGATTATGATGGAGAAGCTATAGAAGGATCTTTCTACCAGGAGGAGTTACAGAAAGTAAAGATGGGTCAAGAGAGAGTTTATCACGTTGATAAGATCTTGAAGCACAGGACTGTGAGGGGAGAAAAGCAAGTGTTTGTCAAATGGAAAAACTGGCCTTCAAAATTTAATAGCTGGGTCCGACTCAGCGACCTCTCAGATGTGTAAAGAAGGCCTACAGTGTACAACAACATGTCAGCAGGAGGAGAAGACAGAGAACAAGAAGGTTTCTATGTGACCCTGCCTTCTAATGCTTGCAAACAGCTCTTTAAAGACAATACAAGCTCAAACTTTAAAACAGAGTTGGCCAAAGCTATTGATTTAAAAGGTCATTGGGTTGTAGGTCTGTGTGAAGTTATAATACCACATACCTGGTACAACCTGCCTACTCACTCGGCCTACTTTGAGCTCCGTAGAGTCTTAATTCAACCATCAGACAAGACTGAAGGCCAGGATGGAATTGACATCTACAGCCAGAAATTTGGTGCTGGAGGCTATTATGACAGACCACAAGACATACTGGAACATTTTGTGCCTGCACTGAAAAAGTACAGCAATACTTTAGATGTGTCTTACAATAATGTGACAAAGCGCTTCGAATTTAAAGGAAATGGACAATTTCAAATCAAAGTGGGGGCTCCACTCGCCTACATTCTCGGCCTGAAAGTGAACGAATGGTTTACAGTGTCCAACAGGAGCGCAACATACCCCTCAGGGGCCGGCATGCTCGCAAATTTGTTTATATACTCTGACATTGTGCACCACCAAATAGTTGGAGACAGCTTCTCGCCGCTGCTGGGTGTTGTGACAGTGAGAGGGAAATTCGGTGATATAATTAGCATAAGATACAACACTACGCATTATATACCCGTGTCAAAAAGTTACATCAAAACAATTTCCATTCAGATCAAAACAGATCGAAATAGATTTGTGGATTTTGTTTATGGGAAATCGATAATAAAACTGCATTTTAAACCTGTGTCACCCCCACGATCCATTTAGCAAGATTCAAATGGCATTTTTTCCGCAGTCACACATGGTCAATGACCCAAACAGATTTGTTCACTATTATGTCAGTCAAACTGGAGGCGACCTTTCGTTTTTCCAGGGCGCGCCTGTCATGTATGGCAGGGGCCTTGGATCGTTGTTTTCCAGGCTTTTCCGATTTGTGTCCCCACTTGTTAGAAAAGGGTTTTCTATAGCTAAACCCCACCTGAAAACTGCAGCTTCAAACATCGCATCTGATGTCATAAGTAAAGCTGTTAGTAAAATGACCCGTTCTGCACAGAACACAGCTGAGCAAGAAGGCTCAGGAATAATGATGCTCTCTAAACGGGGGAAAACCAGGCCCCCAGGTAAACGTGTCTGGGTGGCTAAAAAACAAGCTGCAAAGAAGAAAAAGAAATCAGATGCCGCGAGAAGGCAACGAGGAAAGAAGCGCTCCGGAGGAACTTCTGACATATTTTCATAATGTCTCTCCTACACAACAAATCTGCAGAATGCACACTGACTGAACTGGATTTATTTTCAGCTCCAATGACTCAGCTCTCCATCGAAGATAAGATCTACACAGAAATCCACCCTCTGTCTGCCATCAGTGACTCCTCACCCATTGAATTTTACATCAGCAGTGAAGGTGACTCATACGTGGATCTTAATGACAGTTTATTGTATCTCAGAGTTAAGATTACTAATGCAGATGGCTCCAACATTGCTAATGATGCTGCCGTGGGACTTATTAACTACCCACTTAACACAATTTTTGGTCAAGTTGATGTTATACTTGGTGATCGTCTGATATCTCAATCCAGTGCAACACATCCGTACCGGGCAATCATTGAGACACTCCTGAACTATTCCGAGGACTCATTGAAATCCCAATTTAGTACGGGACTGTTTTATAAGGATACAGCTGGCGAGATGGATTCCATTGTCACCGATGATGGGCCTAACCTGGGTCTTAATCAGAGAGCAAACTTTACAGGAGAGTCCACCCCATGTTCCCTGCTTGGAGTGTTGCATTTTGACCTGGCATTTTCTGAAAAGCTAATCATAAACGCGGTGGATCTGAAAATTAAGCTTACACGCGCAGACGATGCATTTTGTCTCATGTGTGCCAGAGACTCAACTTTCAAGCTCAAGATTTTATCTGCGTCTCTGTTTATCAAGAAAGTGACTGTGTCCCCAGCTGTGCGGATCGGACACGCCTCAGCGTTGCTCAGAGGAAATGCTTTGTACAACCTCTCCCGAGTTAATGTCAAGACTTTTTCAATTCCAGAGCGATCTAGAATTTGCACACAAGAAAATCTGTTCCTGGGTTTGATTCCAAAATATGTGGTACTTGGAATGGTGGATCATGCGGCCTTCACTGGTGCTCGAGAATTAAACCCCTTCAACTTTAAACACTATGACCTCGAATTTCTGGCTCTGTGTAAAAACGGAAGGCAGATTCCAGCCAAAGCCTTACAGCCAAACTTTGAGCAAGGTGATACTGTGAGGGAATACTATAATCTGGTAACAGCAACAGGAAGACATCTTAAGGACTTACCCCTGAGTATATCCCGTACAGAGTTTTGCCGAGGTTATTCACTCTTTGCATTTAATTTAAATCCTGCAGGAGACACGGATGCTCTGTCTCCACAGTCAAGCGGCTCCCTGAGACTGGAACTAAGATTTCGGAGACCTCTTCCAACCACAGTCACCTTGATCATCTATGCATGTTACGACTCGATCCTAGAAGTGGACTCGAAGCGGAGAATTTTGGTAGATTATTATTGAGTCTAATTTTTTTTTTTCTCTCTCAAAAAAAATACAATAATAATGAACAACCAGGAAATTGAAATGTTACTGGATCACCTGCTGGGGAATGCATTTGGTGGGGTTTTTCCTTGTGACTATCTCTCATATTTACCTGTCACCTTTCCAAGACCAAAATTCCTGATTGTCAATACGGATCCATCAAATCTTCCTGGACAACACTGGTTAGCCATTGCACTGCAAAAACATGACAGAGCAGTTTTCTTTGACCCCTATGGTTTTAGCCCTGAATTTTTATATTACCCAGAAAGTATCTTGGATTTTATGAAGGCCCGAGCTTCTCACATAGAATTCCACACTTGTCAACTTCAGAGCATGGAATCTATGGTTTGTGGACAGCATTGTGTGTTTTTTGTGACCCACAGTGCTTGTGGTATGAGCTTGAAGCAAATTTTATCAAAGTACTCTGATGATGTGGATAAAAATGATAAGATGGTTTATAATTTTGTCAAAAAATATCAGAAATGTATCACCGGTGACAGTCTGTGTTTTTTCACTCACTCAGCTTGTTCTTTGCAGATGTTTAAAGAAATGTATGGAATTCAAAAATAAATGTTTGCTTTTTTTTTCCCCTATTTAAAAAATTATTTAAAAAAAGAGCAATGATTTTGTTTGTTTGTAAGAATGACCGAAACAAAGAAAAATGTTTGATCAATAAAACATTTTATTGAACAATCACAATACATGTCATGTCATTTTTTTTTGTTCTTTTGCTATTGGGAAAATGTGATCCATTTTGGAGGATGTCTTATTTTCCTTATTGGCTTGCCTTCTTTTCCATCATCACCGGCAGTCGCTGTCCAGCTGGGAGACAAAATATAATTTTTCTTTTCCTTCTTGAAAGGACCAGAAAGTGGACTCTTTTCAGAAGTAGAAGTCTCCCCGTGTAGTTTCTTGTACTGCTCACGAGCATGTGGGTTTTTCACAAAAGATGAGGGAATATTTATTTCCCTTAAAGAATCTAGAAAACTTGTCCAACCCATAGGTGGTGTGGCTAGGCTTTGTTTTTTAAAAGGAAGCAAGAGATGTTTCACTAAGTCTAAGATGTGTGAGCCACGGATGACATTCCCTTTATAGATCAATTCACCTTTTGCTGTCCATCCGTCACTGTTTTGACTCAGTTTTGATAATATATACTCTGCATTCCTGTGTGATTGTTTAGGAATGGCTATCAATACCTCTGACACCTTATCTTGACTTGCAGCCAACGGCCCTGAGGCCTCAGGTTGCTGCTGCTGCTGCTGCTGCTGCTGCTGCAGAGTCTCTCCTTGCTGTGTTTCTGCTGACTCATCTGTGGCCTGCTTTCGGAGTGAAAACGTGACCCGTTCTTCTTCGGCCTGACCTTGTTTCATTAAAGTCAAATAGCGCTGTAAAAGTGCATCATATTTTTTAATCTTTTCATAAGAGGACATGGTGGGATGTTCTAAAATCAGCCTCATTTCTTGATCCAGGTTCCATTCTGCGTTGTCTCTTATTGTAGTGTTTTTTGATTGATTCAGATGTTGATTGAGTTGGTCAGGAGAGATCAAGTACATTTTTTGTGCCATGTTTTATTTTCTAATTATGCCAGACAAAATTTCACCAAGAATGGGAACAACCGCAGCAATTAATGGAAGGAATCCTCCACTCTGAGAGCTCAGAATTTTTCTTTTTCTTTTGATTCCAACCTTTTTATCCGCTAAAATTCTGATATACTTTTTTTGTTTCTTCAAGGCGTTGAAATGTGAAGTGGAAAGGTGAATGTTGCCTTTAAGAACATTTAACGCGACTTCACACAGGGTTTGAATAAAGTCTGCAGAGCAGGTTTTCAGAAAATCCTTTCTTTGTTTAGGGCTGGATTGAGAGAGAGCCTTAAGAAAATGGGCATTGCGTTTTATACGTGCAGACATTGCAAAAGCATCAGTAGCTTTTCTTCTTCTTTTGTGGCAAATAAATAGTGGTTAACTGCCCTGGAAGTAGTCCGGTGCGTAACCTGTACTCATCTGGGCAGTCTGGTGTGAAATCAACAATTATATATCCGTACGGAACGCTGGTGGCGTCTCGAAAGCTCTCCAGGAAGTAAGATTTTTTACTGGGAAACATTTGGTGAGCTAAAATACTGATTTGCAATTTATCCCTCGGATTTTTGAATAGAACAAAGTAGGTACAATTCAAACTAATTGTTCTGGTATGTTTTCCTTTAAGGAAAAGGTTCTGGGTCAAGAAAAATGCACTGATTCTTTTATGATGCCGGTACTGTGTAAAAACTTTTACTACATCCGGATGTTCTGCAGCCTCAAAAATCAAGTCGTCAATTATAACTAAGTGAGAGGAGGCCTCTGGAGGAAAGAGGGTACTGTCATTTATAAAATCATCTGGAAGACCTTGTACGAGTTTTAAATTTTTATTTGTTTTTTTCAGCTGCATATACAAAGGTTGCATAGAGGCAAAAAAGTACACAACATTTTCTGGTTTTTCACTCATAGTAGACAAACAATTTTCAAGAACATTGAATACAAAGTTTGTTTTCCCAGAACCGCTGGGCCCGGTAATGAGACATGAAAAAGGGCACTGCAATTTTGGATCAAAGTTTTTCACCTCTTGAAAATCCATCATTTGAGACATTTTATTTTATTTTATTTTCTGTGTCACTCTCTCTCTTTGCCTTTTAGTATCCAAAAGGGAGGGTTTTTCCATCAGCCAAGAGTCTGTGCTTGTCATACACTACTCTGAAAGTCTTTAAGAATGACTGGTTTTTCAAATGGAAGAGAAGTCCAGCTCCCCTGATGAGCAGAAGACGGTCTGTGGCAGGCCTCCCCCTCTGAAATCCTCTCATTATATAGAGTGGTGAGGGGGCGGGTCCTCAGAGGAGGTTGGCTCTGGAGGCGGAGCTAAAAATCTCAATCTTTTCTTGACAGTTAAAATATCCATCCAAGTGCGGGAGCTTCGAAACAAGTTGGAGATCAGATCTCCAACTTGCCAGATTTTATCTGACCATACCTGAAACGGGACAGCCAGCATGGTCCTGAATATTCCTGTGTCTGAATTGAAAGTTTCCAGCACAAACAGGTCACAGGTAGTGTCCGAGTTCATCTCACGGATGCTGGCGCGTAAAAACCAGCGCCCAGATGGAGTAGTTTTGCTTTCCCAGACAGCGCTAAAGATAATCTTACCTTTAGCAAGTTCAGGATCAGAGGGAAAGGGATGCAGTTTAGCTTGCTTGAAAGGTGGAGGGGAAACTTTAATTTCTCCTTCCTCACCTTCTTCTCCTCCTTCTTCTTCTTGCCTTTCTTTATCATCCTCTGGTTGTGGGGTTGATTTTCTCTTGCGAGGAACTGCCAACCTTAACACTGCCCAGTCGTTGTAGGTCAGATTGCATGTCACTGATGAGGCTGTTAGTTGTTCTTTTTCTTCCTCGAGCTGATACACAGAGAGTTCTCCTGTTTCATAACGAAAAAGGTATCCCCATTTTCCAGACATTCCATAAGGTTTCAATGACCACTCCTGTTGCAGGACATGACATGATGGATTCTGCACTCGGCACAGAAAAAAGGTAGCCTTGCGTGGCGCACCCAATGTGCGGTCTGGGTTCTCATAAACAGAGACTGGTGTCTCACAAAGGAGCGATGTCCCACTGGGTAACACTGTGCGGTGTCGTTTTTCCCCCACGCCGGATGAAGGAGTTTCAGAAGACGCAGGGGGTGATCCAGAGGAATCAGGCGTAGGAGGATGCTTGGAGTCCTGGAAGGTGGGAATCTCGTGCTGAATTGAGGATTCGAATGCTGATGGAGGTAGGATCAGATTTCTATCCAGGAGTGTAGAGGATGAAGCATCAGTGATGAAGCAGGGTCTCCTGATGGTTTGTCCATCTGCAGATGAGCCACATGGTAGTCGATTGGTTTCCTGATGTCTTCTCTTTGGAGGCTTTTCTCTTTTAATGCGAACCATTTTGTTTGTTTGTTTTTCTGTGAGAGCAAAGTGGATCTTACTCTAACAAATGCAACAAGTAGAATGACAGGGCCTCCGAAAAATGATTTAAAGCAGAAAAACAGAAATCCCACCCCTTTATCTCTATTGGCTGATTCATAAAAGTGGGCTGGGGAATCTGCAAGGAGCAGGAAGATAAAAGCAGTTGGGGGTGGAGTCTATCTGTGTGAGGAGGAGCTGCATTGGTATAACTGGGTCAAAAGTCACAAAGAGGGCCTGACCCCTTATTAACCATTTGATATAAAAGAGAAGGTTCCAGAATGCTGCCTGCTTTACATTGATATCAACTTGATTTATTGTGATGCAAGAGAGAATGTTCCAGAATGAGAATGTTCCAGAATGCTTCCTGTTTTATTATTGATAAGAACATATATGATGCAAGAGAGAGAATGTTCCAGAATGCTGCCTGCTTTACATTGATAAGAACTTAATTTATTGTGATGCAAGAGAGAATGTTCCAGAATGAGAATGTTCCAGAATGCTGCCTGTTTTATTATTGATAAGAACATATATGATGCAAGAGAGAGAATGTTCCAGAATGCTGCCTGCTTTACATTGATAAGAAATTAATTTATTGTGATGCAACAGAGAATGTTCCAGAATGAGAAGGTTCCAGAATGATGCCTGTTTTATTATTGATAAGAACTTAATTTAAATCAAAACATATGTTTTTATACGATAAGCATTTGATGACGCAGATTTAACGGTCATTTTATACGATAAGCATTTGATGACGCAGATTTAACAGGTGTTTGTGTGCGATAAGCATTTAATGACGTAAATAAACAGATGTTTGTGTGCGATAACATCGATTTTGATTTGGGCGTGGCACTTTAATCCATCAAACTCGATTAATTAAAATTTGACAGAAGCTTGTACCCTATATTTTTTATCTATATTCTTGTTATATTAGATACTCTTTGGCTTCTTTTTTTAATTAGGATCAGGGACACCTTTTAAACAGTTCCTATTCCAATTAACACCTACAGCTGCTGCCAACTAGAGATTACAAGAAGACAAAAGTGAGAAACTGGTTTGATTTCTGAAGAGTAAATCAAAAGAAAAGAGCACAAATATGATCTTAACAGCAATTTTTCAACAAGAAATGAAATGTTAGAGCTGAAAAGATGAACAGGAAGCTTTGAAACAACACAGTAAATGAGATAAAACATAGTCTAAAATGAGAAAAAGAAGAATTAAAAAGTATTTTCATTTATAGTGTGTTTATTTCTGAGCGTTGTATTTAGATCCTCTCAAAAGAAATTACAGTAAAAGATACATAAACTGTATAGTCTGAGAAAAGACCAAAAAAAAAAAAATCCCACCAATTTCTCTGTCATCTTTTGTGTTTTGCAATGTAGATGAGTACGGCTGTTTTCAATAAAAATGCTCACTATTCCCATTATAAACCATTTGAATTATGAGGAAAGACTGTGAGATTGAGTCCAAATCGCTGCTTAAGGACAACATTTCCCATGCTCCCATTGTTTCCTTATCACACACTCGAAGTTGAAGTAGGTACAGGAAAGGCTATAGTTTCTGTCCACCAGCATAGGTTACACCCATTAGACATTTCTCAGCCTTCAGATCAAATATTTATTCAGAAAAGACCCTGAGATTGTTTTCTTTCCTTTTTTATGCGATCAGTAAAATTGCGAGTTTGCTAAAAGTTTGCTCGTTAGGACATTCCTCCGAGGATTGCAAAAGTGGACGGGGGGGAGTTTAACCCAGATTAGTGTCTTTATGCTTTTTCACGTGAAAGAGCCTTTATAAAAAAGACGACATCTTGAAGTGCTTTGATTGTTGCTGTTTGAAGGAAAAGAACTGAGTTTGCAGCTAAGTTTACTTTCCAAACATGGGAGCTTATACACTACCGGAGGGATTCTCGGACTTTGACATGTTTGCATTCGGCTCTGCGCTTCTTGTTGGGGGTAAGTTTGCAGATCAGGATGGGATGTTTGTGCAAGATTTAAAGAGACAGGCACCTAAAAAAAAAAAAAAAAACAAAAAAAAACACAAAAGTTGAGCATTTCAATTACAATGGTTGAAAGGTGCCGTTTTGTGTGGTCAGGAAGTCTGATGTCTCGATCTCCTTGCAATAAATAAACTTCATTTTTAAAAAGAAGATAGTAAAACAGGTTTAAGTTGTGAATGTGCGTCAGCTGTAGAGGTTCTACCTTGGACAAACCCCTCCTCTCCACAGTTTTTATGCTTCAGAGAATGTTCTTTTTTCCACAAATACAACACATTTCTTATAAAACCCAAACTATATTTTGAAGAATCAACATTTTGTGCAGATTAACAAAGTTAAAGCTAGCTTGATTGTACGTTTTTTATGTCCCGTCTCTTCAAACGTGTTCAAGTATCTATGTAAAATACCAACTGATTTGATGTGCTGGCTCATCCCTGTAAGGATCTGATGCCATCAGAAGCTGGCTGTAATTTATAGTTTCACAATTGAAACTATAAATTGTATTGCTACAATTGGAAATGAATGCAATGTTTATGTTTCAAATTTTAAATGCTGAAATGAATCCTGTTGCACAGTAACAACGGATTACAAAGTCAATCAACATCAAATCTAACAAGTAAAATTGCAAATATTTTATATGTATGGCATAAGGTTGTATCTTAATGCTTGTTGTTTTGATCTGTTAAACCTTTTTTTCAGTTTTGTCGACTTACCAAATTTTGCTTCTGTTTTCTTCCTTATACTCAATCAATTGTTCACATGTCCCATGCAGACTGAAAAATCTATTTTTATTTATTTATCATATTCACTGAATGCATTTAAAAGTAAGCATTCTTGCTATTTTAGCCATAAACTCATCAATCAATAGTATGGTTTTTGATCAACTTTGTTTTGGATTTTAAAATAATCAGAAAAAAAAAAAAAGTTAGGGAAATGAAATGCACTTTGAGGCAAATGTTGAAATGGTTGCTGAGTTAAAACTGAATGCCTAAACACTTTCATATTGCATTATTGAACATTTTTAATGTAATGCCCTGCCCATTCAAGGTAGGTGGAAACGTTTTAAAACATAGCATACCATTGGCGCAGGGACCATTGTTTGTATAAGGCTCTTGAAAAGATCAGAAACAGCTGTTGGTAAAATCTGGTATGCTTGTGAAAACTACAATACTGTAGAGATATTATCATTATCAATAACCTTTATGTCCCTAGGAAAATCCCTCTTAGATTAAAAATCTCTTTTCCAAGAAATCCTGGCCAAGACTGCTAAGAGCATGGTCTACAGAAGATTAAGAGCACAAAAAAAATAGTAATTAATTAATCAATTTTTAATGAACAGTCATTAAAAACATTTGGTGACAACAGAACCTTTAGGTTCACGTATTCCAAGAAAATGGAGCAAGAAAACTGAAAAGATTTATTTCCAAGTTCCAATATAAAGACTATTTCTGTCCTCTGCGGTTGACCACGATCGCACGATTTTATTTTTCTTAAACCTCTCAAAGAATTTATGGAAAGATTGGGACGATGATTGATGATGTGTGGAACGCTCTGACTTGTTTTCTCCCGCAGCGGTGCTGGGATTCTTCCTCAACGCCGTCAGCATCCTGGCCTTCCTCCGAGTGAAGCAGATGCGAACTCCCAGTAACTTCCTGGTGTTCAACCTGGCCTTGGCCGACATCAGTCTGAATGTAAACGGTCTCACGGCTGCTTATGCCAGCTACCTCAGGTAGCAACCCAATGTGGAAAACTTATATTGCTAAGACTTTTCTTCAAAAGTAAGGGTACTTTGGTTCTTTACAGAATCTGCTAACATTTGAATACAGGAGCTTATTCTGCTCAAAACAAGTCAGCTTCTGTCTTTTATAATCCAGTCTACAATCCACTTTGCTTGGACTCAAGGTTTTGCAAGCAAATCTGCAGGGTTTTAGAAACTGCACAGGGAACCTTAACACTTCAATAACATGGATACATTTTTTTTTTTTAAATCTCAACAAGCTTTATTCAGAATGTTTCGTAATCTTAATTTTACTGCAGCACCTATTTATAATTCAAACATGTCAAATTACATACTTTTTTCGCCATTGAGGGGTTTCCTTTTCTCGCTCATGCCCAACTTTAACATGGAGTTACTTTATCTTCTTGCAACAGTGAAAGAGTTGCCCCACTTGCAGTCAAATCTTTATTTCTTTTAAGTTCATACAATTTAATTCATTCGAAATAAATCCCAAAGTTTTATGACGCGTGTGACGTAATGCAGCCTTTGTTTTGTGGATCACCAGTGAGGGAGATTTGAACCGATGTTTTAATCTGTTGAGAAATCCTTGTTCTGTTCTGCCTAACAAAATTATACAGTTAAAGGAACTGTGATTCATGTTTCCTCATGCTTTATAGGTACTGGCCGTTTGGTCAAGATGGTTGTAATTTTCACGCTTTCCAGGGGATGATATCAGTCCTGGCTTCTATCAGCTTCATGGCTGCGATCGCGTGGGACAGATATCACCAGTACTGCACCAGTAAGTGGGGGAAAAAAAATCCATTAAAGTACAAGAAGGAGATTTCAAGTTGGATTCCCCTCTCCATTTGATAGAGACTTATGTTTTCCTTGAAACCCTGGTTTCTGCACCCATATATTTCCTGATTTGTAAACCTGAGATTAAAAGGTATCAATGGTGTCTCTGCTAAAGGTTCGTAGATACAGTTCCACCCCGTTAGTTCACATCTTTAAGATTTGGTACAAACTCAATTCCAGTCCTTAATATCTTGCCGAAGAATGATCACGATTTTCTAGGCATTAGACTCTGAAGGAATTCATGATATTTAAGGTGTGTTTGTGCTATTTGGCTTCAGTGCCTCCTGGATAATAACGATCATTCTACTGTAGAACGCCACTCGCATTTTAATGTGTCCAGCATGAGTTGCTGCAGTGATTGATTGTAAAGTGACTGTGTAGGTTCTTGACCTACAAAAGGGCGCCGTGTAAATAAAGTTTACGTACATTGCTTACTGAAGTAGTTTTGTGCCAGATTGATCCTGGAGTTACCTCACTAAGCCACTAATCCTGCTTTATAGTGCAGGCCTTAGTACAAACCTAAAGATTAGGATGTCAGATGATAAAATAAATTAAATTAGTATCTAAACAAACTTACTGCAGTTTATATATATATATATATATATATATATATATATATATATATATATTTCAGAAATTGTAACGGGTTCTTAAAAGTGATAATCTCTGGGGGAAAAAATGTCTCAAGCACAGACCTTGGAAGTGAGTGCTTTGTTAGATGATTTCACCCTTAGTTAAGGCATCAATCAACGATTTATGTGTAATCCACAGATAAATTTATTTAATTAGTAAAACTAAATGGGGAAAAATTGTGTTCTTGCATTTAACTTGACTAGAGAAATAATTTATATTCACTGCAGTAAGAAAAAAAGTAAAACAGTTTCATTTCATTTGTGTTATAATCAAGCATCTTGCCTGCATCCAATCTGACTGCCATTGCAGGACAGAAGCTCTTCTGGAGCACGACATTGACGATGAGCAGCATCATCTGGATCCTGTCCATCTTCTGGGCCGCCGTTCCGCTCATGGGATGGGGCGTCTATGACTTTGAGCCAATGAGGACGTGCTGCACGCTTGACTACACTAGAGGAGACAGGTAGAGTTATGTAAAATTACAGAATACACTGAGACTAAATGCTCCGGTCGACAGAATTAATTATTCTATATGAATTCCCTTTATTTTAAGCCATAAACCTTTTTTTTTTCATTCTGACAGGGACTACATTACCTACATGCTTACTTTGACGGTGCTCTACCTGACTTTCCCAGCTGTCACCATATCTTCTTGTTATGATTCCATCTACAAACACTTCAAGAAGATTCATCATCACAGGGTAAATATGCTGAAATGTCCCTTTAGGCGCAGCATTGAGTTCTGGCAGAGACAAATATAGGTGGAAGAAAGTTGCTGTATATTTATAGTTGCTGATTAAAGAAGTAAATCACAAAATTTTGCATCTGAAAGGAGCATGTAAGCCTTGAAAGGAAATTCCAATGGGGGATATTTGTGAAATGATCTCAACTTGAATACTGTAAGGGTTTTTGATCACATTTCATCCAGTGATATACAGGGAAGCTGAACTTTTTATGTGTTTGCATTTAACTTCACAGCTGTTAACTGTTCGCTTCAATCATGGATTAAACTTAAAACTGTCTTATTTGGCTCTGACATAAAGAATGATTCCTATGGTTACCTAGGCATGCCTCCAGGCAGATTTTTTTTTGTGTATAATTTCTGTTTCACAAGCTATTTCTCTGCTTCCAAGTTTACTTAAATCACATCACGCTGAATTAAGCAGCATGTAACACTGTCCACTTATTTTTCAGTTTAACACCAGTTTGCCTTTGAGAGTATTGCTTTCCTGTTGGGGCCCTTATGTCCTCATGTGCATCTACGCCTGCTTTGAGAACGTGAAACTTGTCTCTCCAAAACTGCGAATGGTAAGCTTTTATATCAAAGTATGCTGCTTCTGTATCCAGGACTCCTACAGTTTCAATTTCATAATTCCAGATTCAAATTTTAATTTTAAATTGACTTTATTGTTTGTTATCTATGTAAGTGTATGTATATATATATATATATATATATATATATATATATATATATATATATATATATATATATATATATATATATATATATATATATATATATATATATATATATATATATATATATATATATATATATATATATATATATATATATATATATATATATATATATATATATAGTTAACAAAATAAGGGAAGAGGTCTAAAGACTCAAAATATTTTTCATACTCCATTTACTTTTTCCCTGCTGGATCTTGAGAATATTCATAGAAAATTCCACAATTTTCCAGACTAAAAGTCCTGTGTATCAGCAATGACTTTTTTTGTCCCTCTAAATACTCACAAAATTATCTTTTTTTTTTTTTTTTTTTTTTGCAGTTGCTTCCAGTTATTGCAAAAACAAATCCCATCTTCAACGCTCTTCTCTACTCATTTGGAAATGAGTTCTACAGAGGAGGCGTTTGGAACTTCCTGACTGGACAGAAGATTGTTGAGCCAGACGTTAAGAAGTCCAAATAAATAAGACCAATTAACATGTTTCTCAAATCATATAAAACTGTAATTCGCTCTTATGATAGGCTCCTTATACTAACATACTTAGATGGGTGATGGCTGCACACTTGCTCTTCTCTCCCTTAATTAGACAGTAGTGAACCCTCTGGACAGTCTTTCTGTTTGAACCCGTCTCATGTTGGATTTGTGAAACTTAAACATTTTTCTTCACCAAACAACTTCAGATGTTTTCATTGACATTCTACTCAGTAAATGTATGCTGCTGCTGCTGCTTGTGTGCTTTGTTTTAAAGCTGTTGAACCTGCTTATGCAACGTCTCTTTAATGAGAGGAAGCAGTTACTGTGTTAAGACTATCATATGCTTAGTCTAATCATTTTTTACACGTAGAGTCTGATTATTGGAGGAATAAATACATGTTGTAGAGGTTATTTTACTCTAGATTATGGGAAAGATTTTTTTTTCTTTCAAACAGACTTTAAACTGTGTAAATAGAGCCTTTCAACTCAGTAGGAGCTGAGTGGAAAGGCAAATAATGGGGGGAGTAATGACCTGTAACAACTAAAACAAAAATCAAACTAAGTTCTTTAAAAGATTACAATACCAAGAAAACGGTTGACGGATTTAACTTGAGTTACAGTTGTTGTTGTTTTTACATCCATGGCATTATTGGTCATTGATGTCATTGTCTGTCAGCAGTTAAATATACTCGCTCCATAAATAACCTGCAATGAGGCAAGTCTTAGTTACACTAACCCCGGCGTTCTGACCTTTAGGCTGGCTGTCGGCAGAAACAATCCTCTCAGTCAGTGGTTCAGTCTTTTGGAGGACAAGTTGTCTGATGAGCAGCACTAATGCAGCCTTTAAAGTTCAGCATAAGGAAAGTGTCGACAGTTAACTGACATCCTTTATTTCAAAGTTAAAGTTGCAGCTCTTTGATGTATTTATTTGGGATTTGAAGTTCATAGACTAGCACCATGTAGGACATAAATGTGAAGTTACGCTTTAGAGTATGCTCAATGACAGCAACAGTATTTTTATATATATATATTTTTATGCATTCAAACACTAAAGGCAACACTTTCACAAACACGTTATGTAGAACTGAGTGTTTAGCTGACTTGGTTAAATACAAACTGTCGGAAATGCAATTAGTTTATTGGTGATCCTATCATGGCGGCACTGATAAACCAGCAGCATCAGTGGGTTTTGAGGTTGGTGAGCTGTGGTCTGTTGTGTTTCAGGTCCAAACCCTCAAAAATCAGCATCAAGTCAAAATCTCAACAGTTCAAACCCATAAATCCAAAAACGGCTGCCAGGTGCACAAAAGTTGGTCCTTGCTGCAAGTGAAAAATGTTTATATTTCTGGTGATATGCAAATCATTAAATCAGGGATATGCAACTTCAGGTCAAGAAAATGATACTACAGTGCACATGTAGAAGAGATATTCTCACTCTTTGGGTGGCGTTGTGGCATTCCACTCATTTTCTAGGAGCTTAGACGTTTAATTTGAGTGTGACGTCATGCCCAGGTCCACTTTTAGACATTTAAGAGCCTAAAAGTGGCTCTGAAATGTCAATTTTTAGACTCCACTTGGAATTCTAACTTCTGGGTCCATTTAGGGGTTTTTTTGATCCCCTAAAAGTCAGAGTTTCCAACAACGAAGTGCAAGGTGGTGCCTAATTCCTGTAGATTTTGACAGCTCCTCGTCATTTCAACAAATCGTGCATTTGCCACCTTACTTCTGCATTTTTATTTTTATTATTATTTTTTTTTTTTTGCAAATGCAGAAGTAGGATTTCTGTCTGCACTGCTATTTACCAAATTTGTACCTGGCAGGGTGAACCTATTAAACACTTGTAAGCATGACTGATTTTTATTTTTATTTTTTGGAGTTAAGGAACTTCAGCAAAGCTTTTTCTTTGAAGAAAAGAGACTGAACTTGTTAGATAATGAATGCCCTAATGAGACGCTGACTCAGGAAAACTGCTTACAGACGTCTCCGCATCGGATAAACACAAACAAGCCACTCGTTGGTATGTAACACATACTCTGAGGAAAAAGATTCTTCCTTAAACTGCAGGTGCCATCTCATTTACCTGGGTTGTTGAAGGATTTCCCAGAAGACTGAAGAATCCAACGGATTAGCGCCCAATTCCTGGTAAAAGCGGTCCAATTGGCTAATCTCTGATCAGAAATAAGAGAGTGTGTGGAGTCGTGATCTAATTTGGTCAAAGCCTTGGAAAGAAAAAGTGGCCACACACTCACAGGAGAAAAGCAAAGCTACTTGCTGCAAACAGATTAAATCTTGTTAAGCTACCAACACATTCTGCTTCAAATTGGGCTTCAACATTTCAGTAGAGTAGGAATACAGACTGATACACGCCAAAATACGACTGTCAGTGAATGTTGCTTTATTAGCATTAGGGATCACATTAACATTTTGCCACCTTAAAGCTTTAAACTTAAGTGGATTTTAATTGGATTTCGTTCAACAGACCCGACACAAAGACGTGCGTAATTGTCTCAGAAAGTGGGAGAAAAATGTCACGATATTATAATGTGTCCGGTTATGCAAAGCTGGCAGACATGTCCGATCGGCCTTGGAGATGGATCCAGATCCAGAAACACTGGACACAGCAAATCCTTGATACACCAGGGCTGGACACAAACGGACACCGCAAGTATTATAAAAAAAAAAAAAAAAACAATGTTGAAAACCACATGATGCTGAACAGGTTTTAGTATAGAAAAGCAAAACTTTGCAGGAACTTTACACAAAATTGGATTAAAACAGTAATGCAAGATGCAAGTAATGATATAAAAAAAAACACTCTGTGGCAAGTTAATTAGACTTGGTCTTAATTGGGTTGGACAAAAACCAGCGCACACACCTCAGCTGCTGGCAGTTTGGAGTATCCAGCATGGAGAAGTCATGAGACTCATCAACTAATCAGATGAGAACTTTGGGAGACATGCCACACCACGCAGCAAAAAAAAGAAGAAACCATGGATTCTGCCTTTTTATTTCAAACGTTTAAAATCAACACAATTCAAGGAGGCAACCAAACTTTCATTTTAGGCAAAAACACTCTCCTGGCTAGAGTTTGTGCAGTCAAAGTTTCCAGCACATACTTGTTCTAAGAAATACCGATATGATATTTATACATTTATTAACTATGAGAAATATTCACTCACACTGACTTTTTTTTTTACAACTTAAGTGTCATAATACCACTGATGCACTGGAACTTAGAAATATCATTGATGTGTGGTAAGAGGTTGTTTTTGCTTTTTTTTTAAAAACGTCTGCAGGTTCAATGTGTGTGAGAAGCGATATTTGGGTTGTTTGTGGTACGTCAACAAATAATGCCAGGACCTTTAAAGCAACAACTCATGGCAGTGAGAAACTTCTGCTTTTTGTAACATCCTACAGCAGCTTGCTGTGTTATAATTCAAACGCCATTATAAATGTTCATTGAAACTTTAATGGCAGATCTGACTTTGGGATGAGGGGGTTAATTGCTTATTTTGCCTCTAAAATCACCACCGTTTTGTTGAATGCTGCAGTTTATAATCCTCGCATGGAAGGGTTAGAAAAACTTTATTTATTTATTTATTTTTTGTAAATTTTGAAACTCACAGCACATACAAGTCTTCAGTCGGTATCACAAGCATGATTACTCCTGTGGAAGCTACTTAGAGAAGAAACAAAGGTCACTGTAAATCCTTTCAACATTACACACGACATGTTACAGGTCAGATTATATCACAGCCTAGAAAGAGACGTAATAAAAAAAAGTATTGTCTAAATCTCAGTTGTGTGTTATGTAATTCTGTGTGGAGTTTTTCTTTAGCTCTTAAGAGATGGACTGAAAATGCGATTTTAACTCCTCACAGCAGATTAATTTAAAGATGTCATACATACCATGAGGATTTTTGTATGACATATCTTTTAGGGGATTAGACTCCATTTGCATAAAAGAAGATGGATCTTTCCTTTTTTGCATGATACACTTCTTATGCACAATGTCCACACATTAAGATTACAACACATCATCAGTAACTCAGGAGGATTATTCTGACACTTGCCTATTTGATTCTGACAATTTAAAATAACGAGTCAGCAGAGATTATCCATACAGTCACATCTCTGCAAAGCCTTTCATCTGACAGATGTATTAAAAAAAAAAAAAAAAAAATCAAGGCATAGCTGCAGTATAGGATTTTAATATAAACGCATGAAAATGAAGGGAAAAAAAGGTATTTATGTAATGGCTGCTGCAGTGCCAAGCCTCTGTCATTAGTAAAATTGGGCAGTTATTTCCAGCGGCGTACTAATCCTCCAGTTGGTGTATTCATGCTGCCTTTTCTACTTCAGATAATCCACTGAATACTGAGAGCAGCAGTCAATATAATCCACTGTTTTAAAAGTACTACAACGTCCCACAGAGAAATCATGACAGTAAAAGACACACAGCTACAGGAAGTTTTGTTTTTTTTTCTTATTATTATTATCTTTATTAACCACATTGTCAGCAAAACTTAGCATTATTTTTGCTATTTTTATGTCTTGAAAACAATTGCTCCACAAAAATCCCCTCCAAACCCGAAAAACAAAACAAAAACAAAAAAAAAACAAAACAAAAAAAAAAACAGCTGTCATGTGCATTTCAGTATTAGCACCAAAATAAGAGAAAACTTTATTTTATAGTTTCCTTATTTACATATCAGCATCTTATTAAAATAATGGCCTAGGTCATTTTTTACCTACAGGGATTTTTTTCCCCCTGCCTAAATCATGTTTTGGTGGAAAGGGGGTGACGACTTTTGAAAATAAATCACTTTTTGCACACACAAAAAAAAGACTTCTATGTCATTATTTTAGGAAGGCGACTATTTTGTTGCAGAAATTGAAATACTATTGTAAAGTTTTCGCATTACCGCCTCAGGGCCAGCAGTCACACACTGTGTGCTGCCAACTGAAAGGCATTTCCGCTATGAGCAAGTCTCTGCTGCCCTCTTCTGGGAAGATTTAGACAATTTTCGATCCTGAACAAAATGTGAAACCGAGGGAAATTACAACAAGTTGTAACGGTTCCACGAACTCATTTTAGAAGCAGAAGAGGTAGGTCCTTCAGAGCTGTGGCTTCTAAATAGTGAAACGAGTTACCTTCTTCTCTGAACTTTCTTGACTCTGTTCATTCGTTTAAGACAAAGCAGAGAAATCCCCGGTTGTTCAGATTGACTTATCTAGCTTTATGCTGGTTAAAAGTATGTATGCTATTTTTATTCTCCTTAACGTTTTGATTTTCCGGCGTGTTTTATAGTTGTGCTACTGTGAAGCAACATGTGGTTTTATCCAGTGGAAGGTATATAAATAAAGTTTAACTCACCTTACAAAGGTAAAGGCAATACATAGTGAAAGGTAATATCCATTTTTCTGTGTGTACCTGTTGATAATCACCACCAGGTGGCAGTATTATCTACATAAATACCGAGCTGAACTTCATGCTAGAATTTCCGATCCTACCTTTGAGGTACACTCCATTCCCGCCAATGTATCAGGTGTTATTTTGGAGACGCCTGGTTGTGAGAAATGAATTACACCTAGAGTGTATCATTAATTCACCAGAACCCAAATGTTGTCTTCACAGACTAAATCATGGGGGTTAAAGGAATAAGATGCTAACCAAGCATTGCCGTGTGCCCACCTGACCTTGCAAAAACTTAACTTGTTCTTCAGAATTATTAATCTTTTATTTGAATATATAGACTGTGGTTGACTTGATTTTGTTTTCTGGTGGAGCTGTCCAGAGCCTCGGGGTTCTGCATAAGAAGCAAAGGTGGCTTCTTATGTTACTTAGTCTTCTTTGAGATCAGCAGTTTAAACTATGTTCATTTGTATATTTTGGTTTGGAATATTGATTTCAATATTGAGGTATACTCATGCAAATTACGCTGCTACCAGTATTTGTCACCAGGGTTGGTGTTTTCTGGGTTATGCTCAGTACAGTTTCTCTCCACACATAGTGTTTTGCATTGCATGCTAATAAAAGTATCGGTTTTGGTCTTCTCTGACCACAACACCTAAGTGACCTGTGCCAAGCTGTTTTGTTTTTTGTTTGTTATTTCTACAAAGCCTTTGTTCTTTCCACGTGTCGTGGAACAGATTATCTGCCCTGGACGGTGGATTTCTGCAGCTCCTCCAGAGCTGACATGGGCTGCTTGGCTATTTCTTTGATTAATGTCGGATCGATGTCTTATCAATTTCTGAACAATATCACCAAAACATTATTAGTTAAAAGGGAAGATTTAGAACTAGATTATCCATGTGTCTTTACATGATGACAAGTATGTTTTTTTTATCTAAACATGTGTATTCCTTATGCAAAAAGAAAAAAAAATCTGGGGTATTCTGCATACCAAATGTGTAAAGTGTTCTGAAAAAATAGGAGTTTGATTTTAAACTGCACTTAAGAAGCTGTAACACAGTGTAATATTTGATTTGAAATCTTATCTTGATCACTATTTTATTGACATTTCACAAACATATGGGATTTGTTTTTCTGTTCTTGCTAAGATAAAATGACAAGTATGGTGGATTTCTGCCACTTGAATGAAAGAAACACGAGCACGTGGTGTTTGATAATTATGTTTTCATAATAGTTAAACAATCATGAGACTGAATCTCCTATTTGTGGCTTTGACACTCAAAGTCATGACACTGGACATGATCATTATTATTTTGGAAGTGAAAATTACAATTTACCACCTAAGATGTAGGACTTAATGTCACAATTTTGAGAGTTAAAGTCATAATCTGTATGTTATATCTCACATCACTTCACTGAAAAGTCAAATTTAAGTTTTAGAGTATCATCGTTGGAAATTGAAATGTCTAGTTATTCTCTATTATTGGTTTTCAGTGGTGTATTTATGTGTTCCAAGTCATATTTGTGACATTCAAACTTATCATTTTTACTTTAGATTTCATGTCATTGACTCTGAAAATGCTAATAATATACTATGATTCATAAATGTAACTATTAATCTCATAATTATTTATTTGAAAATCAAACTTCTGAATTAATGACAATCAATCTTGCCGTTTTGACTCTGAATGTTACACAAGCATGATATTCAGTCATAATTCTAACTTTAAATCTGGGACCTGTTACTTTGACAGTCAAAAACATCCGTTTGATGCTCAAAATTACAATTTTACACCTTAGAATTATGAACTTGAAAATGAAAATCGCAACTGAAGTTAGAAATAATGACTATGAAACTCAAGATTAAATCTCAAATTAAGATCTTTAATCTCACAATTATCACTTATGACACTTGTGGCCAGTTTATGTATTTTGGGTGCCGGAAACAGAAGCAAAAAAGTCTGGGGGGTGGTGGGGGAGGGGGGGGGTTGCCCCTGTCTTTGCCCTTCTGGTCATCACTTGCTCTCATTGGCTGGAGTGATTGTAGAATTACCATAAAGGAGGCAAGTGGCGAAAGGACCCACTCGGTGGCAAACCGGTGGTGCGTCACAACTCCTTAAGAAAAAAAAAAAAAAAAAAAAAAACGGGTGGAGATAGAGGTGGGAGAAAAAAGAGGACTAAAATAGCGCAGAACCTGCGGGTCAATGTCCACCAATGGCCACCAAGTCATTTGTGGTCTCAGAGCGGAGAGAAGAAAAGTGCCACAGGTGATGGAAGACATGAGCTGCTCTGAGCGTCGCCGTGTATGCGGGTAGAAGGTAGCGACATTAATCTCTGTATCAAAAACTTTGCCATGTGAAGAAAGCGGCTCAAAAAAAAAGGAAAAGAAAAGAAAAACTCTGCAAAGTTGCAGAGGTTGAATCTGTTTAACCACGTCACTTCTCGGGAGATCATGAAAGTGCATCGCATGAGAACAAGTGGAGGAAGCTGAAGAAAGCCATCTCTTCACCGATGAGGCAGCCAAGTTCCCCTGCGCCTCTCCCTTTACGCACAGGCGAGGCGAGGACGGAGACCACCACATCAAGACGCTGAAAGATCGGAAGCACAACTACTTTTCCTTTCTTTCTTTCTTTTTTTTTCTTTTTTTTTTTTTTACTGAGACTCAACTTTTTAATAAGAGAAAGCGGGGGGAAAGCACATCATGGATGGAGAAGGAGGATCGTTCGGGCTGGCCAGATCAGCCGCTGTAAAACTCTCCGAGATGGGCGAGAGGACCAAGCAGCTGGGCTCTGCGATGAGAGACCCTCACCAGCAGAAGCGGATCATATTAGTGATTGTTTGCGTGGCTCTTCTGCTGGACAATATGCTCTACATGGTCATTGTGCCAATTATCCCAGACTATCTTGCTGACCTGGAGAGCGAGCAATCAGAGCACGTCCACTTAGTGCTGCACCCCAACACTTCCTCAGCCAACAGCACAAGTCAAGACAAAAGCAACAAGGACAATTTAGACATCCAGATAGGCGTCCTTTTCGCCTCTAAAGCCATCCTGCAGCTCCTGGTCAACCCACTCTCAGGAACGTTCATAGATCGAGTCGGATACGACATCCCTCTCCTCATCGGGCTAACCGTGATGTTCGTCTCCACCTGCATTTTCGCCTTCGCGGAGAACTACGCGACGCTGTTCGTGGCCAGAAGCCTGCAGGGTCTGGGCTCTGCTTTCGCGGACACCTCCGGCTTCGCGATGATCGCTGACAAGTACACGGAGGAGGCGGAGAGGAGCCGAGCGCTCGGCATCTCCCTGGCGTTCATCTCGTTCGGGAGCCTGGTGGCGCCTCCTTTCGGAGGCGTCCTGTACGAGTTCGCCGGAAAGAGGGTCCCCTTCATCGTGCTCGCCTCTGTCTGCCTGGCTGACGGCATTCTGCTGCTTACTGTCATCAAGCCCTTCTCCAACAGGACTCGGGAGAACATGCCAGTCGGCACCCCGATATACAGACTCATGATAGACCCCTACATCGCCGTGGTGGCCGGGGCGCTCACCATGGCCAACATCCCGCTGGCCTTCCTGGAGCCGACTATCGCCAACTGGATGGAGACCACCATGCACTCCACTCAGTGGGAGATGGGACTCACCTGGCTGCCGGCCTTCTTCCCTCACGTCCTGGGTGTGTTCATTACTGTTAAACTGGCCGCGAAGAACCCCCACCTGCAGTGGTTCTACGGGGCTTTAGGCATGGTAATCATAGGGGCCAGCTCATGCACGGTCCCCGCATGCAAAACTTTCGGGCAGCTCATCGCCCCGCTGTGCGGCATCTGTTTCGGCATTGCGCTGGTGGACACGGCGCTGCTGCCGACACTCGCGTTCCTGGTCGACGTGCGCCACGTCTCCGTGTATGGCAGCGTTTATGCCATCGCTGATATCTCGTATTCGATCGCTTACGCCATGGGTCCGATAGTGGCCGGCCAGATCGTGCACAACCTTGGCTTCGTCCAGCTGAATCTGGGCATGGGTCTGGTCAACGTGCTTTACGCGCCGGCGCTGCTGCTGCTGCGCAACGTGTGCCAAATGAAACCGTCTTACTCGGAAAGGGATAACCTGTTAGACGAGGCTCCGCAGGGGCTGTACGACACCATCAAGATGGAGGAGGTGAGGGCTAAAAAGAAGGGCTACAGTTCGTCGGGGAATTGCTTGTCGGTGGACGAAAATGGGTTCGATCCCTTCAGAGCGCAACAGTCCTCCGGTCCAGAGTACACCTAGACATTCCCGGCAGTGAGGAGTTTGATTCTAAGGAAGAGGCAGACAGGTCCTAAACTAGTGATTTCAACTTTTATGTATGTACAATATAAAACACCCAATCAAGAAAATGATGATTGTGTGAGATGATTGCCAAAGCATCTATTTCTTTCTTTCTCTCTTTTTTTCTTTTTCTCTTTATGTCTTTCTTTGTCTGTTTCTTTTTTTCATCTCTTCCTGACTTCTTGTTTTATTTCTCTTTCTTTCTTTTTCCTCTTACTGTGTCAAAAAAAGTCTACGTGGCGTTCGTCAACATGAGTTTTTGTGAGAGAACTCGTTGAATTTGTGTGTACTACTGAGTATTGTATTAAAAGAATAAAGACAATAATTAATGTGTGGGACCAACTAAACTGTAAGCAGCACATTCTCTCCCTCCTTCAGCACAAAAAAATAGAACATTATCTTCTAGTTAGTTTTGCACATCGAAAGGCCTCCGTAGATTAACGATTCTGTGAATTATTCTCCAGATGCGTTTTATTTTTCTGTGGATATTTGAAGATAAGTGTGTGATGGTAAACGGGATCTGTACATAATGTGGATATGGATATATGCACAATGTAAAATTGTTAACGCGTTTGTTTATTTGTGCGTGCGTGCGTGCGTGCGTGTGCGTGCGTGTGTGTGTGTGAAGACGATGGAAACAACAATGTCCTGATGAACGAATGTGTTTATTGGGATAAGCTGTGGTTTAATAAATCTTTGTTTGGATCTGTGTTGCAACAGTGGTTTCGTTTTTATTTCATTGTAGCTCAATAAAAAACGGAAGCTTTCCCGTATAGATAGATAGATAGATAGATAGATAGATAGATAGATAGATAGATAGATAGATAGATAGATAGATAGATAGATAGATAGATAGATAGATAGATAGATAGATAGATAGATAGATAGATAGATAGATAGATAGATAGATAGATAGAACTTGCACTTATTTTTAATAGTACAAAAACGTCTGTCTGTCTGTCTGTCCAGTGAGATGGTAAAGTTTCCCAATACCTTTTTTTTTTTAATTCTTAGTAGAACAGAGAGGCAGTATGCTATGGTTGCGCAATAGTTTCAGGAACTAAAATGCCGGAAACGCACAGAAACCAGTTTATAAATACGAAAAAAATATGCAAATAGACTTCGGACACCTGCAACAAACTAGTTTGCTTTCCACAATAGCCTACTCTTCTTGTTTAAAGGTAACTGCAGGAAAGGCACCACGCTCCCTGTCCACCAGTGGGGCCATGAGAGGGAGCCCAGAAACTGGACTCTTAATATGCATCCAATTTATTATCGGATGCGGATGAGGGTGGGGAGAGGAGGTGGAGGGGAGGGGAGGGGAGGGGGATGAGCTGTCGGATAATATGTTACGAACTGATTTCGATGGGAGGAGTTTGTTGCCCCAAGGGAAAAGGTGAATACAAACACCTTCAACATCTTTTCAAGCTGCGCTTTCATGTGGAGCCGCAGCATCGCGGCGAATTCAGCGATGGGTTTTTTTGTTTTTCGTTTTGTTTTGTTTTTTCCTCCCTGCAACTCGCAACATGAGAGTTGAATGGCGTCTGGGCCACAATGTGAAACTTTAGCGCTTTCCTCGGACTCCCCGAGTGCTGCAGAAACAAGGTAAGAAGTTTTTATTTTTTTATTTTTCCCCTACCACTCCTAAAATTTGATTGATTTGAATTTAATTTAATTGTGTACGTATAACATTACCTTGTCTAACAATATTTATTGACCTGTAATTGCGTGTACACGCGTCCGCTTAAAAACATTCAGAACTTTGAAAAATATTTAGACCGACTTTTGGTATTTGTTCGTTTGTTGAAAAGTCTAAAGTTTTTCCCGTTTTTAACATGTAACATAAGTGACACAATCTTCTTTTTCAAATTTTGTGATGTTACTAAGTTATACACTTCTTTTCGGACATTGTTCAAACTTTAAACTGCTTATAAGATGTTATTTTCTATCTCAACTATCATTGTGAAGTGGCAGTTCGGATAATGATTCATCTTTTATTAAGTGGTCTAATACAATCTTTTCAACTAAATTTTAATTGTATTTTCCATATTTATATTCCATTACTTTTGTGTGGTTGGGTTAAAATAACTTTCTTTGTAAAGTGCCTTGAGTTGACATGCGCTATGAACTGAAGTTATGCAAATGAATTAAATTGAATTATGCTTGTGCTTTTAAAACATCATAATTTCAACTTAAGAACTCCAAAAACATTCTGACTTACTTTAGAAATTGTTTCGTGAATTAAAAAAAAAAATATATCGTTTTGTGTTTTTTTCACTCAGTGAAATAAATCGACGTGTGTCTTTATAAACTTTTTTGTTTGTTGAAAAATTCATGGGCTATTTTAAGGAACTGATTTGGTCACTTAAAGAGTTTGACATTTTAGGTAAACTGACTACTTTTTGAGATTATTACATTTTTAAAAACTTAAGTATGTCCCACAATTTTGCAAAAACACAAGGTTTTGCTGTAAAACGGGTATTCCAGTGCAATCAACCAATGTGAAAAAAATATACAACGTTTGTATCAAGTTGACTTTAATTACATTGACAATTATCTTCAATTTAATTAATAAAGTAAAACTGGGGCGTTCATCTTTTACATTAGATAATAGACTCCATTTGTTGACTCAATGTGTCAGTCTCTTCAGGAATGAATGATGAGCGTTAGTGTTTAAACTGAATGCCTCGTTGCGGCGCTGAGCGGTGGGACGCAGCTGGAATCCAAGGACGTGAAGCAAATTGCATTTAAGCTGCAAAACGATGAGGAATGGAAGCACGTCGAGTCATTTCCAAGCAGCAGTGATGCATTTCTCAAAGGGGCATACTTTTATTTATTCCCTGTCTTTCTTTCTTATTTCCCCTCCCTGTCCTTTTTTAAATGTTGCCCCATGTTTCAAAGCAGGGACGGTCCTGAGAGGTCTTTTTTCACCTGACCGGACTGAACTGCAACAATGTCAGCACTACAGAAACAAGCGACAAGAGGCCAAGAAGTATGAAATGTTACTTCTTTTTTTGTTTGTTTGTTTGTTTGTCTTCTTAAATTTTGGGCAAAGAACTTTGTTCTTCTAGAGTCAAAATTGGGGGTGGGGGGGATTGCCGCTGCTGAATTCAGTACCGCGGAGAGCGCACAGATCAGAAACCCCATTTGACCACTAGGGGCGTACGTTTCAGATAATCACTTGAAAACTGCCGTTATTTCATATTATCCCGTCACAATCACGAGTTAGTTTGTTTGCTGAATAACAGAATCACTATCGTCATTTTATAGTTTCCATAACAACCACTTTTGTAAATATTTCTTCTAATCCACTGTGGAGCCTCATTTCACTACAGCCTCCAACTTATCAATATTTACCACTTGGCTTATAAACAGTGTGCATATCAACATCAGACAGAAAACATAATCACGTTGCATTTTCTAACAAAACCCATGAGGTGGTGGAATTTATTCTAAGATAAGCCTGGGAGCCAATGGGATTAAATGTTAACTCAGACACTAATGAAACTAGATTCATTAAAAGCATCTTTATCTAAAGAAAAAAATACCCTAAACTTGTGGAAATACATACAGGTGTAGTGTAGGTGTCATTGGTGAAACCCACATTCGTGGCATGGATGTGCTTTTAATGTTGGACTTCATACATGATTGTTTTTTTTTCATGTTTCAAGAGTTTGAATTAATTTTTGACCCCCCCCCTCCCCCAAAACAACTCCACAATCCAATAAAATTTACTTTGAAAGTCAAGTCAGTTGGGTTTGGTTGATCCCACCAAACACAACTAACTAACTAACTACATGTAGACATTAATCTAGTCTTTGTGCCGTTTCACCTTTAACTTTCCAACCAAATTTCGTGTTATTTAGATGTAAGACGAACCCTTTAAAGGGAACAGTCAAGCCATTCATAAACTGGAATGTACTAGAACACCAGTATGATGGTCCACAGTGAATTCAATTTTACATCATACATTCTTCAAAACTAACAAATTAACTCTACCGATTTAGCTTGTTGGTGGTTGTCATTGGACATTTAGCCAAATATTATTCGGGATGCATGCACATTTGAGCCTCTATATACGATTTTGTCCATTTTTAGGTGAAAGAAATTCTATAAGACCTGACTGCACACTGAAAAAAGAACAGTTTGAATCATCGTCAAAAGCCAAGAATGAGTTTTACGATGAGTTTGTGGAGACTTCTACCCAACACTGTTTTTGTTTTGACTTCAGGTCTTGCCGAAGGTCCCTGTGCCCCCACTCAAACAAACCCTCGACACCTACCTGAAATGCGTCCAGCATCTTGTGAAAGAAGAGCAGTTTAAGAAGACCAAGGCCATCGTGGAGAAGTTTGGGGCTCCTGGAGGTGTCGGGGAGATCCTTCAGAAGAAACTCTTGGAGCAGAAGGACAAAAAAGCCAACTGGGTAAAGTTGTTTTAAAATGTCTCTTCCACTACTATAAATGTTGAGTTGAGAGTTTTTCTTGCACCAATAAAGCTTCTTGCGCCTGTTATTTTTTTTTTTCATGAATATGTGTATGTGTTCCTCCTTTGTGTGTATAACAATATTTTATAAGTTCAGTCCCTAAAAAGGATTTATAGAGCATTCCCTTGTCTTTTGCCACCTCATTTTTCCCTAATGTGTCTGGGTAAGTGGTCCAGCTCAGTGAAGTCCATCACACTCCCACTCCTCTTTTCACCTGGTGGATGATACACGGCATTGTTTTTCTCTACTCCATTGCCCATTGCTCCTATATCTGAAAGCAATAGAGCTTTAAATAAAGAGCAATATTTCTTACAAAGTGTCCCTGTGCTTCCATTCAGGTCTATGACTACTGGCTGGAAGACATGTACCTAAGCAATAGGTTGGCCCTGCCAGTTAACTCCAATCCCGCCATGGTGTTTCCAAAACAGGCTTTCAGAGATCACAAAGATGCTCTCAGGTATATGCTGCTTTTTTTTAAATTTTCTAAGTCATATATTTTATTTCAGTTTGTTTGTAGCCAGGATGAAGGACTGTGAATGCATTATTTCCACCACAAAGCATAGTAAGTGGGAGCATCTCTGTCTTGAGGGTGTTTTTTATTTTATTTTATTTTTTTCAAAATTAATAAAACTAAATAGAAAGCAGCCTTGGAGTAAAGCATGTTTGAGGCTGCAAAAGACTTGAGACTGGGGCAGAAGTTCATTTTCCAGCACGACAAATGCTCTAAACACACGGACACAGCTACAATAGGAGGATTACATTAAAGCGTGCTCATTTGCTGAAATCACAGAGTCAAAGTCCAGACCCAAAACCAATTGACAATCTGTGGCCAGACTTGAAAATCGATGTTCACAGCTGCCCTCCATCCAATATGATTGTCTTAGACATCTTTAAATGATTGAGGTTCTATTAAGCTCAGATGTATACTGAGCACATGCCACACATTAGAAACATTTTGGAAAAATTTAAAAAATAATAACTATGTAGGTTTTGAAAGAATCTTTGCTTGAAGTTTATTTACGTTTTTCATTCACAAAGATCATCTATTTTTGTTGTTGACACCCACTGCTGTTTTGACAAAGCGTAAATAATCAGAGAGAAAAGCAATAGGAAGGAATATGCAGTAAAGCAGCTTGTAGCATCAGTAATACAGGCAGCATCAATCCTGTCAGTTGCAGCCTGTTGAGGGATTATCATAATGTTCCTAAATTCCACATTTATTACAAACAGCATAAAACATACATGTTGAGTTTTGTCAGCTGTTGACAAGGTTTGTGTTCATTTCAACAGACAGAGATGCTGAATTACAGTCATGCCCATTTATTAAGTGAACCCTGCTCCACCAGGCATGAGGTCTGCTCCGTCCATCTCAGCAACCCGACATCAGCTTTTGTCAGCTCATGACCCACAAGCTGAATGTTTCCAGAACACACACACACACACACACACACACACACACACACACACCCCCGCCCCCCCCCCCACACACACACACACACACACACACACACACACCCCCCACACACACACACAAAAAGCAGCTGGATACCTACTGACGCGGCCACTTATTAGATCGGGAGTGACAGGGCCAAGCTCTCCGCAGAGACCGCCGCTCAGGCCTCATTCAGAGGGTTTGGTGTGCTGCAACTGTCTCCTCTGTATCGATTTGGCTTTGAACGTAATAACACTGAGACAAATGACATACAACATAAGACCTGACAAGTTTGCCTGCTCACGCACACACACACAGATAAATGCATGCACTGTATCCTAGTAATTTACCATGATTTGATTACGGTTAGCCTTTTGAGAGATGGGAGGTTATTGAATTATACTCACCAACCAATCCTCTTTGTGGCTTCAGTGTTTTACACCGAACATTCGTTGTGTTTTGAAAATCTCACCTATTTCTGCTCCCCTAAGATTTGCTGCTCGTCTCATCTGTGGGGTGTTGGAGTATAAGGCTCTCATTGATGCGTAAGTCCAGTAACTGATCAACTACCACATTGTAGATGCTTCTGATCAATCCTGAAAACCCCTCAACAAAGAGCCGGAGGTCTGACTCAAATGTCTGTAATGGTGTGTCTTAGGAGAAAGCTGCCACTGGATTTTGCTCGAGGCCAGTTAGCAGGGACTCCTCTGTGCATGGAGCAGTATTACCGCCTCTTCACCTCCTACCGCTACCCGGGGCTGAAGACGGATACGCTGAAGACCGACTTGAACGCTACCTCCTCGGCGCCAGAACATGTGATCGTGGTGTGCAAAAACCAGGTCAGTTAAATGGCTGCTAATGGGGTTTTTTACACCGCATCACACTTCTAACTGAACATAATGTTGCATTGTCAATACAATTGATGTAAATAGTGTGCACCGTGCGGTTGAAATGCATATTTTTTTGTGATTTGGAGTGCCAACAGCTGTAAAATAATACATTTCACATGATTTTGATTTAATTTCAACATTAAGTCTTCTTTGGTTTACACCAAAATCAAGATCTTACTACCATCAATGGTATCCCTTACCTTAGACATCCTTCTGGATGGCCCTGACTCCAGGGTTAATTTAAATGTGGACCATGCATACACCAATATGGATGGATCTTCCGTTGCAGATGTGGCACAAGAGCTGTGGTCAGAGGTCAATATGCCGGTTGAAGCTGCAACCAGAGGTTGTAAAAGTAGACCAACAGTGATGGACACCATCATGCTCAACAAGGAGGTCTTTAGGACCTGGTCGACTCCTAAAGCAGCTACCAAACCAGACAGATGGAAGGTGCTGTGGTGAAGAATCGTGACTGGAAGAATGAAGTCCTGGACAAAGAAAATATGGCGACGAGCTTGGATTAGATCTGCTGGTCAAAGGAGTCAGTTAGGGCATCTGATGAAGATGCCTCCAAGGATGTTCACTGAAAGGTTTTCTGAGTATGTACCACAGAGGAGGAAGTCTTAGTTCAGACCAAGACCACAATGTACAAGGTACATTCAAGGAGATCTGGCAAGGAATGGATGTTTTCGTCATGAGAAAACAGTCTCTTGTACTCTCCGTACACTTGTAGGGGGCCGGATTGATCCTCAAGAGTCATCCTCACAATCTGATCAATTTGGGGAACATTTGCAAGATAGAGTTAGTAAATAATGACAAATAAAGAACACGTTATGCTGCATTTTAATCTAAAGATGCTCTCATGTTTTTTGATCATATTTCAGTGCAACTGTTAACTCCAAACTTAAGAATTGCTTTTTGTACATTTTACCGCTGAATTATGTAAATTAATATGGAATGTAATCATTTACTTTTTTCCTAAAGCTTCAGTGCAACAGATTTGACAACATCCTGACCACCAGATATATTATGTCATCAGTTTGACTCCAACAATCCAACAACAATATAACTTCTATTTGACCTGGTAGCTTCATCTGTAATTTTAATATTGTCAGGGAGAAGACATTGAAACTCCAGTGTGGTGAGCTACACGTGGCTCAGTGTCAAATTTTGAGGTTTAACAAACACAGACGCTTTCAGGAAACTGCGGTTTTGTTATCTGATGTTACAGTGTCCATTTGAATAGATTTTTCTGATTACGTGGATGAGGAAAACCAAAGCTTTAACAGAACAGTGGCAGCTAAGAGGGGGAAAAAAACCCCCACTGAATTACATGTTTTAAGACATGAAACGTGCAAGAGAAACATCAGCAATTCTTGTGCGTATTTATAGCAGCCTAACAGATTGATATCTCTCCTCTAACTGCAGAATCTGAACTCTGCTCCAGCAGAGGCTGAAAGTATTGCAGTAAAAATATAACTAGAAACACTATTTGTGACTTTAAATGTCTTTAATGAGAGATTTTGTGGTTTAAGACTTAACTGTTCCCAAATCAGCTTCCCTCATACCTTGTGTGTGCCCAGTGCCGTCTCGTTTCCCCCAAAGCACAACAATCCCGAGCAATTCTCATCATTCACACAAACGCATGCAAGCCAGCGCTGCCAGCATCTGGAGGAGCTCTCACCTGGAAACGGCTCTGGGAGCATTCAACAGTCTGTTGAATATAAAGGTCTGTCTCTGTGGAAACAGGAAGGAGTTAGCTTCATTACTGCTGATTAAATCTGCCACTTTGCTTTAGCTCTTCTTCCAGTAGCATTATTTTTAATGAATGGCAGCAGAGGAGCTTGATGCTAACAACTGGGCGTCTTTAGTTTCTGCCATAACTGTCAGTGCCACAGGTAAAAACACTTATTTGCCAGGCAGCCATTTTAACAAATTACAACAAAGCCTTGCCAAGATGTTCACATGCATTTGCTTTCCTCCTGAGTCCGTATTTCACACAATCACATTTTACCGCAGTTGCAGTTGGAAATAGCTTAATCTCAGTCAGATTGGATTAATAGGATCCCTTAATGGCATTTCCAGAGACCCTCCCAACATGACGCAAAGAACAACAAAAAAAGCAAATAAGAAAAGCTTAAAATGAGCTTTAAAATGCAAGTGAAAGGGAGCCAGGTTATGGGGTGATGTGCTCCCTGCTAGAGGCTGAGCAGCAGCATTCTGGACTAACTGCAGACATTTGAGCTCGGACTGGCTGACTCCAAGGTAAAGAGAGTTACAGTAATCAAGCCAGGATGCAATGAAGGGATGAATTACTTTTTCAAAATGTTGTTTCAAAGGAATTTGCTGTACCTTTGCCAGCTGTCTAAGGTAGTAAGGACAGGATTGCAGGATTGGATTTATGGTTTTCATTTATTAAATGAAACCATTTAAATATGCATTTAGGGTTTCTTTGCTGGTATTGAACTTTGCTTCATGATTTGATGATGAGTCAAAACAGTAAAAAAAAAAAAAAAAATAGGGGAGTAAATACTTTTCCACATCTCGCATTTTGTAAGTCTGAAAGTTCAATTTTGGTCTCATCCAACCAGAGTTCCTCCTTTTGCATGTTTTCAGTTTCCACTATGTGATTTTGGCAAACAGCTAAAAATAATTAAAGTTTCTCAACAGTAGCTTTCTTCTCATGCCTTTTCCACGTAGGACTGACTGATGGTGTGGATGACTGATAGTTGTCCTGCAGAATTTTACATTGGGGCTATTTGTTGATCTTCCACAGATTATTATTATTATCTCATTGCTTCTCTCATTAACGCTCCTGTCAGTTTAAATCTATTGAGTTGTCATGCTCTTTCCATTTCGAAACCTAACTCTTTAAGGTATCCAAAGCTTTGGATGTGCTTTTGCTGCTTAACCCTTGAGCTGTCTGCTGTGCTCCTTGGCCCTCAGGATCCTATTTGTTCATCAATGTCATCTAACAAACCTCTTTGACCTTCGCAGTACTTTAGACTGAGATGAAATTACGCTTTGATTGCTAATTATGAAATCTATCTTTCCTCATTAGTTTTTCCTCTTGGATGTAGTCGCAAACAACAAACAGCTCAACGAGGCGGAGATCTTCCTCCAGCTGGAGAAGATCATGAAAATGTCAGAAAATGCTGAAGAGAGACTCCCTCCTTTTGGGATCCTGACCTCAGATGGAAGGACTGAATGGGCACAAGCTAGGGAAGCACTAATAAAAGGTCACCCAGCACCTCCTCCGCCTTCCTCATTACTTTCTTGGGTTTGTAATAACCTGTCAGATATGTAAACTCCCCTCCTCCCTTCCTGTGTCCAGATCAAGCTAACCGTGACTCTCTGGCTCTGATTGAGAGCTGCATATGCGTGGTGTGTTTGGACGAGCCCTGCGGCATTCCGCCCAGCGACACCAACAGGGCGCTGATGCTGCTGCACGGTGGCGGCCGGGAACGGAATGGCGCAAACCGCTGGTATGACAAATCAATGCAGGTGAGGCTTTAACACGGTCACGTCACTTTGTCTTCAACCTTATAATCTGGGCAACTATTTACTCCGCCTTTCTCTCAGTTTGTTGTAGGAACGGATGGGGTGTGTGGGGTGGTGTGTGAGCATTCCCCGTTTGAGGGAATAGTCATGGTGCAGTGCTCAGAGTTCCTTATGAAACGCATGTAAGTCAGCACCCTACATCGACTTGCCATGCCAGTCAATGCATCTGACCCAGGCAGGGTGTTATTGTTGTAATCAGAACAGGGAGTCCCTCCAGGACGGTTCAGCCGTCCAGCACCAGAGCATTACCCCCTCCAAGGAGGCTGCTGTGGAAATGCAACTCCCACGTTCAGGCTCTCCTAGAAGCATCTGGAGACAGACTGCAGAGGCAAGAACACTGTGCACTAAAGTTTCCAAATCTAAATTTACTAATTCAGTGCCTTGTCAAGGTATTTTTGTCTCTGGAAGTTCTGAATTTGTTGTCATGTTACGACAAATTACTTTAAACTTGATAGAAATTTGAGGTAATAGACCAACACGAATAGTGTGTTATTGTGAAGTGGAAGGAAAATTAAACTGTTTTTTTAGTTTTTCAAATTATGCACAAATAAAAAATTGAAGGTGTGCATCGGTTGTATTGTCTTTGATTTGTACTCCACCATTCACTGTAATTATAGCAGCGAGTCTTTTAGGGTTTCCCTGAATTTTTGTATATACCTCTTTCCAAACCAGCTCAAGCTAAGTCAAAGTGGAGGCAGAGCATCTGCAAACATCCATTCATCCTTCATCTATACCCGCTTGTTCCATGCAGGGTCGCGGGGGAGGTGGTGCCCATCTCCAGAGGTCACTGGGTGAGAAGCAGGGTACACTCTGGACAGGCTGTGAGTCCATCACAGGGCAACACAGAGACACACAAAGACAAACAACCACGCAGGCACACTAAGAGCAGTTTAGGAGGCCAATCAACACGCTTGCTTTTGGACTGTGGGTGAAAACCTGGAGAAAACCCATGCATGCAGGGGTAAAACATGCAAACTTCATGCAGAAAACACCTCAAACCGGGTTTCAAAACCAGGACCTTGTTTCTACAAAGAAGTGCAACAAACTGCATTAACATCCAGAACCTCTGTGGACAGTAGTTTTCAAATTTTGTCACAAATTCTCAGTTGGACTGTGAATTTTTGCTTTTTGAAACCATTTGCATTAGAGGCATTTTAGCTCTCTCTATGCAAGTCTTTCACAGGCTCCCTTCAAAGATTGCCCAATATTCTGTTTAATCTTTCTTCTCATTAACTTTTCTGTTGAAAAGGCTGAATAAAAGCCTCACACCGCCATTACCATGTTTCATAATAGGAAAGGTGTGTTTGTCTCATCTATCCAGCGCACCTTTTTTCACGAGTTTGTTATGTTTCCTACACGGCTTTTCCAAAAATGTTGAAAGCTGCAAATGCTTTTCCTTCCACTTTGCATGTGCCTCTTAATGTTGGTCTATCATATAAAATCCCAATGAAAACATTTAATTTAGAGAGTATAATGTGACGAAATTTGTAAGAGTTTAAGGGAAATTAATACTTTTCGAGGCACTGCGATTACAGATATTCCTGTTTCACATTCTGTTTCATACTCTTTCATGTTTCACTTCAGGCTGGTGAACAATCTTGATATGGATGTTTTCACATTTGAAACTTACGGAAAAGAATTTATCAAAAAACAGAAGATGAGCCCAGACGCATTCATACAAATCTCCTTGCAGCTTGCATTCTACAAGTAAAGTATACCACTCACGCAGTACACAGTAAACACCACGTGCAAATATAATCGCTCATTTCAAATCAAAACCGTCAGATGCAGAGGAAGGCTGGTGTCCACGTATGAGAGTGCTTCGCTTCGTCGTTTTCGAGAAGGTCGGGTAGATAACATCCGTTCAGCCACAGCTGAGGCCCTGGCCTTTGTGAGGTCCATGGCCGACGAGAGGGCAACTTTCACAGTGAGTCATTTGTCTCACTTTCTACCTGATAATCAACTCCCAGAACAATGGTCACCTGTAAATGAGACAGGTGTGAACAGCCAGTTAGAGGCATGCCAAACCAAGTGACTCCAGTGAAACAGATGATCTCCCTGCAGATTTATCCAATGCATGATGCATAGTATGCTGCACCGCTTGATGTGTTTTACGTTGCTTGAAGAATATATCTTGTGTTTATCTTTGCAAGGACTCTGAAAAAATGAAACGGCTGAAGGATGCAGTAAAGGCCCAGACAGACTACACAATCGCAGTGAGTATTGTGTCTGTTGGAAAGGTTGGGGTCAAGTATAAAAACATATTCTGATCATTTGTCACCAGCTCATTTTGTAAAATCTTTTTTCAAACTTGTTTTCTGTTACACTTTTGATCAGTGGTAAAGTAAGGTAGTAAAGTAGGCTTAAAGATGCATAATAACAAACCTCAATCTAAAGGAATACCACAACAGAAAATAAATGACATTATTGACCTCAATCAGTCTGGAAAGGGTTTCAATCACATTTCTAAGGCTTTGGGACACTAATGAACTACTCCAAGATCAATTATCCATTAAAAAAAGGCCCATTTTACATTCGTTAAGTAAATATATTGAATCTTCCAAACACATCTGGGGAATATTCTTTGGCTGATGAGCAAAAAGGGAAACATTTTTGGAAGATTTGTATCCAATTCACTGAGCTGAAAGGCGAAACTTTCAATTCCAAAGAGAACGCACCATCATCACTTTGTGATGTTCTGGAGTAGCCTAGTCAAAATCTATGTTTAAAAACAATGGAGAAGCTTCAACCAGATTTTAATGCCTAAAAATATGTCCAAATTAAAACAAATCTGGATCAAAATTTCTGCAAAGCAACGTCTTTGATCACAAATGTTTTGGTGGCTGTTTCATAGAACTTGACCAGTATGAAACTTGGGCTGAGCCTCTTAGCATTTTGGTTTTCTAATTGTATTGATTTTTTTTTACTCAGGCAATTACAGGAATGGCAATAGACAATCACCTCCTTGGACTTCTGAAGGTCTCAAAGCAGCTGAACATGGAGAAGCCAGAGATCTTCTGTGACGAGACATATCTGGCCAGTAACCATTTCACCCTCTCTACCAGTCAGGTGCAATTATCTACTATTTATTTTCTAAAAGATAAAAAAACCTCAAGTTTTTAAAAGTACTTGAGGATTTTTAAAAACTTAAATGAATTTGTAATATCACCTTTGGTTCAGTGAAGATGCTCTTAGTGTATTCGGAAAGAGAACTTTTAAAAAGTGTGATTGCAAAATCTTGTACGAAACAATAAAAAATGTGCAACACTATTTTAGAACCAATTAAGATATTTAGTTCATCCAGTTGCACAGACTCATGCCGATGGCTCGGTGTTTGTTGCAAGCGGTCTTATTAATTTTAGACTCCAGTAAAATGAGCTGCCTCAGCAAAACGTTTGGTTTTCCAGACCTCTCTTTTTCCACCATTGGACACTTTCTTGGCAGCACTTAGCGCCCACACTTTAAATAATTAGTTTTTCTTACACAATGCTTTAAACGAGCGCATGCATCAGGTTGATGAAAGGAGCTTTAACGATAAGCTTCCACAGAACCTGGCAGTTATAGTGCTTGGCTAAGAGGTAATTATATTAACTTTGAGCATCGGGGAAATATTTTCAGCCGCAAATAAGTCGAAAAACTAACTGGTCACAAATCCAGTAGAGCTGAAATATAACAGAACTTGTTAGCACAGATAAAAACATACACTTATATAGAAAAGAGGATATTTTATTAATCAAAAGAGACATGTCAGGTAAAAACAGAGAAGATCTAGTTGTGTCCTGTCCCGGGTTAAAAGAAAACTTTATTGTAACGTCACTTGACTGTGAAAAAATAATCACAACTTTTTTTTATACTGGGAAAAAAAAACATTAAAATGTCCAAGCCACTCAAAAATCCCTGGACTGTATGTGTTTATCTCCAGGTTCCTACAACAGTGGAGATGTTCTGCTGCTATGGACCTGTGGTGCCCAACGGCTACGGCGCCTGCTACAACCCGCAGCCGCATCACATTGTCTTCAGCGTGGCGAGTTTCTGGGAGAACACGGAGACGAGCTCGGCCGTTTTCGTCAAAGCCCTAAACGAGGGCCTGTTGGAAATCAGGGATCTGTGCAACAGGAGTGCAGCTGCAGCTACCAAACCACCGGAAAGCATCCCTGCAGCTGGCCCGCCTCGTAAATCAGGAAAGTAAACTATATAGATAGAACCTCCCCTATACTCACCTAGTCGAATCTTAGAGTTAGCTTCAGTTAGCTTGATAGTTCAAGAAAAATGAAAAGCCTTATAAATGAATATTTAACTACATAAAAAATATATATGTACATCTTTAGAAAATATATAGAAAAGAAAAACGAGTAGGTAAATTTCCTTTCTGGATGCGTAAGAATGATGTGGGGTTCAAAACTGACTCTGGTGGACTGAAGTAAGTCGGTCTGCTGCACTTAAGGAACTTGAAGCCATGTCTGTTTGTAGCACCAGTCTGAGGATTCAGTCCTCAGTCTAAGAGTTATTTAAAAGATCCTTCCTGTGAATATTACATCTAACTTACACTACATGAAGTATTAACCTATAAAACAGGACAGCGACTGAAAAAAATCTGAATAGAGTATAATTTATTAATCCCATCTGGTATTTGTGAATGAGCTTTGCCATTTGAGCTACACTGTGACTTTAAATGTTCAAATATACGATGTATCAATATGTGTAATTTATTATTTTTTTAATCATAAGGTTTCCAAAGAGATGTGTATATGTGAAGTATGTCTTTTAAAGCACTTTAACACACACACACACACACACACACACACACACACACACACACACACGCACACACACACACGCACACACACACACCTACACACACACTCATAGACATATGTAGTTGAAACCAGATATATACATACACTACAGGTGATGCTTTCAAGCCTTTATTTTTATTTAATTATGATGATGTTCTGCATCCAGCTGACTTAAAACCTCACATTTAAGATTAGAACATTTCCTCATGTTTTCGAATAGAAGAAAACATTTTTTACAACAGAAATTGGGGCTTCATGAAAATGATGAACAGGACCTGCTTGAAGGTTGTTATCTTGAAAAGGTTCTTTAAATCTGACAAACGAGCCTAATTGGAATTCATATTCTAAGTCAACAATTAAGATTTCACAAAGACACACAACAAATACAAGATGACAACTTATTTGTTCGAATTCCAGTGTAGTAGTTGAAAATATCTAGACATGTTATGTATTACAGCAATAGTGGCAATAATATGTGGATATGTGTTACGAGTCATCAGTGCTGCTTTATTATCAAGTTATAAACAAGTATATATGCTTACCATATGTATATATTTAGAATTTGTCCTTTCATTTGCATTTAAAGCAGATGCAATACATGAAATAGATAAAAAACAAGTTATGTACTGCATATCTTAAGCAATCTGTGCAATAATATACGAAGTGCAGTGAAGGTTTTGTGCAATCTGACGGATGAGCTCATGATGTGCATGGAGCTTCTTCATTGATAAATCAATAAGAGTTGCTATTTTTATATTCAGAAATAAAAGAAACAAATACTACATGAAGTTATGAGACTAAAAACGTTTATTCGTCAGAAAAAGTCCCTGCAAGTACGTGTTGTGGGTCTTATTTATTTTGTGAACTCTAAGTGGCAATCAGTGTTAAAGGTGTCGAGATAATTACTGTCTTGTTGTGTATCCACAAACCAAAGTGAATGTATTGTGATTTTAAAGCTGAGATAAGTATTATACCTGAGATGTGTGTGTTTAATTCTCTATAAAGCTACAACAATTTCGATTAAATACTAATAAAATCTCATAAGTGCAAATTCAGAATGCCTTCAAATGATGTAAAAGTATTGCTGTCATTTGTCTGAAGAAAACACCTATTAATGTGGGAACAACATGGTTAAGATGTATTTGTCACAAATTGTTTTTTTTTCTTGTATGTATCACCCAATAATGTATTTATTGATAATTATAGGACAAATCTGTATAAATGTGGCTTCTGCTGCAGAAGTGCTCACATCACTTGAATTTTTTTCTCATCTTGACATTTTGTTGGGACTTCGTGTGACGGGTCAACACAAAGTGGTACAAAACTGTGACGTGAAAGTAAAACCATAAAGTGTTTTTTTTTTTTCTTGAAAAATAAAAACCTAAAGAAAGCGTGGTAAACATATTAATTCAGATCGCTTTACTGTGAAACCATTAAATAAAATCTAGTGCAGCCAGTTGTCTTCAGAAGTGGTTTATTTATTGAACAAAATCCATCTGTGTAATTTAATTCCATTATGAAACTGCTGTGTGAAAACCTCAGTTGAAAACTAACACTGCACATCACCATGAAAACATCATCGCAGCACCGACACGTGGCGGTGGAGCCGTCGTTCTAGTATTTTGTCCAGGTGTAGTGATGACAAATGGCGGCTGAAAAACTGCAGAAATCATGAACTTTAAAAATTCTGTAATTTACGAACTTCTTCAACATTAGTGTTAGCTCTACTGAGAGCTGACACCCACCAAAATAACATTATATAATCAGATTATCCATTTATAAACCTGCTGTGATAAGATGTCTGTCTACAACAAGCAAGATACTGACAACAGATCGTTGCTCTACTGAACCTCACTTAGTAGAGGCTGAGCTCTATATTTTAATGTATAATTTCATGTTTCACTTCAACATAAATTCTCCTAATTTATTAAACCAAATAAACCAAGTTTATTAATTATTTGCTTTATAATTTAATTGGTTTATTTTTAATTTTTTTTAGTCTAATTTTTTTTCATCAGCATCTTTTCAGCCCTCTAATTGCACAGTTGTTGCTCATTTCCTCACGAGGTAGATACCGCCATCTGCTCAGTGCCTGCACAAGACCAATCATAATTTCAAAAAGAGAAAAATAGATTTTGTTTCATGGCAGAGATCTAAAAATACAACAGGAAGCTCATTACAAAACGCAAGATACCCTTAACACTTACACCGAAGTATAAAATGATAATGCTCCATGTAAAGAGCCACGTGCTCAAATAAGGCGCCTTTCCATAAACATGTATGTATTTTTTTTTTTTCTTTTGCCATATTTTGAGTTTGTTACCGCATCAGGCAGATGTTTCTGTTGAAAACAGATGCTTCGCAGACATTTCAAAGGCGACGTTTTACTGGCTTTTTGGCCTTGATCATTTTCAGGACATGATTAGATTCCAGCATATGGCAACAGTCATTAAGCGAGGAGGAAAAGTAAAGAAAACAAGTCTGAAAACATTTTATTTTCAAAACTCACAACACAGCAGGGGCTTAATGCTAGTGAAGACTTCATTTATTTGATAAGAGATACTGTTGTCTTCTTTTTTAAACTCTGTAAAGCAAGTACTTTTACTTGCAAAGCACATGCTTCCATAGCAACGATGTGGTGGTTTATTATTGTGTTGACAACAAACTAGGATTGTTGGCGGAGCCTTGGCAGAGCAACAACTTTACATGCGCAGGAGTTGTTGCATGCCACTCTGGTTGGGTCATTGGGATTGAAGCAGAACCAGCCATGCTGGTTTCATCACAAGGTCGCATGAGAACTTCATGCTTAATAAGAAAACTCCTTTTGGCTTTTTTATACAATATTAATTGGATTTCGTCTACAGTATCCCTCCTAGTTACTGAAGACTCATAATTCTCCTTGTAAATAGAAGCTTTTTATTATTATTATTATTGTGCTCAGCATCTTGTTTCTGCCATGATCAATAATGAGTTGGTGTATTTAAATCAGCATAAAAATAAATAAATAGAGCTTTCTATTTGTTGTTTTTTAGAGTAATTTACATTTTGAGTTGACCTACAAATGCTTTGACTTCTGCTTTTTTTTTTGTCAGATTAGAGATAATCTTGTCACTTAAGCCGTTATCCCACCTCACATGCCATGATTTTGGTTGTCTCAAACTGAAAAGGCTTTGTAGTCTTATATGTAGTTTCTTTGTATTGGGTAATTGTAAACCACACAAACAAAGCCTATTGTTCATCCTGGGCATCTGAGCTGTCCTGCATCCCCAGTTTCCTTGATGAGTGTTGCTGGAAGGACCATAAAGAGGCAGAGGCGTCATCCTTCAGCTCTGTCCTCTATTACATATGAACTAACCTGACAGGCTTATTTACACCAGGACACATGCAGCCTTGATAAGACCATCGCTCCTCTGCCAAATGCTCACAAACAGATCTCACACATATAAAACTAAATTACTTATAGTTAAAGTCAACAGCGACGGTTGGCAATCCCTGTATCAGTTCACTATTCATTTTGTTTAGATACTCTTGTTTTATAGTTAAGTGGTTTAGACACTTTTCCTCTGTTGGTTTTCAATCACCAGGAGCGCCCATAAACATCCGAAGATCCTCCTCCAGAGTGAGATATTGTCGCACCGCTGGTAGCAATAAGAGAAAGATTTAAGATGAGGCCCTTCCCCGTGACGGAGACCCAGCAGGAGAGTCTGCTCTGTCGCCAGACGGCGCATCGCTTTCGCAGTTCACTTTTAAAAACACAGAACAATTATCCAGCACTGACTCTGCTCCCTTCATCTCTCTCCACCGCCCCTCTTGTGTTCCCATAAATGCATAGAGAAGAATATGTTTTTTTGTTTTGTTTTGTTTTTTTTACCTCTTTTTCAAAAGTGGCAATTCAAAAATGAATACATCTGTGTGGCCCATAAACCTCCTCATGCTTCTAATTACGTCTTAGTGCTTGGATTGTTTTTATATCACAAGGAATTCCTCTGCGATCTATGCGGCCTGATGTGTTCGTTGATCACGGTGAGTAAATCCCCTGAGGGGCTATTTGCGTTTCTGCTTTGTGATTTTTCCCAACTTGCTCCAAGAAAGTTAAAGTTTCGTTATTTCTTAAGCGTCAATGCAATTTTCCTTGGCTTTGCTGGAAAAATAACTTCAATTTATTTTTAAAAAAAAAGTTTTAACTTGTTCTTGAAAAGGTATTCGTGTTATAAATTTTACGTACGATGCTCTGCTGTTTTTAAATAAAACGTATTTTTAAAAAATGTATTATACCACTTATCCTTGCAGGGTAAATTGAAATCTAAATAGAATTTAATTTAACTAAACTAAACTTGAGTTAAACTAAGATGCACTGCACTGAAATAGAATGATTAAAATTAATTTCACTAAAATGTATCTTAATTAAAGTGAACGGAAAATAACTACAAGTAAGTTGACATGCTGCTTCATTAAGACTGTATGGCAAACAAGAAAGCCTTTTCTGGCAACAATGCAGATTCAAAAGATCAATTATATTTGTACCCAAAACATGTGCCAGTAACAAATCCTGATGAAAAAGTGTAACATTTCTTTACACAAACTATATCAAATCAGTGGCATATTGGGAAATCTATGGACACCCTCACCTGTAGATGTCTTGTCTGTATTATGGTCCTATCATAAGTGGAGATGCTTTCTGTAATATTTAATTATATTATAATGCTGCAGATTAGGTCTGATTTTTCAACAGGACCAGAAGCTAAAAAGCCCATCAGCATCAGCCTTTTCTTCTCCTCCGTTATCCCGAGAGCGAACTAACACACCTCTACTGTCCCATCTGCCGAGACAGCATTTGTTCATCCTTAATGGGCCGCTGTAATTGGCAGGAATCAGGAAGCAGGAGCTGCTTCATGGAGCGTGTTCTTGGTTACTGGAGTCTTGAAAGTGATGGAGGCAGCAGCAGCAGCAGCAGCAGCAGCAGCTGTGGGCTCCAGAACGCCGTTACTGCCCACAGAGGCCTCTGCTCATCTCCTCTCCACCCCACAATGTTCTGCTCCACAGGGACAACGTTACTGGGACAAATGGCCACCTGGGAGCCACAAACCAAATGAAGCACGCTCTTCCTTGTTTATTTTTTCAGCGTCAACCACTTTCCCTAACGTACACAATCTCTACCTCTCCCATCTGCCTTGACAGGAAAATAGATCTGCTCTGGAATTGCATTTTGCAAACTGTGCATCACATGACCAGAGATGCAAAGCTTGCATGCATGCATGCAGAGCCATGCCTTTATATTTGCCTTCATGACAGTACGGCCATTAGCTGCCTGGTGGTGGTTTTCACTTGTCAAATATTATGAGAGATCCTGCAGAACTCATGGCCACTTTACAAATTCCTCTGCATAACGGAGGCAGGTTTCAAAGGAGGCTGCAGCTATCCTAATGAGTTCTTTCCATCTAACTTTTTTCCTTCCTGTCACTCTGGATCCACTCAGATTTGACTCTTCTGCAACCAACTCCCAAGCTGAACGAAAAGGCCGATGCAGCCAGACGAACGGTTGTTACTCCGATGTGAGGAAGGCTTTTAAGTGTTTGTCACTTTGCAGGACTTTAGTGGACGACTGAAGATCAGCCTGGCACAACCTTTTACCTTCCAGAGTTTTACTTGCCAAGCTCTTTTTTTTTTTTTTTTTTTTGGTTGATCTACATAACGTGTGATATATTTAAAGTAGATACAGGTGCCTCTCAATAAATTGTAAATCATTAATAATTAATTCAATTAATTTATTAAAATGTAATTACATTTAAAAAAATGAAAACTCATCTATTACATAAACGTATTACATACATTTTCAAAGAAAACTGCAAAATAACACAAAAACAATTTAAAAAAAGTTTGATTTTTAACAAATGTAAATGTTTTGTCATGGCCGAAGCAATCATGAGACAGACTGCTGACTTGACATGTTTCCAGCAATGGCAGCCATTGGATTGCTAAAGAAGGTCATAGCAACTAATTGAAAATTGAGTGGAAGGAAAAACTGAATTAGCAAACATGCAGAACAAGATGAACAGCAGCCTTGAGAGGCTTGTGAAGTCAGAGTCTATTTAAGAGTTTAGGGGAGACTCAAGATGTGGACTGCAGCTGAAGTCAGTATATTAATAGAATCTCTCTCTTCCATTCTTCTGGCATTTAGCAAATAGAAAAAAAAATTGAAGAAAGGTTCAGTTGTTTTATTTTCAGAAAAAAGGAGAAACGGTTGCATCTTTCTATACAAGGCATGTAGAACGTCCGGTTTCCACTGTGTGCAAGTTTCACTTTTTGATGGGACTCTAATGCAATCAGACGAACCTGCGTGTTTGCACAGAAAGCGCAATCGCAAACGTGAATCTATACGAGTCGTGACTGTCTGCAGCTACTTTCACCCTTTCACTTACCGTCCCTACAATTCACAGAAAATCCCATTTCCACACAGAGCCTCTCAAATTAGCCAGAGCTGTTCGGTGAGAGCCCAACCAGCGCCGGACCTGACAGAAGGACGAGGCATAAATCATCCCCCCGGAGCAGGAGCGGTGGCAGGACCAGAAACGCATCCACCAGCCGAGATTTACGCCGCACATCGAAAGCATAGAGCCTGGACCCTCTCCACCAGGTCATCTTCAAATTGGTTATTGATCCTCCAATCCCAAAATGAATCATACGGTGCCAACTCTGTTTAGGTGCTATGTTTACAGTAGTGTGGTTGCAGCTAATATGCAGCCCCCTAGATGGATTATAGTTTGGAAACCTCGAGAAAACACACAGCTGAAGCTGAACAGGGTGTAATTTACCTGGAGATGAATGGATGTCCTGTTGTCATGCAGCCGAGCCTCATTAGACCAGCTGAAGCAGCCACTGACAGCAGAGTGTGTGAAGGGTTTGAAGTTAGGCATTTTACTCTGGTAATTATGACAACAATCACCGGGAATAACTGAAGAGCTTATGACATAGTTACACTGCAATTCTTGTAAAGCACACAATTGTTTGGGAACAGGTCTCGTATACTGGAAAAGAAAAATAAAACTAAGAATATTCCAAGTTGTTCCCAATTTACGAGCTGCCGTAAAACCTACCAGATTCGAATTTTAATGTTATGGATTCTTTCAAAGAGCAATCGTCACTTTTGTCCAAATCTGCCTTAAATGAGACTTGTTCTGTCAAAGCAGCTCGTGTCTACTCTCGGCACGTAATTTATGTTGGCAGATTACTTAATGGACCCTCGCTTCTCGCCCAATTACGCGCCAAGGTGGTGTGTAAACGTAGCTCCTTCCTCGGAAGCGGTTTCCTCATAAATGCCAGAATGGCCATTATGAGAGTCCTTTTGTGAGTGAAAACAGACACCTAAAATAACGTCTGGGCTTTAATTGAAAGATTGTACGGATGGCCCTGGTCCTGCTTCTCCTTGGGCTTCCTTCTAAATGTCAGAATGAAGACAATTAGATGCTTTTCTTCTGTTCCTATTTGAATGAAAATGTCAGACTCATTTTCATTTTCAAAGACGTCTGGATCACTGGTCCAGTTTCTGAATATTCTATTGATAACATCAATGGCGCAATAAGACGCGCGATATGACGAGCATTGATAACCTCTTTGCGTCTTATCGGGATCTCATGTGATCCCACCACAAAGTAGTGAAAAGTGTCCAGTGAAAGGAAAATAATATGTGGCTTTCAACTATTTTTATAGATTAAAATCTGGAAAATATTGTGTACAAGTGCAATATAAAACAGCCAAAACACTGAGTTCTCTTAAATCTGAACCAAAATCCCTGTTTAGAGTTTCTTTTGAACCATAATAAATGAATGTGTAATGACAACACTAGATAAAATGTAATGTTTTAGTTGTTGACTGTGTATTCTGACTTTGTATTTTTATGGTGTAAAGCACTTTGAGCTGTCCTGAAAACATTTCAAGATGTTATTTTTCACAATTTTAACGATCACGGCTTACAGGCTTTGAGTAGAAAACTCAAAATTCAAAGTCTCACGTCTGACTAATTTGCTTTAAGCACAAACGTCGGGCTTCTGAAAAGTATGCAAATTTCTATACACTCAGCACTGAGCTGGGCCTCCTCTTGCATGATTTAAGTGAAATGAGTACCAATAAAACAAACTGCTAAATAAGATCTAGACGTGAAGTGTCAGCCCCTCTCTATTTCACTCGCGCCTTTTAAAGCCGATAATGAACAGGAAGAAGTGGGTCTGGACGGACGGACAGCTCTGGGTCCTTCCTCTCCGTTTCCAGTCGATAGGAGCCAGCAGGTGAGACCCCGACTATCTGTGCAGCGTGGCAGACGCTTATTAGTGGTAATGTTCTCCCATCATCCATCTCCAGGTGGGTTTCCTCCATTGATCTCGACGCCAAGTCTTGTCACAAGCTGCTCCTCTGGTAGCGAGATCGCTGGTCGCCGCCGGTGCCGGGGCTGTCAGTGACACAGCTTACAGTTCAGTCAATAGACTTGAGGCTGGAAAGCCAGAATTAGATTTGGGACAGAAAATGTGTTTTGTTTAGTGCTCCTAAATGTAGCCTAAATCAAAAATGATCACTAAAAATGAAGGTATCTATGTAAGCTTATTTAAGACTTAAAGGGACAATTCCAATTTTTTTGACTGATGTTTTGATTATTGTTTATATATAACTCTTATTTGGGCATTTTCATTGAGGCTAAAGCTAAACAAAATCAGAGACATGCCAAGATTCATATTAAAACAAATCCAATAGTAATTACTGTGTTGTCATATTTAAACAGAATAGTGATAGTGACAATCTGTTCTCAGAAACATACTTAGAACTGAACACGCTTATGGTTCAATATTTGTGGTTTTCTTTTTAACACATTTTCATAATATTCACAAAAAATCAGCCTGTGAATTTTTCATAATGCAAGAAAATGCAGCCTGGAAAGCTGAAATACCGAGATGCGACGCTCCGAGAAATGTTATTGGTAGAAAGAAATGCTATTGTTAGCCACACGATAACATTTAGCTTATAGCTTTACTTGCTTAGAAAGTTAACAAGAAATATTTTCAATCAGCTCAGATGTCTTAGAGTACCTAGATGCTGGCAGTTTTTTGTAAAGTTGAGGCAAAAACAAAAACACCGCAGTTTTAATCGTATAAGGAGAGCAGTAACAGCACGAGCAGCCGAACGTTTCCTTCCTCACTTCCTGCAGTAGCTGTTTTTCACACCATCTGCCTGTATAATTGGTCCAATCCTTACTCCTGTGTGAAAGCAGACAGCCTTGCATCATCTTTCATTCCAGCTGAGTCAGTATCAATCATGTGACAGTCCAGTGACGGACAGGCAATCTAATAACAGGAGCAAAAATAACTTCACTCACTCAATCCTTGACCTTACAACGCAAGCACTCAGTTTGGTTAAAAGCTGCGGCTCTCACATAAAATGGATTTTTCCTTAAGGATCAATTGCAGAGGAAATATTTGAACTGTAAATGGCCACAGAAATCTACTAATAAATAATTGCTGTTGTCAGGAATTTATGCATTGCCTGCACCTCCTCTCTTTCGAGAGTATTTTCAACTGCAGGCTGTTTAGCCCGAGTAAAAGGCGACGCGAGCAGGTTTTGTGGAAAAGCTAAGGAACTGCCTTTGGAGAAGGAAGCTTCTCGGCTGCTGAATTACCACTAAAAGCCTTTGACTATGCTGCTTCTGAGGAAGAATAGAGGACATTGAGGAAAGTGATCAGACATGCAAACCTTGCAGAGTTCAAACAAATCCGAATTACAAATTTAATTAACAAACAAGCAGTTTTTTTTTCTTTATACATGTTTTGTATAATACTACAGAAGATGAACTAATCAAATGTTGCAGGTGGTAAAAAGTCTAGTTTTTGTACTTTTCTTTCCAGTTTTTAATGTTGACATGTTATTAAAGTGTTATAAGAATAATTATTTTGATTTGGAATTACTTGTAGATTAACAGTAAATTAAATTTGATCTCGCATAAAACAAGTTTCAACATCAGCCTTCAAAATATCCGATTTAAGACCTGATTTGAACAAGTCTGAGTTAAATTGTGTGCTACACTGCAACATTTAGATTTTTAATGTGCATATTACTTCCATGAGAGAGGACTTTAATAAGAATTTACTGTCTGCAAATTTTAATTTATATGAGGAAAATGCAATACAAATTCGCCAAGACTGAGGATTTGCCACTTTGACGTTACCCACTTTTGATATTGACCATTCCTGTAAGTACTAATGGTACTAAAAGTATAAGAATGACTAATTAGCATATGAACCCTGATGCTCGAGGTGCATTTGCAATCTTATCTCCATGTTTCTTTCCCCAACAAACAAGAATTGGATAAACAAAAAATGTAATTAAGGATTGGGGAAAGAGCGGTCATGACAGCGAGTATTACAAACACAAACCTCAGCTTCCAGGATTTCAGTCAACAAATCAATATTCAGCTGAATATACCTTTAATCTGCAGCCAGGAGAAGCCAGCGTTACTCATCCAAACACCGCAGGGAATTTCCACTAATGATCAAAATGATAACGAAACATGAAAAGAGAACCTTTAATTACTTTAATTAGGCCCTGTAATTCATAATAAAACACCTTACGAAAACACAGTTAACCTTGTTGGATGGAGGCAGAGAAATGATTATTTAACTTCAAGAATCAAATCGTGAGCAGTCTAAAGAGGCCACGTGTGTCTGACACTTGAAATGAAGAAATTAGAAGAGATAAAAGAGGGAAGGAAGGACGAGGAAAAACACTTTGCCTTTCATCAACAACAATGTATATTAACCTAACTAGTTTTTAAGTTTACAGAAAGCAACAACATTTTTAAAAAGATGAATATTACCTTGCAACATTTTACCTTTTTCTTTAGAAAAATTATTTTTAAACACAAATTAGACTAGATGAAGAAAACAAAAGCACTTCTGATTCTAATTTTAACATGATGATCCCATAAATTAGCATGATATGGATGAGTTCATGCATTTTAAGTTAATAAAATATGTGCATAATTCATCTGAAAATTATCCCCAAAGAGCTTTATAAATGTTATTGAAAACTTCTGATTTTTTTTTTTTTTTGCATGTTCCCAATTGTCCTACAATCCAAATGCACAAATATTGCAGCCGATTTCTTACCCATGAAAGTACCGCAACAGTTCCACAATTTATCATTTGTTCCTTATTTAATAGTCTGTCCAAACAGAACAAACATAGGATACCTGACCAAAACTACAAGGGGGGTTTGATCAAAGCATAGGCATGTGTTACAATGGCCCAGTTAAAGTGCAAACCTAAATCAAATGAAGGAATCTGTGGAAACAAGCATCCCCAAACATTGCAAGTTAATGCTTGGAAATGTTTTGTGTCCAGCTTGAAATGATTTGTGTGGTGCTTGTTCTTCTCTGGTAAATTTATTAAGATAGAGATACTAATCAATCAATACAAATGTAAGTTAAATAAAAGTCTAAAAAAGTTTTAAGTGGATGTTAGAAAAAGTTAAAGTGGTATAAATAGTTCTGCAAGGCACCGTCTCAGGCTTTTCCAGCACTAGGCTGCAGAACAGGGATCATGCTACCGAAACAAAAACACTTTATGTTTGTGACTTTTTGGCAGGCGCCGGCATAAAGGTCAGAAACACACATGACGTTAACTGCAGCGGGATCACCCCAGTAGGACACCCCCCGTTTGTGTCTATGCTGTATCCCCTCAGGAGATGGACCCCCAAAGGCTGCTTTTTGAACTCGGCATGCAACAAAGAGCGACCCCCTGCCTCGGGTCCTGATTCCATAAAGGCAGACGGTGCCAAGCTTTGACACCTACACTCTCTTTAGTAAACTTAGATAAGCCCACGAGTTCATTCAAAAGGAATTAAACTAACTTTACATTCAGCTAAAGATGGTTTAGGTTCAACCAGTTTTCTGCAAACAGAAAACAAAACAAAAATGTTGAAATGGTACAAATAGGCAGCATAATTAGAGATTTATCAATGTAGTGCATAAAATTTTACCCCCAAGTAAAGAAGCTGGTCACTCCAGAAATATGTCCAACTCTTGGATCTGATTGGCTGAGCTGTGGTCCACTCTTACATAGTTTTATTTTCAGACAAATACCAGAAAAATTGAATATCTAATATTTCATAAATGCATCAGTTACATCTATAGCTACATTTGAAAAGAGCTGGAGGAAAGAATTAAAACTAAGACGACTTTATTTATTAAATCCAATTTTATTTGGACTCCAAAACAAAACGCATCAGGAAAAAATATAAATTAATCCTTGCGTTAAAACAATGAAAAGCAATAAGATCAGTGTAAAAAGTAGAAAATCACATCAAATTGAGCGTCACCTAAACTGTAGTCCGAACTCATTATGGGAGAGAAATAAATTACACACAGAGGAAGACTGCTCTTTTAATCTAAACTGCTTTCCTACTGGTGATCTGAGCCTCCAACAACTATTCCTGTCCTTTAACTTCATTTCTGACAGAAAACTCAATTAAACTGAATAAGTGCGGGTATAAAAACCAGCTACATGACAGAGAGAAAGGAAGGATGGCAACCTTTGCCTCGGCGTTAAACATCCAAATTGCATCCCAGTGGACCAGCGTACCCACTGGAACAAAGTGACCACAGCAGCAGGCAGGGCCATAACTGACCACCTTGGTTTTCATCTTCGTGCTCCTTGTTTCTTTTCATGTTTTGGTTTGTCCAGAACTAAATGTTGTAAAGGACCAAAAAAAATAAAATACCTGCCATAATCAAGTTTTTTATGCCAACTAAAAGTACAAAAACAACCAAAATAAATTTAGATGTATAAAATATGGATAATCTCAAAGTTCATATGCCCGTTTTTAAATTGCCTTTTACTTCTGAATCACATTTACTTTTTTCCTAATCTATTTTTGCTTGTATATAAAATGTATTATATCCTATTTAGTAAAATACAAGGGCTATTCTCATGGGTAAGGGAGGCGACAGCGGAAAAAAGCATCAGGAATAAATAGAAAACTGGGGGGAAAAAAACAGAAAAATAACAGGCAAATTAAAATAAAAATAAAACCCCTTTCTAATTAAATTTCCTTCACAATTTAAGTTCTGTACTTCTATCATAGCAATTAATTTATGAGCCGTTTATTTATTCCTGTGTTGATTCCGGCAAGGTGACGAAAATCTTGGCACTCTCCATTTTCCCAGTTTAAAGTCAAAGTGACTCATCAGCATCATGACCTTAATGGCGCCCTGTGGGCGAGCGTTGGCCGGCCGGAGCTCTGCTGGACTCATCCGGCGCCTCTGAGGAGCCGACCTGCTCGTAGATGAAGGAGTAGAGGCTGACGTCAGGGCGCCGCCGGAGGCAGTTCTCACAAACCGAGCTGTAGTACTGCCCCAGGAGATCGTACACCTCCCCTGTGATGGAGACAAGGACATTGTACAGACTCGCCTTGTTAAGATGAGAAAGAAAATGCTGATTTTTCAAAACTCTATAATTATTAGTTGAGGCTAACTTTACAAGCAGCCCTGTGAGCATGAATGAAGTATGAATTTGGGGGGATTTGATGATCCAGTTGAAGCGCTTTTTTGGGGGGTTGCAGTGAAAACACAACATCTAACTTGAATTACATTTTAAAATATGGATTAGATGTACAGTATTTTACAATAATTAAGTTTCTGTTTTAAAATAAACTAAATATTTGACTACCTTTCTGGGAAGAGTTGGTACAGTTTGTTTAAATTGGTTGGATTTCTTGGTTCATTCAAGTTTTTGAGATGGCTTGAATATTCTATCAACTTTGTGCAGAGCACCAGGACCACTGACAGGCAGCATGCTGCTGCCACCACAGCTAGTACAGTGTTCTCAGGCTTGAAAAGCTTTCCATGATGTCTACAAATGTTTTTACTGTGGCTATAAAGCTCAAGCATCGTCTCTTCTGATGAAACATTTTGGGATTAGACCTCCGTCTTGTTAGATTTACTCTTAGCTGTGGACAGTGTCACAAGAGTTTGAGAGGTGGGATAATCCTGACTCTCAGAACTGCTCTCCTTTTATCTGAGCGACCCATTTGGACACTGGAACGGTGGTTACCCACCTGAAAAAAAACTGCAACTAACACAAAAACAACTAAAAGAAAATTAACAGATGTTGGACTTGTCATTTTAAAACTTCAGCACAACATATATACACATACCAAAAATGTATGAAGACCTGGGAGGCTGTATACGCATTAGAAAAAATACACAAACCAAACTCAAACACTGATGCCAATGGCGTTAGTGTCAAAACAACAGGCTAAAAAAAAAATTTTTTAAAAAGAAATAAACAGACGGGATGGCTGGCTGCCTCACCAACACTGATGTTCCTCTGGGTGAGGAAGGAGTGCATGTTGTGGACATCTGTCATGAGCTGGTTGTCACCAAAGGTGAAATAGGCGACGTCTCGGCCCGCCTCAGCAGCTGCCAGCATCTGGATCAGAGCTGGAGGAAAAGAGGACTGTAAAACCTCAACAACAGAGAGTATGCTTCAGTGCTCGGTGCGAGCAGACCGATGCGGATACAATAAAAGCTTGGGGAAATAAAAAAAAAATATTTGAAAAGATAGAGAAAAAGATTTAAATAAATGAATAGTTCCTCTAAGGTTGACGTTTGAAACCTGTACAGCAAAAGGTGAGTAATCAAGGGATTAGGTCTCACCCCCACTGTGAACTCTGGATCTGTTGGTGCGCAGAGCCCCGACTGGCCCCGGAAAGCTGTGAATATTTTAAGAGACTGGAAATACGTCTGCTGATTAATTAAAGTTGGGAAAGTGCCGACGTAATGAGCAAAACTGAAACAACATCTTCATCAGCACTCAGCACTTCTACCCATCAGCAGTTTGTCTCGCTGCCTCTGCTTCAACAGCTGTCCTCAAAAATCATTTTTGTGATTAAAGGAAAGGTGGCGACGGGAGAAGCTAATCCCAGATAGCAGACAGCCTCTCAAGTAGGAAGTGAGTATTGATATAGTAAAAACCCATGTTTATCTAATAAATGCACATCAATATAAATGTAAGTTTGAACATTATTAAAAGGTTAATTTAATTAAACTTAATTAAACTTTAGTCCAGGTAAGATGCTTCTGACTTTGTGTCCTCAAAGTAAATGAAGCACTTTTGAGCAGAAAAATAGGCATTTGGGTGTTTCAGCGAAAGTTATAACCAAGTTATTTCATCACAATGAACATATAGAAAACAATGACTATTTGTTTATTTATCATAAGTCATATTGTTCCACATTCACAAGCATTATTGCATATTGCTGCAGCAGAACTCCACATTTTGTAAAATATTCCCTAAATTCTTGAATAGGCTTTGCATCACAAACGTTTTTTTTTTTAAATAAATGCTCAATTTTAATAAATATGGCTAAAAATGCTGTAATTATATCTCATGACCCCAATTTTACCCATCAATGTGCCATTTCTAGCCTTTTAATATCTCTTTGTAAACACTCTGCAGGTTTCATCATTTCTTTTTGTTGTTGTTGTTGTTGCCGTTTGTTTTTTAATTATCATTATTCACTAGCAGGTGTATTTACAACAAACAATATAGAGTGGCAAAAAGCAAAAAGAGGTATTGATGTACAAAATAATTAACCAAATAATAGAACAAATAACAGCAATAGAAATCAAATAACCAAACAAAAGGAACAAAAAAATAAACACACACCTTTCAAGGAGGCAGTTATGTCTGTTACTCTGCACCTTTTACTACCCATTTCTCCTTCTAAACAACTTTCCATTAATATACACGGACACAGCGCTTTGTGAGCCATAATTATCAAACCCAACAGAAATAAACACTTCAAATAAATAAATCTGAGTGTAACACGCCAGTTCCATCTTTTGCACTGGATCACTGAAATAAAGCATCTTTCAATAATATATGCAATGTATAAAGTGTGGTACAGAAAAGGGCTGAAATGTGGTGAAAAGCTAAGTTGCTATTGCAAAGGAATGGACAAGTTTCTCCTAAAGCTCCCCAGAGGAGTAATAACAACACAACACACAGAAAGCTGGAACTGATTGATGGATTCAAGCAGGCAATCAATTTCGCTATTAATGCAACATATCAACTTTGGCATTAGATCAATAGGAGGAAGGCAAAATAAATAAATAAAAAATGCCTTAAGTAAATGCACAAATTCCTGGAAGACAAATGGGTGCCCATGCTGAAGCGCTTTCTACTTGAAATTTATTCTGCTGCGTCCAGGAAAGAGAGTCCAATTAGAGTGATGATCTGAGCGCTTGTCTGGTCAAAATGTGCCGACGTCAACGTTACGTCAGCGTTACCTTTGAGTCGTGTGTCGCCTCCAAAAACTCCACAGCCCCAGTTTCCCGTTGCCACTGCAGCGAGGTTTCGACTTTCCTTCTCAGAGTAAGAAAAGCCACAGTAAGCCTACAAGGAGAATCAAAAAAGATTTAACATTAGTGTCAGACAATAAGTTAAAAAAGAGGATGTAAAAAAGTGCAGAAATAATGAATATTACAGAGCTTAATCCTCTAAATTAATCTCTGTATTACAATGTACACACATTAATTTCCTTCATTTGTATTTTTTACTGTATTTCTGTAAAGCACCCAGAATAAATTAAAAATGTGTGCCAACAACTATAAGGTAACAGGCAGGCAGGAGCATCTCAAATCATAAAAGTGCTTCAGACACATTAGAAAGTATCACCAGCACAGTAAGGAGCAATACATTTAAAACATTGAAAGGCTTGTTCAATTTAATTCCATCACGTCTCCAAAACGATTTCCCAGTAGGGCATGCTTTAGTTAGAACATTTTCACTTAAAATGAATCAAATGAAAATTATGTAAAAATACCAGCTACTCTTAATTCTTAATTATTTTTTTTTTCGCAGTAGATTTGAGACTTGACTCATACTAAGTAAATGCCCCAGGGTGATTTATCTTTTCTTACATTTTTTTAATGTGCCATTTTGGAGGTACGAGAACAAAATCTAGCCTCACCGTCGAGAGTCATAACTATAAAACACTCTTGTGTAAATCTGAGGCATCAGCCATACGAGCCACTGTTTTAAAAGCTACTTCAGCACAACATCCAAGGAGGCTTGAAGTATTTATTTTAACTTTAAATCAAAATGCACGGTGAAAATAAATGGTAAGAGCCTGTCCTCCCTTCTGACCAGTGATAAATTCTTCTTGGGGAAAGGGCAGACGTGACATTTAACTGAACAATATTCGAAACAGGATTGATCTCTGTGTTTGTGCATTCTTCACCCTGATGTCAGAACTGTCAAACTGCTCCATGCTTTCTGACAGCAGACCTGACAACATCAACATCTTGATTCTCTTCCAGAACAAATGGCCATTACCTCTTCGGGAAGCTTAAGATTAAATGTAAAAGCAGAATACCATGTAAATATGATACATGGGACTGGTATCCTGACAGTAAATTGTCTTAATTCCAATTAAAATCAATGATGGATAATTCTGGGTATTATGGACATGTACTTTAATTAAACATATCTTCACAAATACAGTATTTATATCCTGAATATCACTTTAATTACTTATATTTATTATTAACTATTAGAAGTTATCCACTAGCAATGCAATAATGCATCTATAAACAAAACAACAGAGATAAAAATGTCTTTACTTCTGTCAAAGTGAAAGGAAGCAGAGAGCCTTCATCCATACTCAAATTTGTTTTCTACCATAGCATATATGTTTGTATGTATATTTTAATCTAAATTATAAGAGAATGATTGTATATGGTAAATTGCATGCAGCAAAAATCTAGCGAAACTTCGACAAACAAAAAAAAAAAGTTTAAGGTCACCTTGTTAAGTTCTCTGTTAATTTTGTCGGGGTGAAACTGTTCGAGAAAGTTCCTGAACTGTAGCGCATCGATGGCAACAATCTCTGTGCACCGTCTCCTCCAGTCGTCTCTAAAATAGTCAATAACCAGATATGAGGACAACAAAATACTTCGACATATATAGAAACCATAGGAAGTAAGTTGATCAAAACAAACAAAGGGGGAAAAAAAGACAATACTTCTGCAAGGCACCACAACAAAATATTCAACAGCAGACCACAATCAAAGCACCAGACAAATCAAAATTTAAACTTCAAAATTCAGGACTTGGCTGCTGCCCGCTGCTGCTGTTGAGATAAAAAAAGAAAAAAAAAGAAAAAATAGATTAATACCTTGGAGTGGTGTCGTGGTGACAGCCAGCCCACCTATACGTCTGAGAATACCCCGTGTATTTGCTATACTGTTGTGATCCTGAAAGACAGCAACATCAAAAACCGTGTTTAAAGTTTGCTCATGATGCTAGTGATGATGACGCAACACTGAAAGAAAGGTAAAATTAGATAAGTTTTATTGAAACATCAATATTGTGTCCTTTTTTAGTCAAATTAAAGCTTCAAAGTAAGGGATATAATAAGACCGAAGGTGGAGAATAAATAATCTTATGTAGATAATACTGCAATAATTGAATATTTACTGCCAATGAAATAAACACACAACCCCCCCCCCCAAAAAAACAAAAACAAAAACAAAACAAAACCAACAAAAAAGTCAAAAATTAAGATGTACTTGCTGTAACAAAAACAAGCAAAAAACCTCGTCCTACTCAAAGAATTAAAAAAAAGAGACGCATATGAAAGAGCTCTGAACTCCAGTTGGCATCATCATCATGTTTCTTTTAAAGTAATGGCTAATATAATTCAAAATCCCCTTATAAACATAATAAACAATTTAAATAAAAAAAACATAGGAAACAAACGCAGAATACCTTCTCCGACATAATAAACACTCTTAAAGGTTAACTTTGATTAAATGCATATTGTGACTGCGCAATTAAATTTTATATTGTAGGAATAAAGCACAGTTATTAAACAGGAAGAAATGACTTTAAATTACTACTTCCAAATGTTCTGTTTAAATCAGAACTTAGAAATCTCAACAATGGAATAATATCTCAGTCATAAAACTGGAGAGACATCTGTTTGCTGTTCAAGAACATGACCTTTTAATGATCCCTGACATTTTTGCACTTGAACAGATAATATTTCAGGAACAAAATTAAATCTTCTTCTCATTTTTTGTGAGCAAAATGTTCTTTAAAAGGTATTTGTGGAGGGAAGCGTATAAAGACCGAATTTAGAGAAAACCAACTATTAGAATGATTTCATAAGTAACAACAAAAAGCAGGTCAAAATAAAGTATTAAAGGTCATTTTATTCATGTGCAAATATATCCAAGCAAGAAAGTCTCACATTTGTGCTGGACCGGGCAGTGAAAGGTCAGAAGTGCATCTCATTGCCGTGTTAATTCAAAGCTGGGAGGAGTGAACTTTTTTTTAAATCTTTAATTAACTCATATCAATGTCTTTCTTAATGACAAAGGAATAAAAAGGAAACATTTTGTTTTTGTGAACATAAAAGCAACAACAGAAATCACAAATTATGCTATTAGAACAGTGTGGATAAGTGGAGATGGGAAACACTGCATAGACACAAGCAAGCTGCCACTAGTTTTACTGGTTTCCACCTTCCAGATAGAAAAAGAAATACAATCTCCATGGCACTGCTTCCTCCTTACTGATTTAAAGCATCTCCTTGTCAGCATCGTCTTTAAACCAACCATGTGACTTCTCCCTGATACTATTTATACCGTTGACCGTCCCAATGGCAGCCAGATATCTACCAATCAAGGAAAATTCAATTAGCCAGAGCACTTTTGCAAATTTCAGTGCAGAGCTACAACCCATTAGTCTGTGTTGCTGCATGCCAAGACCTCTTGCAGAAAAATATGATTTACCGCAGTGGGCCACGATGCATCCAAGGCTTGGAGTTTTACAATGGGAACAAGAGATATTGGCTGAGTTTAATAAAGATGATGGAATGGAAGAGTCCATTAGCGGAGCAGGTCTTGGGCAGGTCTTCCAGCTCTAATTAATTCTGTGCTGGAGTAATAAAGTTAAGTGGAGCAAAGGCAGGCACGAAGTCTGAAGGTGACTCGGCCAAACGGGAAGACGCGGCATGTCTGGAGATGGCAAAGACAAAGAATGTGATGCCTCACTTGCTATTCTAGTCTACAGTTCTGATACAATGTATAATGAAAGCCATATTTAGAAAGAAATTTAACAACAAAAGCCAGATGTAAGTAGAATGGTTGTTTCTTGGCGATGCAGACTGACAATCACTGCTCATGTCAGAAAGTGACGAAAAAAAACACCACAGTTGAATAAACTTTACTGTCCTTGAAAAACAAAACTAAACATGAGATTACCATCATGTTAATCAGTAAAATCCAAACCTTTGTTAAAGATATTTTTTTAATCCAGCTGTACAAGATAGATGTAAATTATACTAAAATACAAGGCGTACATTTTTTTTTTTACTAGCCGTTACCAGAATACACTGATTGTCCTCTTTAAACCCAATCAAGCTCCTGCAAACATTTCCACAAAACAAAAAGAAGAAGTGGAAAACAGGACAGGCGCCATCAGCCTCCTGCAGAGGGAACCCTCATGTCTGCCGTCTTGTTATTGGGTCTACACAGGTTTCTGACAGCCGTGTTTGTTGCAAACATCCAATTGTGAAGTACTAGGAATTATTTAAGAGAAAGTCTTCAACGGTGCAATCAAGTCCACCAACTCTCCATCTTCCAACTGCCTCTCGAAGCCAATCAAAAAGAAACGTGTGACAAGGACCGACAGACAAAGACGGCAAAGCCATAAACACCTTCAAGCTGACCCAGAATGGGGTAAATTGAAGATGTAAACATCAGTTAAAGAGTGTATGAAGATTGAAGCACAAATGGTATAAATCTTAAGAATTACTGTTCCAATCTGGAAGGATAACAATCTAGGGCGAATTCACGAGTGTATTTGCAGGTATCCTTGTCTTTAAGAGGCCAGATGCAAATAAATATCTGCTTTTAAAAGAACTCTGAGGAACAAATAACATATCTAATCACACACCGTTTGCAGGCATTTTAATGAGGCTAGACGTACACAAAGTCCACCAATAGTTTCTATATCAGTGGAAATTGTAGGCAAAGCAAATAGTTTATCATTCCCAAAGATGTTTGCAAGGACTGTTTGCATCATGTAGTAGACAGTGCAGAAGAAATACTGCCTGTTGAAAGCTGGAGCTAGTTAAGGAAAAGACAAAAATACAATTGCGATGCTGAGTTTACAGAAAAGGACCTCAAGCTTGAATTCATTCTCCTCTCCCGTGAAATCTGCCTCATTTTTTGATAATCTACTTAATCAAATTTGCTGGACATAATGGGCATTTTTGCATCTGCATGTATTCAGAGAAGAATAGATCAAAACTCCAGTGCAGAAAAACGAAAACAATGGGTTCAAAATCTCCCAACCAACTCAATTAGATTATAGAAGTAGAGAAATAAATGCCTAAAAATGAGGCATTTAAAATTACCTGTGACAATGAGACACTCATTATCATCGAGGGCCTCTGTGAAGAGACGTGACACGATGAGCTCCGGGTTTATGAGGAACCGAATTTCTTCTTGGACAAGACCAGCGCCAATAACTCCTCCTCCAACAAACTTGTTGGCAAAATCCACCTGGACGATAAGGCAAAAGCCATGAAAGATAGAGAAAAAAAAACATCCAAGCTTCTGCTGACCCTGCTCATTTTCTAATCAGTCAGATTTTTGCAAGAAAAAAAAAGAAAAAACGAGCTTAGACAAGAACAGCTTCTCAAACTTTGGAAGCAAAACATGTCATGAAATTGTATTTGCCCTTTGTGTTTTATTTTTGACAGAATCCATGACAGGTTTATTGGGGAGGTTAGCCTGAGGTGGTGGCATTACTCAGGCAATCTGTCCACAAAGCCAAAATGAGCTTTGAGCTCTCCCTCATAGCTGCATTGAGTTCTGCAGCCGCCAGTAGCAAATATCAAATTAAAAGATTTATTTAAGGAAATAAACTGCAAAAATTATGCTTTCTGTTTATTTTTGCAAGTAATTAAATTATTTCAGTTCATTTGAAATTGTACATTTTCAGGGCTGACGGTTTTTACTCAGTGACCCACAGTTGGCCCAGACCGAACCCATCACAGCCGCATAAAAACGCTATGAAAAAAAAAAAGTTGAGCAGCTGTGTGAGGGCAGATCTCTCCATTGTGGTCACTCAACATTGGGACAACAAGCCAGACTCCAGAGTCTGCCTTGACAAGCTGTCAGGACCTCAACCCCCAACCCCACCCTTGCAGAGCATCCATCAATCGCAGCTTACTGCGAGCCCCGGAGCTGGTCGTGTGCGCACATCAACTGTCAGCCCGTGGCAAACAAAAGGTGAAAGTCGGAGGGGGCAGCGCTGACAGTGTTCGGGACGCCGAGGAGGCCCAGAGGCCTCGACCCCAGTCCCAGCCCAAACTCCCTCTGACGTGTGCGCAGCTCCCTCAGAGGGGCTTATTTTGCACTGCTAAGCATTCTGGGTGACAGACTTGAAAATGTGGTGGCATAGTGAATGACTACTACAGAGGAGAAACAGCCCCTGGTACATTTAAGTTGCTGAAAAATGTAAATAAATCTAAATCAGACTGTAACATGTTTTAACTAGTGTACAATTCCAACAGACGGGGCTCAGACACTTTTTCCACAGCAAAATTCAAGGACTTTTCAAACATTTTCAACACACACTTTGGAGATAAAAACAAAACAAAACAAACACAAATTCACTAATGTATTTATTACTGTTATTAATAATGTCTTGTGATCGTACTCTACATTCTACAACAGGGACAAGTTAGACTAAAATATAACAAAATTTTATGTTTTGAAAAGTTCTCTCTCAGACAACCTATAGACCTGACTGGCCTGATAACACACAAATGAAACAAAAACAAAAAATCAAAATTTCAATAACGTAGTTTAATGTAGAAAATATGAGACAACCTTTATTTCAATTACAGATCAATAAGTTCAGTTACTAGGAAAAAATAAACAAAGATTTTCTCACATAGTTTCAGTAAATGGAAATAACCCAAAATTAAAAAAAGTTAGTCAGATTTAACTTCAGAAAATAAGAAAAAAATTGTGTCTTCTTATTGGGTGTATGAAAATATTTGGCTTCAACTGTAAATAACCCTTTCCCATTTTAGACTTTTAATCAAACATTAGATTACCTTTTATTACAAAACCGTGCAGTTTGAATCCCAGGTGCTTTCAAGAACTTCATACAGAAACTGAGAACTCCCCTAACACCTATTTGAAATTCAAGCATTTTCAAGGATTTCAAGCACCCATACAAACCCTGAATAGAGGTCTTACCTGAAGCATCCCATAGCCATCGTCCTCTATGGTCCCTTCACACGTAATGTGGAGTCTTGTGAGCAAAGTCGGCGAGCTGAAATGCAAACATTGTTTTCCACATTCCACTTTTAGTAAGCTCCTGTGTCTTTGGTGCTCCTTATACTATTCTAAATAAACTAAATCAAAAAAACAAAAACAAAAAAAACCCCAGCAAACCTTGTCCAGTCGGGAGGTTTATCCAGTCTTTGACGGCTGAATGTCACAAGTCCAGTAGGTTCTGAAGGACACAAGAATGATTGCTTAGCTTTCTCTGCAACAGTTCAATTTAATCAAAAAGCAGTAAATCTGATCACCTACTCTGTTCAGTGACACTTTTAAAATAACACATCAAGGTTTTCAGCTTCTCAATCTTTCTGGAGGATGAGCCTTCAAACAGCCTGAAAGGAAAAAAACATACAGAGTGATATTTTTCAAAAAAAACATTTACCTAGCTAAATTTTACAATCTGTACGTCACACAAGCAATCTTCTGAAGTCGTCTTCGGCTGGGCTAGCCCTTCTGCTTCAAGGCTTCAGCAATCCTCAGCCTTTCTATCATCTTAAACCAGTCTGCCCATTCTACTGTGGTAGCAACAAGGTTTTTTTTAGTCTGCATTACTGCTGGTCACAGGTTATTTTCTCATTTCAGACCATTCTGTGTAAACCTCAGAGATGGTTGTGGGCAAATATTCCAGATCTCCAGTTGTCTGACACCACCAAGTACGCTACATTCAGTCACTTAAAGCCTCTTTCTTCCCCATTCTAATGCTCAGTTTGAACTTCAGCAAATGGTGTTCTCCAAAGCCAGATGTCAAAATGAGTTTGAGCAAACAACTACTTAAACAGTTATACCCAAATAATGTGCTGTGTCAGTGTATACGATTACATTTTCTTCCAAAGGAAGAAAGCTCAATCTTTAAAGAAGTTGGCCATGACATGCCATCTTACCACCAACTGACTAAAGTCGAGACGACCAAAAACTGTTCATTTGCAGAATCATTGCTGAAGAGATGGATGACCCCCATTTTAGCCCCGTGAGTTCAGTCATGCTTTAACTTTTGATATGAATTAGTTCATCTCTCACTCAGCCTCCTTTTCAGTCGCTAGCCGATTATGGAGGAGCTCCTTTGCTGTTACGAGAAAGTTGCCCCAGGCTGTCCATCACAGCGCAACACTCCTGCACTGTCCCCGCACTCGCACATAAAAAAAGAAAAGAAAAAGGGGATCAGGGATCTCTCTGTCTCCAGGGATACATTAGGAAACGCTGCGTCCCTTTAAAGCAACAGTGTCCTCAGGAGGAAAAAAAGGTCTTAACACATATATAAAACCGCTGGCAGCGAGATGCGCTGGATATACGAGTGCACTTTGAACACTAAACTCACAATATCCTTCTTAATACGAGTCTAAAAGAAGCACACAGATGCGACAATAAAAAAAAAAAAAAAAAAAAGGAAATTTTATGGAATGAAAATGAAGCAATGACAAAAGCCTGCTGCACTAAGAGCCCTTCAGGGACTGGAAAACTCGTTCAGTAAAGCCAGTTTCTGCTTTCATCTGTCTTTTTTTAGTCCAAGTGGCCTCAAGAAACAATCCAGCCTCTTGTAGCTCTCAGAAAAATGTACTGGACATGAGTCTGCCACCAGCGAAAGCAGCCTTTTAGTAACAAACTGTAATATAGTCTTGTAGAAATAGAGAATTGACCTATATTAGTCATCGATTTAGGATTAAAGTCATGTTTTAATTTTAAAAACATGCAAATTCTGTCTAAATGCAATAATATTTTTAAGTGGTCCAGCCGGAGTGCTGAGTTTGATCTGAGTACAGTGGTAGCATGACGGCTAATATTAAAATTGCCATTTCCTATCAAAAAACAAAGTTCTTGGTTTAATGAAAACTATTTTACATCTAAATCTGCCAAGGTTACAAATAATGTTGGGTTTAAATGTAGGTGGTGTGTAAATGCCATTGTTTGCACTTGATTTTATGTGATGGGTATATATAAATGCACATCATACTTCATGATTTTATGTTTAAACAATTTTATGAGTCTTGCATCATTTTGTGTGCATCTATTACTTAAATTATAAATAAAAATTATCTAGGTTTGGAAATATATAAGGAATAAATATAAGTAGCCAAACAAAACAATTGGCCATTGGAATACCTTTGCTAGGGACCATAGCTGTGAACAAAACAACATAGGTGACTACATTTAATATCACATTTGGTTTTAGCATCATTTTTGCAAGTCAATATTCTTTGACAACAAGAACACACACTGAATACTTTTAATATGTAAGGTGGTAGATAACTAAAAGCATCCTTTGCAGCAGATGGTGAGACTGTATCTTCATTTCAGTTACCATTAATTATTTTTTTCTTTTTTTTTGCAAGACTTTTTGCCAATTTCTACACATCTGCTATGTGGTGTAAACATGCCAAGAAAAAAAAAAAAAAGATGTTTACATGTGGGAGCAGATGACCAAGCTTTCCAGAAAGGAAAACAAATTCTTAGTATAAGGGATTGCTGCAAACTTAAAGACTTCATACACTGCTACATGCTCATTCGGGAAGATTAATTGCTGCAAAGTCAGTGGCTCGATATAATCGGCTGGGTTTTCTTAGGTACAAATTTGAATAATAAACTGAATCTGAGTTGATTGTTTAATAGCCAAAATCAAATTGGAACACTCAGGTCAATACATGACTTCCAATCTGTCAATATGATTGTACCGAATACACCATGCATTTGCATACAGATTAGATGCTTTATGATGTGCTTTGAGACATTATTTATTACAAATGGTGCTAAAAAAAAAGAATCTTAACAGAACTGAATTAAATAGGATCCAATGAGGATATTTAAACTAAAGCATGGATATAGAAAAATATTCCCACCCGAGTTTCTAGTTTGGAGTGACTGCCGTCTCTCCAAAACCATGTTGCTGAGACAAAGTGAATTTGCTTTAAAAAATACTGAGCAGTAAAGAGCATCATATTTTAGAGCATGAAAACTGAAACAAATTTCCAAGTATAATATATACATACATCAAAATCAGCCATTTTCTTTGTTTTTAAAGCAGAAACGTTATTCTATAAACGCACAGCAGCAAATCACGACTGGTAAACATTGTAAATGGATTTTATTATTGACCATAAATCCCTTTCAAAAAAACAATGTGCAGACACTCAGTGACTTAGCTAAAGGTTGGAGTGAGCACTCTTACTTTCCCAAAGATCCTCTACGCAGAAACAATGGATGAACTGTTCTAATCCAGGTAGATGAAGAGGACGGATTTCTCCTCACTAAAGTCACTCTCGCAGTTAAAAACACTTTTTGCCTCTGAATTATGAAACAACTGAAATCAAGGTTTTGGATAAAGAACAATCCAACGCAGAAGAAACTGAATATAGCAAAGTCCAAGACACAATTCCAAAAGATGGCCTCACTCTGTGCAAAATACCAGCTCATGTTATTAATTAACCCAACATTCCCACTGCATGCCTACTCAGGATTATTAGCTGGAGCAATGGCCTATTTTTCTCAGTGTCTGAGCCAAATGACTGAGTGGGCAAGTCAGTTTTTTTCACATCAGTGTGGCAATATAGGTCAGAAGCAGAGCAGACATAATGTGAAGTGATTAACATTTTTTCTAGGAAATCTTGTTTTTTCACGAGCTGCCACTGTGGTGAATACAGGAAAACTGAATTAGCCACAGAGAGCTTTTAAATTCCTGGGTGTGGTGCAGGTTTCTTAGGTTTAGATCGTACCGCCTGGCAAACAACATTTACATGGTCAATAGTTTCTTCTTTGAAGACTTTTGTGTAATGTTTCGGCATTACACAATGTTTCGACTTTGTGTACGAAAACATGTTTGTTTCCGTGGCAACATGTTTTTGTTTCCACGGAACATGTTTGATGTTCCGTGGAAACAAACATGTTTCGAGAAAACAAACATGTTTCCACGGAACATGTCTGATGTTTCGTGGAAACAAACGTTTCAAGAAAACAAACATGTTTCCACGGAACATGTCTGATGTTTCGTGGAAACAAACGTTTCAAGAAAACAAACATGTTTCCACGGAACATGTTTGATGTAGATTAAAAGCAGCCATCTGAGTCGGTTTTAATCTAATTTCCTCTTCCATTTAGATAATCACATTGTGATTCCAACAGATATTGGCAACATGACTAAGCAAGAGATCTGTAGCCAGATTTTAACATTACACCCTAACTGATGGGATTTGTAGCGACGGTTTGTAAGGAGAAAGAAATACAGAAGATTTTCACAGATGCAATCCTTTTACTAAATCTAAGGAAATATTTTCCTGAATCAGATGATGTAGAGTAAAATCAAACAATGAAGAAACAGAGCTCAAAACAGAATTGGCCAGATAAAGTGAGAAAACTTGCAATGGTGAGGTGTAAATACAACTACTAGAACTGGATTTCATTCAGACGTATCAGAGTTAAGGGGAATAAACATAAATGAAAGCCGCATTTTTGTTGTGTTGGCTTCAATGTATGTCACTTAAATTCTTAAAAATTCAATGAAGCTTGTGGTTTAAATGAAAAAACTGATGAATACATTCCAGCTTTCTGAATGTCTTCGGATGATTTTTGATGAGCAAGTTATTCCAACATTATACCATGTTAGAACGAAAACATGTGCTTGTGCCAGAAAAGGTTTATGGTTAACCAATTGTCTATTAAACAAAGCAGAACATCACCCACACACACACACACAATACCTGAAAAAGTTGATATCTGGGTAGTTGCAGTACTCAGTCTTTCTGGAGTTTCTTCTGGGGAAGGTACAAAAGAAGGCGTTTGCGAGCAGACATGCCACCTGCTCCTGAGACATGGTGATGGAGTGGCTCATGCCTCTTTTCAGGAGGGGGATAGGCTAGAGGACAAACAGAGGGACAACTGAAGAAGGATAAAATCATTTGTGCTATGCCAACGCGTTAAAGGAAGCAATCTGCATGAATGTAATAATGTGTAAACTCTGAATGCATTTTTATTGATTCACTAAAAAAAAGAATGCATATGTGGCTTTGGTACAGATGTGCTACGTTACAGTTTCTTTAAAGAAATATATCATAGGTCCTCACCCCCTTTCACAACAACTAGACAAGATGCTTTATCATCTGGGGACCTTTGGGATCAATCTGCTGCAACAATTCACCAAAACCAGCCAGTCACTGCAATGGGTAGTTACTGGTGTTACCTTGGTGCAGAGCTCAGATGCTCTCAGCGCTAATTGCACCATGTCTGGCAGCAGAGAGTCAAACAGATGTTCCACAGCATCACGCTCCAGGACCTTGGAGAGAGCAGGAGATCTGTTTATGCTTGTTGTTTTGCCATAAACTTCAGCTGCCTCTCTATTACTCATTCAGGCTGATTAGTTGAAGACATATTAAACACACTTGTCTGACACTTGTTTAAATTATGAAGCAGTAAAACAAACAAACAAAAGATACTGGTCAGAAAGAAAAAAAAAAAAACATTGAAATATTATTGATGTAGCACAAAGATGGGAGGACATGAATGGAATATATTTTTTAATGTATATAATGTGAATACGTGGTGTCATACTGTCAAAAGACACATTAAAGTAGCAATCCAAAAATTCATAATGCTCGTCATTCATAGAACACATTTTTTATATATTACTTGCATTAGCCCGGCAGTGGCACCAAAATGTCAGAATTATCAATCACGACGCAATTTCATCAAAGTTGCACAGCCAAGCAAACTCATTAAACAATCTTCCAGGAAGAAATGCAAATGACCAAGGGTTTGAAATAAAATGGGTTCCGTGTGCCCAGAACAAGAAGCCCCGGCTTGTGATTTAGCTTGGAACATTTATATTATGGCAATGGAAGCTTGGCTAAACACTGCTGTAAGTAATGACCAGGCTGACATCATAAACTGCTCCTCTGGGTGTAATAAATGACGGCAGTTGACACGATGGGGATAGTAGATATAGCTAAGGTAATATTAGGCAAGCTGTGTAAATCAGCAGCAGACAGAGACTCACATGAGCTGACTTAACTGTCAGTACGACTTAAGACTAGCTCCGCACACAATACCAGATGATAGAGGAAATCTAACAGAACGTACAGTGCTTTGCAAAAGTACCCATGTTTCAATTTTTCACATTTTGTCACATTATAAAACAGGCAATGCATTGGGATTTAAAGAGATAAACACCGCAAAATAAGGCGTAATTGTGAAGTAAGAAAAATGTGTCTTTTTCCATAAAAAGCAGAAGTGTATCTGCTTTTCTTTCTGTGTTAAGATTGTTGGTAATGTTACATTTAAACTAAGCAAGAGGGAATTTGACAGAAACAACAGCTACAAAAATACAAGTCAGTTCTTCTGGTCTAACCAAGTAAGCAGTCAGTCTATGAACAGGTGACTAAGTAAAAATGAACCCCTTTGTGCTCATAAGCATGCATAGAGTACTTGTTGGGCAGCAGAGAGAGAAATGAACTGAACTCAACAAAACTGAGGCTGTCCGTCAACGGCTATTCCGTTATTCATAAGGAATACGAGCTGAGATGAATATTCGATGAGGACGCCCGACCCGTCACTCCATGCCATTCATGTGCATTTTTGCTCTGACACCAGAAAACATTCTGCCTCAGTCCGACACAAGAGCTTGAGCTATAACAATCTGAAGAAACAGATGCATTGTACAAAAGTGCTATTGTCATTTCACTCTGAAAATGAAACTTTATAATCAAAACGTCATACCTCATTGGCTGTTTTAAATTATTTTTGAAACTGTGCTAAAAAAATATTACATAATGTAACAGAATCAATTTTCTGTTTGACAATTGAAAGTCAAATTTGCTGCACAAGCAATATTATTTTTCTTGAAAAAAAAAAAGTGTAAAATGTGAAATATTAAGATCCATAAATGAAGTTATAAGCAGCGATGTAATAAATTTAGTGCCAAACCACAATTTTCCAGACCTAATTCAAACAATTTAATTTATTTACTGCAACTTAATAATCTTAAGAATAATCATTTATTTCTCCTTTAATTTAATAAGAATAAAAAAAATATAAAATATTTCCCATCTATACGAGTTCCACCTAAATTCCATCTTAGACCATTCTTTTACCCATCCATTGTCTATGCCTGCTTATCCTTGTAAGGACACAGGGGAGCTGGTGCCCATTTCTAGCCTTCATTGGGTGAAAGGCAGGGTAGAGACAGATCACCAGTCCATCACAGTGCAAAAAACACACATGGGAAGCATCTAGTGTACACACACACACATACTTAAAAGCAATTTGGATTCTGGAGAGAGCAATTAACCTAACAGTCATGTTTTATGACTGTGGGAAAAAGGCAGAGTATCCGGGGAGAACATGCAACCTCCACGCAGAAAGACCTCAGTGCTTCCATGCAGCCCCGCCGTTCCTTTATCCATCGTTCTGGTTCGACATCACAGCTAAATCAGATCTCAGCATTAAAACTAAGCCTGTGGCTACGGCCTCTTTCAGCGCAGGCGTTCACTTTGATGGAATATCCTTTGTAACATTATTTTTGACACGAATTATTCAACAGAAGCTGACTGGATCGAGCTACTGCCTGTTATTTAATGTCAACTATTTTCATTTCTGACAAGTTAGTAAAAATGACCTTTTGTTTGAAGATTCAATTATTACTCAAAGCTCCGAGAATTTTCCATTTTGTTCAAATCATTTACCGCTCAAACTTGTAGCATACTGACATAAAACAGTCACTTTTTCCACCTGGAGTCTGAAACGCTATTAAAACATAAAGCATTTCCATCAATAGTCTAATAAACTTGGGAAATCTTATTTCACTTGTATCACAACACAACAACGTCTCAAACAGAACGTCCCTCTCTCTTGAATGATCCAGACGTTCAGCTACCTTCTGAATCTTTACGGAAGATGACGCAGAGCACTTTAATATGACAGATGACGGATGGCCTCCAAAAGCGACTGTCGAAGACACTGGCGACTCTGAGCAAAGAGCAATGAGCCAAAGCTTTACTGGGAATAATAAAGCACATCTTTGACTTGAAGAAAACAACTAGGTATTGTTAATTATTAAACTTGGGTCAAAATATTCTACGCGTCTTTATACATTTCTCTACAACGTTGCCTTTGGATTTGATTCATGTAGCTTTGCTGATAAAAATAAATAAATACTTGCGTTGTGACTTTAAACCCTAACCCTACAATCATATTTCACTAGAAGTACAGCTGCAGGTCTTAGACTCGATGGAGAGTCTCTTTCAAACCTGACCACACAGTTTCAATTGTAACTCACTTTCAATTCATTTGAACCCCTTGCAGTTGGTTCTGGACATTGACAGGGCCTTTCTAACACAAGAATGTGGTTTGATTGTTGCCACAAAAGTGGTTTTGTGGCAACTAACAGGTTTTATTTCTTACTTTGACAGTCAAACAAAAATGAAACCCATTTTCTTGACAGCAGGTGGAAGCAATTATATACTTTGATTATTTTATGAATATAAACCGTTTACGTCTTCCTCAAGTTATATATCTAAGTAGCATTAGATTCTGAACCATTTCCAGAGACACCCATGATACTTACAAACAAATCCCAAACAGGTAAGAAATGAAAACAATCATTAGCAGAATAGCTCCAGCGATATGACAGTCATGATGTTCTCCCAGAGCTCAGAGGTCATGCATTTCTATTGATGTTGGTGAAAATAAAGGGATCGACAAGAAACATTTCATTTGATCTTTTTTCTATATAGACGGATAGTTGGACACTTGACGGTTCATTACTATTAGAGTAATCTTTCGGTGTCTTGTGTTTCCTACTTTTCTGTGTTTGCATGCAGAGTAAAATCTCTGTTGAGCAAAACAAATGTTACTTTTCCATCTTTGAAATCAGAAGAATTAACAAGAAATAAACAGCAACAGTGCTTTAACAATTACACTTTACCTTGTTACAGTACAAGTCCAGAGCTGTGAAGTCCCATTTTCTGGCGTGTGAGGCACTATAATTCAGCACCGCTTCCTGTGACAGAACCAAACACATTTCAACTTTTTTTTAAGCAAAAGAAATATTGATTGCAAGTTCAATTTATGTGTTCAAAATCCATTGAAATTCCAACTACATGTTATAAAGCTTTGTTCTTTTCCTTTTCTTAACCTGAAATGCCATCTTGTGGTGTAACCAGGTAATAACAACTACAGTTGTGCGCACGTGTTACACCTGATCTCATTTTTACAAGTTCCAGTTCACTAATTTGTAAACCTAATGCAAAAACACTGAATAGTGGATAAACACAAAACAACGCATGACAGATTTACACATCTTAAAACGAAAACTCCAGAAGAAAATATTTTGTGTGATGTAGAATGAATGAAGACGTACAACCACTTACCTTCAACTGAAAAACATTTGTGAATTTCTTGTCCAAAGTTTCGTTGATCAGATCCCACCGACTCTTTTTCTGAGGAAAAACAAATGGCATTAGCATTCAGTGGTGTAAATTCAGGCTGGCAACAAATGATGACATTGTTGTGCCTTCTACTGGTTAATAAGGCACATAACTCTACATGGTTTTTTGATATTTATTCCAGTAAAATTAGTATACATCTAGACTTTGTAAGAAAAAATATCTAGACAACTTAAAAATGATTAAACATTGCATCTTTATAACAAAAACTAGGCATAATGTGGCTTTAAATGCCTCTAGGACTCAAACTCAACACTTTTATTTGAACAAAAAAAAAAAATCATACAAAAGCAAATTAGAAATTTTCCACATTTCAGCCCCACACTTTTATACAAAGTCTGCATCTGTGATGTTTTATGTTATTAAACGAGTAGCATGAGAAACACTTCCAGTTTTACCTCATCATCAACTGGAAATAAATTCCCGTTTGAGCAGGGCATCTTCACATGGACATCATCCCATGTATCCAAAAATGTAGCTGGATATGGAATAGGAACTTTACAGTTTCTAAGGAGGTCTGTCTATCAGTGGGACAAGCAAAAAAAATAACAGTGTTAGTGTGTTAGTATTCATGTTTCTTAAACACTGCTGATCAGATTGGGATATGTTTAAATCTCTTTGCGATTTGCCAATCGACCAAACACTTTCTGTAGTCAGCAAGTTTTTGGCATATTTTTTTCTGAATTTCTGATCATCACAATTAACTTTTTTCTTTTTAATTATTATCAAGGAAACCTACATTTTACAAAACTATTACAGCAGAATTGTATTTATTTTTTATGTATTCAAAGGCTGTGGAATCGAAAAAGCATTCATAAAGCTCTTTTTGTCCTGTTTATAACAAAAGAAATGAGTTCTCAAACCCTTATCATCACGGTGTGTTGGTCAGGAACGTCTTTCAGTGGTGGAAGCTTCCCACCACATTCCGGCATTCTCCTGAGCTTGCTGATTGGCGTTCCCAACCATGTAACTCCAGGAGCTGTACGTTCTTTGTCTGGACCTGAAGACTTATTTCGCCCACCATTTTTCACAGCAAAACTCTGTGACGTGCTCCCTGCAAAAAAGTCTGTTATTTTAGCTCTCTGTGTGGTAAAGCCGTCGGAGTGTGAAGAACACGCTTCCATTGGTTGTTCTTCTGTCTCAGAGTCCTTGGTGTCAGGCAGTAAAGGACAGTCCTCGTCAAACTCTTGTGGTGTTAGTATTTGGGTACCTTCATCCATAGAAGAAACTGAGGATTTCTCAGCATTTTCATCGTTTGCAGAATCAGCTGATGGGTTCAGCTCATTTCCCGTCCTTTCCACATCCTCTTCACCTGGAAACACTTCTGCACTTAAACGTGTTGAGGGCTTTACCAGCCATTGTTCAAGTGTATTTCTAAACTTCTGCGGGCCGGTGTTTTGAAAGGAGCCTTTTCTTTTTACGCCCCGTAAACCGCCTGCTCCAGCTTTAGGTCGCATATCCATTTTTGTTTTTACTTTGTTTTCCTTGCTTTCTTTATTTATGGTCTCATTTCCGTTGCTGTGATGACAAGAACACACGCCTAAGGAAAAAAAAACAAACAGAAACTGTAACAAAAATAGGTTTGTTATACACATTAGAAAAATATTGTCTGAGCAAAGTACCTTTGTAAAAGGTCGTAGGTGCTGTTTGTTTTTTTGTCTCAACTTTTGTTCTCTTTGATGGTTCGAAGTCTGTCAATGCACTTATTCTACAAAACAGCGAGGCATCGTCAAATACATTTTGATGCGAAACAGAGAAATGTTTAAATTAAAAAAAAGAAATTAGAAATGTACTCACAAAAAAGCTTGAACTGACGCCAGATACACGGTGTTGTTTGGTTTAGTTGAAATTAACTGTGGCTTTTTCAGCTGAGAAACTAGTTTTAGCAAACGCCACGAAGCCATGCATGAGAAACTATCTTACAAAAAAAAGACAAGACGGGAGATTAATTAGAGGCATGACTAATACTGCAGCAATTACTTAAAATTTCTTCCCCCTCTGTATTCAATCAAATCATGATGATAGCTCACGCACTAGCTGCAATGCTAACTGCTTTTTCACTGCAGCTAGCAGCCAAAAGAAACGGAAAAAAATTATCCGGAATATTAAAAAAATATCACGACTTTAGATACTACAGTACTTGAGCATTTATACACACATTACTTCATAGAACACATTGAAAATACTGTTGCTGGTTTGTTTGTTGTCAAAAAAAAAACCCACGTCCTAATGTAACGTCTTTACGTCACAACTAGTTATTCTTCTTCTACTTTGAGTTGACCCAGATAGGCGCATCAATGATGTGTTGCTGCCATCTGCTGTTCATTGTTGGACAACTCAATGATGGGTTACGTAGAGTGATCTATTTCAAGGGTTTATTCAAATGTCAGGAACTGGGGGTAGCCAAAAATGATCGTACTCAAGTTAACAGCATCACTACTTCAACATAATTTTTCCTCAAGTAAAAGTATAAAGTAGCCATTCAAGAAATTACTGAAGTACAAAGTATTTTGTTATACAGCACATAAATCTGAGTACTTTATCAGATTTGATATGTTAAAGAAAAATGTTGCCAGGCTGAATAAAATATAAAGTTATGCACAAATTCTGCCGTTTTTAAGACTTGCATGAAAAAACAATTAATTATTTTAAATTCTTATTTTATTGATCTTATACATAAGTTTTTTATTACATAAGATCAACAACTGACTTGCTAAAAATATATATATCACTATAGTATCCGTAGACACTATATAGATATCAATATAATTTCTATAAATTACTATATTAGTTACAGAGTAGTGTGGAGGTCAAAAGCCTGAGTGCCTTCTGATTTGTTAAGGAAAACCTGGCTGCCACCTTTAGCTCATCTGCATTCACTGGATCTGATCTCTTTGATCCTCCTTTGTAGATTCTCTAGTGGGGTGAAGTCAGGCCAGTGTGTGGGCCAGTCAAGCACAGTAATGTGGTTCTTTTCCTGCTGGAATATGAAATCAGAATGTCAATTAAGTGTTTCAACAGAGGGAAGCATTCCTGGTAAATGGCTGACCTGTCTTTGAACCTCAGAAACTTCGAACCACTGAGCAACAGTGCTTTTTGCTTTCGACCCAGGTACTACAAGCATCAATGGTTAAGCAACAACTTAACACAGGGAATTGTGAAAGCTGTATCCCATATTTTGTGGTTGTCCGGTTCTTGTAGCTTGAATTCCTCACCCAAAGTCTTGATTGGATCTTACCTCAATCTTATGTAGGTTGTGGTTCTCCATAATGAACCTTTTGTTAATGAAGGATTTTTTCTTCCATTGAACAAAAAAACAAAGCAAAAAAACAGAAAACACAAGGAGACTTGAAGTTATTAAATGCTTAAACAAGAACCATCTTTGACACAAGCATTTTATTTAATAAACTCCAGATTTTCTGAATTTTCTAATGAATTTGCAATATCTTGGGGGCAATTTTAGAAATGTTTAGAACCAGCTTTGTAGCAAGCATAATTTCCTTTCCAGGATACTTTCTTAAAGCTTGGGGCAATTTGTAGGATTTAAAATGAGGACATTTCAAGCAACAACAAAGTTAAAGTAAAAAAAATAAAATAAAAAATAAACACACTTATGGAAGATTATTCTTTTAATTTGCAATTCATAATTTGAGGCAAACTATTGGTTTTTACAAAAATAAAAGTAATGAATTGTTATCTCCATATTGTAGAAAGAGTTGCATTATGAAGCCCTGGGGTTAGCTGGGCAGGAGCATTGCATAAGTAGAAAAAATAACAAAAGTAAAATAAAAAGAGAGAGAGAGAGATTCAAGTAAAAATAAAAACAATCACATAATCATAATAAAGTCACATAAAAGCCTTTTGGCAATTCTTGGAAATTAAGACTCTTATTGGGTTTTCATTACAGTCAGAGGAGACAAACCAAACCCTCACACAAAGCATTATTCCTTTTTAGACATTTAACAGCAAGTGCTAAATAAGACTAAATAAGAAAAAAACAAAAAAAAAAACATGGTGACATATTTATTTAGAGTAGGAAATTCTTGGGTAGAGCCCTGCAGCCTGAGGCAAGACATCTTCAGTAGATGGACATTCTGTTCAGCTGAACTCTCCTATACCTCATAAAGCCTCTGAATGAATTAATTTACTTTCTTATCACTGGTGCTATCATTGGCAGCTGTGTCATAATGGCACTTCTCAACGCATCTTCTCGGAAACCATCCGCGCACGCGATCTCCGGCTAAAAGGGAAAAGCAGAAAAAGCCATAAAGGATCCGTTCAAAGCTGGTAAAAAGACAGATTTAAACAGTTTACCTTTCATTTCTTCCTCATTCAAAACTTTGTCTCCATACATCCACCATCTACAGAAAAAAAACAACAAGAATCAGATTTCTGGATAAACTGCACTCAGTGATTGGTCATTTTTGTGTGGATGAACATACTTGGTGCCACGGGTGGCCAGGATGATGTCCCCCTTACTGAGGGGGATCCTGGGTTCCTCAGTGCAAGGGGTTCTAAAAAAGGTTTGTAGACCCTTGCTGAGAGGGCAGCAGGCTCCATTATAATCCTCCACCACCTGGTACTGGACCTGCTGGTCAAGGCAAACACATATCACATTATTTTACTGCTCCGATGATGACTTTCAGTTTTTTATTTGCCTAGATTGTAACACGCATAGATTGTTTTCACCAAGACAAATGCATTTTTTTATATACTTCTATAGGATTTACTGTCGCAATCTGAACATCTTAGCTGTCAAAAAGAACAATTAGATACAACGTAAACATCTGGTGTGAAGTCACACAAAAATGTTGACAATCCTGTTAAAAATCACAGCTTTGTGACCATGACAAATGGTCTAATTTTTCCTCCTTAAATGTAACGTATATCCTGTATAATTCAACTGAAAATCAAACATTTGATTAGGAGTGAAAATATGAAATCAAAGGAAAAAGATAAAACCTTGCTGCATTATTGTGCCACGGTCAGAATAATAATTTGGTCGGATTCAATTTAGCATTTAATCATCTGTAATTCATTTAAATTTATTGATATTTTCCTAATCAATCCGAAATTAGACATAACATGATCCTCAGTGCAAGTCAAGATAATAGCTGTATAATATTTCTAACAAAGTACTGAGCGCTAAAATTGTATGAAGAAGTCCTTCAATGACGTATTAACTAAAAAGTTTGCTCATTTACGCGACCAGGTAATAGTGTTTTTACATTCATCCCATAAACTGGTTTATTTTTAAGTTGTACAGGATATGCGATATGTCCCTTTAATGGCAGAACATGTTTAAAATGCAATCATCATCAATATCAGTCATGGCATTTTTGAGATTCACTGTACATGGAGAATAAATATACCGCATTATAAATCTGCCAACCTATTCATGGCACAATAAGGCTTTAGCAGGTACCTACACTTCTAACTCTTTTATCAGCTTTCTGCTTCAACTGCTCCATCTGTAAAATACACAACAAACAGGACATAGTTAGGTCAGGACTATTGCAAAGTACCATTTAACATAAATAAGTAATGCCTCATAAATATTTAGTTAAAAGAAAACATCCGATTCAGAATTATTACTTAACACAGTGGCACTGAATATTTTCAGGCTGTGCCAATATTTCGAAGTGGAGCTCTTCTAATTTCATACTGTTAGAATTAATAGTAGATAATTGAGAATATCAGATGATATACTCATATGCGTCGATAGATCCACAAGGGTCAGTTCGGATTTGCCTTAAAAATGCTTTGCGATGTCACTATTGACAAAATAATTTGATTGCGCAACACAGAAACAACTAATTAGACAATAGTTTTGATATCAAAGCTAATGTCATCAAAACTCTCATCAGATCCAAGACTTTGAGAACAACTGACGTACTGTCGAAAGTGCAGAACATTATAATACAACCAATATGGAGAACCTACAGTTAAGGTGTGCTGGTGACACTTGGGATGAACTGGCCATACAATGCCGTCTCCCTTCGGTGTCCCTGACCATGTGAAGACTTGCTTGAAATTCAGCCAGCGGCCGCCGAGGTCATATGGGAAGATAAACTCCTCCCCTGTTTGGTAGTGCTGTATTCTGTCTTTGGCCTAAAGGGGGAAAAAAAACAAACAACATGGTGGCATGTACATGGTATTTAGTCTTTGTAATCAATATAGCAGATTGCAATAACACAGGCTTAGATACAACAAAATAATAGCCATATATGACAATAAAATGTAGAAAAGGTGTTAGAAAAATAGTTTTTGTTAAATGGAAACACTGAAACAGCATTAAATAAATGACTTATCACATCAAATAATAAATCTGACCTTTTCCTCAATCCAGGATTCGATTGAGGTTTTATTACGGAGAATGACTTTCATCTGAAAGAAACATTATGATTTGTCATTAAACCGTTAATAATGGTACATTTGTGTAAAAACAGAGTCATTGTATTGTTAATAGCTTCAGGCTGCTATTAAAATGTTTCATTTTTTAGACCCTTAAAGTGAAATATTCCACAGTTATCCTTAGCTTGCATGCCACTGAATCACTGTGCAACATAACAAAACATCCAAAAATAGAGGGAAGCAATACTGAGAGTAAACATACAGCTCCGCTGAACATCAGTGTGGCTTACATAGTTTATTGTGGCTTTGCATGTTTTCAACTAAATACCTATGTTCCTTGCAACTTTGCATGGCAAACAACTTATGTAAAGTGGAAATGCCAAATGCAAATCTCAGGAGAAACAAAAAAAAAACCAACTTACTTGAATGAAGAAAAGCATTCCGACTGCAATTGTGGTGCCCAATGCCAAACCTAAGGCAAAGAGAGTGGCAGCAAAGGCAGGCACACTGAAGGGCATGAGGGGCTGAAACTGACGCACAGCACTCATGTCAATCTTTACCGTACTCCAACCAAATGATATCTGCAGATAAGAAAAAAAAAAAAAAAAAAAAAAGGAGGTTCAATACTTTTTCTACAGCTGCAAAAAACACAAGAAAGTCAGGCAGAGTGAGGTGGAAGTAATAACTACCCTCTCATACAGCTGTGTATACATGGTCATAATGAAGATAATGACAGCATGTGAGCATCCCAGTGGAGCCAGCAGCAGGAAGCTAGTGAAGTAAGCATGGTTTAAGTGGCCACAGCAGTTGTTGATCCATGGGCAGTGGTGATCCATCTTCATAACACATCTGAAGGGCAGGAAAAACCACAGTGATTCTCCTCCAAAAACAACCAACCATACAAAAGAATCAGAGTCAAAGATGTAAACAAAAAAAAGAGAGACACATTAAACAAAAAGTACAGCATAAAACCCAGTAGCATAGTTAATTAGCATTCAGTTTATCAGTGCGAACTGAATTTTATTTAGTACACTGTTCCATCTGGATGATAAACCTCTGAGAAGAGTTTACTGTTGTAGTAGTTCTTCCATTTGTTTTAACCAAATAATGAAAACTTGATAAGAGGAGAAGAAAAGCAGTTCTTATAAAGTCTTGGACTGGGTTCCATAAATTCCAGATTCAGCATTAAAATTCTGGTCATTGATTTTAAAACGCAAATCCAAAAGTTCATCCCAATTTTAAGGTAGCTATACTTTAGCAGTCAGGCTTTTAGGAGGGAAGAGGGAGGGACCGGCTGATGAATGGATGGACACGGACAGAATTGTGGATGTGATGGCAGATTGATGGAAGAATAAAGTGATAAATGGATAGACTAATGGACATAAAGATGGACAGATAGAGATATGGATGGGTACAGACTATTGATGAATGGATAGAGGGATAGACTAATAGATGGACTGATGGTTGGATTAGTTAATGATAGAAGAATACAATGGGCAGTAAGTCCACTCAGACTCAATGCATTTGACACTGTAATCGTGTCAACTGCATAATCCAGGTGCTGGATTAGTCTTCACAAACTGCACCTTATATAACAGCAAGAGGTGTAAACATAAGCCAACTGTCTGGTAGTTGGGAGCTCCGATAACGGCTCAGTTGCTGCCACAGAGCATATCCTCCAAGTTCAAAAATGAATTCATAGGCGAGAAAAGAAAAACAGAACCAAGGTTTGTTTGTGCAGGTGTTTACCTGTTACACTTTCGACAGTGGTGGGATCTGGGGGCCTTGTAACCTTGGCAAACTCTGCAATATTGTAGGTACTGAGCATCATGTTGATTTTCCTGTTTGAGAATGAAAAACAGTAAGTTACCCAACTAGAATGAAATGACTTACCTCTCTGTGTAGAAACATTTGGAGGATATCATATAGTTTTATATTGTTTAAGCACCTATATATATATATATATATATATATATATATATATATATATATATATATATATATATATATATAAAAATCTTACAGGTTTCCAGCCAAGAGGAATGTATCCCGGTCCAACAAACATAGCATTGAAGTAGTTGTAGAGAATGAGCACAGTCCAGTTGATGAGCATGATGAAGTTAATGCTGCCCCCTGTAGTGTCCAGGGGCCAGTACCAGATAATAGAGTCCAGCATTGCCATGGTTGAGCATATAGCGATGACAGACAGTGCTATGATTGGACCCCAGTGGCACAACCGCCGAACCTCATGGAGGTTCTCAAATGTCACAAAGGTTGACAGGAACTTCATCCTTCAAACTGGAAGTTAACTTGCGTCCTTTTTGGTTCCGTTCCTGAAATGAATGTCCAGTGTGCTACTCTTTTCCACTGCTATCTTGCAAAGCCAGCGGTGCACATGGTTTTTGTCGTCTACTCTGTAACGCGTGGCAGTCCTGGCCTCGGGTCACCTGGGATCTTTGAGGCCCCCTGATCCTTGCAGTGATGAAGACCAGCATCCTTTTCTGTCAACATCTGTAACACACCATCCCAGTGAGAGACTCAAATTTCCCCATCTGTTAAGGAAAAAAGGAACGTGTTTAAACAAATGAACGTGCAATGAAATTTTAGCACAAAACTATGCAGGTGTACATAGAGAGTTACAGAAATCTCAACATTCTGCTTTTCCGGAAATCAGTAAAAGCTTGATTAGGAACCACTGGCTGACACAATCATGAGGTAGCATGCTGACTTGACAAATGGTCCAGCAGACAGTCACTGAGACTCTCAGCAAGTAGGATAAGTTACAAACAGTTAATGTTTTTTTTATAAGCTGTCCGTTAATTGAGTGCTGTATCCAAGCACGTTCACTGAAAGTTGAGGGGAAGGAAAACATTTGAAGAAAAAAAGGGGGAATATCAACAGGATGCCTGACACCTTGACACAAATATACGTTTTACTACTCTGATATGTTTGTGTTAAACGTCGTTTTTCCCCTTTAATAATATCTGAGATACAACATCTCAGAAGACATCTGAGTGTAATGAATCTATAACTTTTGCTTTTTGAATTGACCTAATAAAAAAACAAATAAGTAATATTCCAGTTAATTGAGAGCCACCAGTATTGTTTTCCAAACCAACAGACTAAGTGAAAATTTTGGTTTTCTAACTTCTGTTCTAACATAGGCTTATAATTAATCGCTGTCATGTCAGTGACACACCTGACATTATTACTCTGCTTTGACAGAATTTCAAAATTTGGGCAGATATTTCTATTTTTGAAATTTATTTCGTCGATATTACGTAAGAGAAACTGAACGAGTATGTCACTGGTTTAAAGGGAAACGTAACAAAATAAATATAAAACAGTGCTAATTGGCTTCTAATTAGCTCCTACTGCCAAGCTAGCAATTTCGAACCAAAGATAGACAAAACAAACGAATTTATGCAAAATACTTTTTTTATTAGAGGCAAAAGAGACCGCTAGTTTTTTCCACTTCAGCAGGTTAATCATTATCAAATACATCATACTAATGATGTATTTATGCTTCCGCTTAGCTTTATAGCAAACTAACGTTAAATATCCTAGCTTCCCCGCCACCAGTTTTAACACGATCACCGCTACAAGCCGACGCATTTTCAAATAACGTAGATGAAACAGACCGATGTAAAGTTGTCACAAACACAAATCCATTTACGCATTTAAATTGTATTTCTAAAAGAGCGAAAAAGCTGTCACTTTAAATGACAAACCTGGCCACTTCCTTGCCTTTTTTCCTTCAATTTCTCCTGTGTACACAGGGTGGGAACCTTACTCATCATAGTCACCCAGACGCGAATACATTTAATTATCAGCAGAAATGTCTTTCAAAACCTCGTTAAGTCCTCAAAAATGTGAAAATATATCAAGCATAATCCACAAAGCACTAAGGTGAAAGGCATGTGCTATTGACTCACCGAACCCTTTTTGGGGAAAAAAAAACAAGTCTAGTTTCTTGTCGAGCCCTTTTTGTTGCTACTCAAGGAAAAGACTCCATTCGAGACTTGTTGTTATTATCCGGTGCTAACTGCCAACCAGACAGCTTCTTCTGTGTTTAAACTTATTATTCGAAGATGTCTTCAGACTTTGAGACCTACGAGCAGGATTTTGGGACTATCACCGCAGAAGTAACGAACAAAATTGGGAAAATTCCTAAACTAAGTGGAGGTAAGAAAGCTAAATTTGTTAACGTGACTCGGTGAGTTGCTAGCTAAGATGTCAGTTAGCTATCGTGTCTCAGCTGAGAGGAGGAGGTTGCAGTGTCAGGTGAAGCTTACTGGTTGTGTGATTTGATACAGTCACTCGATATTCCTCAAGGGAAAAAAAAACATTAGTCTGTTATTGTGTCACATTTTCGTGTTCTTGCTTGTTAAATAAACTGAATGTGAACGCTTGCCTGTGATATTTGTTTGATGGATTTAACAGCCGGATGTGCTGGTTGTGTCTTAAATAAAGTGAAATATGTAAACACTGAAAGCATTTAAATATAGTAAAGTGCAGAAAACATTGTCTCTTTGAGTTGTTAGTCAAATCAAACGACTTAACGTGATAGAGCAATTCAGTAACTTGCATATGATACAATATTATGTTGTTAAAATTAATTCATAATGCATTTTAAAGACCGAACAGTGGTCAATAAAAATACAATTCATGGTTAAACCTGAAGTCATATGCAATACATTAGAATATATATCTCGATTAATCCAATTCATCAGATTAAAAGTACCTTTTGAAAATAACTTTTAAGCAGTTATTAAACATACTTGTTATTAAGACCGCATTTATGTTTTTAAAAATAGTTTTTTTATTAGTCTGATATATCATTCTAATTTTAAATGTCATGTTTTCAATACCTCTAAGTGTGAAATCTTCATAATTAACAGAAATAAAGAAAAGGCTTTCTGTGTCTAATTAATCTACATAAAGTGTTTCACTTGTGATAAAGTACCTAAAATAAAAGGACTTTTCAATAATATTCTAATGTATTAAATGGGTCTGTAGACAAAAAAAAAAGAGAAATAAAGTCTTTAAAAACGATTTTAAACACTCAGGGCCTGAGGCCAAGTTTTTCCATTGGCTGGCTGACTGATTGGTAAATCAATCAGTCAATTTTATTTAAACCCTTAGGCAGATTTGGAGACAGTGAGGTGAGTCATCTTCCTTGTCAAACAGAAAATTTAACATAAACACAGAATAAATATAAATATAACATGGTGAAAAGTGAAGTGGTGTTCAATACTTTAAAACATCTAAGTAGATGCAATCGCATTCCAAAAATAAAAATGCAATTGTGTATTTATGATAAAATAAGTATTAAGCCTGTCACTACTATTTAGAAATGTTTCTAATGGGCCATTCACATAAAATTTACAGCAGGTTTGTTGGAAACAAACCAAGTAATCTAAGCATACAAATGAATCCATAAATAAAGGTATGATTAGGATGTTTACAGCCCTAATGATTAAACATATTCTTGCAGTCAAATATTTCTACTTGTCAGTTGCAAATATGCACATTTGAAACCTCATTAATTATTATTTTTTTTATTTCAACCAAAGACTCATTTTCCCACTTTTTTGAAAGACAGTTCAAAATCAGTCTGATTACATGGAGAGTGTCTATGAACAGAGGTTTTCACATCTTTCCAAAGATTCTTAAGACTTATGCTCGAACTTTTACTGACTCTTCCTAACACACCTGAAGATAAGCACCACCACAGCATGATGCTGCCATCGTGTTTCACAGTGGTAATAATGTGTTCAGGGACATTGGTATTGTTTTCAAGCATAGGTTGAAAGCAATCTCCTAGTAGTGATTGTTTTTGTTGTATTTCTGACTTGTAATTCAGAAATAATCTGACTTTGGGTCACAAAAATGACACATCATTAAATGCAGCAAGAAAAGTTCCAGGAGTTTCTGTGTCAACCAAGTGTTCAAAATTCATATTTTGTTGATAACTTGAGTATGTCTTGCAATGAGTGTAATTCTTTAAGTTGTTCTCCAAGCTTGAATGCTCTGAATGTTTGTTGCAATAAAATATGAATGCTTTTCCAAGGCGCTGTCTTTATGTATCTTCCTCATTTTTCATTAATAAGTGATGAAAATTCCCACCATCTTTCATTTTTTTGGATATTCAGTATTCAAAACGTTGATTTCTAGTTTTTCCTGGAGATAATTTATTCATCATGAGATAATATTTGCCTATTAAAGTACAGTGAAATGTGTGAGCACTATTTGCTTTTAAATGATTGCCTTTAGGTGGCCGCCTACAGAGGTTTGGTTCTTCAACTCACCGTGAAGCACCACTGTTTATAATTTTAAACGTGGACATTTAAGAAGTTAAAATAATTCTCATGCGGATGCAAACAGATGGTTCAAAATCAGACTGCCAGTAAAACAATTTACGGGCATTGTAGTTTAGGTGCAATCAGATTTATCAGCTTCCTAGCAAACTAGATGGAAACATGTAAAGAAAAATCTTAGCAATTTCCTGTTTCTCCAAGAAAATGTAGGTCTGCAGTCTCTTGTTTACGCCTCTTTAGAGATTCGGTGTGTGAAATACGCTCTCGGAATTTCAGTTTCTGCCGCGAGGTGCCTGGATAGAGCGTAATAGAGGCAGCGCATGATGCAAAAAGTAAACTGGAAATCACAGTGTTTGTTTACAACCCATCAAAAATGGTAGCAGAAGTTCTCCCTGCTTGTCTGCACTCGGCTTGTATGTTTGTGTTGAGATATAAATACTTAATATATATTTGGATGTATTTTGCAGCAGATCCTCGCAGAAAGTGTCTTGAAAATGTAAATGTTGCATTACATGTGTAAGTGCTGAGTAATTGTGGATGCACATACAGTAAGCTTTAATGGTTTGTTGCCTTCAAGATAAGAAATTATGTGCTCAAAATCTGAGTTATTTCTGACAGGAGCTAAACTTATTTAGGACTATATAGATTTACTGTTTTCAATGACATGTGACCTTTTTGAACTTCTGCCTCTCAGTTGTCTATAATGTTAATTTCTTGTTAACAATGACACTAAGTGTAAAATATGTGAGATTGTATACTACTATTTCTATTGTTCTAATTACCACCTTCTAAAAATACGTTTAGGTTTAAATTTTGATTTTCTAAAGTGGGACAACTTCTAAACTTCTGTCTTGTCCACAAGTCAAAGTTAGAAGAAAAATGGTCAAGCCCTTTCTTCTTTATTTACTTGACTTCTGTGTGCAAAACTCCTCATGTGTCCGTCAGCAGTTTGTAGTCTCAGTAAATATCCATACATATTTCACGCCTCTCCTGCTTGAGTTTGAGTTGGAGAGAGAGCACAATCTCACCTTTCTCTCAATCGCCTCTGGCTGTTTACTGTGTACGTTGTGAGGTTGGACACAGGTTTTAAAAATGTATTTGAGGACTGGCAAAAGGTAATCTTGGCCCATAGATCCATAATAAATGACAATCTAGGGTTAGCTTTTTTTTCTTCTTCTTCTCCTTTTTTTTAACATTGCAGCCCACAACTGATAGACCTTGTGATTTGCTTTTGAGTTAGAAGTTTTGTTGACTCTTGCGTTTAAATATTTTAAAATACTCTTAAATTTTTCCAGATAGTTCTTCTGATTCATGGGTTTGTTTCATGTAAAATACATTTAGTCACATGACTACTGCCTGAGTGTTGCTCATAAGAACAATTTCTTTTGAATTTACAAGTCCTTTGTTTAGCATTTATGAAAAAGCCTTTGTGATTTGGGGAAAAAAATTAATAAGGTTGTAATATGATTTTCCAGTTCATTGTCACAACCAGTGATTTTTTTTTTTTTTTTTTTTTTTGATTTGTTATGCACGCATGAGCATATTCATGGGGACAATTAACATTTCCTTGTACATAAACCCAGATCATTGACTTGGATGATTTGTAGCCATGTTGAGAATTAATAATTGACGTAACAGTTGTGGTCAAGCATAACTTGTTGAAGATTTTCTGGTGACCGTCTTTGTTTCTTGTTGTTTATAATGTTAGCGTGATTACGACGTGCACAAATATTAGGCAAGTCATATTTTTGAGGAAATATGTTTATTAATCCTATCTACAGTGCTTTCAGATAATCCAAAATATTAAAAAACTCAAACATGAAGGTTTAAGAAAGTAAAAGTGAGGTTTTGGCTTTTTTAGGGATTATATGTATAACAGAACTGGAAGGTGATGGGTTCCTGGTAGCTTCAGACTTGATTCCTCTCAAATCTTTGGTCGGTAATTTGTGATTCTTTTTATTTTCTTTACCGATTATGTTTCTTGTGACCCTGTTGAGTATGTGAAACAAAACCTTTGATGGTGATATGATCACGCCCCAAGATCTTAGCAATTTCAAGAGCACTGCGTCCCTCTGAGAGACTTTTGGTAATTTTTGACTTTTGAGAGTCAGTTAAATCTCTTTTGGCACATTTTGCATTTTACACCTTCCCTCATTACACAGATATATCATCTGTTATCCTTAAATCCTTTAAGCAATCAACTGTATCCAGTTCACAATTTGAAAATGTGCCTAAAAATGAAGATATGGTCAAAATACTCACTTCCCTAGCAATTCTGCACACAGTGCAACGTGGTACTTGATCACCAAGCAACTCGCCAAGCTGTACAATTGATGTTCCTTCCTGGGATTGTTGAAAAGAGCTAATTTTAGAGCAAATACCAATTTAGCACCTGTACTCAAAGTATGAGCGCTGCTGCCATAAGTAATGATTGAAGGTTCTGAAGTTTACGTTGGAACTTGAAGTCCTAATGAGTTTCTATGGGTAATGTGGAAGAGCATCCATGGGGTGAGGTGTGGAGCAGAGTGTTACTCATTCTGAGCGGGATTCACAGTCGTGGCAAGTGAGCAAAGCCGACACCTCCCATCCCTTTGAGTTGGCATGAGGCGTCTCACTGCTCCTCAACAGAAACCAACAAAGGCCTCACACACGCCATAACTAAGAGACATCAAATGTTGGCTCGTCGTGTGGAGAGAATGTGTAAATATATCTTCAAATGTGTCCTCGTGTGTTGTTTTCTCCCACTGTCTTTCTATTTCTCTCCCCCATCTCTTCCCCTGTTGTGGGGGAGTTTGGCTGTTGTCACGAAGCTCTGTTCCTCCGTCGGCTGATCAATAATGGTGTTGTTTTTTTCTCTTGCAGAGGAGAAGACACAGCTGGTTCTAAATGTCGACAAACAGCTTGAAGAAGTCAGAGAGTTGGTATGTCTTTGATCAGTAATTTTCTCCTTTTTTCCATTTTCTAAATTATGAATTTGTGGCAAGAGGAGAGGGAGGGGGGAGGGGGGGGGGCAGTTTTCACGGCAACCAGACAACTGCACCTGTATTATCCCGGTGCTGACATGACATGCAGACATGTGCGCACTTCACATGGCGGAAAGGAGGCTTCCTCCTCACATGATTACTTCCCAGTAATCTGCTTTTAAGTGACACCCCTATGACACATTTCAAGCCATTATCTCGAGGTGAAAGACTTCATGTTGCTGTTTAAAAATAAATAAATAAAAGGAAGCAGTCACCTGACGGAGACAAATTGTTTTTGCAGTTGTCTTGTTGTGGCATGGTGATTAGCTTCCTCCAAGTCTGCCAAGAAGGGATCCGTGCACCGATGCATCAGATGTACTTTTCCCTCATCCGCTGTGACACTGTTGAGCCCATTCATGTCGGTGCAATAAAGGGCCCCTCATATGTTGATGCTGCATTTATTTACAGAGATGCTCTATTTTGTTGCTACTTTTATCACAGCTGAGTGACATGAGCAGACATGAGCATTACGTTTTTACAGTCAGCGCTGGAACGTAATGTTGCTGTAGTTACAGATTTTTAAAGTTTTCTCTTTTATTTTAATTAAAATACTTTTAAAGCCTTCCTTTTCCTTTGAGATATCCCGCTTTGTTTTATTGCACAAACTATGGTACAGTCGCGGTATATCACCATTGCATGAAGACAGCAGCCGTGATTTTGAAACTTTATATATTGTGTTTGCATAATTGTAATACAATTATTTATTACAATTATTTGTGGATCTAATGGGGTTCTCTTAGTGCTAATGTCAATTTTATTTACAAAAAGCTTTAAAAACAGCTTATATATGCACCAAATTGCTGCACAGTATTCATAAAATTATTGATAAAAACACATGGGAATAAAACAAGAAGAAATAAAAAAATAAACGAAAAAAAAAATAAAAAAGAGAGACAGGACAGGTAGATCACAATGTCAGGCTCTCAGTATGACAACCCTAAAATAAAAATTCCATGGTTTTATAGTATGACGACATTTACACAAATATTTCTAAACACATTTGTAATGAAAAGATCTAACAGCTTTTTTTTAAAAAAAAGTAAGCATGAAGTGTTTCCGCAGCTAAACCGGCATTGCATCTTAGCCATAGTTGTAATACCACTTTGCTGTTTTAAAACTGCTTTACCATATCAAGATCACTGAATGGTTCTTATTCATTTTGCACACAAAAAAATAGTGACAGGTGTAGTTGACAGATGCTGAAAAGAAAGCAAGTTATATACCTCTTTCAGCCAGATGAACGGCAGTGTGCAGCATCAGGTGGTGAGGGGCAGCTCTGCCTTTTTTTCGTCTTCTAGTCAAGGGTAGAGGGCATTAACCATCTTTCATTCCACTGACTGTATGCAGCAACAGAAACATATTTAATATCATTAAACACGTTTCAATTTGCAGAAAAAAAATATGATGCAAAACTAATAATTTTTTAAAGTGGTGGTGTTTGGTGGGTAAAGTTTTTTTTTTTTTTTTTTTTTTTTTTGCCATAGAGTTGACGAGGGGAAATGCGTGTGTTGATCCTCACTTCAAAATCGATTTTTGATGCTGCTGAAATGGATTTTAAAGTGTAAGAAAACACCTTGGAAATGTTTTGCCATGAACCGTGTTATTTTCCGGGTTCTAGCTTGAGCAGATGGACCTGGAGGTGCGGGAGATCCCCATCCAGAGCCGCGCCATGTACAACAGCAGGCTGAAGAGCTACAAGCAGGAGGTGGAGAAGCTCGAGAAAGACTTCGTAAGTGCCTTTAATAAACTCAAATTCTCACAGGACGATAACAACACCAGTTCCTGCGAATACACAGCACATTTAAACAGTTTCCACACAAAACAAAATTTGCATGTACGCCATATTTAAGGTTGTTACCATCAACCACCATCAGGTCTATTTGCACCAAAGCTTGGTCTCTAAACCAAGCACCTTTTCTCTCGCAATCATTTTTACTCACACAAACAGCCGAGCACAGAGGCCCAGCGCTGCATCCACTGAGGTTAATTCACAGTTTATTTTTGAACTTGCAAGGGATGCCCACTGAGAGCAGGTTGTGCATGTTTGTGTTGCTGCAGAATCTGGCCTTGTTTAGTAATTCATAACTCACTCTATGTTTTTGCTTCATTTCAAACCTCTGTCAAAGCTTAATGAACAGTCTATTCTTCTGGGTCATTTTCTTTTTACTCTATATTTACTCAAAAATACTCAAGGTATTTCAACTGATCGAACACCCTTTTTAAAAATAGACATTCGATTCAACTACTTTTTTTTTTTTCTCCTTTGGAATAGTATGATCTTTTTTACTACAAGTTGTTGAGGATTTTTCAATGATAAATGTATTTTGTTATTTGTTTTGTTTGTAGTGTTGTGCTGCTGCTTACACTGCAGTAGAGTGTTCTTGAGTTCTCAACTGCAGACCTAGCAGATGAGAACGCTCAGGTCTGTTCCTTCATGTTTCTGTTTTGATTTATTTCCACTTTTTACAGTTATTTGGAACAAATCGCATAAACCAGGATATTAAACTTTGTTTCTAGCTGGTTTTTGAAGACATTTCGTGAAAACTTACCTAGAAAAGTTAAAAGATCTTTAATATGTGTATTTTATTAGTTTCCATGAAAGGGACTTTGTGGGTAGCTTGTTTTCTACAAAGAAGAGACAGAAATTTTACTTTTTCTAAATTCCATGGACATTTAAACATCAACTTAAAAGCTTTTCAAAATAAATATTTTAATAGCATTTAAAAAAATAATGGAATTCAAATCTGTGACATTGTCCTATAATTATTGTTGAGGTGAAAAACAATATAGTTTCATTCCATATTTAAAAGTGGTTGGCCGTAGATATACCAAAGCAGTATTTTGTAGCAATTTGCCATGAATGGCATGTTCTCTTCTCTTTCTAGTTTTGAAGAGTTTGCACATTTCCTGTCTGCTTACAATAAATGCAGGCCATTAGTGCCACAAAATCTGCAAAAAGTCTGTGAAAATAGCAAAACGGCTTCAGGTTGCATTTATTTTTTTTCAGAATTTGTTGAAGGATCTATTATTATTATTATTATTATTATTATTATTATTATTATTACTAAAAATACTGTTAAATGAACTTTAATTGAAATGATAGTCGTTCAAAAATGTATGTATTGCTACTTTTTAACTTGATACTTAATAGGCTATTGTTCATTGACAGTCATCATCATAGTCATCATGGGAATGAAATGAATGAAATTAATGTTGAAATGTTATCCAAAAATATTGGCTTTCTTTCTCTGCTGTGAAACATACTGGACTGAGAAGTTGATGTCAGTGGGATAATGCCTCTACAATAAAAGATTATTTATTTTAAGGTTTTTATCCATCTTTGCAAAGCATAACATTAAATGTAGAGAATGCTGTGTTATGTCTCAAATGAAATAATATTTCAAACCTTTTACTCTTCTAAATGCACACCAGTGACGTAAACATGCTTAAAAACCTGCCTAGATGGAGACATAGTGCACCAGTAATCTGTGAACACGCCAGTCTGACTGAGATGACAGAGGGGGGTCTCTGTGCCAAGACAGGTTGCTCTCCTCACCCTGGGTTTTTAATTGGCTCATGATTAATCTTTAACTTTTCTTTCTCCTTCACTCACTGTACCTAATCATCAAGCAGTTATCACCTGCTGAGGCTCATGTTAGTCTTAATTTCCATTGCTGGTGTTTTTGTTTTATTATTATTTCTCCCTTTGGAGCATTTGGGAGACTTGTTATGGATTCCTACACTCAGCTTACAATAATGTACATAAATAGATAAAAAAAACATGTACATTTGAGTCATCTTCGCACACCAAAGTTGGGTTCATCACGGCATGCAATAATGAAATGCAAAGACGAAAGAAGGAAAGAAGCAGCAGCCATAGTTCTTGTTGTTTGAGCATAATTAGCCCCTTTTCACGTCATGTGCTGTGGCCTAAGCAGCACACATGGAAACTACGATCACCCAACTTACATAATTATATTTTATTGGAACTTTTTTTTCCCCCTGATGCAAGTGTTCAGAAAGCAAGAACTTCCAAGTCTCTCAGATGTGCATCAGAAGTGCCAAATGCTGTAGCCAACCTCAGCCTCTCACTTCCTACAGGCCAAGGAAGGACATGACACTCGGTTCGAGAGGAATCTGGTAGAAAAAAGGCAATCTCCTTTCTTTTTAATGTAAAAAGCTCTGCCTTTGTTGTGCTTTCCGTGGATATCAAGGCCTTTTCACTCCCTCACTACTCAATCTCGCCGCACTTCCCACCCCCCACTGGCCTCCCATGGGTGTCTCCCTCCTTAGCCTTCTCTCTCATCCTCTCATTCACCCACGGTTTGAAGTGCTCCTACCACCGGTGTGCCAGCTTGAGACCTCATTCCCGCTTCTTTCCAGACGGGGCAAGAGTCGACCTCGCTAACCCGTCCATTTCATCCAGGAAGACAACTTATCAAACGGGCCTCCCTAAGGTGGATATATAGGCTTTGTTGCTGTGGTCGAGAGCTTCATCCTGATAATAGAGGAGGCATTGGGGGTCTGAAAGGTGCAGCAGCCGAAGGGGATGCCGTCCTTTTAAAAAGTATATAACTAAGATTTGAACAATCCTGCTTGCCAGGGTTCAAGCAAAACAGAGCAGAATGGCTCAGATTGATGATCTGATTCAGGCTGATGGCTGATGAGTGTGTTTCCGTTCACAGCGGCTGTGAAAGGACCGATCTTAAAGTATAAATTTTAGTAAAATTTCTTACTTCCTTGGGAGTCTAAATGTTTGAAGAAAATTAAAAGAAAAATTACTGGTGATGATTGCCTTTTGCTTTGTCAGATGAGATTGTTTTTGGAACTATTGAGCAGACCTCTTTGAATTACCGAGAAAAAGGTATTACGATATGGGATCACCTCTAAATGTTACAATTTGTCAGCATTTTTTAAAATAATTTCATTAATTGGTGTTATTTGATTAAAATACATAAGTCAGTGTTGTGTTTCTGTTAGTATTTTAAAAAACGCCTTCCTTGCTATTTTCTGAAGTTTTACTGATTTACCGTACAAAATGTCTCTTTTATCACACAAACCTCAATGTATTTTATTTTATGTGATTGATCAACACAAGTTGGGACATTATTGTAAAGAGGAACGAAATGATACAGGGTTTTACTTTTATTTTTACTCTTGCAAATCTGAATACTGTAATTGATCTGCGTTTGTTGACACACGAATATGCCTTCACCTATACCGGTCTGTTGTAGCTCTGGCTGAATATTTCAGGCTGTTGTCCTCCTGTAAGGTCAGCCTCCACCACTGACATCAATGTAGCTCCGCCCATCTTGCCATTAATTCTTATGAGCTTCCTTGTTTCTGCTGAAGAAAGCACCCCCACAGCATGATGCCATCACCACCGTACTTTAAATTAGTAGTGGTGTGTTCAGGTTAGTCATTTGATCTCTCACCTTGCCACTCTCCTGTTGAGACCAGATTTTTAGAGTGCATGAGTATTGTCATCATGTTTGCCCACCTGAGCTGTCATCATCTATTGCTCCTGCAGAGTTGCCATTGGGTTTTTGGGCCTCTTCTCTGATTATGACTAATGGCCAATCCATTGTAAACTCTTCAAAGATTTGAATATTGTTTTATAATCTAACACAGCTTTAAATTTCTCCACAACTTCATCTCTGACCTATTTGGGGTGTTCTTCGCTCTTCATGATGCTGTTTGTTCATGAACAAGATTTAGCAAACCCCTGAGACCGTCACAGAACAGTTGTCTTTACGCTGAGATTAAATGACACTTTGGTGTACCATTTTTATAGTGATCCACAGAGAAAAATGTTCTTCAATGACAAACGCATTACTAAATAAACCAGCTATTTACAAAAAAAAAAGGTTCAAATGGCAAGTGATGGGCATGAAAGAACCCCTGGAGACCTGCCTGTCAGCCTTAAAAGTTGCTCAGATACTATTGTTTACTGGGATTACTGTAGAATATTCTATAAATTTTATGAAAAAATGTTTTATTTTTTTTAATTTAGGAATAGCTAAAGTAAAACACATCAAAATTTATGGTTTCAACATGACGACAATGTGGAAAAAGTTCAGGAGAGCTCGTCAGCATGCAGGCCTGGCTCAACAGGCTTGCTTGGATGTTCAGGTCTTTTTGCTGTAGATGGCACTGTTGCTCTAAGGATTTCCTTTTGTCTCAGGACCAACATGCTTTGAGGTGTTGGAGTGGAGTCAAAATGACAAATTCATTCCCCTTATTACTGTGTTTAACCTTTTATTTATGTTTTCTTTTTGATATTTTTCCCCCAGTATTCCCAGAATTCTTTTAAAGTTTTAGATCAGGAGAACAAAAACTAAAAATATGTGAAGTCTAATATAATTTTGTAAAGGTATTATAAGAATTTTATAATTTAGGCCTCACCAATTTTTCACATCTCTTAAAATTTCACATATTCCTTAAGAAATGTATTTATCTTTTTATATTCAATAGCAGAAGGGTCTAAATGTAAGAGGCATTATGTTGAAGAATCCTTGACTTAAATAAGGTTAATTAGAAGCCTTTAAGCCCCGATAAGTTTTATTATTGAGTACCTCATAGTCCTCTCTCTTTTAGTGTCTCTTATGTTCAAGGCAGTTATATTGATGGCATGAGAGCCGTTGTGCGATGCTTTTGTTACTTGGATAGAAATGCTGATGCTGATTCGTCATAAGATGCTGAATATTATTTCATCAAGGACCCCCCAAAAAGATGCCATTCATCACTGCGCTTCATTGATTTCTTTTGAAACACACACTCCATCCTCACCAAGCCTTTTTTTGTGAGCTTGGTAAATATGTTGTCACAGCGCACAATGGCCGTTATTCCACGATCTGAAAACGTGATATGGTCACTTTTTTTTTTTTTTTTGTATTCATCTGAAATACAGTACTTGAAGAAACGTGTTCATTCTGAAAAGGTTTGAAATGATGATGGAATGATTCTTTTACGTCTCCCACTCATTTCTGGCTTCATTTATTCCATTATAGATCACGAAATTAAATCACGGACCCCGCTGTCGCAGGGATACAACTATCCCTTCCTAATTTCCAGTTGTCTGCTGGGTATTGTTTGGAGCTTCAGTCATGGTCAAGGGGGATGTCTGGACTGCCTCATCCTTTAATAAAAACGGTTTAGATGGAATGCTTCCTCGTGTCTGCCCAGGGAGATAATTAATGCATTTCCAAAGAGTCGACCAACCTTGAAATATTGAACAGTTTATTTTCCAGGTACACAGAGTTGAACATAATGGGGAAAAAAGATGGTCTAAAAAATTTTTCCCCTCTGTATATCCCTTTCACAAGTGACCTTAAAAAGAAAACTTAAACCACTGGACTGTTTTTTTTTTATTTTTATTTTTTACTTTTTATAACGCCTATTTAAATCTTTTAAAATGAAAATCATGTTTCAGTTTTAATTTAAAAAAATGCAAATACACTAAGACATGAAAGATCAGATTAAACGTACCAATTTTGAGCATAAATCTGACCAAAACATTTTTTGTGTGTGAATCAAGATGCACCTTGGTGTCCTGTTTTATTGGTTAAAAGTGACTTAATATTAGGCTGTTTACTTCTCACTTATTTGAGGGTTATTCACAAGCTGTTCATTTTTACTACTACATTTACTCATCTGTAGCGTATGAAGTCTGATTTTATTGCTAAGCTTAAAAAACAAACAAAAAAAAGCATGTTGATAATTACCTTTTTTATATTGAGTTAGTTTTTATAACTAAGCCACAATATTTCAAGGTTGCAGCAACCATTTAAGTTCCATTAATGCTTGACATGTTTGATATGATGAACAACTTTGATGGAGAAATTAGTTTGCAAAGTCATTTATCAAAAAGTTTTGCATTAAGTTTCTTTGCCCTTTAAAAAGTTATTTTTCCTCCCAAATACTGATAATTATGTTGCAGTATCATTTTTGGTAGATTTTATTTTTAGGGAGGGTTGGACAAGTTTAATTCTTTCGTTAACCATGCTTCAAGAGATTATGTATTGGGATTGTTGTAATCCATCTTTTTGGGTTTATGTTTTTATGCCCCTTGTCCTCATTACTCTGACTCTTGCCAGAGACAACATGACAGACCAACATGAGTTGGTTGTTCGACACTTTTTAAATCGCCTTAGGTTGGCTTACTTGTTCTTACCAGAGACAGAAGTGAAGACAGATTGACTCTTTGAATGTTTTTTTTTTTCTTTTTTTTCTGCTTAATAACCCATCAACGCTAAAGTCTAATCACTCATAGCAAGTTATAAAAGGGACTCCCTTAAATTGTCTGGGATTTTCTTCCTACATTTCCTCTGCACTGAGTGCAGATTTAAGATGTAAGCAAGCAGATCTTCCTCTCTACTTAAGAATTACGGCTTTCATTTGGAGGTTGCTGTGAACTGTGCATCTTCCTCAAGCTGTTTGTGAATTTGGAGACTTGGAGGCTTTTCCATGTCCTCTTAATGGACACCATGATTGGCTTCATTCATGGATTTAGTTCTTGTCACTCAAGTTGGTTGAAGCAGTTGGTTACAAAGCTTAAAAGGACGTATTCATATGTAATTTGGAATGTGCTAGGTAAATAAAAACACCAGCACCCTCAAAATGGAGTTTGTGCAAGGGTTAAAGAAATCTGTAAATCTTTTTTCTAAGACATATTTTGATATGTAAAAAAAAATAACTACAAAGCTATCCTTTGTCATTAATGAGTAATTAGATAAATACACTGTAATTTGTGTAACTACATTATTATTAATGGAGTCTTTTATGCTACAAACTGGAGCTGCACCAGTCTGGCTTAGCTGATGCGAATTGTGATTTCTGACCGATTTTTGATTTCTCTTTTCTTTTTTGTTATATAAAGAATACAACACACATAAGACAGCAACTTTGCAGGTTCTTATGAGAGCAAGTTGCTAATTGTAACACATTCATGAAATAATTTTTAAAATCAAATTCATCGACATATGGCCTGCTGGTCTCAACAATGTTGATCATTAACCCAAATGCTCAATTATTAACGCTGAGACCCAGGTTATGGTGATGATGAATTTAATAAAGAGAGCTCAAACACAGTCCAACACAGGCGGCAAGGCAGAGAGTTAGCACACAGCTAATGACCGGTAGCAACCGAAAGACAGAGGACTGAAAATGAGAGCTGAACCAACACAGGACTTTACAGTTCGACTGTGGTGGCAAGCAGACAAATGACATACGACCAGGATCCGACAAGAGACAAAGACAACAGGTGGGACTAAATACACAGGGAGGGTAATCAAGGAATGAGACACACCTGGGAAGCAATCAACGGGGAAGACGCAGAAACAACAGAGACTCAGGACAGAAACTGAACACAGAAAAACCTTAAAATAAATACACAGAAACACGGATCATGACAGAAAGGCAGTTTTTTTTTTTTATAAGAAAAACATGAAAAATACTAAAATACTAAATTCAAACAACATATTTAAAAATTCTTCAATTATTGATAAAACAAAATAAATGGATATAGTGATTATAGTCAAACTAGAAATGCAGTTATAATTAACTTCACATGAAATCAAAATATTAAAAAAAATATTCAGATGCAGTTTAAGTTGACTTTTAAACATATCAACACCCTGCGCTGTCTTCAACGACGATGATCCATCACCTAAATCATAATCAATGAGGAATGGATAAGCAAATGGATAAAGTGCTATTTTAATGCACTTTAAATTAAGATTTGATCCAGAATAATTGATCATTTTTCATGTATTTCTGTCATGAAGAATTATACATACAGATACAGATTGGAAATAGTTATGTTTGCCTTATTAGATCTAAAGTAAACATAAACCTTATGCCTATATGCAGATATTAGCTAATAAATAAGCATTAGGAAAGCACTAGGAAAAATCTTGGTATTTCTAGTGATAAATTCTATTTTTTGTTCAGAGTTGCCTCACAGAAATCACATAGCCTCACATTTGTAGTGAGATCTCCCCACTCCTTCCTCCTGTTCATCTCTCTTATGGTAACTTCTGTCTGTAAGGAGGGGGATATCTGCATTTTGCCCGAAGCACCGGATTTGTTTGTCAGTGTGCAAATTCGGCCGTTATCCGACCAGCCGATCGTTTCCTCTCCCCGCTTATCTCTCCTGGCCCCTCCAAAGTCACCGCACTTCTACACACAGTGACAGCGATCAGTATAGCTTTCAGACGCTTGTCTGGCTCAGTCTTAAGCGAGAAGTGAAGGCCCTCCCAGGTCCCCTCACTGTCCTCGGGGCTTGTGTGATTGAGTGACTGGTGAGAGCGGGGGGCTAAAGATAATAAGGGGGGGATATAAAGACACGGGGAGATGATATGATAACGCCCCCTCCTCCCTCAATCCTTTCCACCTCCCCTTCACTTTTTCTTTCTGTTCTCCTCTCTGTCCTACTCCCCATTTTTATGCAGCGAGCCCATCCCATGCACTAGTGTAAACCAGAAGTGACATGTGACACCCACTCCCCAGTGATGTGCTGACAAGCAGGTACTAGAATAGGTGACAATGTTTTCTTTTTTTTTTTTTCTTCTTTTTTGCCAGACTGGCTTAAGTATGGTGAGGGGGATTCATGAAGTATTTATGAAATATATTATGAATCATTGGCTCTGTGTTTTCCGTCTGTATTTTAGGCAGTGGCATTTGATTTTTAATAAGTAAGCCTCAGAGAAGGAGACACGGTGAATAGATGAGGAACTCTTCTTGCATCCTGTGTTTACTGGTGTTTCCTAATAGTTAGATTTCCATGTTTACACGTTTTAATCCCAGCTCACAACCCTGACACACACACACAATTAAACCTAAGTTTCTTCCTCTGATCCTAAGTGTTTCTAATGAGGGAGCATGCCAAAAAGAAAGGGGGATGTACTTTTGCTCTCTGCAACCAACAATTTTGCCTTTTTTCTGGTGTTTTTGAAGCCTGCAGTGGTATCTAGCTGTGGCCTTGATCAGAATTACATTGTGGAAGATGAATTAAGTGCTTTTTCTTTTTTTTTTTCAATTATCCCAGAGGTTGGCAAACATTAGAGCATCAGCTTAGTCCTGCAGTGAGACTAAAGTCTTTAGTTTTGTTCCTCTGTTTGTTCTCCTGTTTGCTTCACTTTTTGCTGTGTGTATTTCCAAAAGCACATGCAACAAGAGAAGATTTAATAGCTTATTAGATAAATAGTTTTAAGCTAGGCATTGGTCATATGAGATACTCTAGTACAAATACCATGATTTCATGGGATTTACACAAAATGTAAAATAAAAACATAATCTTTCTGGCAGGTGCGGTTAAACATATGTCTAAATTGTTGGAGTATTTGTTTTTACCTCTATTTGTAAAAATGAACAGTGAATCAGTGATGTTTTATCAAGAGAAAACTAATTATTCCTTATTAGCCAGGGTTGCTAGCCTGCAGTCTGCTGCTTTACAGACACCCCTTGTAGCTTGGCAGCTGTAATTTTTAAACTATCATCTTAAGAGTGATATAATGCACTCCTATAATTCCTACACTATGTATTTTTTTGGTATCAGAAATATTTCCTAAAAGTCAAATTTGTCATTGTTGTAATTGAGAAAAAAAAAAAAAATTTATTCAGTCATCCTCAGTGCACAGCATTAAGTTGTGGAGGACATCTTAGTTATTGTTACATCTTATTTATTTTATTTTATTTATTTTGAACATGATACAAGTATAAAATCACACACATCAACAAGGAATGCAAAAGACACATATTTTTGTACTACAATAATCTTGAGATGCTCGAAAAGGATTAGGACGAAGTAGGAAATTTATGAACTCCTACCACATAAACTCATGTAATATTTTCAGATGGACCCTCAATATTAAATAAAAAAAATAAAAAACATAGGAGAATTACTTTATGATACTCTGGTCACTCTGACACGCTGTGGCATGTCAGAAGGACTTTAACCCATAGAAAAAATGGAATGCAAAGTCTTAGCAGTTTGGATGTAGACTCCACTAATTGACTGGATTATCAGTATAAGGGGGAAAATGTATCTAATTTTTCAGCAGCTGATCAGCAGTCCACAGGAAGAAGTGGGAGAACGGCAGCACTATGTTTCTCTATGTTGCTTCCATTTTTTCTCTGCCATTTTATTAAAAGAATTTAAAATTTCCTGAAAGTTATGAAGCAGTTTTAGCTGCGTTTATGCTGTAGTGTTAATACTTTTACTTGTCTACCTCAGTTCATTCCCCTTGGAAACATTTATTCTACATTCTTCCTTTTATATACTTAAAAAAATAATTATAACAAAATTGAGATTGTTTATTCTAACCCATTTTATCCCTTATGCTTGTTCTTAAATTTGACCCTTCTAAGTTGTCTTCACTTATCCACCGTAAGCCATTAGTTGGCCGTTTCTCCTAATTTCCGAACTGCTGGTGCATTCCAGCGCAGAACCTGCAGACACCCAGGAAACTGTGAAGTGCACTGGGAAGTTCAGGAGGGCACATGTTGGAAAGGCTTGGAAAAGAGGCCTAACTGGCCTCATCAGCATTTCAATGTGTTTCGCATAGTGAAATGACAAAGTATACATAAATATATAGAGATAATGATCTGGCTAAGTCTCTATGTGTGCTGCTGCATTCTTATGCTAATGGTGAAGCAATTCAGCACCAACAATGGACACATTACAATAAAAGGCAAAGCACTAAAGGAGATGGCCTTCTGTGTGTGTCCACTGATGGATGCGCATGTGCACACGCTCAGCAGGCCCAACTCCTCTCCCTTTGTGTCTAGTTTCTTCTTTTTTTTATTACATTTTTCAATTTTAGATAACAGTCCAAGAATAGACATCAAACAGAAATGAATCATAAATCGAGGTCAGGACTGAGCCTCTTTCCAAAGCAGAGGAAGGGTTAAAAGTGAAGGTATCTTTAAAAAAGATGGGAAGACTGATAGGTGAGGAGTTCTTCTCAGCAAAGGGATCAGTGAACCATATGTAGGTGCCCACAGGCTAATGGGCCGGTTGGTCCCTGGCTTGCCAGGTATCCAGGAAGCACACAAACACATTCATACACACGCTCTCTTTTTCCCTCCTTGTCATCCTCCAGTACCCACCTCTCCCACCCCTCCTGTGAAAATACCTCCTCCACTTTTCCTCTAATCTCACCTTTTTCTCTGGTGCTGACCCGGGGAGGCCGGCTTTATTCCCCACTGCACGCCAGAAGCCAGCGTTGTGATCGGAGCCCGGGCCCCTGCGCTGGTTCTCCTCTCCTCTCCTCTTTTCTTGCCCTGGCTACCCACCTCCCCAACGGCTCTACTCTATTGATTTACTCCTCCAACCAATGCTGTCTGTCTCTGTTTTGCACCACCAGCACCCAGGTCCCTCATCTTTAGAACCTTCGCTCTCTCTTTATTTTTCTATCTTTTCATACTTTCTTTCTGTCCCATCCTGCACAACTTTGCTCTTGGTAAGACAAAAACCTGACAGGATAAGAGAGGACGACAAATAAGAGTGATGGAAAGATAGTCTGGGAGGGAAAATGGGGGCTTTGATTTTTTCTTTTTATTAGAAGCACTTTCTTATTTTAATATTGGGTTTAATCGCACTCTTGTGCCTTAAAGAAATAACCATCATCCTTCAAAAAGTATACAGTTCCTTCTCCATCAAAGTCCTGCTTGATATTACTCTTTTGTTTGGAGTTCCCTTGCAACCCCTGCCTGTGGACTTCACTCACACTATCCTGGCCTCTTGCTTTATGGTAACAGTTTTTAAGCTTATATTGGCTGATCTTACCGACACTTTGCAGTAGAAATGACTTTTCAGGGAAATGCACAACTGGGTATCACAGAGAAATGAGAATAAAAGGCCTCCATCAGAATAGTATTCTTCTACCATCAAACTCTCTCCTAAGAGTTAAAATCCTGTATCAAATGTGGTTTAATTTAGAAAGTGTATAGATTTTCTAAAAAATGTCTGGCTTTTATTTGTATTTTAAGTATTAGAAGAAAAACGGTAAAATTGTTACCAAAAAAACTTGCGTACCTGGCTTTGAATTGCAGTTAAAATGCATATGTTGCTTAAAGTAATTGTAACTTTCTAATTTACTTGGACAGTACCAATTCATAAAGGAAAATAAAAGAATAAAGGTAAAGAAAATTGCATCATAAACAATAAATGTATTGTATGACTAGTCGTAACAGTTAAGATAACCTACAGAAAATAAAAACGTAATTTTTCTGTGTGCTGTTTTGACGTAGAACACTTTTTTGGGGGAATGTTTTCAGATGGCAGCAGTTTGAATTAGTGATTGACTTTTGTGGGCGTTAAAATTTCTATCTGACATCATGATGACACAATTGGATTTGGTCATTTTTCCATTGAGCTGCAGGAAAATTTAACCCATCCTTAGTGGATATTTTTCGACTCCTGTTTTGTGGTCACAGAAATATAATGTACACATGTCTGTCACCAGAATACATATGACAAGAGATGTCATAAAACTACTTTTTCTGAGGTCAGGGAGCATATAAATATTGACTAAAAGTGGGCTGGAATTGCACCCTTGAGGAACTCCTTATAATATTTTTGTTTAGATTTATAAATGGCACAGTGATAAAAGAACATTCAAATTGTGACTAATAGATGTAAATAATGTCTGAAAGCAGTTGACTAACATAAAAGATGAACATTTCATAAAATGGTAGCACACATCACTACAGTGTTGCATATATTCAGAGGAAGAAATGTCAAAATTCAAATACAACTAATAGCTACTGGGCTTTACAAACATGACAAACTAGAGTTTATTATTCATCACATGCTCAGTTTGTCATCTAACCGACGTTATGTTTAGATGACAGCAGCTCCTGAACAGATATCCTTACTGATTCACACAAATACCATATAAGCTACCAATAAATTAGGCAATGTTGATTCTATAGCTTGCAAGTGGAATGACAATACAGATATATAATAACTTGAATTGTATACTCTAAAGTCACCCGATCCTTGGTTACCAGCTCATATGGCTCAGTTTGATTTATCGCGTTGTCGCTGCTGATCTTTCGCCTTTAATGTTTTCGACATTCACCTCTTGAAGCCTCCTTAAGGTATTTCGTGGAAGTAAAACACAATGCTGTGTGTACAGAAGCCACCAGAGCACCAACCTGTGAGCTAATGAGAGGCCCCATGCTGTTATCTGAGGCTCAGGCTTCTCTGCAACTGCTGCCTTTTCTTTTAGGGGAGAGAACACACACGCGGGGTACGCCGCTCACATATGTTGCACGGATACGTCCTTTAAAGGAGAGTTTCTTTAGGATGCAAAGGTCTCATAGAAGTCTCAGTTATACAAACGGTCGCCCTCGTGCGCACACATGGACTCGCACACAGCGCACAGCAGACATAATTGAAGGATCCAGCGGCACCAAAGACCACAGTAAAGCAAAGGCTCAAATGACACCCTCCTGTGGCAGTCTCAATTGTAGCTGCTCCTCTTTGTCTCTTAATATATCAAATGTTTTCAAAAAGGAAACTTAATTGAACGACCTCTCAAAATTTGTTACTAGTAAGGGGGAGCAAAAAATGCAACGCAACAATTTTTTTTTTCAAGTTTAAAAAAAAAACAGCAAAAAAAAACCCGTTTTATTTCCTTTGAGTGTGGATGTTGTCCTTTGTGCCGGCTGTGCGTGTGCACGCATTAAACACCTGCCGTGCAAAGATGCATTATTTAAAATGCTGTTGTGATACTTGCGCCTGCTTAAAGGTCTCTGCTTCCTTTAAACGCCATGCCGCGTCAGTCAACCTCTGCCCCCACATGTGGGGAAACTAGAGTGGGACCTGCTGGCAGCGATCCACACATAAGCTGGGAAAATCACAGCTGGGGAGGACAAGAAGTAATATAGATAACCTTTCAGTTAAGCATACAAGTAGCCATTTTTCTCAGCATTTATTGTTATTATTTTTCCCCCCCATCACATAAAGTTTTAGACATTTATTTTGTGGAGTTTTATGATGAGAAAGCATGTTAAATTCTTAGGCATCCATTTGCGCTTCCTGCTCACTTGGAGTTTAACACTTTGCTTTTTGATCTGTTTGCCATTTCTTACAGAAACGTGTAGCAGGAAAAAAATAAATAAATGATAAATAAAAGGCCAGTTTGCAATCACATGGAGCCGGACATGAGAGTTATTAAACCTAACTCACCCAGTCGCTCTCCTACTGCTGAAAAAGCCTGTTACAGAAGACAGCATTCTAAATTTTCTATAGTTAATTATTCTTCATGCTATGCCACCAGCCGTGTGTGCAGGGTGGAAAGGAAAAGCAGCTCGGGAAAGTAGAGGAAATAAGCATCTGCGGAAGAACTTCAGGGCCCCTCATTACACTCTGCCCCTGGGTATTTTTACGCCTTTTATTTCCCGTCTAATGAACTGTTTACATTTTTTTATTCCTGCTTTCTAGGCGCCACAATTATTCGACTTGTCCTTGTGTCACTCGTCTCATGAGGCCGAGACCAAGGAGGAGAGTTAGAGGTCACTGAATTAAGCTTATTTTGATTTTATTTTAAATGTCGGATTTCTTTTAAAGGTGTTGAAGTATTGGTTGCCATCCGTTCCAGATTGAAATTTGATTTTTATATGTATATAATTACAAACATCTTTTAAAATGTATCCTTTCCTTTATTGTTTATAGAGGAGCTTCACAAACCTTTCCATTAAAAGAATCATGATATATAAGCCAATAGACTATAAAGGATTTTTTCAGACAGAAAATATCCGCGTATTTGTTATAATTAGATTAAGATCATTCTCTTCTTAGAGGATTATGCTGAACTGATTAGCATATCTGATATAAATTGTTCCTTGTGCATATGTAATTGCATTTTGACGGGCATAGAAGATTGCTTTTTCTTTTCTTTCTTTTTTTTTTTTGTCAGCCATCATGTCAACAGAGGTAAAACGTGTGTTTTTGACAGGACACCGGCACCTCCGTCGCCACATTTGACAGGATGTGTAGAGTTTTTTTTAAAGGCGGGCCACTTTGCATAAAGTTAAGATGTACCTTTGTACTTTTCTTGTGTGCTTCCGGGAATAGAAGCAGTTTCTCACCCTGGATTAAAAAATGTGATAAAAGACAGACCTTTCAAAAGGATTAAAAAAAGCTTAGTTTTTTCTTTGTATGAGCAATAAGGTATCTTCTGAAAGCACTTCTTCTTTTTTAGATTGCAAAGCCTGATTAGTTGGTTTTCTCCTAATATGCAGAACTTTGCCTCAACATACTGTAAATAAAGAAGAGAAGGTTTTTCACTATGCACAGATCTGATTCCTGACCTCGAAACTGAGCTTCTTGTCATTTAATCCAACACCAAGCTGATAATAAAAAATTGTTACCACATGAAGTGGTGTTGCACCTGCTTATATTTTACATCAAATGGGAACGCAGCAATCGCTCAGGAATCTGTTGTTTTCCAGAGGGGGAATCCAAAAAAGCCGAGTGCGTACTGTAGGTACGGGGGAAGTGGCGGCGGCGCTTTCATTTCCGTGACATTTTCCATTCTTCGTGCTCTCTTTGTTATCTGCTCTGTTCTCATTGCAGAAGCCCCTTCATGCATTCATCTGCAACAAACAGCTATTTAGAAATACAAAACAACACAGAAAAACCCTGCATATGGTTTGAAGGCGACGCAAGCCTCAGCATTCAAATCAATGCTTCTCCCGTGTTTCTTCGTCTCAATTACTGGAGAAGTCGTCTCTCCCCCTAAGTTGCACTGCAGCTCTTTAAGATGAAACTTGACTTAAATGGAAAGTGTGGGTGTTTTGTTCACCCCCCATCCCCCCCTTCCTGGCAAAAAAGGTGTATGTGTGTGCCTGATGTGCTAGTGTACTTGCTGCCTTAATCTCGTTTTTTTTTTTTTTTTTTTTTTTACGCTACTACTTGCATCTTTAATTTCTTTTAAAGTTACTGCAAACAGACACACATTGACCCTAACGGTAGATTTAACCTCTACCAGAAGGTGGGGCTGAAAAAATGAGCAACGCGGCAACAACAAGGAAATACTATTTATTTGAATATACAGTGCCCTACAAAGATATCCGTATCCCTTGAATTTTTTTTCACAATACAACCACAAACCATTTTAATTTTATAAATATTAATTTGTAAAGAATTGTAATATTAATTGTGAAGTGCAAAGGAACGGGCTCATGGGTGTTGAGATTTGTTTTCAGCCAAAATCCACACAGTACAGCGGGTGTTTGTAGAAGCTCCCCTTTTACTCAGCTAGTCCTAAATAAAATGTTTGTTTTGAGTCTTTCATAAGAGGAAACTATTTTTAAATTACTTAAAGGCATTTATGGAACCTTTTAGTTAAAAAAGACATAGTTTTTCTTTATTTAATATATATATATATATATATATATATATATATATATATATACACACATTTTCCAACTTCTGCTTATTAAAAAATATACAATAATTTATTCATATCATCGATTTACTACAGAGATTTTCATATATTTAGTGGTGGTTTTCAAGTACGTATTGTGCAGAATTATTGCATTTTTAAAGTTTTGGACTTTACAGGCTAATGCAAGTCAGGCTGTCTATTTAAACATTGAGCTACCTCGGTGACAGTGATAGGTGGCGCTATCTTTTGGAAACTGTAACTGTTTAAAGTCTCACTTCCTTGACGCTCTATGAAGTAATTAGAAGATGTCTCAAGATAATTGGATGCACTGGATTTTACTTAGGTGTGCTGCAGTAAACAGGGGATAGAATAAAAAACCACACCACACTTTTGAGTTTTTAATTTATATAAAAAAGTGTTTTCCTCCCACTTGAGTTATTCACTAGTTTTGTGTTGGTTTGTGACATAAAATCCCCCCATTAAAATTCATCCAAGGTCGTGGTTTTCTTTTATCACCTAATTTACTTGGAATGCTCAGACTTTCAGTTGCAAGACACTCTTACAATTGGAAATAAAGCAGATCATTTTGGATAATTTGACTAGATTAAACAAATGAAAATGACTTTTAGGACCTAAGAGGGAATTGCATTTCTTAAGATTTTTTAAAGAAATAATATTTAACTGTCCCATGACTGAGAATTAAAGTGCAACAAAACCAGGATTTATCAATTTATGGAGGAATCAGATCTTATATGGCACATTTTGACAGTGATTCTGTCCTTATGTGTGCTCTTCAAGGGGCGGGGGGTTAGTGGGCTGTGTTGTGTGTTCGAGTCTGTGCTGCCAATCTTTTTTTTTTTTCCTCCCACAGTAGGCGTTCAGCGGTTGGCTTTGCTCCCTGTGGTCGAGTGTTGTTTGGGTGCTCTCTTTATCTAATGGGTTTTTGTGGTCTGGGTCAATCAGGCCCCTCTGTCTCCTCAGTAATTACTCCTGAGAACTGTGGCCCTCGCCATCATGATAATAACAGCCAAATCACATCAGGCATGACTTTCCACTCAGTGCTTCAGATTATGAGGAGAGACAAAATAAAATAAGGAAAGAAATCAGTCGGCTCGATTGCGATGTGATTCCGAGTTATTTCAATCAAGCAACTTGATATCATCTCTCTGGGTATGTGTGTGTGTGTGTGTGTGTGTGTGTGTGTGTGTGTGTTTTTTTTTAAGAATAGTCTTTTTCAAGCTGCTTCTCCTGAGGAAGGTGGTGTGAATGTACCTAATGCGATAGCTTCTTGAAACTTTCCTACTTTAGAAAGTGTGGGGTGAAAGAAAAAATACAGCCTTTCAGGAAAACAATGTCCCCAGCAGGTAATTGGGTGATCCTTCACTGAATTTCCTTATTTTGTTTTGAATATAAATAAACTGCATGGACTTATTTTGAGTCATTTACAAGCTAAATAAATAATTAAATAAACAATATAAATAATTTGTGTGAAAGAAAAGCGATATTTTCATTCGTCTGCTAGTGTTTGCCTTTGATTTTTGCCCACCTCCTCGCAGCCCACCTAGAAAACCCTGTTAAGGCAGCGAGGGGGGGGGGAGGAGAAAGCGAAGGAAGGCTCAGTAAACACTTTCTCTGTCTGCTGCTGGTGTGTGTTTAGTTTAGAGGGCATGCCAAGAGGCTGTTTTTCCACGGGTCGGGCGTCTGTAAACAAGTAGTACAATGGCAGCCAACTCCAGCACAATCGGAGGTGGCATTCTCTTGAAGTCTGTGTGAAATGTGTGTCTGAGTGTTTTTCTTTTTTTTGGGGGGGTGGTGTTCTTTTTTTATTTTTTATTTTTTTGCCTTTTCTGTTATATATTTATTTTTTTGTGGGACATGGCATTCCTTTTTTATTGTAGCCTATCTGGAGACACACACACACAGAGAGAGAGAGGCAGAGAGAGAGAGAGACAGCGGGTTAGACTTTGTGTGTCCGTGCGCGAGGCAACCCTAAATCCGATGGGCCGCCAATGGGTGATGAATTATTCCCTGTCTAAGTCACAGCATTGGTGTTATCACAGAGGCTGCCACTGCACTGAGATGACAGCGGTGACAGCCCCCCCAGAAAAGATTTAGCTCTGACAAGTGATACTTCCTCACGGCCCTCTCCCCTGTCCCCCTGCTCCACAGCCTCTCCATGCACATGAGATGTTTCATTACTCAACTTGTATTTGTTTAAGTGGGCAAGGTGATGTTGGGAGCTTCTTTTAAGAACACTGGCTGTAATAGATCACTTGCGATAGATGGATGCACGGGCATAAACACACACTGCAGCTTGTTGTCATTACCCGAAGCACTTACTTGCACACAAACATCCACAACCGGCATGTGTAGGATTGTTTGTCACCGAGTTCCATTAGGGGGCTCTCGTGCTTCAAGAATGCCTGTTACATTTTTTGCATCAACTGAACCACTAAACCATATTTCCCCTCTTGTTTTCTCTTTTTTGCACCCCTTCTGTTACTTCCTCCTCCTCTTCTTCTTCTTCTTCTTCCTCTTCTCTTTTTTTGTCCTTTTTCCTCATCCTCCTCCCGCTGCAGAAAAGGTCACGTATTGCCTACAGTGATGAGGTGCGCAACGAGCTCCTGGGGGATGACGCCATCTCCTCGGAGAGCCAGGTAAGGTGCTAATCAGTTGGTGAAGGGGGGCACGAAACAACGCCGGTGTGGGTGGCTCGACTGCCCCCCAGGGTGATTAGGTGCCCCCACCCACCCCCGGCACTCCACCCTCCCCTTCCTCTCACAGGGGCCATCGAGAGCTGAAACCGCCACTATTGTCACCAAGTCATGTGGAAGGAACACTGTTTAATGCAAAGCTGGCCGGCCAGTTAGGAGGATCAGGGCATGGGACCAGCGTCTGGCCCAAGCCAGATTGGGACCAACACATGCACATCTTAAAAAAAAAAAAAAAAAAGAAAGACATAATTGAACACATTTCAATCCAAAACCCCACTATCCCCAAACGTCCAACAGCTGTTCTCCAGCTGGTTGCCGACTTGGATTCATAAGAGATTCTCACGATGAAGGTACAAACAAAGACACATTCAAATGGACCTAGTAAATTGATTAATTTTACTTATTTACTTTTTTTTCCTCTTTCTAAATTTTAATGTTCACAAGCTTGTTTGATAGAAGTGATCAAAAATGTTAAGTGGTCATACATATCACTAAAACAATTTTAACAATGCTTTTTGGATTTGAAAAAAGTGGAATTACAATCTTAATTATTTTTAATATTTTAAGGATTGCATTTTATTATTTATTAATTTAGTAAAAAACTAGTTTCTTGTTTATTGAAAAAATGCAATATCAATAAAAAAAATTTGATGACTTGCACATATATACTTAAAAGGAGAATTAAAAAAAAATCATGATTTAAAAAAAAACATTCATACAGCTTATTTATGAATTAAAATTTTAAGTAACTTTTGGAATTTTTTGTAAATAAATTGTTCATTATTCCAAATAGCTTAAATAATTGTGGGGGAAAAAAATAATAAGTATTCTTGTACATTTTAACATTTTAGACAAGCTTACCTATTTCTCACAAGCACATCTGCCGCCATGTTCTACGCAGCCACTCTCAATCCATGACCAGCCGTCTTTTGACTAATTATATTTTCTGTTTGGACTCGGCTGTCAGACCGCACGAGTTACTGCATCTCAAGGCGAGCATGGAGTTGTGTATGTTGACATTCAAATAAAAGCTCTGCACTTGCAAATTTGCAGGCTGAAAAGAAAAGGCAGAGGAATAGTCAAATGCACCTTCACCACAAATGTGCAAAAGAGGGTAAAGGTAAATACAGTTCTCAAGTTTTTTTTCTCCCCATCATCCTTTAAGTCATGACCCATGAGCTGCACACTTTGGAGACATGTGGCATGAACTGAGATTTCCTATTGATATGCTTATTTCCTGGCAATTTAGTGAAAAGCAGACGCCACCTCAACGTTGTAAATCGAGGTTCGAAGGAGATTTGCTGTCAGAAATGACAATTTTTACAAATTCCATGATGAGAATCTTTGCAAAAAAAAGAAAAGCAAAAAATATGAATCCTGCTTAAGGCTATGTTTATATTTTACTGTAATCATAATTATTTTTACCCAAATAATTGCAATTAAAATTAAAATACCTGTGTAAGTAATGTTACAATTTAAAAAAAATAAAAGTGAATTGCCTTATTATACATGTGTCTGAATGTTATCATTTAAAGCCCAAAACACACGTCATTCACATTATTAATAATTCTGATTTCACACTGTTTTAATTAATAATATATAATTCAGAATATCTATTATTTATTATTAAAGGATTCAATAATTAAAAATGAAATGACATTATGCATGGTGCGAATTTTACTCTAGCAGGAATTTAAAAATTAGAAAATGTAGGACAAATATTTTGCTATTTAAACCATGTTTTGCAAGAAACATGCGATAAACATCTAAATATATTTAAAGCTTGAATTATAAAACTAATGAACTGTAAACACATTGAGATTTTTTTTTGTTGAAAATGAGGCCAAATGTTTGATGTTCAACTTAAAGAAAATCCAAGTCTAGCTAAACACACAGTTTCAGCAAGTTGTAACAAATGAAAATAAATCTACATGTTGGGATGTTATTTATAGCCCTATTTGGTTCATTTTCATTTCTAAAGTTGGGGAGATAACACTTGTCTTGGTCTTGCTGTGAGAGGAGTACTCACAACTTGAGGGATTTTTTTTTTTTTTTTTATCTAACGAGACGCCGTCGATAGGAAAGGGGAAAAGATGGTGGGGGCCTGGGCAAGTCGGTCAATTTAATTCCTGACGATCTGAAAGAGGTCAGGATCATTTCATATAGCCCTGGCAGAGCAGATCATTACCAGTCACAAATCTGTTGGTTACATGGCAAGGATTTATTGCTAAGTAAATAGGCAACCGTCATAAGTTCTAAAAATGGCGTGTTGGCCCTGCGATAATGGCTAAAGGACGATTTAATAGACTTCGGCATTTATTCGTTATCTGTATGCGGACAGAGACTGAATTGGCACTATCGCTCATTTTTTTTAATAATGTGGTAGGCTACCATTGCACTTTTTTCCCCCTGTTTCTTCTGCATGCAACACACACACGCACACACACACGCACACACACACACACACACACACACAAAGCAACAAATACACACACATTTTTCACACACGAACACTAAACGGAATAGTTTCGATTTCAGTCACAGCAGAAGGCTTGGCCACAAGAGATTGTGCTGGTTTGAGCCGGCACGGACCAGATTTTACAGGCTACAAAGGAAGCAGATTACCACTTGTATCGAATTCCACATTGGATAAAAAAAAAATCTTTTGTTTGAAAAAAAAAAAATAAAAATTGCTGATTATCATAACAGAAAAATTGCAGCAGTGCAATTTTGAATGCTGGCTGGAATCACAAAAACACAAGGAAAGGCGCTCATGCAGGAGTAATTATACCATTTACAATATTCTGTATTTACTGCTGTATATCTCTTAGCAACACAAACACGGTTGGCAGTACCAAAGAATGGATGCCAAAGAAAAATAGAGCAGAACAGCAAGAAGCAAGAATCGCAGCTCTGGTATAGTTTTAACAAATCCTCCAGAAGGTCTTACAATCAGTCAGGCAGCACAAATAAGTCAGAACAAGTTTTGTTTGGTATCCATTGACTGATTGCAAAGCCGGGGTGAGAGATCGCAGGATCTGATGGGTTCGCTGGAGCCCCAAATAACCACATCCACAGTGTCGTTTTAAACTTTGGCCTCTTCAATAATACATTCTTAGCAGGGAGTTGTTGCTCGACTTAGAAAAGACACTCCAAAGTACGTCTTGTTTCTGCTAACATTTTCAAGGGTAAGAGCTCTTTAGAAAAAAAAAAAAAAACAGCAACCCACATTAACACTTGTTTACTTCCTACACTACATGTATTGATATTATTTTAGTTTTTCTACATGCACTGTATTTTTATTTTAAACAACAAAAAAATCAATTTGTCGTTGCTTCTGAAATTAAAAAATTGGATCAAACAAAAAATTTAAATCAATGTGTTTTAAAATGACATAAGTGACAGTATTTTGATTTTGTTGAGTAAAAATTAAGAACAGATTAGAATCAAGAAAAAATAATAATTTCATTAATGTAACACGACTTTAGGGTGCATTTATTTTTTCAGGGTACATGGCTAATACAACAACTTCACACATCTTCAAAAGCTATTATTGCATAAGTTTGATTTTGTCGTGATCCCCCCCCAGATTCAATAAAGGTCAAATTTATACATACAGAACCCAACTAATAATAATATCCTTAAGAAAGGATATTATTAAGGAAAAAAGTAAAGCAACCCCACAGGATTTGTAGTCATAAACAAGGTTCTGAGATAATTCTGGTCGAATATCCGGTCAGTCTTTTTATAAGAACTCGTTTAAAGTGGTTTGCTGGTATCAAGCCATTCAAGAAGCTTAATGTTACCCTGTTTTGTCCCCAACCAATTTAGATATTTATTGGGAATCATTGTCCTGTTGAACACAAATTTGTTTACAAGTTTCAGTTTAGTCTTAATTCTTTATTATTTTGTCCACATTAAGCAACGAATCAGAGCCATTAGCAGCCTTGACTTGTTCTTTTGATGTCCTAAAAAATTATTTCATCTAATTTATCAAAGTAAATAAGCCTGTTTGGTGACTATTTTAATTCAAATTTAAAAACATGCCAGATAAGCAAAATTTTTAGTTGTGATCTGATTCATTATCTAGGACACAAGTTTCAAGAAAACTTTTTATGTACTTATTGTAATTTTGCTATTTTCCATCATCCAAAATGGATAGCTGGGCAAAGATAAATATTTCATCTGCATCTGTTCCAATAATGAGCTGCAGTTTACTTGTGTACAATGGTAGCCTCACGTGACTCTCCATATGTGTTTTGAACAGCTTGTTCCTTTACTGAAACTGGATAAGCAACATTAAATATTGAGGACATATCAACACCAATAAAAATAATTTCAAGTACATTTCTTTAACTCTGCTCCAAAGGGGCACACATTCTTCTTATCCTTTGAAAAAAAATAAATAAATAAAAAATCATCAAAATGACAGATATGAGATATTTCCACAACATTTAAATACACTGTAAAGACAATATTTAACTTTCTTTCTTTTCTATTTCCATTTCAACTTCTGCGATGTGACTTCCTTTATAACGTAGCTGATAGTTTAACTTGAGCAATTCAGTCTCCTCCTTGTTTAATCTGACAACAGCAGGACTTGATCTCTGTTTGTTCACTGGATTCTTCCTGAACAGTGTATTTAGATCCGTTTAATGTATTTCTCTTGCGCTTTCCAAATATTAAACATTTAAACGGATGTACCATCAAACTTATTTCTTCATTCTAACCTCGGACGTGGTGGTCTTCCTGCCATGTTTCTGCCTTGTTTATTATCTGTCCTTCACCTGCTCCTTCTTTCTTTCTTCTTTCATTTTTGCTCTCATGATGCAGTTGATAAAGTTACGTGAAGAGGTAAGTGCTTCTCTAAAAACCTCCTTTTCCTACTGAAAGTTTCATTCGTCCTCCTTTGCAGTAAATTATAATCTGCTCACTGGACTAGTTTGCATTTCCAAATGAGTTTCGCTTAGGCCAGTTTCCCTATTCCTTCACACTTTAAAGATAAGAGGGCTAACCTTTTATTTGAGATGGGTCCTTGTGAATACAATCATTCAATTGTTGCAGTGACTCAATGCAGTTGGTTGTGTTTCCTTCAGTGGAAAACTTTTTATCTAACTGCAAACTGGACTGTTCTAGACTAGTGTTTTGTAGCTGAATCAAATTGGAATATATCCAATCAACTCTGTCAGTTTGATTGAACTGAACTGATCCTATATTTCTGAATTGTTATATATTGCAGCTGATATCACCATTGCAATGTTTTATTATATTGTGCTGCACTTATGCAAACACAACAGAAAATCTTTAATAAGTTTTTTATGTTATTGTGAACATAGCTTAAACTATCAAAAGATCTGTCAGTTAGAAACTGACAAAATAAAAATAAAAGTTGATAACTAATAAACATGGTTTATAGGAACATTTATGTGTAGAGATATTGGGCAATAAGAAAACAATATTTAAAGAAAATTTGTCTGATCTTAATTGAGGTATTTCACAATTTTTGTCATAGTGTGAATTTCTTGGTGAGAAGCTTATCCTTGTTAATCTATGAGGAATTATGCTCAAACACAGAACTTCTGCTCCTTCTTTTTCACGCTTATGTATAATTTAGAGTTGAAACTTGACCCAGATGCGATGGCATAAAGCATTTAGATTTTATTTAGCAGTACTTTTGTTTCCTCTTCTTGCTGCTCTGTTGTTTTTTTTTTATATTTACTTTAGCCTCAGGGTCATAAGACATCTTTAGCTACCCTACTCGTCTTGCCTTTGTTCCATTGTCCACTCTTTGTAATCACACTCGATTCTTCGCCTTCTCTGCCATTGGCGCCTTTAACTCTTCCACTCTTCCTACATTTGATTCAAAGGCTGGCAAAGCTTATGCACACTTAAGCCTTGCTTTTAAAGAAACTACACTTTCTTTTTCCTTCAGCTGAAAAACATGTTTAAATATTTAGCACCCATATTCACAGCTGTTTGACACTTGTAATTCCTCGTCTTACAAGTCCCAAACAAACGGCACAGAAGATCACACAGTCAGTCTGAATCACAGCTGTCATCATTATTCACTTTGACTCTCCCCCACCCTTATTGAAATAATAAGGAAATCATCTGAACTTTGGAAAATGGTGATAGTAACTGCCTGTGTTTGATATTGAAAAAAGGCAGGAGAACGAAAGAAGAGGGGAGAGATTTCTTTTGAGCTACAGCTGCATTGTTCTGGGGCTCCCTGTTAATAACTTACAACTGAAGAGTGTTTCTTGACGCAAAAAGCACAACAACAAAAACACACCATTTTTGTGCTTCCTAAGAAGATCTTTGTTCAAAATGTAGGTGTCAGATGAAAAGGCATACATAGGCAGAAATGGTGGTGGCAGCGGAGAGGTACACCTGTGCACACAGAGGCACGTAGTTTATCTTATACTACATTTAAATACTTTGCTTTAAGGTTCCTTGAGACAATCTAGTATAATTTGAACATATCCTTGTGTTTTTAAGAGGAATACTTGACAAGTTTAGGCTGCAGGTACATCCTAAAGCCTAAATAAGGATTAGTATGCAGATGCCTTGTTCTAAGGGAATTGCAGTAGCTATGAGGATCACAAAGATCAATCCTAAATGGATGTTGTGGAACTGTAAGGGCCTTTTATGAAAATGCTGACAAAGATGTTTCAGAGATTTTCTTCTGCGTTAACTGGAGAACCCTGGAATTGTAATTCAGTATTGAAAAAGATAAATAAAAAATACATTTATACAAGAAATTTGTATTTCTAGACTTTCCTTTAACAATGTTTAAAAATGGTTCTTCATCCATTTGTCTGAATTGACAAAATCCAGTTATCCATCCATCCATCCATCCATCCATCCATCCATCCATCCATCCATCCATCCATCCATCCATCCATCCATCCATCCGGCAGTCCATCTGACCACCCTTTTGCCCATCTGGCCATTAATGGTTTGTCAATCCATCCATGTAACCCTCCATCTCTTTGTCTATACATCCATCTATTAACCATCTCCCATTCACCATTTGTTTTCATCCATCCGTCTGTCTGTCCATTCGTCCATCCATCTTGTAGTAGATCTACCATACGTTCTAGTGAACAAATGTATTTATATCACATCCGTAAAAATGGAACAGCCTAAGAACTCTGGAAATTTAAAACTGGAAAAGTATATAATTTTGAAAATGTGTAAGAACCCCGTTTGTTGTGACATTTACATTTTTGGGATAGCAATCTCAATAGC